>NC_057768.1:43071076-43759060 GCF_010389155.1 Erigeron canadensis
CAATACTCTGTAATAATGATGTACCAGTATTAAAGAATATGAATAAACATTCAAATATCAGTTAGTTTTACGTATCCGTTTAGATACGAACATATGAATTTAAGCAGATGTGTGTTAGAAGAAGATTTAGTTTGTATATGTAAACACAAATATTTCATATACAAGTTTATTAGTTTGCTAAAAGTATATGAATATGAGCACGTGTGTATGTATGTTCGTAAATGAAGTAGTAAGTTAGGCTTACATTTTCCTCAGCTTCTTTCAGTTCCGTTGCAGTGAATGGCATGAGTTTTCAGCATCAGGTGTGCATACAAGTGCAGAAAGACTTCCAGTTCCATCATCTATCTCAATTGTAATTCTAGACCTATCCGATGCATTAACAGGACATGGTTATGGGGGACAAAACATTTAAAAATGAGTATCCAAACTTGTAGGATATTAGAAAGAAAAATGGACTTACAGTGCTTGAATGGGTTTCTATCTTACATGATGGACACGTAACCACCCAAGTAAGATCAGCATCTAGTGCCTTTTGACAATTACCGCAAGCTGTATACCATGGGCTTCTTTCTTGCTTTGGAAGTCTGTTTTCCCCATAACCCAAGCTGTCTTTATCTATTTATTTTTTTAATATTTTAAAAAATAAGATTGTATGGTTTAGTTTAGAATATACACCATGTGTTATTAAACAAGTGAGTTCTTTACAATGGTCGCTTACTTTTTTGAAGGAGGAAACCGCTGTAGCAATTGGGATTATAGCATCATGTTTTGGATAAGGAAGGAGTATGTCAGTATTGGTGTAACTTTTAAGGGCAAGGAGTTGTTGAAGTTCTTGTTTGTGGGTGTTGTACCTTACATTAAAACATGTACATATTTAAGAGCATTATTTAAGCGTAACTGCAAGGAGTGATTAAAAAAATTCTGAGTTTCTAATAAGGTACCATTCATGCATCTGTAAGGCATGTGTTACTGGAGGGTTAATCATGAAGCCAGAAGATGATCTAGTGGTCAATGAGAGGCCTGTATGCTAATTATTTTAGGTGGTGGAAGAAAACAGGTAGTTGTTATACAGTACTTAAATGCATAGGTATCCATTTACCGTAAAAAGTTGTCACTTTTAGGCGCAATCCAAAGATCATTGGGCCGGTCTCGATTATGCCAGAAAGTGTTTGCCCTTCGTTATCATCAAACGTATTCCATAAAGTCAGTAGCAAAAGCATCTTGCTACATTAAAATAATGGACGGTTAGGTACATAGCATGGAATACCGATGTAAGTGGTTAAGGCATCTTACTCTTCATCGACGATGACAATATCCCTTGTAGTAACATTCGGCGATCCTTGCTCTTTACTGGGAAAGCATTGCAGAACTATACCCCGAACATCTAAATGTAGAACATAAATAGGTTGAAGTGTTGTACTAATAAGTAGGTAAATAAAATGCAAATTGGGTTAGAAGAAAGAGAAATTACTATGGAGGGTGTCCGTGTCAGCATATTTGTGTAGATCAGTGAACTTCGTAAAGTTAAATTCACAATTCAGTGTCATTGGGATAGGATCAACTAATTCCTCAATAAGAGTTTTGTTGTTCAAAACCCAAGAGCATGGGTATGAGCTGATACGGTATTTTTGATCATTGCTAACAACTGCAGCATTTGAGATATAGTATCTCTTATATTGTGCTAATAGGTTTGCCAAAGACGTACGTTGTTGCCATATATAAGTGCAATCAACTTGGTTCCCTACAATTAGTAGCAAATGCTAAACATGTCTGCAACAAGTGAGGCGATTCTTAAGAATATGAGAGAGACATAAGAAAGTTACCTCATAATCTACCAAGACTAATCTCCTAAACTCATTTTCTGACTGGCTCACTTGCACATGGCCATGTTCCAATACTTGTACAAGCACTGTCCAAGGTTTTTAGGGTTAAGGTTAATGTCTAGCACATTTGAGATCCGTCTTGTCATTTTTCCTGTATTTGGACATTTACTTATGAGGAGAATTCATAAAATTAACAAATTAAGGAAAGAATAGATAATGTTTGTAAATGCAAATAGTAATAATAATTCCAACACAGATACTTTATTGTTAAATGAATAAAACCAAGCAACCCTTCTTGAACAATTAGAGCAACACTAAAGAGAATTTGAGAAAATTGTAACAGATCTATGTTACTTTTACCAACTGATGATAGTGAATAAAATATTTAAAATAGAGATTGCAATAAGGTAACAACAGTAAGGAGAAGGAAAAGAGAGACCTTTTTTTGTTGTAAATGATAGGTGGTTTATGTTTGAGATGGTTGAATTTGCGTTCTTATGAAGGCAAAAAGTAGAACATATCCATATAATCAGGGCATCAGTACTTTTAAAGATTGTGTACACATAACTTATAGGATTGTGTGGGATTGTTTACATTTGGGTATGGGTAAGGGGGTTGTGCAGGGTGAGGGGGTATGGGTAAGGGGTTGTTTTGCAGGGCAAGGGGTTCTCCATAGTTGTTAGGAATGTAAAACATTACCAATGTAATATAAAGATCTTAGCAAAAGATCTATGTCATTAGAGTAATATTGGGAGTGGCTGGATGAAGAAATTAGTATGTTTTTTTAAAATAGTATTTTACTATGACACCTCCGTTTGTCAAACATGTTGATAGGTAACACCAAATAAGTTTTAATTTTCTTTTTCACCCTTTTATCTTTATACATATATATATACACACAAGTAATAAAGCAAATCAAATAAATAAGTTGTCATAACAAACCATGGAATAAGTGCATAACCTTATGCATTATGTTGATCTTTAGACAACATAATTCACTTTAACAATTCTTGTGTTTTAAATTGCATCATTTAATGGGATCACATATCTTGTTAGAGATGTGCAACATGATCATCAAAAGCATACAAATACAAACATGAGCTGACCTAAAGTGCAACATGTAAAGTAAAATATAAGTAGTTGTTTGGTTCAGTAGTACAGATTGCTAAGTCTGGTAACTTGGAAATCACAATATATATACCAATACAATTACGTAACTGGATCTTGGAGCTTGTATACACGGTGCAGCGCATCTAAACAAATAAGAGTTTAGTTTCTTGAAGATGTTAAGGTACGTCCAGCTCTGTTAAGTTTGAGAGAAAGAAGGCAGCCTTTGCACTTAGGCCCTTGAAACCTGGATGAAAGGTTCTTACGCTAACAAATGGCCAGTCGTCATAGGCTTTTTGAACTGTTGCTCGAAAGTAAATCAGGCACGTTCATGGGTGCCGCAAAAGCTACGCCACAAGAAAGCGAGTCAATGAAAACAGACTGAAAGAGCAGAAACTGTTATGAACAGATAGTACTCACGTTTATGTAAGGCGCAACAATGACGAACAGTGCGTTTTCCAAAAGCTATGAAAGTAATACGTGACCAGCATTAAGTGGCAGACCACCTGAGAAGGTGTCCAGACACTTTAGGTTGAATTAGAAATTTACATATAAGATTTACTTTCTAATGGCACAGGACAAATAAAATAGCATGGAAGATATATACTTACCAATATCGTCAGTGATTTGGAGAACTTCTTTATACACAATGTTCTTTGTTTCTCTAACGTTGGGAGCATCAAAGAGAGGTGGCCTAATCCGCACTTTTGCATATTCTGTTGTCCTTGCCCGTGAAAGTGCTACATAAAGTTGCCCGTGAGAAAAGACAGGTTCTTTTAGGTAAACGCCAACAAAATCAAGGGTTTGGCCTTGTGCTTTGTTGATAGTCATTGCAAAGCATAACCTAATTGGGAACTGAATCCTTTTGAATGGAACAGTATAATCCTCATCAGTTGGAGGAAAGGTATTCTATGTATAAAAACTTCTTTGCCAACAAAGTTTCAAAAAGCAATCTCAGCATGTATGACGTTGCTTCTCAAATCTCTGCATATTAATCTAGTCCCATTCCATAATCCTTCAGTAGGGTTCAAGTTTCTTAACAGAATGATAGGCGAGTTTGGTTTCAAAAAAAGCCTATGAGGTGGCATACCATTTGGTGTAAGCGAATGCAAAAAGTCCTCATACTGAGTTTGGTCATTTGGATCTATCGTCTCATCAAAGCTTGCATATTCCGTTAGCTCACCTGGGAATTTTTGTATCAAGAGGTCATTAATCTCATCAACAAATATATTTTGGTTGTTAGTATGGCACGATTTAAAGCACATGAGCCACTAAAGGTCTGAATATTTGGGTAGACAGATTCAATGAGGGCATCTAAGGAGGCAGTTTCTGAATGTCTGTCAATGAGCATGGAGGCAGGAATGTTGATTAGGTCATTTTCATCCGTGGGTTGGGTTCCGTTGCCAATTTTGAGCAGAAACTCGCTGAAAGCAGGGTCTAACAAAGCTCTCATGTTCTCTTCCAAACGTAATATGTGAAGTGATGGCCATAATGGAGATTTAGTTAGACATGCAGCAATAGTTTCCGCCTTAGTACCCTTGCGCACCACGGGTAGTGTCTGTCTAAAATCTCCACCAAGCACGACAACCTTACCCCCAAAAAGTTCCTTTGAATCCATGAGATCTTGCAAAAGATCATCTAAAGCCTCGATAGCGGTCCTTTTGGCCATTGGGGCCTCATCCCATATGATCAGCTTAGAGCCTTTAATTAGAGTTGTCAAAGAACTTTGTTTGCTAACTCTACAGGTTCCTCCTTCGACTAAGTCAAGTGGGATTTTGAATCTTGAATGAGCCGTCCTACCCCCAGGGAGTATTGGCGCTGCTATGCCTGAAGTGGCGGTTGCCAGCGCTATATGTGTTTCTGATCTAATCTTTTGCTAATAAAGCCCTATACATATACGTTTTTCCCGTACCACCAGGGCCATCAACAAAGAAAGCACCACCTTCATTTGAATGTACTCTCCCAATTATTATATCGAAGGCTATTTTTTGCTTTTCATTGAGTTTTATTATTGTATCAAGATCTTCCTACGAGACTATAATACCTTGTTCAGCTCTAATTTCTCTTGTCAAATCTTGAAGGTCAGCATATGAGTATGCTTGTGGTGCCAGATCAAATTCATGAATGTTTCTGCCCATGGACTGTAAAAATCCATTGACCTGTAACAACGCCTGCTTTGTAGCTTCTCTATGTGTCATCTGGTTAAATCTTAATAGGTCTTCCACCATTAAATCTTCATAAGCTAACCACAGGGCTTGAGGGTTGTTGGGGCATGAATAAACCAGAAGGGTGGCAAAAAGGCGTCTAAGTTCATAGGGCAAGTGGAAAGTAGAGGCCTCTTGTAAACATAATTGCTGGCTATTATCATCTACCAAATAGCCACGTAACAAGCATGCTTCCCTAAAAGTGGTGGTCTGATGGCATTAAACATTTTTAAATCACTGAAGGACTTAGGACAACAGACTTTTGACAATAGTATTCTCAAGTAATACCTTTCACCTTCAGTTGGATGAGCTGCTACTATTCGGCCTACAGAATCCCCTAGGTCTCTATGTTTCCAAAATCTGTCCCCTTGCAGCCAAACAAAATGATCTGGGAACTCAGAGTAGGTCAAGTCCAAGTCTTGGGCCAACTTGTCAGTTCTATTCATAAAAAAAAATTCAGTAAGCATAGTCTTTCTCTGGACTGGATTATTCAACACATTTTTTAGCTTTTTTTTTTTTTTTAAAAGTCAATGGCTGATAATTCTCTAAATGCAGCTGCAAATGTATAACAGCAGGTTTTATCTCACTCATTGCGAACCTGTAGAACCTCCATGTTGCTTCTGGAGCCGAAACCCATCTCCCTGACTGATATTGGTATATTTCATCTATCAGCGTGGAATCATTATTCGATGACACAGCAAAACTTATTCTATCACAACCTTTACATATGTACTTATATATATTTGACTGCCTTTATTGTCGAGCATATTTCTACGTTGATATGACAATCAAACTTTGCTAGCAAGTAGGGATTGTATGGTATCACCCATCGGTTATCAAGTGTAGCTTTCCTAACTTTGACTGTCACCCCATTTTTTCGCCTCCGGTAGATCGGGTATGCATCAGATGTTTGAGTGGTCTCATTAGAATAAGGCCTCGGGTATGAGTTTTTGCAAGTACCATTCTTTTCATACAAACATTATCAACGTTCAGTATACCACACGGGCCATGAAGCATGTGCTTGACAACCATTTTATACAAGTGAGGGTTATCCTTCTCATTTGGTATTTCTGTCGACACAATCTCATCATATTCTTCTGGCCTATACATCTTGCAGTGAGATTTCAATATAATGAGAAAATGTGCGTGTGGAAGACCTCTCTTTTGAAATTCTATAACATAAGTGTAGGTTGCTACTTCACCGAATATATGTTTCTTAAACAGGTCTTCTTTCAGCAATTCAAGCCTTGCATGGAAAGCTCTTACCACCAGATCTGCTCGATTCTGTGATTCTTCTTGCGGTATCAAAAGGTCTTTGATTTCTGGCCAATTTGGGTTACATGTCATTGTCAAAAATATATCGGGTTTTCCAAATTTTTGCACTAATGTCATGGCGTCTATGTATTTCTGACGCATGTTTCTTGGCCCCCCAATAAAGCTAGATGGAAGGATTATTCATTGGCCAACCTTTGAACCTTGGGTCTCACCTGCTGCTACTGCATCCACTACTCCTTGCAGATATTCTTTTCTAATTTCTTGTTGTTGTGTTCTGTAAAAGTCTAATCTTTGTGTTTCAAGTTTGACGTAGTTGTCAACTACATACTGTTGGAGGAGTCTACCAAACTGTAAGAGACACAATCTGTCATACTTCCTAATTTGGAGCTTGTAGCAATAATACTCTCTCATAGAGACATAATCTGCATCATTTTGGGCCAAGACTGGCCAAAAGAAAGAGAGTGTGAATTTACCATTATGGCAGATAGGGTGACCCAAAAACAGTAGACATTAAAGGGTATTTGGCTTACCATCTTGTTCGTTGCACAACAAAGCCTCAACACTTTGAGCATTTTGGGGAGAAATAAGGGTTGCAGAACTAACATTTGTTCCGCCTCGCCTTTTTTTTTGTTTCTGGCCTTTTTTAAGGATTCTCTGGTGCCAACCAAGTTCGCCAAACGGGAACATTAAAGGATACTGTAACGGGTCATCACAACCGTAATAATAATGTATTCTTCTAGAATGGTTGTTGTGCGTTTTAACTTCAATGTTCCTATGACCATGGTCCCCATCTTCTCCACCATCTATCCAAAGTGCTGCAACCTGTGAGACTTCTGGTTTATTGTACACTCTTTGATCTTGTGATGGAAGTGTTTTAAGGATTATCTGGTAGTTCTCCAAATGAGGAACGTTTTTAAGTGTTCGAAAGAAACAAGCATAAGGGTTTTGCAGAAGCACTTCCATGCATATGCCAATTGCTGGTTCAGATAGCCTTTCACAAGATGCTAGACGATTTTGCATTTCATGTTCAGTGTCATGGAAATAAAGCTGGAGGTTTTTGGCACCATCGTCACCGGGATGCAAATCATTTATGAAATGGTAAACTTGACCTTGCACCCTAAATGTGTAAATGCCCTTGTTCCTCTTGGCAAGGGTGGTATCTGACTTTACGCCCAAAGAAGTAAAAGCAAATAGGTTGTTATATGTCCTAATGCATGTTCTAAATGCCTTTGCTTCTTCTGATGGTGATGTCAAGAGTTGCTTCAGGATGGCTGGGAGTTCGTTGTTAGCCAAAACAACACGACCATTTGAGCAACAAAAATTCTGCGTTTCAGAGTAAAATTTAGCCGCACCAAAGTGTGCACAATCTTTCATTCTAGGCAACGATTCGCTCATTAAAGGAATGAATTGCAACAGGTTTCTTCCGGTTTCCGGGGTGCGGCCTGCCACCATGTAGTAAAAGCGACACCCATTCAGATGGTGAATAGAAAGGGAAAAAAATTTTGAATGGAGGGGAAATTCCCAAACAAACCTTTCCTCTTTGTTCTTGGGGTTTTTGGCCTATTACTGGTAGATGTTGATGCTTGTGTATCTGTTAGGCATATAGATCGTCATTACCAAGTAGCGATTAATGAGCGTGCCAAGGTTTACATAATATCTAACAAACCTTTTGTGCGAGTTAAGATAATTGGAGACTCATGAAAAGGGCTAACATGGCGTGAAGAACCATTGGTTGCAGCCAATGTATCAGATTCCTTGGGAGGTGTTTTTTTTCTTTGGTTTGCCCTTTTTGTTTTCCATCTCAAGATAGACTGTCTCCTATAATTGCTCGTATTCATGAGTTTCATATCATGGGTCATTATAGGTGCTATAAATGCAAATTTCGGGGGAGCCCGAGTTTGCACGTCCTCCCCGTGGTTAACATGACTATTGCATTGAAATAGGCTATCATTAAAAGCTTGGTCAAACATGTTGTTGCGAACCTGGTCAGGTTGAGTTTGTTTTCTTTTTCGTTTCATATTTAGTCCGGTAAATTGGGGGTTTAAAACGACAATTTCCTTGGAAAGAAAAACAAGTAAAAGGCAAATATATAGGTTGAACGATAGTCGATTCTAACAGGATTGTCACAGTAACGTATAAAGCACTAAAGTATATAGGGGAAAAAACGTACCTTAGAGCATGAAAAGCGAGGCGTTAAGTTAACTAAATCTCATATCCATTTGAAAGCCAGTTCATTAATCCTACATTTTTTGAAAAAAGCAACGAAAAAGAGGTTTCATGTATAAGATTGATGTTAGTTGGAATTTAGAGAAAGTTATTGTGTGCAAGTATATATATGATGGACTGATGGATTATAGGTTGTTAATTTGCTTGTCTCCTACTGTCCTTGTTTTCATTTCTTTAAGAGTCTCTTACCATTTTAGCTCATTTGGCCAATTTCCAGGAGTTCATATTAGAAAACACATCAAGAGGAAACCTCAAACATATGTAACAAAGTAGTAACTTAATTCTGATACACCTAACCTGAATATTGACTTTTATCTAAGTACAGATTGTATTATAACAAAGCAAGATATAATTTAACAAAACAAATTTCAAATGTCAATCGATCAATCAACTAATAAAATATCTCAACAACCTAAACTATACTTAACCCATAATTAATATTTTTTTTTTTTAAAAAAAAGAGAAACAAACCTGAAACCACCCGATTGAGCATGGGCAATGATTATTATTATTGTATTCATCAGAAACGGAGGAAAAAGAGGTGTCACCACCAGTTGAGGCAAACGACCCGGAGCCCCCATGACTATCTAATACCCGGTACGACATCGGCGTGGGGGAGTCCGACGCATGAGGCAACAGATGACCACCCCGACCAAATCCAAAACCCGAAAACCCGGATGTTTACCCAAAACTTCTAACAAATGAACGTGGGGCTGAAACGCATCATCTAAGTTACTTGTATTATTATTATTGATCTCTGTTGCTGGTTTATTTTTATGCCCATCAAGTAGTTTTTTTATTATTATTTGTTTTTTAAAAAAAGGGAAGACAAAAAGATGATATATGAAGGAGGGTTGTCAAGGTTTATAATTGGAGGTAGAAATATTTTCTATTCATGAAAGAGAAAGGTTAAGTAAGAATGAAGGGAATGAAAGAGAAGAGAAAAAGAAGTAGCAGGTAAAAGGGAAAAACGTATGCAAGTGGGGAAAACAGTGCCTAATCATTTGAAGCCACGTGGCAATTTTTTCAAGAAGGTTACAGTAAATAAAGGGTTCTTTATATAATATAGGTAGATATAGTAGTTGTTTACTTGTTTTCTTCCAAAATAACAAAGATAAAAAAAAACCTCATTATTTTATCATAAACTATAATCCTTTGAAATGTATATATTTGAACCATTTGAATTTTAAAATATCAAAAATTCTATACACAATCAAAACAATTAATCACTAACAAACTTGGTTTATCAAAAATACATCTAAACGACTTAATTAATATTTATCTCTTAACCTTTAAAAAAAATTATAATAACTCATATCTTTATACACTATTCATCGTCATCAACACCACCAAACTGCTGTCGTTATAACGATCATCGTCGTTACGCACGGACATTCGTATATATGTTTCTATAATTCTATCCATTTTGCAAATCGTTAACACATTTTAATGTTCGTGTCATTAAACATGTAATGAAAATCTTACCTTGCTGAAAAAAAATGTAGTAAAAAAATCTCTATAAGGAAAAAATAAAATGAAGTTAGGTAATTTAGCCCTTTACATTTTTCAAAATACACAGATTGAAAAATAAATTCATAACCCCTATACAAAATCTCCACCATTTCCCCAAACTGAATTTCATTAAAAAAAAAAAAACTGAAGCAAAATGTCGAGTTTACTCACCCGCAATCTAAGCAAGCTATGGACCGGAATCTCAAAACCCAGCAGCAGCAGCAGCAGCAGCCATATCCATGGTGGTAGTAGGTGGAGGAGGTCGTACTCTATGATACCGATGGTGATTGAACACTCGTCACGTGGGGAACGAGCTTACGACATATTCTCAAGGCTACTGAAAGAGAGAATCATATGTGTGAATGGAGAAATTGATGATTATACCGCACACGTTGTTGTTGCTCAGCTGCTTTATCTTGAATCTGAAAACCCTTCTAAACCCATTCATATGTACATCAATTCCCCTGGTGGTGCTGTTACTGCAGGTTTTCATTTCTTTCTTTCTCTTTTTCCATCCTTTTATTTTTTATTTTATTACATTGTGGCTAAAACAAAGCAATAAACAGAATAATAGAGAATCCCTTTTAGGGGCTATTGTCAGCAAGGCTGGTTTTGGATATGTATGTGTTATGATAGTGAGAATATGATGGTTTTTGGATATGTTTTGTGGTACATTTTGATAGTATCTCTAGATTCTAACTTGTTAAAATGTGAGTGAAAGTTCCGGTTTGCATTTTATCTTTGAAATGTGATAGTTTCTTTTGTGTTCATTCTGATAATATCTTTACTAGCTAAACATCTTGGGGTGGTCAGGGAAACGGTTGGAACGGCCACTGGCAAAATAAACCCGGTTAGGTCGCTACATTCGAGCCAAAATATGGTATGCCATCCGGGGTAACTTAAACAAGGAAAACTTTCCGTTTAACCCTTTATTAGATTGAGATTTATTTTTGTTAAGTATTAATATGTTGATAGATATGTTTTGCCATCAACATTGTATTGTTCATTATCTGGAAGGAATCTCTCTATTTTGGGCAGGGGTATGAATGTCTACATCTTGCCTCCCCCGTACTTGGCATACATTTGGGGTTGGCTATATTTGCTTTTCACTGACCCCATTATTATTCAGAAAAATTAGATGCGCATTTGTATGGTGACCAATTTTCAAGGGAGGTTGCCCCTAACATTTAAGCATGTTACTAATAGAACAAAACTGTGTTATATTAAGAAAAAAAAAAGCTTGCAGAAGGAATATGGTTGCATATAGTTAAGACATAGAAACTTGAGCAGTTTGAAGGCTTAGGTGGTTGCAATTCGTGAATGATATTTAATTAAGATATTTTCAAATGATAGTTATGACTTATGACATAACGATGAATTTTATATGCAACCTGATAAATGTGTAACTTATATTGATATAAGGAGGTTAATGATCACAAGTTTTTGGGCGGAGATGTATACAATAGTACTCGAGCTTCCATTGGAAGCCTGACATTTGAAAGTTGGCACAAGTTAGATAATATCATGCGTGTGTGGCTTGGAAAGTAAAAAGATGGATCGAAGATAAACTTCACAGACTAAAGTTAACCTCTCTTAAAATCATTTATCGTAAATTTCTGAAAAATGTTATATGATTTGTCCAATCGAGGCTTTCTTTATTTGGAAACATAGTGGTTTGCATCTAACAGAAAATGAGATATAGGTTGAAATAGGGATTATTGAGGAAGGTTGGGATCAACATGGGTAGATGTGGACGAGGTAGTCAAGAGAGATTTGCATGGTTCAAATGTACCTAAGCAATTCACATTCTAGTATTGCAGTCTATTACATAGTTTGGGAGAGCTTGTATGTGTTGAAACTGTTTACTAGCTAGTTACATACTCCTTATCTTTTACATGCCATTGTTTTTGAACCAGGGAACATTGTAGTATATTGGAAGTACTGCAATTGTATAAGTTGATGTAAATTGTAATTCCTCACCGTTAACAGAGTGATTTTATGATTGTTGTGTGAGTCCACCTGATTTTCATGGTGATCCTTCTTAGAGTCTCCGAGCTCCAGGTGCATACATTTTGTTGTTGTTTTAAATTTGAAACAACTCATAGATCTGTTAATAGTTGCGTACATATGTTTGGTCAGTTTTCAGTATCCTTAGATATCATATGATTTCGCATGCTTCTCTTTTTATACTAGAGAAGTGTTGTGTTTCGTATATGCTTACAGTTATAGAAGGCTTTTATGCCGTTTTGTGCAGCTTTGATGTTTTAAGAAGGAAATCGCCTTGGGATGTGATATTGTGTTGCTTTTTTATAGTCACCTGCATTAAATAAATAACAATCAAAACTCAAATTCTACCCCTTGACACAGCCGCAATCATTTATCCTGCCTCCCCGGCCATCAAGTTTGGTCAGCTGTCAACCTGCCTCTCTTCTTCGTATATACTTTCTCCCGCTTCCTTTCTCGTAGGTTTTTTTGTTCAAGTAATCAAGTCATTGCTGCAAGTGTTTCAGGTAGGAAGTCAAGTTCGTCCAAATAAGTAATTCAAGTCCGTGGTTCAGGTGGGTCAGATTCATAAGTAGGTTATTAGCATCATTAACAAAAGTTCAAGGTTCAGGTTGGTGGTTTCCAGACCGTTATGGTAGTTTTTGGTTGTTTTAGCAGGGTCTTTGGCTGTTAATTTGGGGTTATTTTATTCAAAAAAGGTCGTTTCATCAAGGGTCAAGGAGGTAGTAAAGGTAATCATTGTTTCAACTTATGGTGGTCTTAAATGTTTGGGTATTTTCTCTGTCAACCGCCCCTACATCAGCGTTCCGTGACGCGGTTTGATTGTGTAGCCAGAAAGCTTGGAACTGTTTGATTCAGGGTTCCAGCTGGTTGCATGTCATGGGCGGTTTTTCACCCATTTCCATGATGCTTTTTATCAGGTGATTGCTTCTAAGTGGTTGTGCGTGTGATGGGTTTGGATGGTGGGGGTTCTCATTGGATTCTTATAGTTTTAGGATCAGTTTGGTTGAAATTATCATTAAGTGGCATTGTAATTCTTACATCTTGCTAGCTTGTATTTGTTTATATAATTGCCTTTTTAAGTAAACTTAAATTAAAATATATAAATAAAATCAAAATAAAACATGAAATTTGAACCTGTGGGCGTTGCTTTTAGTGGTGTGTATGATGACCTATCAAGCAATAGGTTGTGGGTTGTTGTATAGTGGACAACTGTAAATACGTGTGGAATTATGTATAATTGCCTTTTTAAGAAAAGGAAATTTGATGAAGCTTAAAATAATAAATACAATCCTTTAAATGACCTTAACCCTTATTATTGTTACATGTGATTGTGAAATGCAAAAAGATGGTACTTAGATATGTAATTTTATATTTTTTTTATGACTCGTAATGAAAGATAACTAGAGATGCAGCAAAGTGCAAGCATGCTTACCTTTGTTATTATTCATATCTTAAATTGATTAGGTATTTTCCTTAAGCTGTATTCTAAACATTTAAATTTAAGATATCTGTTATGATTTTTCATATGAATTAGGCTTGTTATTGAACACTGTTATACATTATGTCTAAACTTTACAATTTAGTTTTATAAGTTCTTCCACATGTGATATGATGACAGGGCAAGGTGATGACATCGCAGATGCAATGTTTCTGCTTGTTAAAATGTTGTAATAAATGCTTCTTGTCTTTGTAGGTCTTGCTATTTATGATACGATGCAGTATATCCGTTCTCCCATCAATACTATATGTTTGGGTCAGGCTGCCTCAATGGGTTCTCTTCTACTGGCTGCTGGTGCAAAAGGGGAGCGGAGATCTCTTCCTAATGCTACTGTCATGATCCATCAACCCTCAGGTGGATATAGGGGGCAGGCTAAGGATATATCTATTCATACTAAGCAAATTGTGCGAGTTTGGGATTCTCTTAATGCCTTGTATTCCAAGCATACTGGACAGCCTGTTGATGTAATTCAGAAGCATATGGACCGAGACTACTTTATGACCCCAGAAGAAGCAAAGGAGTTCGGGATCATAGATGAACTCATGGATGAGAGACCACTGACTTTAGTAACTGATGCTGTGGGAAATGATGCAAAGGGGAAACCTTCAGACTAGAATCTGAATGTAAGAATCTTCTCTTGTGTGCAATTTCGGGGTCTGATATAATGATCAAAGACTTGTTTATGATCTGATATATGATCAACGATTTTGGCTGTTGGTGCAGGTATTTGGGTATGGGATGTGTCTTCTATTTCCCTCCTCTTGTAGCAAAAGTCGACTGACACCCTGCCGATTAATTGTAGAACAAAAGCGAGTTTGACGCATTTACCTTATGCCAATTTGGTCATTTACAACAGACTTGCGTACTTTTTTTTTTTGCTTTCTCAGTATGTTATAATATAAAGTTAAGCCTACTTAATTAGACAATTTATTTGCATAAAGGTAAATATTATGATTTTATTACCATCAATCCATCATTACATTATTTCATTCGCTCATGACCTTTAATCTTGAAATATCATCCGTGCTTCAAGTCCATGCTTTATCTTGCCTTGTGTGTATGCGTGTGGTTTATTTTTCAACAGAATACTTTCTCATTTATCTTTTCAAATTGGGCAAATGAATTAGAAAAGTAATATACATTGGGGTTTTTTTATTCTAAAGTATACTTTTTAATTTTGGTTGTGCCGTATACACCACCAGGCACCAGGTAGACTGTTAAAGATCGTCTCGAGGAGTCGATCTAATAACATGTAGACGTGTTGCAAGAATTCACATGATGTACTAGATCCTTAGGAGCCAAGTCGGCTTGGAGGCTCATATCTAACCACTTCAACGCCATCTTCACCTTCCTCTAAACCAAAATACAAAAGGTTTTGGTGCTTGTGATACTCGATGCACACCAAAATAAAAAGGGGAGTCAGGACCGAGTGTTCAAGCTGAAGGTGGTGTTTGTGTAATCGAAGAGACAAAAAGAGATGTGAGAGATAATTATAATTATTATATATAAAATAAATTATAGGATTTTTTTAAAGGATATAGTAGTTTAATTGGTCTTATGTAATCAAATTATTAAGATGTATATCTAATCTTATCTTATGGTTTAGTAATTTGAGATTTGTAGTTTTAAATATCTTTGTATACAACTTTTACAAAGTATTAATAGTTTTATAAATAATTAACATTTAGTTGGTGTTTATTTAACGAGTATAACATAGTTCACTTTACAAGTTACTATCGCTTATTTGAACATGCTAGATCGTGTGATAATTTATTTTCTTAAAATTGTGAAAATAGGGAAGGGTCACGAAACATGTGAAATGTTTTTTGTCATTTAGATATTAGCCATTTTCCACTACAAGTTAATTTGCCAAACATTTTGAATCACCAAGTCAATTGAAGGTGTCACTGATTCAGACCAGGAGAAGTCATGGTGATTTTTTAATACGGTAAGTTTATAATAATAATTGATATTTTGATTTTAAACTTTTTCATTGTGTATTGGATAATTTTGTAGCATTTAAATTCATAGATGCCGGTGTAACAAATTACAATACTAGATTTTAGACCCGTGTCAGATACACAAGTTTTATAACATTATAAATATAAGAATTAGTATATGGAAACAAAAAAAATACTTATAGGTTAAAATGTATAAATATACTTTAAAAAAATTGAGATATTTAAATGTAAATACTAAATGCTAAATTATATCAAGGTTGAATGTTGTAGTTGAGTTCAAGTGTAAATTGGTTCTGAAAAACCAAAAAGTATAAATTAATTCAGGCATGTTTTGATTTAATTAATTTTGAGTTGAAAATATGATTTGTCAGCTTTAGAGTATATGATTATATTTATATTTAGTTAAACTAAATTTATCTATTTAATCATTATCATTATTCATATTAATGGATGCTCACGTAAAACTATTAAACTTAAACGGAAATCACTATTATTATACTTATATTTATTTAAACTAAATTTATCTATTTAATCATTAATTTTATGAAATTGAGCTTTGTAATAGGTTAATAAGTCATTAGGTCAGTTGTCTTTTAGTATATATAAAGATATTGTTTGTTTGTTTGTTTGTTTGAATAGATATGATTAATCGGTAAGGAACTAAGTAGTTAATTTAGTACTTGTATGATTTAATTTTTTTGACTAGTCATGTATTAATTGCTTGATCTAAAATCACATAAATATGCTTGTTGTTTTAGTCATACATTTTAGACCGGTGTCAAACACTGGACATGAGGTTTTCGATATTATCAATATTATATTTTCATAAATTTAGTTCATAAAAGCTTATAATTTTAATGATATACGGTTTTAAGTGTTATATTTTGCAAGTTGTAATACAATAATCACAGGGTCGTCACTATAATTATTTGATGAAATTGTTTACCGTAGTCATTCCACAATGCACATGCTACGATAATTTATCTATTATAAAATTTTTTGAATCCAGTTGAACTCATAATGTGATATTAATATGAAAGATAAATAAGAATTAAAATATAAATATACTTGTGATTAATAACATTGTAAAAATAATTATTTTAGTTATTTGTTTTTATTAATTAATTATGTATAAAACTAAATGATAACATCAACGAGAGTCAATTTGATGAAATCAAGATATAATTGGTTAATAAGTCATTATTTCAACTGTTTTTTAGTATATAATAAAATTAAAATAGTATAATTACTATTAAAATCTTAATATATTTATATTAGTTTTAATTTAATTATATATATATATGATAAAACATACTATTGGATATATATTAGTTATTATTTTATTGAATAACTATTAGCTATTATTCTATCGGATATATATTAGCTATTATTATTTATTTATTATATTAAAATTATTGGGTAAAAAGTGTAAATTTGTGATAGAAAAAAAAAGTGTAATTTAAAGTCAAAATTAAAAACAAAAGTCAACATTAAGAAATCGAGAGTTGTGATTGGTCGATAAGTTATCAGAGCAATTGTGATTTAGTATGATAAAAGATTCGTTAATTCATTGAACGAATGAAAAAGTTATACACTTTTTAGCTTTTTATAAAGAAATAAATCGTACAAAGTACTTAACTTAAATATAATAATATTTTTCTTTATCTTTTCATGATTATTTATAATTAATTATTAATTTTTTTTATAAAAAAACTTATCTATGTTTTAATTGACGATGTAATCCAAACTTTACAACTATAAAACAAAACAGTTTGTTGTTTTAGAATTACATTATTTTATTTTGAATTTATTTATATTTAAATTATCATATTTTTTTATGGATAGATGGTTTTCCATACAGTTTTTATGATTTTCATTTAAGTCTTGATTAAACTTCTATAAATATAAATCAATAACATTTTTTATATCTACTTCCAAGTAGAAAAATATTTTGGAGTTAGGTTCAATGCATTTCGTCATAACATCAGTGACTTGAATGCGTTTTTAAAAAACTTTTGTTAAAATGTTCGAGTTGAAGCTGGGTTAATCAACTAATAGAATATAACAATTACAATATTATTATTATTGCTATTATTTGATAACATATATATAAAATACAATACGAATTATTATTATAACTATTATCATATATAACATGGTACCTGCTAAACGCGATGGTGGTCGTGGCGGTGACGGTGTAATAATAGTTGATGGTGGAGGCTGTAACGAGCGGTGTAGATAATTGATGTAAAAAATTAATGATTTAATAAAGATATTTTAAAAGATAAATAACTGACATTGTAATTTAATTATTAATATTAAATAAATAGTGTTAATAAAAATATTTTATAAAATGATAGATGAAAATATTATATAAATTTCACACTTACAAAAATAAGATGTTTATAAGATAATATATTTTGATAATTAACATACATAAATTACGATACAATAATATAGTATCTATTTACTTCACAAAAAAAGTGGTGATAGAAAGTTTCTTTTTTGATAATATAGTATCTATTTACTTCACTAATTTATCTACGAGATTATTTACACACAAACACAAACACGCACACTTTCATCCACCACCGCCTCAACAAAAACCCCTGTCCTATTTTCCGGCTAACGGAATCTTCCATAACCGTCGTTTCACCGCGCTTACTTTCTACCGGAATCACCGTATCCGATCGCCGTCGTTTGTATAGGGTTTATGCTCCGTACAAATAAATTAGGTTCCCGATTCGAAAAACGTTGCGTGTTTTTTCTACCATCAATTTAGGGTTTCAATTTTAAAAAATAATTGTATACAACGCCCTATGGCTCCGGGGCGGAAACGCGGCGGAGCAAAAGGAGCGAAAGCGAATAAACAGTTGAAATTAGGCGATCTTGTTCTTGCTAAGGTTAAAGGTCATCCTGCATGGCCTGCTAAGGTCAGATTGATATAACTTTATATTTACTTTTATGCATTGTGTTTCAATTGTATTCAATTTCATGTTTTTATTTGATTTTAAGTTGGTTTTAGTAGGATATTATTGTGTAATTTGTTGAATTGTCAATATAATCACTTGAAATATACTTTATTTAATAATCTCGTAGGCTGCGGAAGGTGGTTGTCGATCGCTTCAGTAACACTAATCCCGTCGTCTGGCCTTAGTATATTATTTCTAGAATTTTAGGTTTTATGTACCTGGTTTGACCATCAGATTAGTCGTAACACAACGAAGGTGATTTTTATTTAGGTTGTTCGTCTGCTAAATAAGACTAGTACTGAAATTTGAAACCAGAAGCCATTTGAATTGAAGTTCGTATATACGTTCTTGGACGATGTTATCATGGCAAATTGTTTAAAGGTGGCTTTTGGATGTGTTTGCGGAATGTTCTATTGAGGGTCTACTATTCTGAGGATTCTAGTATTGCATCGAATGTTGAATAATTTATCATTTCGTGAAATGAAACTGTGAGAAGGTTGATGTACTTTTTTTTTCGGGGATTATGCTTCATAATGTGCCAGATTACATTAATGTGTCTTTTGCCACATGGTGTAAAGATAAGAATGGTTGTAGTGGAATTCTGAAAGTCTTTTGTTTGCTTGTTTCTTTTCCTTTTATGCAGATCAGCAAACCCGAAGATCATGAAAAAGTTCCTGATCCGCGGAAATATTTTGTAGAGTTCTTTGGTACAGCAGAAATGTAAGTAATTGCTACCTTTAAAGGCTGATATAATCATTAAAGTTTACTATCTTGTTTTTGGATACCAATTGGAAAAATTTCTACTTTGCTGATGAGGTATGTCGAGAGCCATCGGTACATGTCTAATTAATAACTCATGCAACAGACAACTGAGCGTATATGTAGTGGTGTCTATGTCGCTCAATGTATCAACTTGCATAACTCATTTAATGTTTATGTATATATATCTTCAGTTCATAATGCTTAAGAATAAAATTGTTGAGAAAGAAGGTTATATGATTGCTAATTCATTAAAAGGAAGTTAGATATATATTCCAAAAATAGCTGGATCATGTCTTTCCTCTTATTTAAAATTTGTTCTGTTTCTGTGCATGTTTTTCTATTTCAGAGCATTTGTTGCTCCTGTCGATATCCAGCCATTTACCAGTGAGTCAAAAAACAAATTGTTAAATAGATGTAAAGGAAAGACTGTCAAACATTTCTCCCAAGCTGTGAATGAAATTTGTGGCATCTTTGAAGAGATGAGAAATAAGGGTGCAGATTCTCTAAACGATGATCATGATAGACAAAGTTCTCAGCCTGATGCTAATTCTACAGAAATGGTGGATGATGGGATGGCTACCGATGGACCTGGTGGTGCAACGTCATCTGAAATCGTAAATCATGGTACTGGATTAGAACGGTGCTCTCATATGCAAAGGGAAATGGGTTACGAGGATGTAAAGCCTAGTGTTTTGCCTGTTGTTGATGGTTGCTCTCCATCGGCCGTTTCCGCCAAAAAACGTGCTGAAATTTGCAATGATGTAATAACTTCACCTAAAGGAGAGACTATATCCAGTTGTGCTACAGGTATAATGTTTTACTGTTTATGTTATTTCCACATATAGAGCAATTCTTGTTATTGATGGTGAGTCGTAGTTCGTTTTGTGAAGGGCTTAATGATCTCTGGTTAACTGGATAATTTCATTTCTTATGTTTCAGGTCATAGCACAAATCTTAAGTATGGGGACAAGGCAGAAATGAACGGGCACAACTCCAAGCAAATTGAAAGATCTTTAAAGAAAAGACATGATGTTGATGATGGAATAAGCAAAAGTCACGGCCCATTGGGTGTAAGTTCTGCATCTCATACCCGTTATACTAAATCCACTGCAACTAAAATTGCAAAGGATGGAACACGACGAAGTTCCTCAAATGGAACCAATATTGAAGCTACTTTGGGTATGGAGAGTCTAGAATCTGGTGGTAATATTAAAAAAACAAAGAAAGTTTCTAAAGATAAGACACATGCTGGGGTTGACGATTTGTTAAAGGATGTTGAAGGTGCTCCTATGGAGCTGGAGAGAAACAACGTGGAACTTACTGGAAGAAAAAGTGTTCTTAATGATGCAGTTTTGCATCCTGCTAAAAGGTCGAAGGGATCAGATGATGCTTCCAAGAAGTCCCAAGCATACAGGAAAAATGACACCTCCAGCAAAGGAGGCAATGAAGACGTCATGAGGTCAACACCAAGTTTGAAAACAAAAAACCGCTTTCCATCCAATGTGCCGACAAATGGTGTAGATTCTGGTGTTACCGGTGATGAAGATATTCAATCACCTACAAAACGTCGTCGTCGGGTACTAGATACCATGCCTGGTTCTATTTTGATGTCTGACGATAGAAGAACCGAAAGCTCAAATACACCTAGGAAAGGTGAAAATAATGATTCTGTTAAATCTGGTACTCATGTGCCAGTGAAGAGGAGAGCGGTTCGCATATGGGATGATGATGAGGATGAGCCGAAGACTCCCGTGCATGGAAGATCACTCATTTCAACGACTGTTGAAGAAAGTGGTGCAGTTACTGAAGCTGTGCAAAATTCTCCTGGTGTGAGAAACTCTAGGTTACATGCGAAAGCAATTCTGCCCAACTCTCAGCAAGATATCCTAGAAGTCACTGAAGGGAAGGTCTGTTACAGTCCCATGAAACCTGAATCTGAAAAAAAATCTGCTGAAACAGTTCGCAAGATGTTTGTTTCTCCCATCAAGTCCCCATTTAACTCTTACTACCAAATGGCAGAACCTAATATAGCAAACAAGTCCTTAGGAAAAGTTTCTGCTAATGCTTCTCAAAAAAAGATTCAAACAGGGCCTTCTAAGGCCTCAAGTGGGATTCATGACCTTGGGCATCGTTCTCAGAATAATGCAGTTAATGAGAGAAGCAGGTCTGTTATTTCCGGGGAGAAGCAGAAATTTACTCCAAAGTTGAGCTCACGGGTTACTGATAACGAAAATGTCTCGAGGAAACCGAGTGATAGCAACTTGTTATCTAGTGAAAGGTCTGCCAGGATTATTTATTTTTCTTATTGCTTTATTAAGAAAACATATGTATACCCAAATCTCTTATGGTGCTAATGTTTTTTTGCTGTTACAGGGCAGAATTCTCTCGGGTGGATCGAGCAACTTTATTGGTTGATTCAAAAGGTGCAGATTCAAATAAGTCGATGAGGCATCTGATTGCAGTTGCCCAGGCGAAAAGGAAAAAAGCTCAATCTCAAAATGTTATGCTTGAAAGCATTAGTTTTTCACATGTCACAACCAGTGAAACAACAGGGAGGAGTCCCCGCTCTATTTCTGCTGCTCAGCCCGTTTCAGCAGGTCCAGGAATTGTCACATCACTTTCTTCTCCATCTTCTCTTGTACATCAGCTTGCATCAAATGATCAGACGGATGTGGCTGAATTTGAGGAGAGAAGGACCAGTTCAGGGCATCGTCCTGCAGGGGGCTCTCTTAGTGGCGGAACTGAGGCTGCTGTAGCTCGTGATGCTTTTGAAGGAATGATAGAAACACTATCAAGAACAAAAGAAAGCATTGGCCGTGCAACAAGACATGCAATTGACTGTGCAAAGCATGGGATTGCTAGTGAGGTAAGAATAATATGTTATTTTGTTCTTGGTGTATGTAGGCCTCTTTATTGTTAATGCATGTATTAGGAATTTCTAGCATATATGCACCATCCAATGCGATGTTGTGCTAACTTTCCTATGATCTACACACTATATATGATCGTTTGTGACTTTAGGAAGTTTGGGGTGCAGGAAGTCATCAGTGACCGAGTTGCATCTTGCAATAGGTCCTCGGAAATATTGGTGATAATGGGAGGGAGGAAATTTCTATAATTCAAAGAGGGATAGACTAAAATGTAATATCTTAAAAAAACCTTCAATGGACAAATCTCTGACTTCACGTTAACATCTTATCTTGTCTTGTTGGCGGATCTTGCATTATTATTTTTTTGGTATACTGTCTTGTATCTCATTAGCTTATCTGCAACCAAAAACAACCATTTATTTTAGACAGATGCTACTAGTAAGGAAGCATGTTATGCTATCTTATTCTTCTATCATAACGATTAATATATTTGATATCACATTCATGTGACTTTTTTTCACAAGCATTCCACATCGTTTGGCAGCCATGGTTTTGTTTTATCGATAAAGAAACCATCAATTACATGATCCTACCTACGCTAAATGTGTTGATCAATGAGATGTCCAATGAAGGGGATAGCCTTTTATTACTATTGTTATATCTTTATTTCCTGTGTGTTAAATTTGATTGACCCTATACTTCAGTTATAACTATTAAGCCATGCTGAATAACCTACTCTGTTAGTACGCTTGTGGGTTCCTTTTTTTTTGGACACAAATGTTTTTTTAAGTTTAAGTTTTCAATCTGAAGGAGGCTTTTCTTTATTGGGATCTTTGTTTTCAGCGTGTATGGAATTGGATGTAATATGACAACTCTGATTCGTTAGTTTAAGATCTCTAGCAACGAGTTACAGAATGTGATATCAGTGCCCGGCTAACTGAAAACTCTTATTGATTAATAGAAGAAGCATAGATAGGTTAATAATGCTTCAGGATCTATGAATTCCTTACAGTGAGAATAAAGATCAGGGTCACTCCTTTCCAAACTTAGTTATTTGTCTGACCATCATAACTTCTTATACCTGATTATCTGATTTGCTTGAGCATATTTTGGATTGAACATTGCTGTATATGCCGCTGTATTTATTGTGATTTGATTCAGAAAATATTCATAATTATTGTTAATAGTGTTGAAATGAATCGCTTTATGTACCACACCATTATGTGTATCAAAATGTAGAGAGTGAGTGGCTGTATACGTGTCTTCATGATGTTCTTGTGTATATATTTTTTTTGAAGATTATTATGATAATGATGTTGCGCATGATATTTTCTTCTGCAGGTTGTGGAACTTCTTACTAGGAAATTGGAAAATGAAGGCAGCTTTAATCGAAGAGTGGATATCTTCTTTCTGGTGGATTCCATTACACAGTGTTCTCATTCGCAGAAAGGTGGCTCTTCCAAATGGATAAATTCCTGTCCATCTGTTTATTTCATTTTGTGTTGTTTATTTCTGTAACCGTTATGTTTGTGGATTGTATATAAGTTTCATTGTTTCTTCAGGCATTGCTGGAGCCTCTTACATACCCGCTGTTCAAGCAGCACTTCCTCGACTTTTAGGAGCTGCTGCTCCACCAGGTGCCAATGCTCGTGAGAATCGCCGTCAATGCCTGAAGGTGCTTTCCATTTTTCTTTCAGATTATTAGTTGGCCTATAGTTCTTGATAAAATTTGAATTGATGTGTGCTGCAGGTTTTAAAATTATGGCTCGAGAGGAAAATTCTACCTGATACTCTACTTCGGAGCTATGTAGAGGATATTGGATCTTCAAATGATGATGCTTCTGGGGGGTTTTTCTCCAAACGTCCATCTCGATCAGAACGGGCTGTGGATGATCCCATTAGAGGGATGGAGGGCATGCTCGTAGATGAATATGGGAGGTATGCAATCTTTAAGTTTTTTTTTTTTATTTATTTGGAGAACAATTTAAGCTGGTTTTGATTATTACATGTGCTATAATTGATACTTATAAGGTATAAGTGTGACCCAATTTTTCCTCGGATCATCGTTAAATAAGTATATAATTGTGCTTGTAAGCCAAATGATGTTATTTGACTTTGAAAAGATGTAAAAGTTTTACATATGGTTTTTATAATTTCAATTTGATATTTCGTTTAGCAAGAAAAGCGCACATTGTCAGAAAAAAAAGTTAAAAATGCGTTGTCTTTCAATACTGGACCATCTGAAAAAGCTTGTATAACTTTTTTTTTTGGACTTTTTACAGCAACGCGACGTTTCAATTGCCTGGACTTTTGTCATCTAATGTTTTCGAAGAAGAAGAAGAAGATGATGATATTCTTAACTTCTCTCATAAAGAAGGCATTGGTAAGTCAGAATTTGAATTGAACCCTGGCACAGGAGAACTCGAAACATGTTCGGTAACTTCAAATGACAGACGCCACTGTATCTTGGAGGATGTTGATGGTGAACTCGAAATGGAAGATGTGTCTGGACATCCAAAAGATGAAAAAGCTTTGACAGGCGGTTCCTGTAAGGCTGTTGAAGAGGAGGAATTTTGTGACAGGACAATGGATGCAGTCTCAAATTCCAATAAGGTGTCCCCTCTTCGTGAGGGTTCACCACCACTGCCACCTGATTCCCCCCCTCCCACTCCACCTTTGCCTTCGTCACCAGAGCCACCTGAGTCACCAGACGTGGTGCCACCACCTCCATCATCCCCACCTCCACCTCCACCTCCGCCCTTACCTCCATCACAAACATATCCTCATCACCCACTAAATGGCGTTCCACCACAGATATCATTTTCTCAACCATCAATACCTCCTCAGACTTCTTCAACACCTAAACTGATACATCCGTACCAGTCACCAATGCCATCCAGTGTAAGACTTGATGGTATTATTTATTTATTATGCATGACATTGCATTGAATAATAACACATTCTTGTGATCTAAACTTGTCCAGGTTCCTTTGAATGCTCGTCTTGGACCTCTCACTGATGCTGCTGTTAGAGGTGAAATGTTCCCCCAGCAACCACCGAGCTTTGTGCCAGCTTTGGCTTCCAGTTCACGTGAACCTTCTGGATTTATATCATCGAGGACGTTAGAATACGGACACGAAGCATATGCGAATCCTCAAGGTTTTCATTCAAATCAGCAGTTCCAAAATGCCAGTATACCATTACCTTCAAGAGCCTTCCAACCTAACATGCCGTCTCAAAGTGCCACTAGTCAATTTCAATATCCTAATCCTGCAGTGTTGCAGCATTCATACCCTCCTTTGTATGGCTTAACAAAACCTCCAGATGGCTTGAGGAGATATGGTGCTGATGAACAATGGAGGCCACCTGCAAATGAGTTTGGCACTGATAGTCAGCGTGGTCCATGGATAGGTAGTGGGAGGACTTCTGGACCTTCTTTTGCTCAGGAAGGTATGCAATCGTACTTTTAACATTGTATTTGGTTAAAAATTGTATATGCATGAGCATTCTTTGCTTAGTGCATGACTTTTAAATAATACATTAATACTGTTTTCATGTATGCTACTTGCAACAATATGTAATTGTTCTTTTTATGTACACAAAGTTAGATTATATCACTGGAATACATTAATATTTTCTGACATTCCTTGATGCAATGTTATCGGGGGCATCGTAACACTCGAAAATGATCAGTCGTGTTTTAATTGCAGAAATCTTGCCCGATATTTGGTTTACTAAAAATTTAGAATACAAGTAGATTTACTGGCTTTTTTCTGAAATACTTGGTAGAAATCCATACCTTAATGAGTTTTCACCCAAGTTTCATGATAAGACGGGAGGTAGATGTGTTGCCCAATAGCATTCGAGTTCTTTGGTGCTTGTGAATAATTTTTCAGGACTTCGACTGGATATGTACAGGATTGCAAATTTAATATTCTTGTATTGTTAATGAATATGTCAAGGTCTCGATCTATGAAGTGTGCCTTATTAATTGACACACTGAGGTGTGCCTTTGAGCCGCCTTCTGTGAGCTCACACAGCCTAGAGTAGGTTAAAACATCTTGGAAAAAGTGATAATCTGCAAGTGTGCCTCATTAAATGTCACCACTGAGGTGTGCCTTTGACCCGTCTTCTGTGTTACACAGCCTAGAGTAGGCTGGGGCATTTTGGAGAAATTGGTAATTTACTTCAATGGGATACTTGAAAAAAAGGGAAATTTTTTGCATTTAAAAGGATATGTTACCCTAAACATCTAAGATTCCATAGCCTCCAATTATGAAAATTTGGGTGTCTTGTAGTCCACTTTGAGTAGAGTTTGCTGGTAATTAAACTATAAGCTTCCGATGGAAGTTACTAGTTGGCATATCAAATTAATTGACATTAAGATTTTTTACCTCAACATTCTTGTCAGCTTTATCTGTTACCATTATGTTCTTTCAATAATGGATCATGCTAGTAGACAGTGGACACATGTCTGTTCTGTTTATCTGTAGCACACCAGGCAAATGTGCTAGGCAAAAGTTTATGTTTTGCTCTTCTCTAGGTTAATAGTGTAGCCGATCTGATATTACTTAATTTTCCATCAATTGCCATGCTCGTGCATATTCTCATCCGATTTGGCTTTTGGCCAGACCCAAGCTTCTTCTGTACATTTCGTCCAACCAATCCTATATGACACCATTGAGAAGATTAGTTTGATTAAATTACAACATCTGTGTACAGGGCACTAAGATTGTTAAGAAACAGCAAACAGGTCAATGGTCATATTATTAAGATGAATGGCTCCATGAAACGAGTATCTGTTGTACCTTGGCCAATATTTGTTTTTCTTGTTTACTACAAGATATCATTTCTGCTGGGTTAGTACTTGAAAGTTTCGCAAGCTAATGTTTATATACCACCACAGGCTATTTTCGACCACCCATGGAGAGACCCCCAGGAAATAATGTTAGTTATCAACCAACAGGCCAGAGTATAGTTCCTGCAGGAGCCCCAATTCCAGGTAACTAAAGCAGTTTTTTTATTTCCTTATATTGCATTTCATGATCTCTCAAATCATCTGCTTGATAGCTTAATCTAAGTTGCTGGTTGTTTGTCTTCAGGCTACAGTGGATCGCTGATGATGCCAGGCAGACCAGACATGTCATCTCTCGGTTCTTGGAGATCAGGTTAAAGAAGCTGCTGGATTGCTGTAAGTTCTTTTCTTTGCCTTGTTATTGATTGTTTATCTCTTAGAGATGTTTACCTACTCATGAGTCATGACTCATTACACTCTGATCTTTTTGCTCTTTTGTTATATTTTAATGTTTTAAATATACTACTAGAGGACTAGAAGTCTGCACTGATATTGTATACCGGTGCTCCAAGTAATATATATGTTATATATAACTACCAGAAGTTTGGACTGATAATGCTTATGCAAGTTTTCTTTCGGTTTGGATGATCTTTTCATTTTATGTTTGTAGTAATATGTTTTCAATTTTATATTCAGTTATAGGTGGTGAGTTGGGTTCAAAAACTGTCATAAAGCTTGGAAGATGCGGTGCTTTTTTTTTGTTTCCTTATCTGCTACAAATTGATGGGGCTGTGAGTGACCTTTGCAGATTGTATATTGTAGTTTCTCCTCTCTTCGAAAATGCTTCCCAGACACATTTACCGAGTGTAAGGCATCACTCATTTATACATCTTCATTTAACTAATATAAATTAGATATAAGTCATTTATCTTTAGAGCAAAACGAGTTAATTCTCCAAGCCAGATCATCACCTGGTTGAAATAGAAATGGAAAACACCTTTAAGGTGGCTTTTAGATCTTTTGCTTTATTCTCGTATAATGAAAAAAGTTTCTGGTGTTGAATATTACTATGTTATTTCTCTTTGATTTTTTTTGCATATATTCTGTTTAGTCATGTTCATAACTTCGTATATGGGTCATGGGATGAACCTCTCATCTTACCTGCGGTCCCTGTAGATGAGGATTTCAATGCTATGCTTGAACCTTTGTGGTCCCTGTAGATGAGGATTTCAATGCTATGCTTGAACCTTTCTCCACTTCTCTGCCTTTTTTGTTATCAGCTTGTTTGTCACATTATTATCATGTTCATTTATGGTATTCAACATAGAGTTCAACGCTTATTAATGGCCATGGTGGCTGTTATGTTAGATTTGTGTGTGTGGACATCGGTTGAATGTTTATAAGTGGTGTTATTGTGTATTGGTTGCGAAAAGCTAAAAACTGGCAGGAAACTTTTGGTTAATTGCCACAAATAATTACACATACTATCATAGTGAAGTGATCAACTGAGAACTAAAACAAGGGTGAGAACCACTAAAAACCATCTCTAAGGGCGGAGCCCTTAGAGCTAAGGGCTACGCCCGTACCGTATCCAACCACCACCATCTCTTGGAACGCCGCCTATCAAATCCATACCATTCCCATATGCGTCCGGTGACAACCCCTTTAGTTTGGATAAAGGCAACGCCCGTATAGTATCCATCCTTTTTCAACACATAACCCATATAATTTTTTATTTCAACAAGTTAAATTAAATTATTTTTTTTTTGGAATGAGTTTTTATTAAAAGAAAATAAAAAAAAAACTCAAAAATCAAAATTAAAAATATAAAAATTACAAAACTACACCAAAAAAGGGAAAGAGAGGGGGAAATAGTGGTTATCACAGTTCTTACCCTTGTTTTGGTTCTCGCGTTAACCCTACCCTACTATCATATGCTTATGTTTTTTTATCGTTTTATGTGACTAACTAGGACATACCAGGGAAAATGTAACAAATTTCGTTGTATACAACGGTATAAACGATATAAAGATGAAAGTATGTTATGTTTTGGTGCAATAAACTCAAACACTCTTCTAATTGTCTTCAATGTTTCAGTTGCGATGTTTCAACGCTTTCGATATGTGTGCTTCTCTTTGTATTAGGAAAATCACTCAGAATGTGGTTCCAAGATAATGTGTTACCGTTATTTAAAGCTCATATTTCGGTCAGTCCACTATACTTGTATTATTATGCTTTCTGGTTTTGGTCTTTTCTTTTAATATCCTATCTCACGTTTTCAATTGTAAGTCCCTGAAACAAAACAAGACCGAAAAAGCCAGAGTAAAACTCACTTTTTCTTGGTGGCTAGTAACTTGAGGTCGGCGATCTTTCTTTAGATATTACCTTTTCGGGCTTCCCCTATGTTGACACTATAGTTTTTCTCTTACGGAAAGTTACTGTTTAGAGGATTTTTTTTCCCTTTTGAAATGCGTTTACATTGAATTTGTTGTACTCAAACCTTTTTACAGAGTGTTTACGTTAACTTTTTTGGAAATATTTAAAACTACATAATGCTCTATGGCAAGTAGTTTTTTTAAAAAGTTGTTTTAGTTTGTTTTTCTGTTATATATAACTTCATTAATTAAATATTTCATACATACACACACTGTATAATTTCTGTTGTATATAGTTCCATTACCTTTGCATCGATGCACCCTCCATCTGATATATACATGTTAACTATCTTATGAAACTAAGCTAACAATAGAAACTTATTCAATCACAATAATGAATATATGAATACTATGAATAACTTGAGTTTCATGTAGTAATATTGGGTTTAATGGTTCATTTATGAAACTATTAATGAAATATTTATATTTAAGTATTTTAAAAAAAATTAAACTCCTCTACTGTAGTTAAATATATGTTGGGTTTTAATCTGATGACCAAAACATAATAAGGTTATGTAGTAAATACAGGTTAACTCAAAATATGATTGGATTTTTTTTTATATAATATCTACTATCTGGGGATAGTTTTACGGTATTTTTAGCGTACCTAAGTGTCTTGGTGTTAACGTAGGATATGTTGAATTCTTAGTTCTGTGCCTGGTAATGACTTTAGTGCATTATTTCGGCCTACTATAATGACATACAGGAAGTGGTATAATTGTGTTATTCAGTCCACAAGCTGATCTATGTACTAGTTAGCTCTAAATGACGTCATGCACTAACAATAATTTGCCTAGGAGTGGTATATCACGCCTATTTTTTCTTTTGACTTTATATATTTCACACCTTGTTAAAAAGATGATTTATTGAACACTGGCAATTAACAGTTTAACTTTTGAGTCGCGTGTCTTCTTTTTCCTGAAATGATCTATATCAGTACTTGAGTTGTTGGTGCCGTGTCTCGGCTGGTTGGCGCTTATGCTCTAGTATGGGTGTGACGACACTATTAAAAGGCTGTATCTCTCATTCAGCTGCCACACATCATCTATGCCGACGGAGATGCTTTTCTTAATTGATGTATGCATTATTATTGATTTAATATGAGGATCATGTGAAGTTTGGCGTGTAGAATCGAAATGGAATACATTCTCAAGAGTGGAGTTGGTTGTGTTATTGTGTATTTACCGGAGCTTAAGCTTGTGAGAAGTGACATTATCAGGTATTGCTGACATGGACTGAGCAAAGGCGATTCTTTCATTCAGGTAAAAGCTGAAGTCCTCACGCTATTTTAAATAAGTCTACTATTTACTACGTTGGTTACAGTCAGTTCACAGTGAGGGTTGATTCTAGGTCTTCTGGTAAATAGCCATGACCTGTATTTTGTAAGGAGTTACTATCACATATCACTTGCTAGATTTTGAATCTAAAAGCTGAAGAAGCCTTAAAAAGTGGTTAATGTTCTTTCTTTGTTCTTGGTCAGTGATCTGTGTAGTGTCTCATAAATCTTCGGTTTTTCTAGTACGGTGATTGGTTTTTTGGTGAAAGCATTTCCTTTTATGCTATTGTGAGTGTACAAGATGGAGATGTGTATTGTTTTAAGACTTGCGACATTGTAGTCAATGCTAAGATTGTTAAATGTTTGGCAATGTGTGAGGATCGAAGTCAGTTAATAAAAAGTTGTTACACGGCTCTGCGAAAAACATCATAGAGAAAATGCATGAAAGGCAATTATGAAAACCAAGTAAGAATTTTGTTATCTAAATTCTGAAGTTATTATTATAATACTGTTCTTTAGATATATTTTTTACATGCCCCAGTTTGAATAATGTGCAGAGTTGATTGTTCATTAAATGTTAATGCTATGCTTTATTCTGATGTAAAATGATTGAAATTTGACGTGAATGGTTTTCTTTGTAATAGAGAAGGTTATCTAGGTGTATCTATAGTTTTGGGTTATTTGCGAAAACTTGGCTATCCGCCCAATTTACATTACTTGAATAAAAGTAGCATCATACATTTCTTTATTCTTAAATATGTTATATGTTTTGATGGTATGGTTTTCGCATCATAATTGTAGATGTAATTTCTACACACACACACACCCACAATACTCTTCGCTACCTTCTGTTTAATTTTTATTTGTACGATGGACGAACTCTTTATTATGTTTAACCGTTGAATAAAATGAAAGGTTATTGTAAAATTGGTGTTTGTAATAGTTGAACATTCAAAACAAGTGAGTCATGTTTTGGCTTGAATTGCAATTTGTTGATCCTAGTGTTATCAGGACAACTGATGATGTATGCTGCCTTGTTTCAACAAATGGTTCTCTATTCAGATTACATGCGTCTCTTTTTTGCATCTGCTTTTCCTTCTGACTATTTTATTTCTCTTAACTATTTTCTCATCAGAATTTAACTACAAACTTGGATAAGTTTTGATAAATCTTGGATCAAGTTCCAGATCAAATAAAATGACGCGACATCCCTGGGCATATGAAAAAGGTACTTAGTCGTCAAACAACGTGGATAAAATTATTCATAAATACCGTAGTTGATAAGAAGGGAACTGCCACTGGAATATGAATTATGCTGTTAAAATACTGAAGGTATATTATAAGCAATTTGCATACAGACATTTATATATCGGCTGCCCTGCCGTTCACTTTAATATTATCACTTGCTTTAATAGTTGCCACTTATGAGAAGTAGATCGGCCCTTACAACATTCACAGGCAAACATATATACCCTTACTAACATTTTGTTTTTTGTTTTTACTATCTTTAGCACTATTAACTAGCTTGAGACCCGGTTATATTTTAATAACATTAACCACTGGGAAGTCGAAGATGTTCCATTGACAATGATTATTTTGACAACGTTAATCACTGGGAAGTTGAAGATGTTCCATTGACAATGATTTGTGCCTCAGTTTAGATTTTAATTTTTTTTTATTGGCAATGTCGGAAGTCCTTTTGTAACGATCAAAACCGAAAACATCATTGGAACATATATTAAGCACGAGTAATATCGCCAAGAGCCGTCTATGAGTCAGGCCTGGTAGTTTAGACTCACGCTCAAACCAAATAGTAGTCCACAAGAAAACAACCACAAAGGCATCCTAAATAAAATTAGGACATAAATTCATTAAAGTTGAAAATAACTTTACTTACTAATAAGTTGAATAGATCTTTAACTATCAAAATTAAGGGACACAATTTAAAAAGAAAATGGTCTTTACCAAACACTTTTATCATACACAACATTATATGTATTATAATTATACGATGAATATATTGTTATGTATGACAAAAAAATATGTTGTGTAAAGATTACTTGTTATTAAAAATTAATATTTTTATAGACCTTTAAATTTTAATTTAATGATCTTTTAACTTCACTAGTGAAATTATTGATAAGTTGATTCTAATTTATAAAAAAAAAATGGCATTTATATGAAATCTATAAGTCAAATTCTTAAGGTTTAATGTTGATTTCTAAGTCAAATTCTTAAGGTTTAATGTTGATTTTTAAGTATATAAGTTAAGTTGATTAATTATTTTTTTAAAATAAAATAATTTTATAAGATGCAGTTCTCTCTTTATTTTATTAGACTTGCTTTTGACTGACTCATCATCATCGTATACAATCTCCATAGATTTAGGCTGCCTTTTTATTTATCAATGGCCCTGCAACACCGTCACCCAACACCACCACCACTCCTCCTCAATGATATTACTAGTATTTTTATAAACATCTCAAAAACACACACTAACTATTTTTAAAATCCAGCAAACTCTCAATTGATTTAATTAAATCTTCTTATCAAATCAGATCTCGCATATCAATCAGTTTGATTTTTGTTTTTTTTTTACTAGTTCATTTGAAACTAATTAATTCAGTAGTAGATCCACTGGTAGTTATATATATCTATTATTATAATAATGGAATCAGCAGTAACAACATCAGATACAAATGTGCTGATGTATCCCAGTACTAGTAGTAGTGTATGTGTTTCAAGTTCCTTACTAATGCAACCACAACCGACATCATCTTCTTCTGTCGGTGTCGGTGTCGCTGTCGGTGCCGGTTTTATTCAACATATTGTGACAAAATTTGATACACTAGCTGGCGTCGCTATTAAATACGGTGTTGAGGTACTTCTATTTTACTCTTACCGCCATTGATTAATATATATATACATATGGGGATAATATTCATTTCATTTGTTTTTATGTTTTCGTTGATATATGTATGTATTGTATTATAGTGTTTATATTTTGGATGGATATTTAGATTTTTGTTTGTTTGTTATTATAGTTGTTTTGTTTTGTGGGTATGTTAGGTGGCTGACATCAAGAGGTTGAATGGTCTAACAACAGACTTACAAATGTTTGCCTGCAAGTCGTTAAAGATTCCGTTACCAGGGCGGCATCCGCCTTCTCCTGTAATTATGTCAAATGGATATCATCATACTCAAAGGTTTTTACTTTTCTCTATGTTTGATCACTACTTGCTTTTTGCACATTCTTATGGACTTTGCTAGATTCATTATTTTCATCTTCGTTAGAATCGATTGATATGAGGTTCTTTGATTCAATGATTTTTTACTATTCCTGCTACAAGTTTCCCCGTCCCTAGAAAATCCAATATTTGACTATCAGGCATTTTAGGGTAACATAATATGTTTTGTTTCCCCGAATTAAAGGGTTATTATGTTTAATTATTCATGTAACATAAAATTTGACCGGCTTATCTGATAGCTGCCAGCTGGTAACCGAGTCACACATCACGTCATCATAATATGGTAGCCAGATAATATAAATCCTCAATTTGGGGAATTTAAATTTTCTTCAATACCGGTCTACTTTTGTTTGTCACATGTCGCGTCCTCAAACCCTATCATAATCAACACTTTCAGGCGAACTTTTACTATTTGTAAAGAATTTAAGGTTGTATTTTACCAATTGATGTAAATAGAAAGTTTGGTGAACTAAAAAGAAAGATGCCTGATTTAGTAAAGAATTTAAGGTTTTATTTACTATATTACCCTGCTGGGTGCAAGCTTAGCTCCATTTCGGATATTGAGGTATATGGTTATTACTTTACGGGCCTAAGACCCCAAATGTCACTTGCTGCACAATTACTTTTGCTGGCAATATAAAAGAAACAATCGCGTATAGCCACATTCGTAACATCTCAAAGCCCTTCTTTCTCTATAGCACGAGTAAATCCCAATCCAATGATTCATCTCTCAGCCGATTACACAAATCTGTGTTCATGAACTTCATTTCAGAAAAAACATCTTTCAGCTAGTCTTATCTTTTTTTATTTTGTGTTACATATTGGGCTTAAATTATAATTGGGGAATGGGGATAGGTCTTGTATTATGTTTAGATGCAAAAATGTAATAGGCAAACTAAGCACTATGTAGAAAAAAACCCATGTCCTTTATGAGCACCCCTGAGCACCACCCTAGGTCTGCCATTGACTAAATGACTTTCATTTATCAACATAGTCGAATCATAACTTATTTTTTTTAGGAGGATGGGAGTAACATATGATTTTTCTGAGTTCTACTCAAAAGTATTTAATCAATATCCACTGATGTTACTGTATTGGTTAGAAGAGAGGAATAGAGGCAAAACATTATGTGTGTAATTTCAACATAATGAAAAAGTTGAAGTCACTCAATCCCCTTTTATACTAGAGAAACTTGGGGGGCTTTTGTGTTATATTATAGTTTACTTTAGTTGACTAATCTACATGGGATACTGGGTATGTCATCAACATATGAATACAGAAGCACAAAGGGCCTTTATATGTAAGCTCTTTGTATATTATATTTGTGCATGCACAAATGGGACATTAGCCTATATACACATACATGATGTGCATGTAAGTATTTGCTTTGTATGTTCTTCAGAAATTAAGCATGAACGATAGGAAACAATGATCTATCAGAACCACCAAAGTAAAAATTCGCAGTCTAAACTTTCCCTTTGCTTATGATATTGGAATCAGCTGTATGAGTTCTTATTTATTACCATGTATACTCGAATTGTCACTAAAGTAACTATCCATCCCCAGTCAGCTGTTTTCAAATTAGTGTATTGTAGTGCCTCATGAAGCATCAAGCATCAGCCTAATGTGGAGGTGGTGTTTTGCTTTTACTTTGCACATTAGTTGGACTGAAGGCGGCAAATGCTATGTTTATTTGATTTTAAAAGTATCATGTTCTGATATCTTAGTGATATTTCACCTTAATTCTAATCTCTGACTTATCTGACCATATCATCGTCTTTCTATTTGGAAAACTAAAATAACCTGCCATGATGAATTTAACTACTTAATATGTGCATAATGTGGACCTAATCCTGATTCATTGCTCGGTTAATATTAATACTGTATGTATAGTGCGTTGTGTAATAATTGTAAAGCCTAAGGGCTTAGTATGTCAATACTCAATAGGATGGTTAATAACTGAATAGCAGTTATAGGAAGTTATTTCAGTTGTGAATAGGCGTGACTATCCGTGAACAGTCACTTTGTGTAGTATAAATAGAAAGGGTCTGTAAACAGAATTTCGTATCTATCAATATACACGATAATATTTCAGTAAATTCTCCATCTTTGTGAATCAAACAATCAAGGACAACACATAAGTGTGTCATATGCTTAGGTGGAATGCTTATTATGGTTATATTCATGCAGAGAAAACAGTCCTGAGATAACTCGGCCCAACGGTAGATATTCTGATTCGGTTAGTCCAGTTACATCCTTAAAATTATCATCGTCGCCCCAAAGGAACATCTCATCATCCATCAATTCTTTACGAGACTATTATGGTCTTCCAGCAAAAGATCATAAAGGTGTGGGTGAAGGTTTTGAAATGACTGAAACCTCCAATCCAATCCTGGGTCATCACAGGAAGTCAAAAAGTGATGCTAATGAGTTCTCCAAGATATTCAAAATGGATAACGGTTCCATTGCAAGCGAGAAAGGAGCTAGTTCTGATAAAAGCATTGAGAAGTTGGTAAGAAGGCGCAAGTCTGAGGTTGATCTTAACAACCGGACCCCAGAAATGTTGATTAAACAGGACTACGAATTCGTGCCTAAAACAGTTCATGGTACAACTACTGAATCCGAACTAGGTGCATCCTTCATGATTCCTTTAGGGTCGAGTGATTTATCCACCACGGCTCATGCTTTCAGTGGAGTGAGGAAATCTTCAAGTGCACCAACCTTTCAACAATCGGAGACCGATAATAACAACGTTAGCCCACCTCCATCATCAACCTGGCTGGCGTCTATGTTAAACTTGAAGGCAGATCTTCAAGGGCTGTCTATAGCAGCTATAGCAAGTCCACTTTTTGATGGATTGCCAAAGCCAATAAGCGGCCGGAAGAGCAAGGCTGCTCGTGATTAGTAATTTGATTCAATTTTTGCTTAGTTAAACAAAATGCATGTTGACAAAGTGGAGAAAGATATAGAGAATTAGTGTCATTGTGAAAAGAAAATAGAAAGAATTGGTAACATGATTGTAATTTTTTGGCCAGTGATACACATTTAGATAGTGTCAGGAGGTTGAAAATGTCTCTGTTTCTTTGGACAGAATTTATGTTATATTTATATCCATATAATAATACTTCATTATAAACCAATGTCTATGTGTGGTAGACAAGTTTGGTTTTTCGACTATTTCAATAGAAACCTTAGCAAGCCTTTCTGTGACCGCTGTATCATCATGAGAATAAATTGTGACACTATACGTATTTTTGCAGGATGGAAAGTTGAAAATTTGTATGGTAACGAATGAGAACACGCATATTAATTTCCATTTTTATGGATGGAATATGTTAAGAGACTGAATTTATATATATTTTTCCCCTATAAAAGAATAAAAAAGAAGTATATATAAATTATTAATATTATAACTAGATAGGTGTTCACGCAATGCAGCAGCTATAACGGTTACGGTAATGGCATGGTTACTAACGTAAAAGTAATTTCATTGCGGTTGGAGATGTGATGAATTGTTGTGTGGGATATGAAAGGGCGGGGAGGAAGAAGAATTTTGGGTTAGGGTTTTTTCTATGTGTTTCTGCGTGAGAGAGAAATAAAAGTTAATTTTTTTAAAGGCATGTTTTGTTTTATATAATAGAAATAAGGATATATTAGAATGGAGAGTAAAGAGTATAGATATGTAAACAAATGATAACAAAGTAAAGTATCGGTGAAGTGACTATATCCACTCATAATCTCACTCCCGCGAACCACATTTTGGATAAGAAACCAATCCGTAAACAAAGAAACAACAACTTCTTTTTGTTGAAAAAAACAGAAGGAAAATGTCTGCAGCAGCAAATGCAAAGCTGCTAATTCATGTTTCAAACCCAGTTATTAATAGGCAGCAGCAGCAGCAGCCTTCTTCACTTCTTAATTCTTTGTTCAATCATCGACGTCGAAACTTCCACCACCAACAAACTTCTTCTTCTTCTAGGAGCAGCAGCTGCATCAAAGCTTCGGGATTGAATCGTCGCGAGTTCATTTCGGACACCGCGAATGCTGCTGCCGCGCTTTCGCTAGCTCCATTGGTTGGTAGTATCTCACCTTCTGCTGCTAAAGCTGCGGATGGTCTTTCTGAATGGGAAAGAGTTTATCTTCCCATTGATCCTGGTGTTGTCCTTCTCGATATCGCTTTCGTCCCCGATGATCCTTCTCACGGTCTCTCTCTCTATCTCTCATGTGTGCGTGTATATATAATATATACATACATATATGCTCATATTGATTTAATAAGCTTGATGGCCCGTTGGTGTTAATTAAAGTACAACCCATGTGAACTTATATGTTTACAGCATTTGGCTTAATTAATTAAGAAAACACTACCAACAATTAATTGACAATATTCTATCCACGTTCCTAAAAACATCGATGATGTGGGAGACAATGTTGTTTAAGTGAGTGTCTTTCTAGTGGGTGATTTCTCTCCAGTGGTTATGCGTTTTTGTTAGGTTTCGAGGATGGGGTTCCTCCCTCCTTGGATTTTTCGCAATTCAAGTGTGGTCGTTGTAGTTTTAGGATCGGTTTAGTCAGAATTATTGTATACTGTCTTAATACCTAACATCGATCTTGTCAGTTTTTAGTTATTTTAACATGACCATATTCACATGTTTGTGGATAATATGTGAAATGGAATGTTTAGACTGGGTGAGCGCCCTTAGCATCTGTAACCATATTAGTGAGTTTGTGGACAATAATTTTGGGACGCAAGGATCTAATAAAACTATTATGTGATTCTTTCTAACGAGTATATTGACAACACTGCTAAAGAAAAATACAAACAGTTAGAAGATTCTTTCAATACAAAACCTATATTGCTCAATCTGCGTAAGACATTATAATATATATATATATATATATATATATATATATTTTTAAAGAAATCTTCTAATTTTATTAGAAACATTCAAACGTACACTTCCTGATTTTGGCCAAACAATGGACATGCCCATTGTTACCACCTATAATCAATCTGAATTCACCAAAAAATCTATACAATAGCTCATTAGCTCTTTACAAATCATAGACTACACTATATCTATTTTAATGTCAAGTAGTCCATATGTATCATCTCTATTATCCATAGTAGACATTATAATATATTTGATGTGTTTCTTCAAACATATTTTGATATCTTTTCTCCTGTAAAGTTTTGGACTGATTTTGACTTTTGAGGAATGTTTGGATGGCGTTTTGTGGTAGGTTTTTTATTGGGGACAAGACAAACTCTATTAGAGACTAAAGACGGGGGCAACACGTGGGTATCCCGCTCAATATCTTCAGCTGAAGATGAAGATTTTAATTACAGGTTTAATGCCATCAGTTTCAAAGGAAAAGAAGGCTGGATTGTTGGAAAACCTGCCATTCTGTTACACACATCAGACAGCGGAGACAGTTGGGAGCGTATACCATTAAGTGCTGAACTCCCTGGTGACATGGTAATACTCTGTTCTATATTCTGTATTTTCTGTAACAAATTTATCCGTAGAAGCTAAAGAGATGTTTTAAATAAATAATTAAAAAACCTTGTAGGTGTATATAAAGGCAACTGGAGATAAAAGTGCAGAGATGGTAACAGATGAAGGCGCTATATATGTTACATCAAACAGAGGTTACAACTGGAAAGCAGCGGTGCAAGAAACTGTTTCGGCTACTCTTAATAGGTGATCTATTGGTTAGACATGGTTATTAGGAGTGTGTTGTTTTTAAGCGTCAATTAACGGCAACCTTTATGTGTTTGTGTTTCCGTATTAACTAACATTCACAAAACTCTATCCGATTGCAGAACGGTTTCTAGTGGCATTAGTGGGGCTAGTTACTATACGGGTACCTTCAATACTGTGAATCGCTCCCCGGAAGGAAATTATGTTGCTGTTTCCAGTCGTGGTAACTTCTACTTGACTTGGGAGCCAGGGCAGGTTATGCTCTTTCTTGACATTATATTTCTCACATATAGTGAACAAATTATGATAGTTCCATTCGAAAATTGCCAAAATGGTATGCTGTTATAAATGGTCATTTTGCAGATTTTTTTAACTGATTTTGTCAGGATTCTTTCATATTAGTGTCTGAAATGGTGAATTTTTTTGTTTGAGTATGAAAATCTTGGATAGTTATATTTTGCTCACTCACTGAACCTATAATGGTACAACTGTAGCCCTACTGGCAACCCCATAATAGGTCAGTTGCAAGACGAATCCAGAACATGGGTTGGAGAGCGGATGGTGGGCTTTGGCTACTCGTACGTGGTGGGGGTCTTTATCTCAGCAAAGGCACAGGGGTAAGTGAAATTTCAAATATAACGTTTGCTCCAATTTTTTATACAGCATGCGCTCCTGCTTTTCTTGTAATTTAGCAAAGCAAAACAGATTGAAATTAGTCTTCTTCATTCCATTGACACTTTAATCGCCTGAACTTTAATCCTCTAGATAACTGAGGAGTTTGAAGAAATTCCAGTACAGAGTCGTGGTTTTGGCATTCTTGATGTTGGTTACAAATCAAAGGTAATATCAATTTGTGTTAACTTTTGTTACGTGGTTTGCACGTATGTAATCCTGGATGAGAGTGTTTCTTGCACCTAGTCCTTTGCATTTAAAAAACTTCCAAATTATGAGTCTATGACTATGACCATAGTGTATGGCACTTTTAGTCAACAAGTCCACAAGTTCTACACGGAGTACCCTCTCCAAATATGTTCGTGTAGAAATGTGTGATTTTAAGCACGGTCAGGTTGGGTTCACTGGAGCCACCTTTATGTCCATTTTTTATATAGTTGAAGCATCAATAAATTCAATGATTTAAGAGAGATATGCATTTAAATAGACTTTGTACAACTTTTAATCCGTTCCTCGTTTAACTTAGCTTCTTATATTGACCCATTTAATACAGAACACAACCCGAATTAACCCATTTGTAAGGAAAATGGTTGAGTTTGCCACCTATAATAGCACCTAGTGTTTTTTTTTTTAACTTTAAAAGTTTGAATCTGGTGCTCCATGTGAAACCAAGTCACAAAAAATTAAAAAGATAAAATTTTGACTTGAAGTAATCACACAGGTCACATTCCAACATTGAAACTTCTGTTAGATCTTTAAAGTTTAGTGCAAACCAAAGACGTTTCGTAGTAAAAGAATGTCAGGACCCATATCAATTATAATCCAGATTGATCTATTCAGATTGAGGAAACACCGAGTTCAGGTCTTCTTTCTATGCCCCAATAACAATTTATAAAAAGATGGCTTATAGTCAGATTTTTGAAACTGGAGATTATTTGTGCACAAGTATAGCGTGTATGATATTCCATGTTGGCCAAGGAATGGGTTGCAGAGCTTTCAGAGGGACGGCTACCCTCTTTTAGTGTGCATGTTTTCACCATTATAAAGTATTAAAGATGTGTGCATCTACTGTAAAGACATGATTTAACAAGTGTTGGATATCTACATTTCTTGAGTCCTTTCATTCTAGACCAGTATACTTGCACATGGTAATTGACAACCCACTCGAGTTTTTAAATATCCGAAATGCAGGACGAAGCTTGGGCAGCTGGTGGAAGTGGAGTCCTTTTGAAAACAACCAATAGTGGAAAGTCATGGAGTCGTGACAAAGCAGCGGATGATATTGCTGCTAATCTGTACTCAGTAAAGTGAGTTTATCAATCATTTTTCAGATCCCATTCGGCAATTCCTGATATTTATAAACTCAAGCGGATCTAGCTCTGTAACTTGATCATCCTTTTATAAAACATACAGCTTTTATACTGATTATCTTCTTACACATCTCGTGCAGGTTTATCAATGATAGACAAGGATTCGTGCTAGGAAATGATGGTGTCTTGCTGAAGTATCTTGGCTGATTTCATGGTATGTAATCCATTGATGCTCGCTTATGGTTTCGTTAGGATGCTAAAACTTCCATCTAAGAGTAGTTCAGTTATTTGGACATAATCATGCATTCATTTAGACTATTGTCTCGGACTCATCAAATTTGTTAAATTATAAAGGAAATGCGTTTACACTTACCTAAACTATATTCAAATGTAAAAAACCTCCTAAATTGAAAAAGCTTACAATTTATTTTTATTAATCATACAACTTTTTCAATAATATCAGCTCATTAATTAATCACATGAATTCAATTAATATGGACAAAGGAAGTGTTTGTAGGTCGACCCAACTAATATCTTACCCAAACTACCCATGTTTCCATTTCTAGAGATAGGGAAGAAACGGATCATGGTATAGCATAGAACCTGACTTTACAACCGTTTTGCAGGTTTTGGTGAAGCTTGTAATTTTTGTAACAGGGAAAAGTATGATACATATGTGGGGTACCACAGAGAAAGTACGTTAATTTATATCGAATTTATGATGTATTTAGTGAGCAACCCGATTTGATGTGATTGTTTTGTTTGTGAAACCCTTGTAAATGAATTCAAGAATGACACTTCATACTTCTTCTTTTATCGTTTTAAATCTTCTTTGGTGTTTTCGGATTGTAACAGTTTGTTCTTTCTTGAATAACATGTCAATGATATCTGCACAAATACTTCATTAAATAATGAACGACAAATTAGAAGAAATTACATTGTCTATGGAGAATGTTCCATTCAATTTCAATATTTCATGACTCGTATAACATGTCAATCATTTTTTATTATATTATTATTGCTATTGTTCAGGCAGTCCATTGAACGGGTAGTCTTAAGATTTATAAATCCTATAATAATTGTTTGTGAAACAAAAAGTGTATAACCAATACCACAACTTAATGAATACGAAAGTTAAAGAATAAACATATGAAAATTAACTCTATATAAATATTGATTTCAATTTTCTTTCTTTTTTCAACTTTAGTTAAAAAAAAAAGAAAAACGTTAAGTGTATGACCAATATCACAACTTAATTAATACGAAAGTTAAATAAGAAACATATAAAAATTAACTTCATATATATAATGATTGCAGTTTTCCTTTTTTTTTCCAACTTTAGTTAAATAAAAAAAAAAAGAAACAAAAAGGGTTTGACCAATATCACAACTTAATCAATATGAAAGCTAAAGAAGAAACATCTGAAAATTAACTCCATATTAATATTGATGTGTATTTTCTAGTCTTAAATTTATAAACACGAAATACCTAGCTACTGACTACTACACACTTGCAGGCAGTGGACCCGTTCGTATGCAGTATAGTTGACTTGGTAAACCTAGGTCGAACACAAAGACTTATTAAGCAATTGTTGATAATAAAGCGATTCAAATGAAAGGGGGTTTTGTGGTCGAATTGCCACTTTGCAAATAGTTAGTAATCCCATAGGATTAATCGAATAGAGAAGTTTTGTTGAATCGAAACAATAATTTAAAAGGGACGCCTACTTGGATCGGCTTACATGCCAATCATCGGGTCTAAACATTACTTGCATTTGTTGAACGACTTAAAAGAGTACCAATATGAACTCCCGTTATACTTGATACTTTAATTGCTTTAAATATGATTATTGCTCGCGCACTTAAAATCTACTCAAAACAATTAAGCATTAAGAACCTAAGCTAATTTTGTTATTTAATCTTTAAAAAGCTTTCTCCCGAACTGCTTATTCGCCTAATCAGATCCCTCTATCATAAGCGTTTACACACTCAAAATGGATTTAATTGTTTAAAATCTTTATCGTTGGTTTCTCCCGAACTCCAACAACTTTAGGTTAAATATAGACCGATCAACCATTACGTAAATCAATTGATAATGACATAGATTTCTCATGAACTTGTAATTACAATTATCAATCAATAAATATAGAAGAGAAAAACAATATTTAAACCCAAATAAATGTGGATCTTCGATCAAACATAAAAACCTTGTTCAACAATTACAAGTAACATTAAATTGACCCTATGACATGCTTGCTACCAAAGCGAGTGCAAAGAGAATTAGCCACTCATATTAAAAAGACTAAAACAAACAAATAGAGAAGAAATCATATTATACCAATCAATTGCAGAGAATCCGGTAGGAATAATGATAACAATCCCAAGCTGAAAAGATAAGAAACCCTAACAACTCGTTTGCTCCAAAATGCTAGAAACTATGAGAAAACTAAGAAAATTATGCCAAAGATCCGTCCCTTAATGCAGAACCGTAATCGTGTATATATACAAAAACAGCGTGTAACGCCCGTTATATATATCACGGCCGTTACACGCCTACACAAGCCCTAACGGGCGTTAGCCTCTTAACGGGTGTTACACGCCTTTAGACACTTCACGGCCGTTTTCATCATAACGCCCCGTTACAGGAATTTTGGAAAATCTCCATGTAACGGGTGTGACATCATTAACGGGAGTTACGTGCTCCAGGTTCCGTTTTTTTCGTCTTTCACTTGATTTCGACCGAACCCTTCTCTCGTTTCTTCCATAAATCATCTAAAACAACCAATTCCTTCGTATAATCATTTTCCAACCTAAAAACATTTAACAATACCTCAAAGGATCGAAAGTTGGATATAAAACTAAAAAAAATACGAATAATTGGTCCTAAAATCACGTGGAAAATGATATAAAATATGGCACATCAAATATTGATTCCAGTTTAACATTTTTTTTTTAACTTTAATTAAATAAAAAGAGAAACAAAAGGTGTAGAGTATATACTTTTTTTTTTTTTTTTACCGTAGGTTTTCTCTTAAGGTTGAGAATATGTGAGGGTTCTTTTCAGGCGGTATATATATAGATAATAATAATAATAAAGATTTTTTATGAGATTTTTTTTATTAAAAGTCAACCAATTTTTATTAAAAAAATATTTAAAAAATAGAGAAGTAATAAGGAGGGAGTATTAGGCTAAAGGAGGGGGATTAAGGATGTCAAGTGTACCCGATATATATAAATAAATAATAATAATAATAATAAATTTTTTTATTAAAACTAATAAAGGTCGGTCATTATTAAAAAAATATTTAAAAAAATGGATTGATAATAAGGATAGAGTATTAGACTCAAAGAGGGGAATATGAGTGTCAAGTGTACCTCCAACCCCCTTGTTCTAGTTATATTATTATAGATATGTGCATTCATATACCAATTAATCTTTATGTAATGTTATTTTTAAACACTTAAATGATTTCATTCCTTATGTAATATGGTGGTTTTCGTTGGTGGTTTAATAGTTAAAGAAGGTATCGTATGTAGTTGTAATTTATTATAATCTTTGTTTTGGAAATAAATCTTTTACTATGAAAAAGTTATTTTATGTGTATTTTAACATATGAATTCAAAAGTTTATTTAAACCAATTAATTACATAAATGGAAAACTTGACTAAATAAGATGAGTATATATATCTACAAACCCTTATAAAGGGTATTGAAATTAAAAAATTAAGCAATTTTTTATTATTCCTAAAATACCCCTACTTTTATAATCCTTATAAAACATATTAGACTTTCTATTTTAGGAAATTCAACAATCTTTTCAATATCCCCATATTGCCCCTAATTTACACATTATCTCTAATTATATATTTCTAAACTCAATATCTAACGCACAATCACTTCTTTCTCTCCTTTCTATTTACACACACGCATATCGATTCCTCCTCCACTGTTTTGTATTATTATCACCGTTTAACCGCCGCAACGCGCGGACACCAACCCTGGTATCATACAAATATATTGGAGATTTTGAGTAATTCAAACACCTTCGAATAATTAAACTAAATTAATATTTTAAAAAAGTAGATATACGTAAATTAATCGATGTGGCAACTTTAAGGTAACACTTCTATTATTATCCACAAAAGAGGCCTTTATATAATATTTTTTCAGCCTATTATTTTTTAAAATTCGTAAATATTTTATACGAGTACTATGTAAAGATTTTAATCAAAGAAAATATTTCATTTTAAATATTAATTTCTGGTTTCAATAAAACTTTTGATTGGTGTACGTTGAAAAGCATTTAACCTTTCTAATTTATGAAATTTTAAAAGAAAACTTCAAGTAAACAATATTTTATGTATTTAGTATTAACATATGCAATAAATATTATAAAATTAGTGCTCAGACCCATTCATTGGACGAGTAGTCTCAAGATATATAAATCTTATAATAATTGTGAAACAAAAAATGTATCATCAATATCACAACTTAATGAACACGAAAGCTAAAAAAAAAAATATATGAAAATTAACTTCATACAAATATTGATTACAGTTTTTTTTTCCAGACTATTATATTTTAAAAATCGTAAATACTTTATGCGAGTACTATGTACAGATTTTAACCAAAGAAAATATTTCATTTTAAATATTAATTTCTGGTTCCAATAAAACTTTTGATTGGTGTATGTTGAAAAGCATTTAACCTTTTTAATTTATGACATTTTAAAAGAAAACTTCTAAGTAAACAATATTTTAAGTATTTAGTATTAACATATGCAACAAATATTATAAAATAAGTTTAACTACGCCATGCATAAAGCATATGGATGTTAATGGGTTGATAGCTCAGCCGTATCCTAAACCTCCAATGAAGGTATGTTTTGAATTCAAAGTGCGTAAGTTTTACCTTAAATGACATTCAATGCCGTATATATCGTGTCAGTTGATGATCTATCTCAGGGTTTTCCTTGTGTACCGTAATAACATCTTGTCCGGTCAATTTAAAGACCACATATGAGGTGAACATACTCTAACAAAAAACGAATGTTAAACAAAAAACAAAACATATGGATTAAATTCAAAATATCAAAATCAAAATATAATAATAAAATGCTAACTACTCACATGATAATGTGGTGACATACTTTCTAGTAATTTTCTTGATTTATTTAGATCTCGATATTTTATTGTTTCATCTTATACTACTATACGTCCGTTAATATGAACTTCGTAGGTTAGTGTTAGTGTATGATTAAATCTAGTTGATGTTTTAAGGGTCATATATGTCTTTTAATTTTAAGTAATTAGAGATATGCATAAACTCTTTCTCTTTGTAAGTACGGATAATCTATAAACATAATTTTGGTATGGAAAGTGAATTTCCAAGAAGTCTAATTGTTATCCAATACCATTATACAACTTTTCACACGGTACTATATAAATAGGGAATAGGGATATTAAGGGGAGGCCGTTGTTATCACGACTCTGCTTTTACTCGTTTCGCGGTTTGATATTTTGTCTTTAAAACTACGATTTTGAGCAATGGCAGCAGAAAAGGTTATGGTTAGCGAGGTAGAAAACGTCGAGCCAAAATATGTGGCCATGCCCGAAGTCAAGGTGACAAAGAAACCACAACCATCTAGTCACTCGGGTGACAACCCCGGGAGCCACGAAACATGCTCTTTTGGCGGTATTGGGGATGTTTCAAAGGATCAGAATCAGGGGAGACAAACCTGATAGATGAATCAAGACCTCCTCTTGACCCAAAAATTGGACAACATCAGCGACTACAACCTCCTATTGGCTTGTTTTAGCTAGCTAGGCGGTAGTAGACCGAATATCACAAGGTTGGACACCTATATATATAGTTTTCGGGATTCATTGAATAAGAATGTTACACCCAATAATTATTATTTTTGGGACAAGGATTTCAGTATTTTTTTTCTTTTTTTGGTTCTTGTTGTACAAGTATTATGTAACGTAATATTTGTTAGATGATGGTTAGTATTAGTTTCTTTTTATGAAATTAAATACGGAGTGTGGAAACCAATTGGTATGTTTGATATGATATACTGATTTTGTGTTAGGAGATTTGGCTTTATCCTTTGAATATTTTAAGCTAATTTGATTTGGTTCTGTATTGTAGTCGGGTCATGAGTATTGAAACCCATCTCCGTGACTTACAAAAAGTAACTTTTCAATGACGTCTTTCTTCGAATGTGATTCGATTAGTTAACATTACCGACACACAACCACAGTCAAAACAAATCAAGACATCAAATTAATACCATACTAGTTTAGTTGTGGACCCACAATAAATGAATAAAGAAAAGCATCAATTGGGTTGTTGAAACACTCTATTTAGTACCTTACACATTGTCTTCTATAACTGACACTCTTTTTAGTACCTTACACAATCACGGAATGCATGTCCAATCATGAATCATTATATGCTAGTATTCAACTGTACCATGATGTTAAAGTAGATTAATTTAAAAGGGTGTAAATGTATATTTTATATGTATCTTTTAGGAGTACGTATCACTAATCATGGAGATACATAACTCAATCATGGTACAAAAAGACCGAGTAGTCAAATCATATCACCTCTAAATTTATTATACCGTTTGAGTTGTTACATTGCCTTCTATAATAGACAAAACACTATATTTAGGACCTTACACAACCATGGAATGCATGTGGAATAATGAATCATCATATGCTAGTATTCAACCGTACTATGATGTTTAAGTAGGTTAATTTAAGAGGGTGTAAAGGTATGATTTATATTATCTTTAAGGAATACATATCACTAATCATGGAGATACATAACTCAATCATGGTACGAAAAGACCGAGTAGTCAAATCATATCATGAAATTAATTTTTGTCGATGAAAATGAGAATATGTTGTTAAAACAATAACGTGACATGTATACCAGTGAATTAATTTAGTAAAAAAAGAAAAAAGAAAAATTGATTAGTAATGCATTTTTTCCTTTTAATACAAGTATACAAGTGTTTTAGTTGTTAATGAAAAAATTATACGAGTGGTTATATAGGCAGCTAGCATCCAAAAATAAAATGGGTGAGAGAAGATTGACATTCATTCCAAGGTTTATAAAATAGAGAGAGTAATAGGTAATAAAAACTTCGAGTCTATCGCCACAGTTTCGGAGCTTCCAAAGCCCTCCCAAAACACCACTTAAAACTCCTTTCTTCCTTCCTTTCTCTCTACCAAAATTGCTTGCCTTCGCTATTCTCTCTCTTCTTCTTTTCCTGTATCTATCTCTAAAGCTCTGATGGCTGCTGCTGCTTTTGCCGGATCCGCCGCCGTCGGTTTCAAATCCTCCGCCTGCGATCGGAGAGTTTCGTTTCTCGGAAGGCATACCTCATCAGTTCAGCTTCCCAGATGTTTTAATTATTCGCAATGTGGATCCAAATTGTCTTTCTCATCTTCTGGTATATATATTTTTATGCCTAATTTTATATTTCTAGCATTTTACTTTCGTGTTTGTATGTTAATAAAGTTGTATAGTTAGTTATCTTTCTTTTTTTTTTTTATATATATTTATGCAATTGTTTGTTTGATGTGATTAAGTTGCTTTCCTGTGTTATTTTTTTGCTCAATTGATTAGATTTAGTCACTTGTGAATTAACATGTAGGTTTGTAGTTCCCTTGAGAAAATCGAAAACATTTTTCGATAGCTTTCAGTTATTTTGTTTTAGAAATAAGTACAATGTGTGCTTCGTGTGTTGAGAGCATTTTCAATGGCTTAATGGAAACACGTTCATATCCAATTTTTAAGCATAAAAATGTTTGTGATTCAATATTGAAGTGAAGTAGCCTCTAAATAGAATCGTAGACACAAACATCCTATGAAATGATCACATAACAGATAAAAATGATTCTATAGACTGCCGGTTGCCCGGTTCAGAAGTGTTGGTGTTAATAACATTCAATATTTGTGTGAGTAGTAGATGTAGAAACTACAGTGTACATGATTTAATATGATATGATGCGGTAATATAAAGCTGAACTTGTTGCTGTAATGTGATTTGTAGGTGTGAAAACACATGTAGCTACTCTTGATCAGGCAAGCGTTGAAGCACCACCTCAGGTCGAAGCTCCTGTTGTTATCGTGACTGGAGCCTCTAGAGGGATCGGCAAGGCAGTTGCACTTACTTTTGGCAAAGCTGGTTGTAAGGTCAGTAAAGAGTCTTGTACTCATGATTGAAATTCTTGTTGCACGTGGAAAAATATACATTATATATATAGATAGATAGATCGATGTTAGCAAAATTGTTTTAACAATTAATATCATTTGTGGGTGATTGCTTATTTATGGCTTATTTTGCAGGTTTTGGTGAATTATGCAAGGTCATCTAAAGAGGCTGAAGAAGTTTGTAAACAGGTAAACTTAAAGCAGAATCCTGATTATTCGTTATTTCTATATGATATGCATTGTTTGAACTGTGCTTGTATCTTCAAATCAATCATGACCCGTGAGAGTGGTGAAAGATGATTTATGCTCTGCCCTCCAACTAGATATCTATACTTAATGGTCATTGAATGTGAGAACTTAAGCTTTTTAGCTTATTTCTTAGCAAAGGTCCATAAGAATAAGGCATTAAGGCTTATATCTTCTTAGTGTACGCATCTTCTAATATTTAGTAACCTTTTTAAGAATGATAAATCAAACACTAACATTTGGTTACTGCTGTCTTTATCTAAAAAATTGCAATTGAATATAATGGGATTAAACTTTTCAGATCGAGACATTGGGTGGTCAAGCACTCACATTTGGGGGAGATGTTTCAAAAGAAGAAGATGTTGCATCTATGATTAAAACCGTGAGCAAAACTTTTTTCAATTGTTGATTATCTGTGTAACGTTTATATAAATTTATCATTGACTTTGTAATTCTTATAGGCTGTTGATGCTTGGGGGACGGTTGATGTCTTGGTGAACAATGCAGGTTAACTAATTCACCCTAGTCTTACTTCATGGTCTTGCATTGTATGAGAGGTACTGGGTTAGAAGATATCTTTTAAAGTAATGGAGAAAATAAGTAGAAGTATACTTCTATTTATACCCATAATTAGAGCTAAAACAAATCTCCTATGAATAAAACAGCCAAAGAGCTTTATCCTAACAGTAATTGAATGTATAGATCAGAATTTATCCAACAATAACTATTTTAGTAGGAGGCGAAGGAGCTATTCAAGCATTGACAAACATAGTTACATGATATGTATTAGTTGAAAGATGCCCCTTGGCATTATATTTTGTTGACAAACATAGTTATTAGTCATTATGTTAAAGTTATTACTAGCATCTTTGTCATTTTAGAAAATTTCGGCATAGGTCTGAATTGGTGTGAACGAAAACAAATATGTACTTGGGTGGCATGTAGTTTTTTTTATTTTAATATAAATCACCTGGTGTTAAATAATCAAAACTTATATGGCCTCTAAATCTAATATCATCCCAACCATGTGTGTACTTGCTAATGTAGATTATCATTTGTAGTAAAAGGCATAGTTAGAAGAATACTATCTATGTTTTCTTCTCTCACTTCAACATACAGTAAGACTGTTAGAAAAAAAAAAATTATCCTCCATTTTCTTTTCCTTGTAACTTTTCCACTCATCCTTGCCCGTGTTATTATTTTTTATTTGATCTTGGCTATATAACTATTGATACAGGGATAACAAGGGATGGTTTGTTAATGAGGATGAAGCAATCTCAGTGGCAGGAGGTTATTGATTTGAATCTCACTGGTGTATTCCTATGTACACAGGTTTGATTCATATACTTGAGTATTTGTAGCCTACCAAAATTTAGATATGGTTTTTATTAGCTCTTCTCTCTTTTTAGGCAGCTGCCAAAGTTATGATGAAGAAAAGAAAGGTAGTTCCATTTATTGTCTTTTAGTAGCTTTTTTTTCCCCAACTTTTTTACATGTTTATCATTTATACGGCTTTGTAACAAATTGCAAGTCTTTTAGGGACGAATAGTCAATATCGCATCTGTCGTAGGTGTTGTTGGCAATGTTGGACAAGCAAACTACAGTGCTGCAAAAGGAGGTGTAATAGCCTTTACTAAAACTGTGGCAAAGGAATACTCAAGCAGAGGAATAACTGTGAGTTTGTTGAACTGTTCTCTTTTATTTAAACACCAGTTAAATGTTCGTAGGTATATTCTTAAGCAATTTCCTTTTTCTGCAGGCGAATGCTATTGCTCCAGGGTTTATTGCATCTGATATGACTGCTACACTTGGAGCAGACATTGAAAAAAAGATCTTGGAGACAATCCCCTTGGGTGAGCTTTTCCTTCTGTTTAAATCAAACCACTCTTGATTCTTCATTTCTACTTATATATGTAATGTTCCTGCAAGTGGGGTGATGAGACTTACTCTATCATATCTTATTTTATTGTACTATGGAATGTATCTGATCATGATTTACTTCTTTACATATCATTAATCATTGCTTAAAAAATCATAACTTGGTTTTGTCCCGCAATTTTTTCTTTTGTTATCTTTGTTATTTCGCCACTTTAGACGTGTCATTAATAAATAATAGTGGAACATTCTATCTTAATGTGTCGTGAATAGAGGTGGCAAAGTGGATGGGTCGGGTGCTTGGGTAAATTGGCTGGCTGTTCATTAGAATTTGGTTTGATCCTGTTGACCCAAAGACGCTCTTTATCTAAAATTTATTTACTTCATCCAAATCCATAATGTGTTTATATGATTAGAAAATCCACTTTGGGTGACTTTTGGCCCGTTTGACACACTGATTTTTTGGCTATTTATTTATTTATTTAATCCGTTTGAGATAATATAAAAGTCACTTTCATTTGGGATGTTACTTTTATAACAGAGAATCAAAGTATTGTGAATGGTGACTTGTGTATAAAGCTGACCTTTTTAAGTCGAATTACAGGAAGGTATGGCGAACCTGAAGAAGTTGCTGGGCTGGTCGAATACTTGGCTCTCCATCCCTCGTCTAAATACATTACTGGACAGGTTTCTAAAAAACTAAATTTTTTGTTTTTATCTTATTCTGATTAAGTTGTTTGAGAAAATCTTTTAACTTAATTTTCCCATTTCAACAAGCTGACATGATATATATTCAGAAAGGGAAAATCTAATCTTACCATCAGTATTACCATTGAAATCATTATAGTTCTTACATGTTATAAAATAAATGTGATATTTATACTGTTATACATATTGTTGATGGTAGAAATAGTCGCATCTAAAACCTTACCATACCCATGACATGTCAAAGTAGACGCATGATAATTTGCTTTGCAGGTGTTAAACATTGATGGAGGAATGGTGATGTGAGAGCACCGAAATACGGCCAAATTCTGAAATAGCCTGAATGTTATAAAGTCGCTGATTCTGCCCTGAGATCACTACAGAATAATTAGCACCCATTTGCGCATTTGTAGAGTTTTCAAACTTTCTTCATTTTTGAAATGCAGTTTTCATACTTTTAGTTAAACGGAAACATATAGGTTTGTATTTCTAAGTAATTTGAAGTGTGGCATGTTGGTCACTGTCTGTATGCCTTGTTCTTCAACATTTTGAATGGCTGATCTCTATATGATGGGGTCAGTGTCAGTCTGGTCCCTTGCTGTTCCTCGCAACAGATAGTCCAACGGTTTGGTTGGTTGGTTAATGGGCCAGCTTGGGTTGATGCAAAAACCTTTGTTTGAAAATTTTAGTTTTTTATTAATTATACAACGATGAAAGAATGTCAGTAAAAAGCTAAAAGTAACTAAAGAAATAAAATACCCTTTGGCAGCCAAAGTTTAAACACAAAAATAAATTACTCGTATTAAAATACCTATATATATATATATTTCCGGTCAAGTTTTCATAATGCTAAAAAAGCAAATTAATATGAAGTTGATGGAACAATGACTGCAAATCGAAACTGTACCCGTGGTGAGACAATGCATGAATATATAGTTTGGCTCAAAGCATTTATTTGCAGAATGAGAGAACGACAAAGTTGAAGAAAAGGTGAATTTAATTAAATGAAAGAACCAAGTCATCGCACTTATGGTACGTACACTCCAACCATAAGTCCATAACACCACCAAACACCCTCTATATATATAGCTTGCGTTTGTGGAAATTAGTTAATTTGTAAACATCCCTACCATATAGTATAAATATACATATAGTCGATCTGATCTTTTTGTTACTTTCACTGTAACATCTTTGATGCTTATTATGGCTTCATCTGCTTATTTTGCCTCTTACAAATCCACATCAGTTGTAGAAAGTGTTGGTACTAGTGGCTTATTTGATCACAGAATCTTTTTTTCTGGCTGTAATGTGTCCTTAGCTCGGCTCAGCAGGAGTTGTAGTTATCCGCAACGACCAACTAAAGTCTCATTTATTTCATCTGGTATAAACTCTTTTTTCTAAAAAAAATAATTTTTATTTGCGTTTGAGGAACGTTTTTGTAAGCTGTATTTAATGAAGTAGTTACAGAAATAATATATATATATATATATGATACGATTTGTAGTACATTCCTAACATATTATATTGTATTAAACAAGATGTAATGGTAACAAAGTAATGTAGAACTATACAAACCAGTTATCATTAAATTTTGTTTACCTGGAACTTGATTTGTGGTCTATTAACAAACGAATCAAATGTACGAGTGTTGGGTCATTGATCGGGTGAAAAGAATCAGGAGTACCTTCAAGTTTGGAGTAATTACACCTATGGCTGTAAACGAGTTGAGACGAGTTTGACCTCAACTTGATAGCTCAACGAGCCATTTTGATGCACACTTGAGCTTGGGTCTAGGACTCAAATCGGCTCTGCTCTGAAAACCTGCATAATTATATAAAATCTGTTTTGACAACTATATTTATTTCAAATATGTACATAAAAACTAAAGTTAAAATACACTTGTCACCAAAGGGTATTTGGCCTAGTGTGTTAAAGGTAATTTAACAATCAAGACGTTGTGAGTTCAGGTCCATCTGGGACAAATGTATCATATTTGTAAAAAAGATTTGCTATACATTTTCTATAAAAAGTCAAGTGTCTCACACACACTGGCTTACATGAAATTTTATAGGTTTCAAAGCTAAAGTGGCCAATGTGAAAAAAACAAGTCCTGAAGCAATACAAACTTATAAGGAAATTCCTGTTGTTATTGTGACCGGAGCCTCTAGAGGTATCGGCAAGGCGGTTGCTCTAGCTTTTGGCAAAGCTGGTTGTAAGGTCAGAAAAAATTTAGTATTCGGATAGCAGTCAAATATTTAATGGAATAGGCCTCATGAGCAACTAAGATATATGCAAAGTGCATTTCATTTTAATGCAAAATTTCAAAAGATGTTTTAGTCTAAGATGAGAGATTATCATACATTCCATTCTTGCAGGTTCTGGTTAATTATGTAAGGTCATCTAAAGAGGCAGAAGAAGTTTGTAAAGAGGTAAATTTCTATCAGATACTTAACGTCTTCTAATATGAGATTACCAATTTTGTGAACATTGAGTTATGGCTCAGATTGAGGCACTTGGTGGCAAGGCACTTACATTTAGAGGAGATGTTTCAAAAGAAGCAGACGCTGCAGCTATGATCAAAACAGTAATTGTTAATTCCATCTTTATTCGTTCTTCTAATTACTTAAACTTTTGTTTACTTTATTATGATTACATCCAGGCAGTTGATTCATGGGGGACTGTTGATATATTAGTCAACAATGCTGGGACTACGAGGGATGGTTTGTTGATGAGGATGAAGCCGTCTCAGTGGCAGGAGGTTATTGATTTGAATCTCACTGGTGTATTCCTATGTACACAAGTATACTTCTTGATCCATTGCTAAGTAGACTTGCTTTTTTAAGTATCGTTTTTTTAATGAATTTTCTATGTCTTTCAGGCAGCTACCAAAATTATGATGCAGAAGAGAAAGGTAGCCGGTCAAGTTCTTTTTCCGATGAGCTTGTTACATTTAGGTTCAATCGTTTTTATAAGCATGTGGTTATATGATTCAGGGAAGAATAATCAATATAACATCGGTTGTTGGAATAACTGGAAACGTTGGGCAAGCCAATTACAGTGCAGCAAAAGCTGGAGTGATAGGATTCACTAAAAGTGTGGCAAAAGAATACTCGAGCAGAGGCATAAATGTGAGTTCTGCGCTCGTCTGATATTTGATTGATGATTCAGTAATAAGCATATATAGTCGTAAATAGATCTCCTTCATTCTCTATAATAGGTGAATGCTGTTGCACCTGGATTCATCATCTCTGATTTGACTGTTAGCCTTGATGAACAATACCAGAAAAAAATCTTGGAATATATCCCATTGGGTGAGGTTTTTTTTTTTTTGTCTGAATCTTAATTCTTATCGATGTCCAAACATCTTAAATGATTCATTCATATGATCCCCTGTATTTAAGTCAGTTAAGTACTCGAAAAACAAACTTTATACTCACTGCATCTGCAGTGTTCTGTGTGTTATAGCTAGATTATATTGACTTCAGTTTGGTAATAAGTTAGTTTTTGTGTATATAATAATTATATATCGTACATGCTAACCTTGTCGAAAAGTAAAGGTAAAATAGTTCTTTATAAATTGATTTACAGGAAGGCTTGGCCAACCCGAAGATGTAGCTGGCCTGGTTGAATTCTTGGCTCTCAGTCCCGCTGCTGGTTACATAACAGGACAGGTAACGAAGAATACAGTGTTATCATGCGTGATAACATGTTGTGTCTTCATAAACTTACCAGTGAAAGTTAACCAATGATTATATATTGATCTTGCAGGTGCTTACTATCGACGGGGGATTGGCTATGTAAATTACAAATCCATTTTTAACCAGTATAAACCATGTGAAGGGTTGTTTATTGATGCCTAAGAGGCAATTTGATTAATCTTGATGATTTTTCCATTTTAAAACGACTAAATTAAAGGCTCTAAAATCTAAATGAATTTCGTTATGAATAAAAAAAATAAACCTTTTGATAGGTATCCCAATTAATGTATGTATCAAACAGTTTATTATCGTTATATGCATTTTCATACATTATCTACGACTTATGTTTTCGCAGCCGACAACTCAAATTAATATAGAGAATACATATAGTACTATGGGTAGAGGCCCATTGGGCTAGAATAAATTATAGAACACTACCCTATACTTTTTATATTATTATACACTGACATATCTATACTATATTATATAAAGCAGATTTCTTCCTGATTTTCAAGTTGAAATTTTCAATATTGATTTTAAGTACATCCCCAAAATACCCCTCTCATCTATTCTATATTCATCTAAAATAACCATAATACCCTTTCTCTCTCCTCAAATCTCAACCAATCATCTTTTTTCTCTCTCATCCATAAATCATTTATTCCTCCAATTCATTCAAAATCTTTTATCTCAAAAATCATATGTCGATAAATTATAAAAATTGTATGGGTGTTCTTAAAATTTCATGCTCTTTCATTAGAGATGTCATTCGATATACTTTCGACGAATTTTTAAATCCGATGGCGGAAGACGGAGGCCGTAGGCATTTACTATCACACTCTCTGACCTGGCTATCACCCCCACCATCTCACCGGCGCAACGCGCGGGTACTTACTCTCGTATACTTTAAACAGAGGAAGAATTGTGGACTTAAAAATCGAAACTCTCTAAAAAAAAATTAAAAAGTGATGTTCGATCTAATAAAAATGTCAACATACTGCAATGAAGAACATGATATATAGCAACCTTCTACCTTCCAAATAAAATGAATAATATTAACGAAGCGCGTAACCCGACCAGGGAGAAAAGTGTAACCCGACCACCCACTATTAGCGGCGACGTCGCCGCTAATAGTGGGTCCCAGAGTCACTTGCGTCTGTAACGTTTGACCGTATCACGTGGTGGTGGTCCCCACTATTAGCGGCGACGTCGCCGCTAATAGTGGGTCCCCCACTGGCAGATTTTCGATATAAACAATGCAATCCATTCGTTCCTCTTCTCCTCCTCTTCTCCGGAATACTTCTCCTCCTCCTTAAGAAATTTCGTCCTCCTCCATTCTTTCTGCAGGAAAATCCTTTTTACTCCATTCTTATAACTCACAAATCCGGCCATCTATCCCCTCATCATCGTTATCAACATTCCTTTTTACACTATCTACCTTTTCCGGCTTCCCGGAGTCGTTTTTCAGGCGTATTTTTAGCGGCGACATTTTTCCGGCGAAAATTTATTCTTTCTACCAGTTTTGCGGGGAACGTATTTTCCACCACTGACGTATGGGAAAACAATTTTTATAGTTTTCCGGTGACTATTATTTTTCCGGCCAGCCAGACAGTCCGTTTTTTGCTATACATATTTTTCCGGTAAACTATTTTTCAGACGAGATAACACTCATTTACCTTTTAAATACTTGTTTTTATTTGAATATATAATAATGTTATCAAATATTTATTTCTTATAGAAATTATTAGTTATAGAATTGTTATATATTTTTGTTAGAAAATATATGTTGAAAAAAAAAGTTAGAAAAAATATGTGTTAGAAAATATTAGTTATATAAATGTTATAGTTTAATGTTATATAAAAAATATGTTAGGAACAAGTGTTAGTAATTATATGTTAGAAAGTATTAGTTATAGAAATGTTATAGTTTTATAGTTAGGAAAGATTACTTATGTTATTATAGTTAGGAATGATATGATTTTTAGAAATTCATTAATTTTTAGGAAAACATTTGTAGTTATAATTATTGTTTATTATAGTTCAAAGTATGATTCTTAGTTAGAAAAACACTTTTTAGTATAATTGTAATTGTTAATATAGTTGTTATTAGGTTAGTATTAATGTTATAAACGAATGTTTGAAAAAAAGTTGCAAAAAAGTGGTCATTTTAGGTATAATAATTTTGGAAAACAATTTTGTGTCGAAAATATGTTAATTTAGGTCGCACCTTTTTTATGACTTTTATGTTTGTTTATGTTATTTTATAAATTGAGACGGCTGATGTAGGTTAAAATGGTTGCACTTCACGGCGGAGATGGTGGCAACGACCCTCCAAACTGGGGGTGGAATCCCGAATGGGGTTGTAGGCGTACGGGTGGTAAGTATATATTAATGTACGTTGCATATAAATATATGGTACATATGTATATATATTTGTTATTTTATTTTGTTTTGCAGGTATTAGCACAGGGAGAGCTGCTGCTGCTAACAACGATCTGGAGCGCGAGTTTCAGAATTGGGACGCCGAATCTCGCTTATGTTAAATAACGATCTCAGTAGGTGGCAGGCAATCGGGGACCACGCCAAGTGGTACAAGAGCTATTTGGGGACCTATGTCGCTACCGTCCCACATAATTACGAGTCGTGGGATCAGGTGCCCCAGCCCATCAAGGATGGACTTACTGACTGGCTTATGGTATAAAACTAATTTTTTTTACTTTTTAAATACTTTATTTAAAAAATATGGTAGATGCTAACTTTTACTTGGTACTATTGCAGAAACGGTTCTACTTAGAACCCTATCTAGGTCACCCAGAAAATCACCCGTTACGAGAGGCCGTGACCAGGATGATACGTCAGGATGCCCTGAAGATCTACAGGGATAAAAAAGCAAAATTCAAGAAGACTTGGTTCACTAACAGGGGTGGGTCCCAAAGGCTGGCAGAACTGGAGGGTCAACCTCCGTATGGGATGCCTCCACAGGCGTGGAGTTATCTACTGGGTTACTGGACCAGCGAGCCCCGAATGATTGCTGCCCAAAGAAACACGACAAACAGGCAGCAACAAAATAATTTTGTCAGTACTCACGGTCGGCAGTCATACGCTCAGCGTGAATGGCGTTACGCTGTAAGTTATACGTAATTATTTATACCCACGTATGTAAACATATATCTATACAGAGATACACATACAAATATATAACTTTGATTAATGTATATACAGGAAGATAATGACGGGCGACGTGAGGACCCGCCCGAGTTTTATTTGCGGGCCCACACGAGACGAGATGGGATGGTGCAGGACGCAGTTATGCCCATTTATGTAAGATCTTGCACAAATCCGGGAAAAAGATATTTTTTTTTTATATACAGGAAGATAATAACTAATTTTTAGTTATTATTAACTTAATTTTCATGTGCTACAGGAGCAGCTTCTTGATACCCACCAAAGACTTTCCCAAGTGCCCAATACCCCGCCTACGCAGACATATGTGGACGCTTTAGGGACACGATCGGGACATACTCGTATGGTTGGGCGTGTGGTTAGGGGAACACGTGGACTGAATGTCCCCCTCCCAGAGGATATAGAGCAACCCTTCCCAGCCCAGCAGTCACCGTCCTATAACGTCAATGATATGTTCGCCCAGGGTAGCCCTTGGACCCGGTCATCATTCAAAGACGGACCTAGCACGTCATCATCCCATGCTGGGCCTAGCACGTCACCGGCCCCCACACAGCGGTTGGGTAGTGATAGTGATAGTGATAGTGATGATGAAAGTGATTAGTTTTCCCTTTTTTTAATTGTTTGTATTCATCGTTTAACGGAAGTGTAATTTCCTTTTGTAATCTTGATTTGCGTGAAAATTTCATTTGTATTTTTTTATGTTTTTATACATTTGTTGATAAAAAAATAATTGGAATCAAATTTAGAAAAGTATTATAAAATCAATGTATGTACAACAGAAAAATATGAGAAATTAGTAGATTTAAAACATTTAACGAATTTAATCATTTATTACAATAGGAGGGCCTGGTGGTACTCTTGGCATGTTTGCGTACAACCAATTTTGATACGCATCTTCTTGATTTGCGTACGTTATTGCTAGTCGACGTGCAGGATCGGTTGCGTGAAATTCCCATTCCGGATTCTTGTAGGCCATTGGGTAGTCGCCTGCTAATTTCACTGCAACAAAATGGGTTTCGTTGTTTATCAGCGCAATACTTATCGGTTGTTTGAATAACAGCTGATCTAAGCCGTGATGCATCGGAAATACTGTTCGGGGGTCACGTAGGCTAACGCAGTTGACTATTATACCCAGCTTATTGGCCAGGAGGATATGGAACCACACTTTACTCATCCAATGATGCATGGGTCGGCTTCGTCCATAATAAGATGTTCGCAGCGCCGTCAACATTCGGTTGCCCTCTGTTTGCCCAAACATTTGTATGTACCCTTCGAGGTCAGATTCAAACTCCGCTAGCATCTGCGTACGAACCCACTCTGCACCCATCTCCTCATCTAGCCCCAAAGCTACAGCGGTAGCTCGAAATCCACAGTTACCGTCTCCTTTAACGTTTTGTGCGCCTATAACGTACGGCCTTAAGTACGATGGTATCTCACCTAGTACCCAAGCGTAATTTTTGGAAAGACTGGCGTTATACGGTTCCGCAACATACCCAACCCAACTGGCCGATGACTGTGCCTCTGACTCCGGATCCGAAACCTGCGCCTGCCTTGATTCATATATGGGTGCATTTCTAGATTGTGTAGGTGGTGGCCCGAAGATGTCATCTACTAACTTCGAATATGGTTGGTCATAGTTGAGCCAATGGTCTTGGGACGTATCGCCGAATCCATATAATTTTTGTGTCACATATGGTGTATCCCCGACCCCGTAGGATTGGGACGGGTCCCCCCACGTATATATATCATCAAGACCTGGATATGGGTGCAGGTTTCCGAAAATGTCAGGATTATCTTTGACCCATTCTGATTCAGGGTGGGATTGATCGTCGAACAATTTTCGGTTATCGGGATAACGACAGGACTGGGACGGCTCGTACGTACTGTGTCTGGCGGGCTGCGCAGGTGGTGGTTTGTTCAAATCTGGCACCTTGTATTCCCTCGGTCGACTGGACTTGGATTTTCGTAGCCCAGGTGGGTTGGTGTTGAGATCCGGCACCTAGACCATTAGTAAGAATCAGTTTCCTTAACTGAGGTAGTTATATATACTATAAATTTTTGAATAATACAAATATTTTTTAGATGTATTATGTATACCTTTGGCGGCTTTTGTTTCGAGCCGACTGGTCTTCCGCGTGTGGTCTTTTGAACAAGAGGATCTTTCACTTGTGTCTTACCAGGCTTAAACATGTCTTTAATTTTTGACAACCAATGTTTCTTTTGAGCCTTGGGTTGCTGATCCAAGAAATTCGTAATACCATCAACAACTTTATGAACATCGTCTTCTTCGTCTTCGTCTTCTACGCATGTCCACGGTGTTAAGTCAAGCTTTTGCCAAAACGGGTCTATGACATGAGGCTGTATTCGAGTCCCTGCATTTTTTTATATAAATAAGTGTATGAAATTATGTCCTTTTGATGAAAAAATACAATTAATAAATCGTACTAACCGCGCTGCATGTACTCGGCAATCTTGCAGGCACATGGTAGCCCGCAACTGGACTGAACCTTGCACCCACATTTGTTAACCTGTCTTTTAAGGACTTTGTCTAAGCGTACAATTTCATCAGCCATGATGTCCAAAGCTTTAAGTGAAACCTTTCCCAACAGGTCCTTCATACAGTTGTAATTATGTTTCCCCTTCCGGGTCCCGTAGCTATACCCCAGTTGGCCCCTTATTTCTGCTTCTTGACTGATCAAGACAGAATCAACACATTGGAGGATTCTAGTAAATGTGCATTTCCCCCTCAATTCTTCCTTCAGTAGATGGTGCTCGGCCTCCACTCTGTTTGTGGTGTGGTTTTGGTAGTTGAGGTGTTCATCGACCCAACAGGACACAAACTGCTCTCGGTATGGGGACAACCAATTATCGGTCAGGTACTTGTAGACGCCTGGAAAACCCGCAAGTTTTTCCTTTAACTCCTTCTCATTTGACTTAAACTCATCAAAAGTCCGAGACTGATATACTTTTTTCCACCAAACGTTAAGCCTGTCAATGTTAACATCTTTCTTCATACGCAATGCCGGTTCGCAGTGCTTGATTATGTTTTGCCATATATGGTACCTACACAGTAGATGTTTCGAATCCGGCATAACAACCTTCAAAGCTCTCATCAGGGCCAGCTCCCTGTCAGTAAGAACGACACGAACGGCAAAGCTATCATCAAGGGTGGACCGAAGACATCGTAAAACCCATTGATAATTTGCCTCCCGCTCGTTTACGATAAACGCATACGCTAAACTGAAGGTCTTCCCCGTTGAAGTCACGCCGACGATCTCAACTAGCGGCATGTTGTAGATGTTAGTTTTGTAAGTGGAGTCTATTTCAATAACCCAGGGAAATGCGCGCCATAGGGTCATTGATGTTGGATGAATGAAAAATAGGTTCTCCAAGCGTTCATTTTTGTTATTTGTGGTGAACTGGTAAAAGTACCTTTTCTCTTGCAACAATGAAAACATAACCTGCGATTAATGACCAAGATAGAGTAAATAAGTCAATTCCAACTACGTAGTACAATAAAATATTTAATGTTTGTACCTGCATTGGAGTGCGCCCTGCTTGCCCCGACCTTCTTCTCGCTTTTAGGAAGTTCGTAATGTCTCCTTTGCGAGTCAAGTTTCCTGGAAATTCAAGTTTGAGGTTTACCAGGATCTGATGTGGGTACAAACCGCGATCCGATTGGGTTCCCACAAATTCCTTTTCTTCATCCGTCATCCGTCTGGCGTATGCATTCCCTTGCAGATTAGTAGTTGGATCATGATTGTGTCTCCAATCCTGGACAATTAACCTCCAACCACCATCACGCCCAGAGCGGCCTATTAAAGTGAAAGGACAACCTATCTTACTTGACCGTTTAGGTGGACCAATTAACCTTGCATCGCGCGCTCCACCGTGGTGACATATAAGTGTCACTTTATTGACCACCTCTTTTGAGTTTTTGTTCGTCCGCCGTATAACTAGAACATAACCCAAATCCATTGCTATTCTTTGAGCCCACTCCGTTAATTCTTCAAAGGAACCGAACACCTCATCAGTTTCAAAGTCCCCAGGTTCGCATTCATATTCACCGTCTGCAACAGGTTGCTCAAACACATTATCCGGCACTTCAATACGTACGTTTTCTGGGTCTGCCCAAATATCCTCTAAACTATCCATCTGAAACAATTCAAATCAACATCAACCTCATTAACTATTAATGATGTCCATAATATATATATATATAAACAATAAGCTTGAAAAGGAAAAGATACACAAAACCAGCAACTACAAATATGTAATGAAAACGATGATTCCTATATATGTATATATATATATATTTACACATACGTATAATATCTATATCTATATTCATAATACATATATATATATAAACAATAAGATTGAAAAGGAAAAGATACACAATAACAACAACTACAAATATGTAATGAAAATGATGATTCCTATGTATCCAAATTTTTTTCCGAAATAGACAAAGATTCAGTATGAAAACCATGACTTATTATTACATGAATATTGGTTGTCAAGTATAAGTATACGATAGATAATTAGACATTCCATATATATATAGTCTCAAATTGTTGCAACGATAATTCCTATGCACTATCTGTTGATCTTATTCAAACAAGTGTTTATATTATTGAAACAAGTGTTTATATTATTGAAACAAATGTTCATTTTACTGAAACAAATACAAAAAACCATTCCCGATACTTAAATTCCCGATGTACACATACCGACCAGCTTACGTGACCGTCGACGTGGCAGTGCCACGTCATCACCATTAGCGGCGACGTCGCCGCAAATGGTGATGACGTGGCACTGCCACGTCGACGGTCACGTTAGTCTGCAAGCTGGTCGGTATGTGTCGGGGGTCCCACTATTAGCGGCGACGTCGCCGCTAATACCCTGGTGGGTTGACCGTTGACCTGGTGGTGTTACCCAATGCCATTATTAATTACAATGTGGCTCGTTGGTTCGTTCATTGATTTTTGAATACATATAACTACCTAATCAACACTATTAAAATTTTAAACTCATAAAATGTATTAAAAAAATATATATGTAATGTTTGTTATTGAAACATTATAACTTAATATAAAACTAATAATTCAACTAACACAATAATTATATAGTTAATTTATCAGCTACACACCAATAATTTATAAAATAAAAATGACTATTGCATTAAATAAATAAAAAAAGATATTTTATTTGTGACATTATATAAAAGAATTTTTTCTTTTCAAAAAATGTATAATATTTTTATTAAATATGTAAAGGGCTATTTCTATTTTACATTTTTCAGTATAACATCATAATTACATAAAAAAATAATATGGATTTGCCACATCAATAACATTTTAAAAGTATTTGTAGAAAACAATCTTAAACTACCAAATAATACAAGTTACATATGTATTGATAAGCAGCTTAGCTTAACCGACTTTATAATGCATAAGATTTAATTAAATGTTATTACTTAATTAACTAAATAGTAGTTTTTCCTCTCGTAATGATAGGTTAATGGTGGTGTACTATAAAAATACTAGGAATGTTAAACTGGGCTGTGTTTATAATTTCCCAAACAATTTCATGATCATATACATTTTAATTGAATAGTGTTTTTTTTTTTTTCCCGAGATAAAAGTTTTTTTTACGCCCGATAAATAGGTTATCCTTTCATATGTCACATGTTAGAATTTTAGTGAGAGATACGTTGGAATTATTATTAATGGAGATAAAAGACGAAATTGACGTGTTCAAAAAGAATAAATCTATTGTTTTTTTAACATAAACCTAGAAAAAGATTGAAGATTAGATGATAACGGCTTCACGTGTTTCTAGACAGGTCCTATGATAAATAAATAAAATATGCTGTATGTGATATGTCGATATGATACATATACAAAGTGTCATGAGTCCTTATCACCAATAAGAATTCCAAAAACACGTACCGATAAAAAGATTTCTTTACTTAAATAATATTTGGACTACTATACTATATCTATAACACCTAGCACGGGTAGAATTGCAGTAATGACCACCAAGATAATGATGATGATGTTATTGTTGATGGTGACTAGTGTGGTCGTGGTCGTGGCAGCTACTGGAGAAGGTCGTGCTTTGGCGGACAAGTCGTTGGAGACATTGAGACGGAGACGGAATCTTTTAGCTAATGGCCTTGCTGATACTCCTCCCATGGGGTATGCATATTTATTCATATCTAATTTGTCAATTTCTTATTTTGTATTTCTGTCCACATATATAATGTGGCAGGGCAGATTGCTTTATTTTTTTCTGATTTTTTGGGTGTTTTAGATGATTGTTGTGGTTGTATTTGTCAATTTCTGAAAGATAAAATATATATATATATATGTAGCTTTAGGATTATTAAAGAAGATATGTTATTCATTAAGCTACTAGTAATAAATAAGCACATAGAGTTTACAAGAAAATAAATAAAACTATTGCTTTAGTAAAATTAAACGGATAGGGATTCTGTTCAAGCTATCATGGAAAAGTCGAGCTTTCCCGTCGCCGTTTTTCAAAACTATTGATTCATACATATTTTCTCTACCATATGGAGTACATAAAGATTTTTTTATAAAAGTAACCCTGAATGCTTTATATGAATCTCCATTAGACAAGAATTAATGATTAACATCCATAAGTAAGTATATATCTAATACTTGAAGGATTTGTTGTCAGGTGGAATAGTTGGAATCACTTCAGCTGCAACATCAATGAAAGTATGATCAGAGAAACTGGTGAGTAACTTGATGAATAACACTCACTGTTTAGCTTCAATTTTAATACTTATTATTATAACCATAAAAATTAATATGTTCAACAGCTGATGCTCTTGTTTCAACTGGTCTGGCTAAGCTTGGATACAAGTATGTAAATATAGGTATGTGTTTGCATATATTCATCATTATGTTGTTTACTTTTGAACTGGGAAATGACCCTGAACATTTGATGTTTTATCACATTGTAGATGACTGTTGGGCTGAATTAACTCGTGATCAAAAGGTTTGCTCGTTTTGTAGTGTTTGTATGGGTGTTTTTGGTCTTTAAAGTAAGCAATCTAAACATGTAAAACATCTCTTCAGGGTAACCTTGTTCCTAAGAAATCGACGTTTCCTTCTGGCATCAAAGCTCTTGCTGACTATGTCCATGGCAAGGGTCTTAAGCTTGGTATATATAGTGATTCAGGGTAAGACTTGTCATACCGAATTTCTTCCTTTAAGGCTCAGAATTCAACGTTTCACGTTTTCTGCAAGATTCTTATTTCTTATTTATTTATGATTTATATATAAATTTTAATCACGTCTTCTTTTAGATAATGACTGTTGTTAGTCCCTCAAGCAATATAGCTTATCACTTTTTCATCTCTACTTTTCAGTACCATGACTTGTAGCAAGACCATGCCAGGTTCACTTGGTTACGAGGAGCAAGATGCCAAAACATTTGCTTCTTGGGTATGATTTTAGCTGCTGTTGTCTCAACTGACGCTGCACTTTGACTTTTTTTGGGTCAAACATATAGTTGGACCGAAATATATTGAATATGCTGTTCAATTATATGTAGTAAGGCGATTATTGTTTTTTGTGTGCAGGGAATAGACTACCTAAAGTATGATAACTGTAACAACAAAGAGATAAAACCAACTATTCGGTAACTCGCTGTTTCTTTAGTCGTATAAAATCATGCCCATGGTTTATGTTATATTTATCTAACATGATGATCTGTCTAAACTTATGCAGATACCCGATAATGACTAAAGCTATCATGAACGCTGGCCGTCCTATCTTCTTGTCACTATGTGAATGGTAATATTCTTGTTTCAACCAATCACATCACTTGCTATCAATATTTATTTTCGGTTCTTAAATGGTTTGCTAGGGGAGACATGCATCCTGCTCTATGGGGTTCTAAAGTAGGAAATAGTTGGAGAACTACAAATGACATTAAAGATACATGGGATAGGTACTTTCATATGCTTGTTTCGCTTTTTCTCAGGGTATTTCAAGTAAATTCATGTTAAACTAAAGTTTGTTTATTTCGATGATGTTGTTGAAATTCCTACAGCATGATGCATATAGCAGATATGAACGAGTATTATGCAGATTATGCAAGACCTGGTGGTTGGAATGGTTTGTTTTTTTCCTCTCATAATTTGTGAATACGCTTTATGCCAGTTCGTTTTCAGATTCAACCCAACTGATCAGATTCAGACATTTGTTACTCACAGATCCAGACATGCTCGAGGTTGGGAATGGAGGGATGACAAAAGATGAATACATTGTTCATTTTAGCATATGGGCTATTTCCAAAGTATATACATTTTCCCGTTTATTCATTTTGTTTGGCTAAAGGCAAAGTTTTTCGCAAGCTTACATTCTCGAGTCCTTGCAGGCTCCCCTTCTTATCGGCTGTGATGTTAGAGATGTCCCAAAAGAGACTCTCGATATCCTAGGAAACAGTGAGGTCATTGCTGTCAACCAAGGTGTGCTACCTCGATTTTAAGATTTGCACTAATCGAATTCTAAGCTTAAAACCCCCGAACATCTAGTCATGTAAAACACATAAAAACGTTTTATGATTGAAATATTCTAGGTTTTTTTGTAAAAACTGGTTCATAATCATGCTGATTTACAGGAACATCTATTCGTTGGTTATTTTGAGATTTAAACATCATATTTTGACTCTTTCTATCGTTTTGCTTGAATCAAATGCTTATATCTCCACAGATAGACTAGGCGTTCAGGCCAAAAAAGTTAGAATGGAAGGTGATCTCGAGGTACTTCACTAATCCCATCTTCAAGTTAATTCATATACTTTTCTTTTTGCACCAAGATGGCACTTATATTTGTTCATTTGGCAGATTTGGGCAGGGCCACTTTCCAGATACAGAGTAGTTGTGCTCCTAGTGAACCGTGGTCCTGTAACTGCGCCGATCACAGCCCACTGGGATGACATAGGACTTCCTCAGAATACCATCGTGGTTGCCAGAGATCTTTGGCTTGTAAGTTACAAATCACAATTACCTTTCCATGATCATCATCATCATTAAAGGGGACAAATTGGATGGGTTAGGTAACAGGTCAATCTGTTGTGGGTCAAAATGGTAACATTTTCAGTAGGGATCAGGATGCAGGTTGATCTAAAGAAGTTGATATTCTTATAAATATGTGGTGTGTGAATATTGTCACCAATATTATATTACCTGTTAAAATCATATAGAAAATTCTTTACATTAAAATTGCATTTGGGCCAGGCAACCTGTACTCTTATATCACAGCGGTTACGAGTATTATGTATTTTACACATTTCAGATTTGGAGATTTGGAGATAAAATAAAACAATAACCTAACATGAATAGACTCACTGACATTTTTATCTTGTAATGCAGCACAACGACCTAAAGGAAAGACCTGTTGGGAACCTGACTGTTATGGTTGACTCTCACACCTGCAAAATGTTCATTTTGAATCCGGCATCTTAACAAATCCTGTTTCTTTTGAAAGATGCATCTTAGCAAGTCCAAACTCCAAAGTATATATATGTGTACTATTACATTCATTGGTTAAATGAGTTGCTACTCTTATAGTATGACTAGTTGGAACTTATCGTGATAACTTTAACTTTACTTTTATTTGAGAACGGAATCCTTAGTGATATCATGGAGTTTTAAGATCAAGGAAATGTGTATGTACACACACTGACACGCACATTTTGGCAACTCGTTGTTCATCGATGAACAACAAAACGTCGTCTTTTGATAAAGTATTTGATTTTTACTACATGCTTCTAAATCATTTGCTTAATATTAGTTTGCTAGAACTTCAGATATGGTTCCTAACTTCTGTTAATAGCTTTTGACGTCTCCATTTTAAGGTTTTATTGCAATTTTGGTCCGAGGGGAATGATCAAATATGATATCCTCCGAGTGTTCTCTTGAACTTATAATATATAAACCCAAGATCATGCACTTTAACAACAATCAAGAATATTATCCCATCTCAATTACATCTTCATCCTCTTGTCCGGTTTATAAACATTAATTATGTTAGTTTAGGCAGTTATATATTACTAAAGAGCCGGCAAACAGTACAAGTATCACAAATGAGACTATGAGAGTCCGAGTATGTTATCGAGAGGCTTCAAAATTCAGATGTGAAGAGTTGAGCACGTAAATTCAGATTATGCCGCAGGGTTTATAAGTTAAGAGAACCACCAATTTTTTCATTTGTCTCTTATAAGTCAGCTAACAGTGGTATCAACGGTTATGAATTTGACATCAGAAACATATATATAAAAAATAAATATATATACAAGTATTAATTACTGCTATTTTCTACAATCGAATTGTTGGAGGTTTCTTGAAAGGCCATGAACAACTGATGCACATTCACAATGGTTTGATTATGAGCTCAAATCAAATGCATAATAGAATAATGGTGTGTGTATCATAATCTTGATGCACCATCACCTACCTTTGCACAGTATGTTACATCAGGTTAATTTAGTTTTTAGCATATGTAAATTAAATTAACTTATGTCTCATTTAATAACAATGAAGTTACATATTTGTCACTATCAATCTTTTAAAAATCACACCAAATTACCCATAATCTTAAAACCTCCTCAAGACGTGACAAGTATGTTTTGCACTAAAAAAAATTGTAAACAATTTAGTCAAACCTATCTGGGTATCTCTCTTTATATTATAAAAATAAAACATAAATGTATATATATATATATATATTCGTATGTAATATATAATAATAATAATTTAAATTCTAGTCAACCCAAGATAATTGTCTCATTGGCAATCATAAGAGAATGTACTAAACACAACGTGGGGAGCTCTAACATGGATTCTGTATCATCAACGTGAAGCCTACCATCTTTTCTTACATTTATTCTCATTTTCATCTTATCTCACTTATACATACACTATATATAATACGTTTCCATACATAAATCACACATCACTTCTTCTCTTCATCATCTTCATTCACCTCTATCTACTCGATTCTACGCGAATACCAATCATAATGGGGAACTCAAGACAAGTTTTGGTAACGTTCATCTTAGTTTTGACCTTCATCGATGCATCATTGGGGTTCGACTATGGGCAGGCCATGGATAAAAGTTTGTTATTTTTCGAGGCACAAAGGTCTGGAAAGTTACCCATGAATCAACGAGTGAAATGGCGCGGTGATTCCGGTCTCCATGATGGCTACCAGCAGAGAGTAAGTATCTCGTTATTCATTAACATATATCGTTCATCAATGATGGGAATGTTTAGGTGAATCTAAGCTATTTCAGTTAGATGCGGAGACCTAACCAGGTTGTTGTGGGAATACAGGTAAACTTGATCGGAGGGTATTATGATGCTGGTGACCATGTGAAGTTTGGGCTGCCAATGGCGTATAGTGTCACCATGCTGTCATGGGGTGCCATCGAGTACGGCAGAAGTATGATGGATCTTAACCAGATGGGGCATGTTTTGAATGCCATCAAATGGGGTACTGACTACTTCATAAAAGCTCATTCAGAACCCAATGTTCTTTGGGGACAGGTGAGCATTTGAGACACACCTACCAATTCAAAAAAACTACAATCTAATTATTTAACTGTTTTCCTTCCAACCTTAACTGAATAGTTAAGAAATAGAGTTTGGTCACCTAAATTGTGGAAACTTGTGATACAGGTTGGTGATGGGGACTCAGACCATTACTGTTGGGAACGAGCTGAAGACATGAGTACACCACGAACGGCTTATAAATTGGATACTGATCATCCGGGTTCAGACCTTGCTGGTGAAACCGCGGCTGCTATGGCAGCTGCTGCTATAGCATTTAGACCTTATAACTCTTCTTACTCTGATTTACTATTGGTTCATGCTAAACAGGTCAGGAAAAGAGTATTAAATCACTTTCTAGTTCCTAAGTGGCTTCTTTCGGGTTGTTGTGGTGTAACTTTTGGTTTTATTATGGCAACTACAGCTTTTTTGGTTTGCTGATCGATTTAGGGGACTGTTCACAGATTCAATCCCGAGTGCGAAAGAGTTCTATACATCATCTGGTTACTCAGTAAGTTCAAATTATTTTCTGTCTACTATGGTGGGTTTTACACGTTCATATTTCAGAAAGTAATGGGTTTGTACTGCTTTATAGGATGAACTATTGTGGGCTGCTACATGGTTGTACCGAGCAACGAAGGATGAGTCCTACTTGAAATATGTTGTGGATAATGCTGCATCTATGGGCGGTACTGGCTGGGCAGTGAAGGAATTCTCTTGGGATAACAAATACGCCGGAGTCCAGATCCTCTTGTCCAAGGTGTTAGTGGATGGAGACGGTGGTGCCTATACCGCAACACTGAAACAGTATCAGGCAAAAGCTGATTACTTTGCATGTGCTTGTCATCAAAAGAACGATGGCTACAACGCACCTATGACTCCTGGTTCGTTAATAGTCTATCTAAAAGGTTTCGTCTATCCATTAAAATCAAAAGTGTACTTATTTCTTTCAATACAGGGGGATTACTCTACATGCACGAGTGGAACAACATGCAATATGCAGCCTCGGCTGCATTCCTGCTGGCTGTCTATTCTGACTACCTCTCAGCAGCTAAGTCTGTCCTAACGTGTCCCGATGCTAAAATCCAACCTCATGACCTTCTTGTCTTCGCTAGATCTCAGGCTGATTATATCCTAGGGAAAAATCCAAAGTCAATGAGTTACATAGTCGGCTATGGTCAAAACTACCCGATTCATGTGCACCATAGGGGTGCATCCATTGCCTCTAAATTTGTACTTCACTCAACTGTGGGTTGTGTACAAGGGTTTGATGCATGGTACCGCCGCCCTGAGGCTAATCCAAACGTTATCCATGGTGGGCTTGTTGGTGGACCAGACAAAAATGATAATTTTGATGATGATCGGTCCAATTATGAACAAACAGAGCCTACACTTTCTGGGACTGCCCCTCTTATAGGACTCTTCTCTAAGCTACATAGCATTGATTCAAAGCCTGCAGCAGGACCAGCCCCAACAAAGGGACAAACCAATTCATGTAAGTAATATACGACCAAAGTGAACTATTGTGAGCATATGTATCTTATGTATTCTAACTTGAATGTGTAACTGACGCAGACTCGCATCCTAAGGTGCCAGCTAAACCATACGAAAAACCAGGTGAGTTTGGATAAATGTTGACATTAGAGGTGTCGATTCCTACCCTTGTACTCGTGAATAAGTTAACTTGGGTTGTGTTTTATCTCAAGCAGATCATGTAAGACATAGCTAATAGGGGATCTGTCAAACTATTTACATAGGATGAAAATGCCTGAAAGTCATCCAAAGTCAATTATCAGTGACCAACTCCAAAATATCAATGATAATATATTTTTTGTAATCAAGATTCAAGATTAACTCACTAAATAGTAAATATTTGTAAAAAGTAGCAAAATGGAAAGGAAAAAACACCTGTCAACCCAACCTGACACAGCCCATTCCAACCCATGCTACATTGCTACTTAAAAAAAAAAAAACTAAATTTGACCTGCTACCCGAGCCACCCATCTTGTATTGGGGTATTACCGAATTCTTTCAACATAATTGAAGGAAAACTTACTTGGGTCATGTTTTCTTAGCAGCAGCACCAGTGGAATTCTTTCACACGATAACAAATTCGTGGACGGTAGGGACAGTCGCATACTATAGGCACAAGGTGACAATCAAGAACCTCTCAGAAAAACCAATCACGGATTTAAAGTTGGACATTGAAAACCTATCAGGTTCGCTATGGGGATTATCACCAACTCAAAATAAGAACATATATGAGCTTCCAGAATGGGCTAAGGTAATCCAACCCGGGTCTGAGTGCAGTTTTGTGTATGTTCAAGGTGGCCCACAAGCAAAGGTCACAGTTCAATCCTACCACTGATCATCATAACACCAAGTCTAATACATATACATGTTCGATAACTGTAACCTATCAGGAATTTTTCTAATTTTGACATTTAATTATTGAAAAAATGTATCTAATTTGAGAAAATGAAAGGGCGTTTATATTCAAAGTTAGATATATCCAAGTTAATATTTTAGTATCACAATAGCAATAATTTATTACCAAATGGCAGATAAATACACCATTAACAGTCTACAATGGCAACTGTTAAACTTACATAACATTCTCGAACACAACTATGCATACTTCTTTCCTGTTGCTTTTGGAATTCGGCTTAGCACACTAGCATCCAGCTTACTATAGTTGTTCTGAAGCTTTCCCAGGACATTATACACCGCATTATCAATTTGGTCATCATACTTCTCGTACACAACAGGCAGAATGTGGGCAGCAACAAAACCTTATCAGAAACAAATACATAAACGTCAGATTGCATATTATAAATTCCAATTTTAGTATCTACGGCGTGGCCCAATAAACTAATACAGTGCAGTTAAACTGCCAAGCGCACTTTCAAAAACTTACCAATATAAATAACAGTCCAAAAGTTACACCAGGTTCCAATTATTGCAGCAGTTATCAAGCTCCCACAAACCTACACAGAATATAACTGGATAAATATATTGATAATAGACCGGCTTTACATCTCTTTTGAGTAATAAATGCTTAAAATGGCATCAGCCTACAAAATGCTTCAAATTAGACATACAATTGCCAGTTGCTTGATATCCCCTCTGGAACCCACACTCTGAAGGAAACCCAAAGCACGGTTAACTTCACCCCCTACTGTAGTAGCAATTCTCTCAAGTAACTCATCGGAGAGAACAAGACGAGGTGGAGACCTGCTTAGAAATCATAACTCTTAATAATGTACAGAATTCCACTGATAAATTTCAAATTAAGAACAAATAAAGAAAACATATTGTACGGAGTACAACAGTTGATCATCTCAACAATCATCCGCGATTTATATAGCCTAGTTTAATATATATAAAACTGAATAAAGTGATGTAGCTGAAATTATCTTTAAACTTTAAAGCATAAGCACATGACCGATAAATCTTTTCTACAAGTATGCAAATGATAAAGTATATAGTATCATAAAGTGACAGTTTATCTATGTTACCTAAACAGTTAAACTGCAAACAAAAGAGTGCCTCAACCCAAAACAACAAGCTTTTACCTTTAATGGTTCATTCATGCATTAAATTTCATTGTTTTTAACATAAACATATGTACTATGTTTGGTATTTAATTATTAAAAAAAATGAAGTATGAGAGAAAGAATACCCGCCCAGTAAATGTGCCCAAATAAACTGACCAATGATACATATAGTCAGACCAAAGCACACAAGAGGCAGAAAGTTGTAGTCCAGCCATTCGAAAAGCACCCAAACTGCGGTGGCCGCACCTAAGACACTTGCTGATATCTTTTTGTTCCTCCATAAGAGCACATCAGCAGCTACAAAATAAAGAGTGGAAATCGTAACTATAAAAAACAAACTGTCATCATTTTTACGTCAAAAAAGTGATGACATAATGCCTACATTTTCCACCCCCTAAAATATTGTGAATAGGCTTCTGTCTACCAAAGAGCTTATTGAACTGGGCACCAACTGATTTCTCCTCCACAGAGAAAGATCCGGAATTCTGCTTATGAATCTTATCAGAGAACGTATCCATGATGTTGTTCATCAGATTTTCAGGTGTTATTCCTTCAGGCATGGCTCCTGTTAGCTGGAACGATGAGTAATGCTACTATCAATTTGTGAGAAACATAAATATAAACTATACATTACATTACATAAAGATAAAATTGTCAAACTAAAACGAAGACTCGTTAAGAAAAAACGTAGAACCTTTTGTAGTTGTACTGTAAACTCACTCTGACTCTATACTAAAAGCATGTAACTTTTTACTTAGATAAATCATTTTATCAAGATGTTTGATAAAATGTTTATGGGACTGATTGGAAGATCTTATATCAAAGCGATCAGAAAATGTTAGGCCGTACCAACCTACTGTGCTTATATTTTTTATATGAAAAAAAAAAGAAAAAGAAATCCTCCTCTCATCATGTAAGCACTTAAATAGCCTATACCCAATTCACAAACACCCCCTAAAATGCTAGTACATAAGAAGAACAAATAAATAATTAACTTATAAAATCAAAGAAAAAATAATCATGTCCATCTAAACTATTAACTAATTAAATTTATAAAAAAAAAAAAAAAAATAGTTGAGTAATAAAATTAGGTCTTAAAACAAGGGCAAAAATAAAGATAAAGTAGTACAACTAGAAAGACTACTCATTAGTAGGTGTAGCATATCAACTTTAAGCAAATTTTATTATAAGTCAACTCCACATCAATTAAAATTACTACTACAATCTTTATTTTTAAAAAAAAAAAGGTCTTTCTTTACAGCAACTCTAAAAGAAACCACTAATTGTACTATTTAACTTAATTGAGAGATAATTAGTAATAAGTGTAGAAGTAACCGTTAACATATAGATACAGAAGTGAGTGTGTGTGAGAGAGAGAGATTACCAGATAGATACAGTGTGTATGTATGTTTGGTGAATCAGAAACTGTTTGTGGAGGAGAAAGAATGGAGCGATTTAAACAATGAATGAAGGTTTGGGGGATGGGTGGCTGCTGGCGCCATACGTTTTTGTTAAAACGACACGTTTTATTATTGTTGGTTTTACATTCATTGATTGATTTGATTTGATTTGATTTGATAGATAATGGACCAACAATAAGACCCCCATGCGTTTGTTTGTTTACGGTTACAGCCTTTAATTTTGACCCAATACAACTAAATTCGCGTTTGATTTTAACATGTTTTGTGTTAGCGTTGGTATTTGGAAAAATTGGCGTAATAAAAATTCGGTGTTTTAACAAGATATATGATAAAAATTTGTCATATCGTTTAACTTGTCGATACCCGTTAAAAAACCTCGTAACACACGAATTTGATCGGTTAAAACCCCGTTACCCATTAAGAAACATGTTAGGACACAAACGTTAAGACTTGCTACCTTTGAAATATATGTTAACAGATATTTTTTAATAGATTTAACCCTATTAAAATCGTGGCATGTTCGTGTTTAAAGTATAAACACGATTAGTTATCATGTCGTGTTTACGTTTTACCTAAACTGGTTAATATTTTATTTTAAGGATTTTGAATGTAATTAGTCCATGTCTATAGTTAGACGTATAGGGGTTTAACCATAAATTATGCTACCAAACCATCATCTATACGCCAAATATAAGTTTAAAAAAAATGAAGTGTTATAACGTTTGTTTATAATAATACCTTTATCTTCATATCCAATCAAATTAAATATGGTTACCACGTTTTGTTTTTATTTATCTAAATTATATTTGATTTAACTATTATTTAGATTAACGTATGAAAATAATATATTACAAATATTGATTTGAACACCCGAACATGTTCATTTGTTATATAAAACAGAGTAACAGACTATATAGATACAAGGTGTAAAAAACCATGACATCAGTAATAATTAGTACTAGAAAACACATGTAGTCTGTTACTCTGTTTTTTTAAAATAAAAGATCCGACAAAAATGGTCATAAAATTAACAGACTATTTTAAAAAAGTTTGGGAAAGACAAGGTTGAAACCAGAACCAAATATGTATTCAGTTTTAACTTCAAACAAAGCACGTAAGTTAACCAAAAATATTACATAAACATATGTCAAACTAACTTCGAAAAGGTAGTCTAAACTACTAAACATAAATATCTCATCACATTTATCATCCAATTCAAGACAAAGAACCGATAAATTTAACAATCTGGAAAGGGTGAAAACAACAGGCTACAAAAATTCTCATCCTTAATCATCGAAAGTTGTCTTCTTTCCTGCAAACAAATCAAAGAAGATAAACCACCATTGATCAGTAAATGAACAACTTGGGAAGAAAAAAAAAAGCCAACTAAATAAGAAAAACCATCATACCTGTACCAGGGGTTGCCATGCTTGGTCTGCTAGGCCCACGGCCTCTTCCACCATCTCTGCCACCAAACCTACCTCTTCCGCCACTCCTGCCACCACCATCTCTGCCACCAAACCTGCCTCTTCCGCCACTCCTACCTCCATCTCTGTCACCAAATCTACCTCTACCACCGCTCCGACCACCACCACGGTTAGATCCTGCACTATCGCCTCTTGGTTTAGCTTCCTCAACAGTAATCGTGCCTCCTCCAACATCAGTTCCAGAGAGTTCAAGGGCTTTATTAAAGGCAGCCTTGTCAGCAAAATCTAAGAAGGCAACCCTGAAGAAATTTTATCATGAAAAAAGTTAGACAGCATGTATTAGAAGGTTTAGGAACCCAATTATCTGTAGTACAAAACCCCTACCCTTTAGGAGCCCCAGACTCGTAATCCTTGGGAATAGACAGCCTTGAAATTTCTCCACATTGCCCAAAGTGATTCTCGAGGGTCGCCCTAAGCTGGCAACAGATAAAAGAAGTTAGACATTTTCTATGGAACACCTCCACATAAACATAATATATTACAGCATAGTCTCAGTTGGGTGAACATACATTGTCAAAATCATCATCGGCACCAAATCCCCTTACAAACACAGATAAAGATTGACCCTGGCCACCACTCTTTTGGAAAGACCTCTCATTTCTACAATGAAAACATGAAATATCAAATCAAAAGTTCTTTCAAATAATAATGTAGAATATGCAGACCTCAAAAAAAACATACCCGGTCCCAGGAGTAAATGCACCTCTTTCTTTTGCCAAATCAAGTCTAACCTCACGACCGAGCAGTTCTTGACCACTAAGTTTAAGAGCCTTCAAATGGACAATCATGCTAATTATATCCAAAATTTCTCTAGGAAACCCATAAAGAGAAGTTCAAAACAAGAATTATACCTCTTGGGCAGCATCAGGGGTGGCAAATTCAACATGACCATAACCTGCAAAGCGATCATCTCTCATAGCAAAACGAACCTCAACAACTTCACCAGCCTCTTTAAAGAAATTAACTCTGCATCGTAACTAGTAGTGAGGAACTAGCAGAATCAAAAAGAAGCAAAACTCAATTAGAAGAAACACATACACATCATTTTCTTCGATAGAGAAACTTAGGTTGCCCATAAACAATGTTTTGGATCCAGTAGCAGGGGTTGCTGGAGTTTGAGGCTGCAAAATTTCACCATTCATTACTAATGCAATGAAATACCACATATAAAACAAAAATGGATATGAACATAGAGCACTAACCGCTTTCTTCGCTGATGGAGCATCAACCATTTCCACATCAGTACCCTGTAAATAGTTGCAATTAGACACCACAACCCAAAGCAAGATTAGTAAATGTACATAGATAAAAGCAGAAAACAATGCTCACATTTTTCTTTGCAGTTTTAGGTTCGTCCTCCTCGGAACTATCATCCTCATCATCATCAGATTCTTCAGAGCTATTAGCTTTCTTGGGAGCTGCCTTCTTTACAGCTGGCTTTGCAGGCTCATCATCACTTTCCTCGGACTCAGAATCACTGCTCTCTTCAACTTTAGCAGCTGGTTTAACAGCAGCTGGCTACAATATATTCACAAAAGCATTTTAGTTGGACGACTATATAAAATAATCAATCAAAAGACATCCTAGCATGACAAATACTGAGTATCTGCAAGGCTACCTTGGCCTTTTTCTGCTGAGGCTCTTCCTCATCAGATGAGCTATCTTCATCAGAGCTTTCTTCTGATGACGATTCCTTCTGCAAAAAGCATTAATGTCAGTTCAGAACAAAAAATCTGGTGTGCTTCTATACGACAGCAACTAAACATAAAACCACGTGCATTTAAATACCTTGGCTGCAACAGCGGGTTTCTTTGCAGGAGCTGCTTTGACCTGAATACACCAAGCAAACATAATTATTCAAAAGACAAAGTTAAAAGGGGAAAGGCAACAAGATTCAACGTGCATAGTCAAGAAAGTAATTTCAACATACATCGTCATCAGATGAATCGCTTTCTTCAGAGCTGTCGTCAGAACTCTCTGCCTTCTTTGCTGGAGCAGCTACTGATCCATTTTTCGAGGGAGCAGGCTTTGCTGCAGGCTTGGCTTCCTCCTGTATATTTACATTGCAAAAGTTTATGAATAACTCAACATGATTAACATAACAAAAAACTAGAAAAATAACTAGATTAAAATTACACTTACTTCATCTGAACTATCGGAGTCGGATTCATCACTCGAATCATCTTTCTTTTTAGCTGGTGCAGCGGCAATTTTGGCTGCAGCCACTGGCTTCTTTGGTTCCTCCTACATAAATGCAGACATGTTTAGAACAAAGCAAACAATCTACACAAGTAGCATACTTCAAGAACCAAACTAAACCAAACTGCATACAGGAGCCACAAACTAGCTAAACACTCCAACTCACTTCATCTGAGGAATCAGTATCATCTGAAGAATCAGATTCTTCAGAACTTTCCACGCTAGGTTTCTTATTTTTGTCAGTAAAGACAACCTGTTTGCTAGCAGGTTCATCATCTGATGATTCAGTGTCATCTGAACTACTAGCAGGTTTATTTTTTGGTGTTGGAACAGACTGTTTCTTAGTAGGTTTGGGTTCCTGCAAACATGTTAAAAAGGGGTTTGCAAAAAATAACTCATTACAACTGTGCTAACACATAGAAACAAAAAACAAAACTTCAATGTGACAGAAACTTACTTCATCAGAAGAAGAGTCAGAGTCATCACTGCTGGAATCTTTCACTGGTTTCTTAGCTGGGGCTGGTTTCTTGGCCACAACCTGTAATTTCAAAATGTTAAAAATCACTAGATATCGTTTTTAAAAAAATGTCTAAAGCATGTTTGATCAAATTTGGCCCATGCTTTTTCAATTAGGGCTTCTGAATGAAAATGTCATGTGAATGTAAAAACTATACATACAATATATATATACCTTCTGTTCCTCCTCAGATTCAGAACTGCTGTCATCCTCGGAACTGCTTTCCTGTTTCTTAACAATCTTCTTCTGTGTCTTTGTCTCAACCTTCTTTTTCTCGACAGCCTGAGCAACACCACCATTGACTACCTTCTGCTTCTTGCTACTCACTACTTCCTTCTCAATAATCTCCTCCGCATCTCTCTTGCCTATACATATATTAAACAAGCATTCAATAAATTTCAAAAAGCACAAAATACTAAAAAAACTATACTTGCGTATTCAACAGTCAAATACTTCCACAAAATATCAAAACCAACTAAAAACACTTCAATATCAACCTCTTAACTCAAATAGATACATAATTCAAAACGTAAAATTCAACAAACTAAATAAACAAACAAGTAACATGCATACATACACACAAAAAAGCCAAAAACTGTATAAAATCCAATAACTGTATAGAAAGATTAATTTTGTAGTTACTTGCTGAAATATGTTAAGTAAAAAAAACAAGTACTGGAAGCCTAACAAAATCATGAAAACAAATAGACATGCTACAAAACAAATCCAATTATATACATACCGATGTATCAAGAGCATACTAATATATAAACAAAAAAAATTACACTTACACACATTCATAACAAACATCAATAGCATACCCAATATAAATGTTGTCTATTTCATTGAAAAAATGTATTACTAACTAATAAAACTAAAAAAAACATGAAAAATACTATAAACTATGATAAAAACACATTAAAAATAAATACATACATACATATATACGCACAACAATCATCAATAACATACTTTCAGAAAAAGTAAACAATAAAAATCATGCCTTTTAGCTTTCTTTCAACATAATACAACACAAATTCAAAAAACTTTCATTCTGTCTATTAAAAAAAAGGCCATAAATAAAATTAACATATAAGAAGACAAAAAAAAAGATAAAAAGATTCTACCTTTTTTCCCTGATTTGATCGGCTTAGCCTCAACAACATCAGCCTGAACCAAAACACAAAACATATATAAACATCTATACATATATAGATATAGATGAAAAAGGAATGAAAATTTGTGAGAGCAATAGTACCTTGGAAGCAGACTTCTTAACTTTAGTACCCATAATAATAAGAGATGTAAAAAAAAATTAGGGTTTATGGAATAAAGGAGGCTGGGAATTAGGTGTAGCTGCGGTGGGGGAAGAGAGCAACTACAAAAACCCTTATATTGAAATAAAAATTAGGGTTTTAGAAAAGGGGTGAGGGTGGCAGAATGGTAAGATAGTGTCTATATATAATGAAAAATACATGTGAGGTTAGAGATATTTTTAGTTTGTTTAACGCCGTTAGTTTTAGGTTTTTCCTTGTTTGACTGAGGTCTTTTCCGTTAGTTATTAGACAGAGAAAAAAATGTATGCTATCGAATTATGTTTGATACTTTGATTGTTTGTTAAATAAAAGTAACCGTATGATAAGTATTTTTCTTTTCTTTACGGCCGTAAACATCTATATCTATACTACTATATAAAAATTATAAGTTTACAATAAGTTTACAAAAATGGGACATACGAATTGACCAAAATACCTTTAATGAATTAAATCACCATCAACTCTTAATATTAAATTACATATTAGTCCATTATATTATAAAAAAAATTTACTAACCCATTTAAATCAGATACTTTTACCTACACCAATAGATGTCGCCACCACCGTCATCGTCGACTCGCCGCCGCATTGCGCGGGTATCATGCTCGTAAAAGAAAAGAAAAAGTATGATATCGAGTTATGTTTGTTAAAAATAAAAGTAAATGTATGATAAGTATTTTTTTAACGAAAACTTTAGGATATACTAAATACATATGTATAATACACAGGCTTACGATCTGTTAATATTATTATGATTTAAAATTTAACTTATCATTTTTAATATTAAAAATTGATCTTTATATTAAAACTTTGAGTTGATATTGAAATATATATATTTTTTAAATTCATAGAAACTGTTTACGGTGATATGTTTAACGATATTTGAATATTACAAAATTATAATATGTCCATCGAAGTTTTATATTGTGACATATCTACCAATATATATATAACAAGGTCCTAAATTCTTTTATGGATAAATAAGGACTGTTAGATGAGTTCCAACTTTTGATTACAACCCTTATATCTAAATAATAATACCATTACCAAATTTAATATCAAGTAAACACAACATTAGTCCATATAATTTAAATAATTTACACTTTTTTGTTTTCCATCACTAATTTACACTTTCCACCATTAATATTCAATCACTAATATTAAGAAAACATAATATTAGTCCTTGTATTTTAAATAATTAGATATTGTATATTTAATAAAGTATATATATACGTAGGAAGTCACAGATCGATCGATCAGTGTAATGTGTAAACATAATAAACTAATATATATATATGGGGGACAACCACATACTCACTTTTCCATATATATATATATATATATATATTCATGCATTTATGAGTTCATATTGTAACTGTACTATTAAGTTATCAAATTGTTTACAATTATATTATACACATTAAAGTCTTTTAGATTATCTGTTTATTATTTAACCAATATAGATAACTATTAATATATTAATTAAAGGAAAAACATGTCATTCACTATATATATTAAATTCTAGATTAAACCCTTTAACCCCGTGTACCGAATTGGTACCTACGAAACCTCAATGTTGAGTTTTTTTGCATCGATGATTAACTATAATTATCAGTCTTATCCATGGTAAGAATTAAATATGCGTCCCTCAAGTTAACAGACTCTCAATGATGTCATGGTGGACAACCCACCTAAATGAGTTGGTTTGAAATTAAATCATTATAGTAAATAAAGTGTTTTGTTTATATTTACTTTTATATCGTCATTATACAAATATATAACAACCATATTATAAAAACCAACTACACTAAAGAGCAATTTTGAATATTACTATCTTCACCAGTATTAGATGTATTTAACATTACATTGTCATTATACAAAAATTTATATATCTTACTAGCCATATTTGATGCAAATAAAACTTTAAATAACAATACAATTGTATTTTAACATTTTATCTATAATTAATAATTATGTTATTCTTAAAACTTATTATGTTTATCTCGCGTATTTATATTGTCTCGCGTAATATGCGGGAAAATATAATTTAACTTTTATATATACAAAAATACGATTTTCTTAAATAATTATTAATCAATTGAAATATTTTATTTCAGTTAATCAACATTTGCTTATGTTGTTGATCCTATCAAATTGAAAAACTTATTACTTGACACTTTTTAATAAGTTATTTATTATATGTTTTTCTTAATAAATTTAAATGTTGAATCTCTTATAAGATTATATTGAACTTTCAAATCTTGATTATTGTATTATAATTTGCTTTTACATAAGTGATGTTAATTAAAGTACATATTAAAAGTTTAAGATGTTAATTTCCTAAATATTTTACTTTTTTAAATTTCTTACATAAACCCAATATTTGTTTCAAATGTTATTAATATATAAGTACATAATCCAAAACTTTTAATATATTAATGTAAAATTAATTTTAAAAATTCAAAGGTTAACTATAAACACAAAAAGTAAACTTTCAAAAGGTGAGCAATTGACAAGATCTTAAACCTTTGGGAAATCTATCAGGGTATAAATTACATTTTCAAAATTTGTAGGAGTGGATAATTAAGAGGGTTTTCGATATTACTGGGTTTCATTCCAAACATACGTAGTTTAAATGCTAACTACTTTTGTTTTGTTAAATTTTATTTATATGTGTATTTATATAAACATTAAACTACGTGAAAATTATAAAAAATGACTAATATAGTTACACTAATTAAAGAGAAGTCAAATTCATATAGAGCTCTTATTTATATTCCGCTAAACAAATCTATTTATATTGAATTTCAAACTATCATTTGATACAATAATTTGAAAGTGTTACTAATTGTTTATACAAACATACATTAACTTTGATCGTAAATGCGATAGTCTTCAATGAAAATTTGCTTATATGCATATTAACTCATTACTGCACGATACTAATTAATTTACATCTTTGGCATCATGATACTAATTAATCTATTTTCAACATCTTTTTTTTGTAGTTGTCAATGTATGATATTGTGAAACGTTAACTTGTCACTAATTAAATACGTTATCTCGCGTATTACGCGGGACAATAATCTAGTTTATTGATATTTAAACATTGAAATAACCATATTTTTATATGAAACATATCTTAAATATTTTAATTTAAATATGGCAATGTTTTCTATAAATATCAAATTTTTACATGTCTTACTTTTTTAATATGTGTCATGATTATAAAAAAAAAAAAACTTCAAAAGGATAATTATACAATTATTTTTAAAATCTAAAATACATTTACATTAAATGTTATTTAGTTTTAGTTAATAAATTTTGTATTTATTTGATATAACATATTATTAGGATGTGTATTAGTTATTATTTTTTCGAATATATATATTTATTATATTGGAATTGTTGTTTAAAAATGTGTAAATTTGTGATGAAAAACCGAAAAGTGTAAATTAGAATCAAAATTGAAAAAAATAAATAGTCAACTTGAGAAAATTGAAAGTTGTGATTGGTCAATATATAAGTTATTAGAGCAATTATGTTTATATATATATATAAGAAAATGATTAGTGTGACTAAAAATATGCCTAAAAAATAGATCAACCCATGTGGCAAGATCAAAGGTAGTACTGATGAAAGATAATTAGTGATCGTGTTGTCACGTTGCTTATGAAATCAGTTAGTAGATAGATCTAGTTAGTAATTCCGAATAATTAATCGAAAAGAGAGTTTTTTATTTTAAAATAATAATATTAAGAGTCGTCTACCTCGAATCCACTCGACAACAGTTTTGGTCGCACCTGGTGAGATTTGGATATTGGTCCTATCATTTTGTTATTAAAGCCATGAAACAATAACATAATTTTCTCTCCGTAAATGGTTGCACCATCTATTTTTGTATCAACGTAGGTATCCAACAAATTTTCAAATTATGTATGCAAACGGTACTTAGGTGACATGTTGACCCTCACCCCGACAAAATACGTCTTAGACTCTTATTTGACAAATTTTCAACAACCACTCATTTTTTAACAACTTTATCTCTAATTTTTGTGTCTAACACTTATTTTATAACAAACATTAAACTCTTTAGATCGCATAAAATATATTATCATCTTAATCATATGTTAGTAATCTATATATACTTTAGATCACATAAAATATATCATCATCTTATTCATGATTGACCTTTTTAATTGATGTTTGGAAACACATGTATTTGTTGATTCGAATAACTTCCAACCTATTTAACATCAATATAGATAGTTAACTGAGGTTATTAATTACCAAAAAGTGGATTATTGAGTTCGACTTTCTCATACATACAAGGGTTGGAGGTACCATTTGTATAACAGGTTCAATTGACACCCCTAATTTGTTTAATACCAATAGTTAACAATTGTGTCATATGATTAGAATAACTCTTCTCACTATTAGAACTTAACACACTAGTTTTCGCATAATGTTTATAATTGCTTTTATATATGGGTTTTAATCTTTTGCTTTTAGTACCCTTTGATGTTGTAGTCAAAGTGTAATTGACGGAGTTTTAGAAAATAAACGAATGTAGCAAATTTCGATATGGATGACATAGGTGGACTTCTTGTAGCACTTCATACAATCAAATATTTAGAAACTAAATTTCGATTTTGAAGCCAACAAGTCGATGATTTGGAGGAAGATATTGTTGTACATTAAAAACATAATTTGTTTCCTATTCATATATAAAATAAAGGGATTAGTTTACTCGAATGTAAGAAACTTTTAACGAATGTCTATAGTAGGAAATAATTAAAGTTGTGTGTATTATATGTAAACAACTTTGAAATAATGTTTATTGTATGTAAGAATTTCGTTTCAACCAATTAAAATCTGACAAGTGCCACCTGTATATGGTTGCCACATATGTTTTCTTACATATAATAAACATTTTTTCAAGTTGCTTACATACAATACACATAACTTTAGTTTTTTCCTACTATAGACATTCGGTCAAAGATAGTTACATTCCTGGAAATTAATCCCTAAAATAAATAGAACGAAAAATCAACTTAAAACATATACATAATATATGTATAAAATTTCATTAAAAAAATGTATTTCATCATTTTATGTGTACAAGTCAATTGGTTAAAAGGTGATATATGACTATATGAGTGATATTGACACATGTTACAGTGTGTTACCTACACTGCCGACTTAATAGTAGTTAAGGGGTAAGCGACTGCTTTGGATCTCCATTTTCTTGGGCCTCTATATTTTATTGAATGAGCTTAATATTATGGATATTTGGGCTAGTTTTATTATAAGAAAAAGGAAAATTGTACAGCAAACATAGACCAACGATGTCATTGCCTTTTCACATTATTTAGGTATCTTTGTTTTTTCTTTTGCTTTCTTTGTATGGTAACGAACTAAACCTTCAAAATAAATCTCGTTTAAGGCCTCAAAAGATCTTGAGCCGACACTGATTCGTCATAATAAAGTAAAGCTATTTAGGTAAATTAATACACAAAAAGCTTGGAGCTTTTATGAAATGCTACGTCTATCATTGTTTACGTACAAAATTTTTCATCACGCTTAAAAAACTTGAAGCATTTTTTTTTTTACCAAACAAGGTTTTTTTTGTTAAATATAAGTTTTTTTTCTTAAAAGGTAAAACTTGAAACTCATAAAAACTCACCCTATCATACAAATGCATGAAGAGAAAAGAAAGCTTATACCGAATGATAAAAAAAAAAGTCAAATAACCTAACCAATATGATATTGAACAATAGAAAAATCATATCATATAGTTTAACAGATGTAAGACTCCTTTTTTATGTACGGAGTAAAACATTTCGAAATTCTAACATAGAACGATAGAAATCTAATAAAAAAAGTTCTCAAGATTCATAAACCATCTTTTCAAAGATTATGCACAAACATTTTTCAAAGGTTTCACACTCTTTAGTCTATCTAAAACACTCCGTGCCATTGGCAGTTTGGCACTAGTCTAGAACCAACCAACCAACCCACCCGCCACCAAAACAAAACTTGCGCCACAACCCAACCCAACACAACAACACAAACCTCTATCTTCTTCCATACCTTTTAACTTAGGTTAAACACATACACACATCAATTCAAGAAAACACAACACAAATCAGTTTCATCCTTTATTTATTTTTATCTTTTGTTTTTTCCGATAGTGAAGGGCAGATCCCTTTACACCCCCTTAATAACCACCCCACCTTTCCCTCATTCTCTTTCAATACTTTCATACCTCACTTCACATAATAAATAATAATAAAGTTTTATACTTTTTGTTCTGATGCATAGATACATGAATTAAAGGTTTGTTTTCTTTTACATATGTATATGTTATATGCTATATTTAATATTTTTATTTATTATGGGATGTTAATGTTAATGCCCATGTCAGCTAATGCGATTTCTTTCAAGAAATATAGTTTTTGATTTTTAGGACCTTTTGAAATTTGAACATTGTAATTTATATGCAAAATTGATATGGGTGTTTAAGAGTTCTTTGCCTTGACATTGTAATATGCAATAAAAATCATTTCTTGATAGGATTTGAAGCTAAGAAATGAACTCACGTGATGTTTTATTGTGTTTGGGATTATTCGGTGTCTTTTTTTGTATAATCTTTTCAAAGTTAGAAGTTTGTTACTCATTGGTTTTATTTATGTGTTATAAATAATATCCTTAATGTATATATCCTCACTGTAAGCTGACGAAAAGACCCCATCTTTGATTTTTGTTTTAGGGCTCATAAAAGTTTCCCTGTAGACAAACTAAGCCACTACTAGGATAATGTTTTATTTATTAATTGAGTTTTAGTGTTTAATATCTGAATGGCTTACTGGTGTAGTACTAGAGCTAAGGGGTTTTGGATGTGGATTTTGAAAGTGACTGTGTGATATTGAATTATCGGATTATAGAGCAACTTTACCTCAACGAGCTGTAAAAATAGTGTTTGGACATGTTTATGCTACATAGTGATCAAATGTTTTGAGTGTTTGACAATATTTGAGGAACCATTAATCAATAGAGAATGCCCGTAAAATGACAACTTTGTGTATACAATACATTTTGTTAAATGGGAAGTTGCTAAACTGAATTATGTGTTTTACTTTATCTTTAGATAGTAAGTTAATCGCAGCTGGCAATCGAGTATCCTTAACTTCTAGTTGAGAAAGATGTCGAATTTGTTAATCCATACATTATAATCAATATAATCGACAGTGAATTTTAACACTCCCATGACGTAGTACTTTTGGAAGTTTACTTCTTGATCTTCTTTGTATGATATGCATACCCAATTAACTTTTATTTTTTGTTTTGCTGTTTTTTTTTAGAAACAATTTCAGAAAGTAGTCTGGGTTAGTAAGTGTATTGCTGGGAACCGTTCCCATCTTTTTAATTTATACAAAGTGTGCGAGACTCTAATGAATTCAGTAAGACTAAAGTACAAGAATAGAAGATGGGATCTCTTGTTTCAACCATGCAGATATTTGATTGGTTTAAATAATCCTGATAGAACCTGTTATCGGTCGTTAAGCCGTTCCACTGTTGAAACAAACCGGTTGACTGGGAATGCTGTTTTTAGAAGGCATCTATCAAAGTCTCCAACTTTTTCTGGCTCTAATTCGACAAGGTTGCTAGCGGGTTCATATGCAAATTCTAGTGGTTCTTTTCGGTTTTATAGTTCAGAGGGTGATGGAAGAAATGCAAGTGGAGATAAACATGTGCCCTTGAAAGATGCGTCCAAAACCGACGAGGGCAGTATTGCTAAAGAAAGTATAAAGGTGGAAGTGAATCACCATGATGCACATGCTCGTTTAGGAGAGCAAGATCAGAAAGAATGGCTTATAAATGAGAAATTGGCAATTGAAAGTAAAAGGAAAGAATCACCTTTTTTAACCAAACGACAAAGATTCAAAAATGAGTTTGTAAGGAGAATTATTCCGTGGGAGAAACAAACGGTTTCATGGGACACATTTCCTTATTATATACAGTAAGCACTAGAAGCCTTTGTTTTACGGTTTTACTTTTTGTTGTCATATATTTTGCTTTCTTGCTGCTAAGTTGTTTTATTACAGTGAGCAATCTAAGAATCTTTTAGTGGAATGTGCTGCTTCTCATTTAAAAAACAAGAAGTTTACTACTGCATATGGTTCGAGGCTAGATTCTTCAAGTGGGAGAATATTGCTTCAGAGTGTACCAGGTATAGACCACTAAATTTTGCTACTTAAAAAGGGGTCAATTTGGGTTGTATGTTATCCAACAGGTCTAATGGGTAAAACTTAAAGAGTTGAATGAAAAATGGAATGTTTAAATGGGCTGAACGTGGCAAAAAGTATATTCAGTTGCTTACAAACACTTAAACTGCTTTGTTAAAAACCTTAGATCTTTATTCCAATAGCAAAGGTCTTATAAATATATACAATACATCAGCTATCTTAAAAATAAAATATTTTCAAAAATGTGCGGGTGGTCAATCCAACTGGAGTGGCTCTGTTTATTCTTACAACCTGCCTGACCCATATATTTTCCCACCTACAGGATCATCCTTTCTAGAGTGGCAATGCTCAACTTGGGTTGAGACATTAACCAGCCTCACTGACCCACCCATTTTCTTTAGTGAATTTCTAGATCTGTATGAATGATTGTATACTTTTATCAATTGATGGTTTTGATGATGCAGGCACCGAGCTTTATCGAGAGAGATTCGTTAGAGCACTTGCACAGGATTTACAAGTTCCATTATTGATTCTTGACAGCAATGTTTTAGCTCCTTATGTAAGTTCAATATTAGGTATTTCATTTAGCCATTTTAGGAATCTGCCAACTATTTCTGAACCTCATGGTTCTTGAATTTCTTTTTATAAATAATATTATTGCAGGATTTTGGTGAAGATAACTCAGAAAACGAGTCAGACGATGAACATGGAGAATCAGGTGAAGAGGTTACTTCAGAATCCGAAATTGAAGACGAGGCAAGTAATGAAGAAGATTGGACTAGCAGTGGTGAGTCTAAATCAGATGATGAGGACATGGAGGCGCGGGCAACTGCAGCCTTAAAAAAGCTTGTTCCTGGGAACCTTGAAGATTTTGCAAAGGTAATTCCCTTATGGACGCGTGCTTTTACAAAAGTTATGTGATGTTGAATACTTGGAATCATAGAATTGGTTCATCAGTTCTTATACTACCGGACATAGAAAATAGGTTTCGATGTGCGTCTGGTGTTTGAAGGTGTGATATCTAAATCAAGTTTTTGTCTGTTTGAAAAATCTGATTATTTAAGAATCTATAGATAAAGTGGTCAAAGAGGAGGTTTTTGTGAAAAGAAGTTTAGACTGTTTTTGAAATGAAAATGTAAAAAAGTAATTTTATTATATAAACTGATTATTGCTTCTTCAAGTTGCATGAACCAGATTGTCAGCTCTAAGTTAGAAACGCAAACAGTAGTAGCCAAACACCCCAATTTGTTCCGAACTGTTCACTTAAGAAATGTATAAATAACTTAATCATGTGTTCTCAACTGTGAGAAGTATGCTGACAAAGTTAAAATGAAGTTATGAACTTTGTTATGTAACATATGCTGCAGTGAAAATGCATCTAATGTATATGCACTTTCTTACTTGTTTTGCACTTATATTCTAACTATAACAGAACATCGCCGTTGTTGGGGAGATTTCCTCTGAATCTTCAAAGGAGGAGGAGGCAGAGTCTTCTGAGGAAGCAAAGGAGCAATTAAAGAAAGGTAGTTTCTATGTGACCACATGACCTAAATATTCCATTAAGTTATATATACATATATATTATATAGGGGGACAATCAAATAAGAACAGTCTTAAAATAAGAAAACGGTGAGAACACTTAAAAACTACATTTTGATGCATTAAAACTCCATAAAACTAACATAGTGTATAACTAATTATCATTATTTAAGTGTTTCAACAATACATGGATCCGTCAAAATCGAGAAAATCATGTTTTTCGTTTTGTGCATTCATCTTGGAATGCATATTCATCAAAATGATGCATTCAACAAAAAACGTGATTTTTTCGATTTTGACGATTTCATGTGCTGTTAAACACTTAAATAATGATAATTAGTTATGCAATATGTTAGTTTTATGGACTTTTAATGCATCAAACTGATGTTTTTAAGTGTTCTCAACGTTCTTATTTTAAAAGTGTTCTTACCAGAGTGTTACCCATATATATATATATATATGTTATTACAGGCGCCTGTTTATGATCAATAACATCTATCCATCCATTCAAATAGAACTTAGTGTATGTCTGTTTGGTTAATACCGATGATACTTATGTTTTTCTTCATATTCTTTTGTGGCGACGGCTAATTATGTTTTGTATACTTCAACCAGGGGATCGTGTGAAGTATGTTGGGAAAGATGTTGTTGTCGAAGAAAATGGCAGGTTAATGTCGTCTGTTATCTCTCATAAGCATTTTTCGATCTCAGTTAGTTGCCTTAGTTACTTTACTTGATATTGCTTGCTATATATATATATATTATTATAAAATATAAATATGGTCACGTAAACTATGTTTATGATTATCTCAATAGAATCTCTGCTTGATGCTTTATGTGAGGTTTCTTTCTTACATAATTTTGTTGTATGGTCTTACTTGTCTCGTTGATTGTGACAACATACCTGTACTTGTATGATCTTGGTTATGATTTACAAACATTTAGATTTGCAGTTTCTCTTTCTGGGGGGGGGGGGGGGGGGGGGGGGTTATGCGTGACGTGAATGTAGTTTAGGGGCTGCAAATGCTGTAGTTTAGATGATGGTATTGAGACTGCTCTTGTCTTTATAAATATTGGAATTAGCATGATGATAAGTAGATAAAAAAATCTATCTTGTTGGGTAGGTGTGCCTAGATGGGCTGGTTAAATGGTTTCAGGCTGGAACATGTGTTTCTTATAGGGTTGGGCTGGGTTAGATTGGGTTGACTCTTTATTATTTTTCATTTGTTCTAAGCATACTAAATACACTATAGGTCACTTCTGACTCTATCGATAGTGTTTGCGTACCATTTGGATAAAGTATAAGCCAAGTCAACCCACTTCTAAGTAATAGAGGACATAATTGCCACCTCTGCTACGGATGGGCACATGTCTGTGGTAGTGTATATCTGTTGAAAAACCCTTGAGCCTAAGAGTCCCCTGACAAGCAGTTTAGACTCACACACTTATTTACATATGGAATGCATCACAGGATTAATTTGGGGTCGATAGCAACATCTGATGGAACAACAACTGCATATACCGTTATCTCACGCAGGTGGGTTGGTGGTAAGTCGCATTGAAACACGGAAAAAAACAATTGCTGCCATGTTTCCGTCACTTAAATCACAAAAAAATTGATTTTTGGTGTTCCAATATCATTCCCCCCTTCAAGCATTGTCTTGTATAGAAACAAGTTAAGTTTAGGATCCATTAATTCAGTTCAGTCCCTTTTTTTGTTTCCTTTTTTTTTTAGATTTCCAGGATGCGAGTATAAATGCATGCATATCAAGATTCTAAGATTTAGCGAGAAAATAAAGGGTAGAACATAGAAATCAGAAGTCTGAACTGGTGGCAATAAAAATTACAGATTGGATTTTGCTGAAAAGCAAAATCGAGCATATGAACTCCTGAATAAGTACGAAGTTAAGAAATAATACAAAGGGTGCTGAGATAACAATGAGAAGACCATAAGAAAGTCAGAAAAGACAAGTTGGAAATTACTAAAAAGACTGCTTCTAAAATGAGCAAGTTTCTTTCTATGATAGCGGCCATGCTAGCTGTGTTGGTATAGTATGTTCTGACATGAGACCCCGAAGTAGTTAAGTTTTTAACCAGGATATAGATGGGATGTGTACCGTGGTATCTGGAGAAATTAGCAATATATCTTCTTTAAGGTGGAGCTTTTGATGCAATAAGTACGGAAGACACCTGGACATTAGGGGTCAGGGAGTGTTCGTCCGTTCTTTGCATGGATAATAGTATAATGACATTTAATCAATTGCACTAAGATAGTTATGTCTGCTGACATGATGCTATGCCCCGATTGGGTTAAAACAGATCTTTTTTAATACGACTCGAAATAGGCTGTGTCGGGTTGGGTTCTCCTTTTTGATCAATAGATATTTTGTATTGTTTACAAAAACAATATTACAATCAATAGCAAGATTATTTTTTGAAATAAATGATTTAGGAGGTTGTCTGCACTCAGAATAGTCTTTGGATGGCATTAAATCAGTTTAGATTTCTTTTGTTTCCATCATTTCAGATAAATAACAACCTAAATCGACCCCTTTTGGGCCGGAATTGTCATTTTCAGGCAAACGTGTCATGTCTGTCAGCAGTTTACTTGATTTTATATATTTCTAAGGATATAGTTTTAGTCCACACAAAATAGATTCAGATATAACATGTTCTTGTTTTTTGCATTTCTGGTCTTTCCCACTTTCTATAACTCATAAAACATTATTTAGTTTGAAATCTTATATTTTCTGTTTCCGAAAGAACTCTCTTTACTTGGAGCTTGTATGTTTTGCTCCATATGGTTTATTGTTTTTGTATCATGTGTATCTGCTGGAAGTGGGCCTTTTTTTGTTTTGTTTTGTGCTTCTCTGCTAACGTGGGTTTAGTGATTGATATGTTTGTGATGACAGCAATGCTGTAGAGGTTGGAAGTTTTTCAAACCCTTGTTTATATTTACCTTCTTTTAGGTTATTAAGTTTCGAGTTGTTTAACACAATTGAGTTGATTGAACCTTGTATGCAAGTAATATGTGGAGAGCTTGGTAATAAGCTATTTATGTGACATTTCCAGTAACATGGAACCCTTTCTTTAAGTCTTGCTTCTAATTTGTAATTAAATTAAAGGTTTTTTTTTATTGTACTTTAACTTATTTTGATTTTGTGCACACGTTCACGATTGCAAATAGCTGTTTTTGAGGTATTAGTATTAACTTTATTTCGTTTGGTAATTGTTCTTTCTCAGACCTTTAGCCACTGGTCAACGTGGAGAGATTTATGTGGTTGATGGGGAAAGAGCTGCAGTTATCTTGGACAGGGCGGAAGACAAGACGGATGATGTGAAAGACAATGAGAAAGTTGATGAATCTGCAAACCCATCAGTATACTGGATCTATGGTAAATCATGCACATTAAGGATATTTTATGCTATGGCAAATAGGAGTCACATAACCAAGATTTTTGTAATTGCTATTTTAAGCTTTGAATAAGGAGCATAAAATGTCTATTTTGTAATCCAAGACTCCAAGTCTTTACATTATGATGATTGTGGGGCTGAGGGATTATTGTGGGTTTGCAGTTAAGGATATTGAACGCGATTTTGATACTGAAGCTGAAGACTGGTATATTGCAATGCAGGCATTATCTGAGGTTACATATGCAATTCTTTAGTCTTTATTATGGTTTCAGATTAAAAATCATAAAATGTAATATTTAAAACATTGATTACATTTTTCACTTCTTGCATTATGATTGCAGGTGTTGCGTTCTGAGCAACCTCTTATTGTATATTTCCCAGACTCATCTTTGTGGTTGTCACGGGCTGTTTCTAAGTCAAACCGCAAAGAATTTGTGAATAGGCTTCAGGAAATGTTTGATCAGATTTCAGGACCTGTTGTATTGATATGTGGACAAAACAAAGTCGGTACTGGATCGAAAGAAAAAGAGAAATTTGTAAGTTGAATTTCACTTCATGCTTGCACGTAGAGGTGTAAATTTCAACTTATCTACATAACGGGCCGACTTGGGTTGTACTTTATCTCTAATGGGTAAACTTTTAGTCCTTGGCTAAAAAGAAACCGGACAAATTGGTCGAACTGCTTACATTCTTCTCCAATGTTTACAACTTCTGAAATTATTTCATCTGAAAAAAATTCATATACTTATCTTTTTGATTTAAATAGGAGGGTGAGAAATTGTTGGTCAGTTAACCTGACCTGGTTGACATGTTAACAAAAATACCCACTTTGACTCGCTTGTTTAGCAACCTTCTGTGTGTTCACTTTTTCTGCAGTCAGGGTTTCTATGTGATGCACATTTCTTCTTATTATTATTATTATTTTTTTTTATTTCTTACATTTTTGTTCTTGGTGTTTATGTTTTGTACGTTCTTTTGTCCGCAGACTATGATTCTTCCAAATCTCGGCCGCCTTGCTAAGTTGGTAAACTCTCTGATTCTTCTTTTTTCTAGATATATGTATCAGTTGCTTTTCTTGTTTGAGTTTATTTACTAAACGACACTTTATCTTTCTGCAGCCTCTCTCTTTGAAACGACTCACTGAGGGACTAAAGCCAACGAGAAGGTCAGAGGACGATGATATTTACAAGATATTCACCAATGTTATGTCGCTGCATCCTCCAAAGGTAATTCTATATCTGAAAGGCCAACAAATGGGAAGCTTACTAGAAATCCATTTGTTAGATTCATCAGTTGGTTTCAATGTGTGTAAGATGCGAAGTCAATATCTTTTTTCTGTCGTTTGCCTTCCAGGAGGAAGATCCCCTTAAAGTATTCAATAAACAAATTGATGAAGACAGACAGATTGTTATATCACGAAGTAATATAAATGAACTGCATAAGGTATATATAGTCTTTCATAGTGCCATAATCCCCTGAATACAATAATAGTAATTATGTGATGTTTGTCTGTATGTAACTACATTTGCAAATTTGTTTCAGGTTCTTGAAGAAAACGAGCTGTCTTGCGTGGATCTGTTGCATGTAAACACCGACGGGGTGATACTGACAACAAAGAGTAAGATCCTTGTATTGTCATATTATGCCTTGTGTGTAAAGTTAGTGCATTATCATCTTAATTGTCATTCCGTACTTTAATAATTATTGATTGTTCAAGTTCCAGAACTAGGAAAAAATAATTTTACTTATAAACGGGACAGGTGGTACATGGCTGATATTTGGATTTGCATTTTGAAACTGGGTTTAACCATCTGATTTTGTAGGGATCGAATGATCAGTTCTGGGTAACTGTTCAAATCCAGAACTGATGATCAACGGACAACACAAAAGGACCTAGTTACCCCTTCTTTTAATCTTCAATAGAAGACTTGTTTACCTAAGCATATCATCTTGTTTCACAATTATTGTTGCTATTTACACTTTGATTTTTCAAGTAATCAGAATTTGCTACACCAAGCATCATGATGCTAAGCACATGATCCCTTATAGGATTACATATAATAAGAGTTGAATAAACTATACAGAGTCACATGTATTTTGAGCTTTCTGAAAATCAAGGAATGCACCGACGATAAATTGATGGATAACACTTTGTATATGTCATAATGAAATGAAGATTTAAGTTCTCGAATAGTTTTAATGTTTTTTTCTTGGAATTTCTTTTGAATATGCAGAAGCTGAGAATGTTGTTGGGTGGGCTAAAAATCATTACTTATCCATTTGTGACCTTCCTTCCGTGAAGTCAGATAGATTGAATTTGCCCCGTGAAAGGTATTGATTCTTTGACTAATGTATGGTCAGTTGGTTATGCCATTTTACTCTTGCAGTCTTGCTTTTTCTGCTCCCATTCCTTGATACCATGATCATATAATCAAAGATGGAAAATGAAATTGAAGGGGCTAAAGTGTTAAACTTGCATTTTTCTTGAATAATATCTAAGCTGACTAACATTTTGAACATGAAGCCTTGAAGTTGCAATTTTGAGGCTAAGGGAGCATGAATCAATCTCTAAGAAGCCTGCACAAAATCTAAAGGTTCGTCTCTTATTGTTTACTCAAGATGAAATTGTCAACCCATTTAAATGTATAATTATGAATTGGTTGAATGTGTCGAAAGTCGCCTAAATATAGTTATGTAGGTTCACAGAACCTCCCAAGTCCTTTTTTATTGAAAAATTAGATCATTAAAGCAATCTAGTTTTGCAATCACATTTGGTGCAATAAATAGATTATAAAAGACTTTTGGCAAAATACGTGTTTTGGGCCTGACTGAATCTGACTTGACCTCTTTGACCTGCACAACATGACCCGCTTCCGTCCCATCAATTACCATGTACCCGTGTGCGTGCATGCCCTTAACGCAAATTTTCATTTTAATCATGTGCACAATGGATTACTTTCAGAATCTTGCCAAGGATGAGTACGAGAGCAACTTTATTTCATCGGTTGTCCCCCCCGGTGAAATTGGTATCAAATTTGATGACATTGGGGCTCTTGAGGATGTAAAGACAGCATTACATGAATTAGCTATTCTTCCAATGAAGAGACCCGAGCTTTTCTCTCGTGGAAATCTGTTGCGGGTACTATGCTTTTTGCGGAGTGTGTTGTATGATCATTTTGTTTTCTACGTGTATAACTAACAAAAGCTAATATATGTCAGCCTTGCAAAGGAATATTGCTTTTCGGGCCTCCTGGAACTGGGAAAACGCTTCTTGCAAAGGCCCTTGCAACTGAAGCAGGAGCCAACTTTATCAGCATAACAGGTTCCACACTTACATCTAAGGTACTTAAAACATCAGGTGTTTGGATTTGGGTTTTTGTAACTAGTTCTGATTGTTGCGGGTTTGTGACTTCAATAATTTGTTTTTTTCCTCCCAATGATCTGTTTTAAATATTCAGATTAGCACCTTTTGCTCATGGTTGTCTAGAATTATAGGGATATTCAATCAGCTAGATACTGGCTGCAATATTATATATCTTTTGAGTATAATAAGTTGACCATCTCACCCCTTCGTTACATTAATATGTGAGTTTTTTACTCCCTTTGTGCAAGAGAGGTATTTTAAGATCATTATATTAATTAGTATAAAAAAATACACGTTACATCCGATTGTCTGATTCTCATTATAATACTGTAATGATTATCATCCAATCCAACGTCTTCTACTGCCTGTTTTACCGCACCTGGTCTCATTCAGATTGTATAATTATTATCATAATGTAGACACTTAAAACACTCATCCAAGCACATGCATATATTCCGTTCCGACATCTAAGACATTTTTACCAAACACGTATTGTGATGGAACATTGTGAAACATGTATTAAATGATTACATGGAGTATACATTGTGCTTGTTTCACGCATGTGATATTTTTCCTGTTCGTGCAAAAGAATGATTCCTCTATGGATGACAGGTTTTGATTTTTTTGTTTTTGTATGCAGTGGTTTGGTGATGCCGAAAAACTTACGAAGGCTCTCTTCTCATTTGCCAGCAAGTTGGCCCCTGTAATTGTTTTTGTTGATGAGGTGGTCTACTTTCTATGTCAAATACAGTGCACAATCATGAATACCAGTTGTAAATGTATATGATCTTATGTTATTATCAATTTAGTTAGATATTTTTTGGTGTATGGTAAACAGGTTGATAGTTTACTTGGTGCCCGTGGAGGAGGCTTTGAGCATGAGGCCACCAGAAGAATGCGAAACGAGTTTATGGCAGCGTGGGATGGACTGAGATCTAAAGATAGTCAGCGGATTCTCATTCTTGGTGCCACAAATCGACCGTTTGATCTTGATGATGCCGTGATCCGTCGGTTACCACGAAGGTTAGTCGATATTAAAGAATGCGTGGTAGTTTCTAGGGGTAACAATTTTGGCTCATATACTTGTGAGTGAACTGACCCGGGTTACATTTCTAATGGGTCAGTACATTTTAGAGCATAAAACTAGATCAATATATTAAAATGCTAGATAGCTGTTGAGTTAAATATATTTTTTGTAATCATATTTCAAACGCTACTTTATTTAAATTGTTGGAGTTAGACGAAAGTGTTTTTGGTCAATCAACCCATTTTGTACCAGAGATTTGTTTTGAACCAAACCGCCAGTCCCCCATTTTGCTGTGTGTAAATGTAGTATTCTATGATCAATAAGAAAAACCCACTCGACCAAATGGTTTAATACCTACCGGTACTGGTTTATAGAATATACGTGGACTTGCCGGATGCTGACAATAGATTGAAGATACTGAAAATATTTCTTGCTCAAGAGAACATTGAACCTGATTTTGATGTACGAAGTCTTGCAAACGCAACAGAAGGATATTCCGGAAGTGATTTAAAGGTAATCTTATTTGTGACTGATCTAATTTTCTGTGCCTTGATCACGTTTTAATCTTCTTATTTATTTTTTTTGTCTTTGCAGAATCTTTGTATTGCTGCGGCATATAGACCTGTTCAAGAACTTCTAGATCAAGAAAAGAAGGTAAGCTTCCTTCAGCCTAATTAGTAACTAACTCATCATTGTGCTTGTATTGTTGTTTGAGATCCTCTAAAGTTGTTATCAACTTTCCTAGTAAAGTTGGTGATCTTGACCTTTGGGCTAAAATTATGGAGATTTAAAGATGATTTCTTAATCTTGACCTTTAATTTTAATCAAAGGGTCAAGATGATTTCAACTTTACTAGTAAAGTTGGAAATAACTTTAGGAGATCCTCATCCATTTCTTTAATGGGTACCAATTCTAAATAGTTGCTTGTAGATCCTATTTTCATGTGTCTTTGACGCTTGGTTTGTACAATATAAATATGTGCATGCGTCTATTCAGAAAATTGGGTAACACATGATATTTTTATATTGGTACCATTTTGTCATATAAATAAGCCTGTTTTGTTGCAGGGAAGTAAACATGATACGGCTCCAGTACTAAGACCGCTCAATTTGGATGATTTTATTCAATCTAAAGCCAAGGTAGATTTTATAGATTTTTTTATTTGTTCTTGTTTGTTTGTTACTTGTACTATCTTCTAACATGAAATTCATAGGTGGGGCCATCGGTGGCTTATGATGCCGCAAGCATGAACGAACTTAGGAAATGGAACGAGCAATATGGAGAAGGTGGAAGCAGGAGAAAATCACCCTTTGGCTTCTGATTCTACCATCAGTCGCAGTTTTGTTCGTCACTTCTATAGATAGAAGATAATTAGCTAGTAACCTTAGCAGCTGAAATCTTTGTACTTGTTATTAATGGGAGAGTTGTCCCTGGTCACGATGTAATGTATTACGACCTGTACAAGATTATAGATAGTGGCTGATACAAACGTTCCTAGATTTTTTGTCCCATTTATATCTCATAAGAGTTTACCTTGACTAGACATGGGTATACAGTTTAAGTAGCATTTTTAGTACTGTAATAGCTTTTATTTATCTGAAAGGGCCTTTAAACCAGGCGATTATCGACGTGACAAACAAACGGTTGCAGGTTCTAACAAGTTTTAAGGGATTCAACGAAAACACAAATTTAATAATACCATTTCAAACTGGGTGGTGGTTTATTAAGTCATTATATATGTAAAAGATATTGTTCCATCATGATATCCACCTACCCTTGGCCCTTCCTTCTCCTAATTTTTATATTTTACTATCACAAAGTCAATATATATGTAAAAAGAAAAGTACCGTATCATCAAATTCATCATGTCACCATCCCACTATTTCATTTTTTTTTTCCAAACTAGTTACTTTTGCCTTCAACAAGTCATTGTGTATTAAGAGGAACAAAAAGGATTGAAGCTCAACTTATGTAAGGTAAAGTAAATAATGATTAGAAACTGAGTGCATGATTACTTAGAAATATCATGTTATTTAGAACTAATGAGAATCAGATGCGGGCAGTATGCAGCTATGGCTAGCTTTTGGTATAATATAGCTGCAAAGTGATTTTAAGCCCTATCGAACAAGTCCCAGATTGAGGATTCCCCAAGTAGTCTGTGGCCATGATTTCTCCTTGGCTTTCATGATCAATACTCTACACCATGCAATCCAGCTTTCCCATGACATCCTCTTATCCCATGGACTTCCCCATTCCAAAAGAAGCCTCAACCCTTCTTCACCCTCTTTTTCGGCCTCTTCAAACTTCTCTTGGCTCAAATAAATCTGACTTAAAACCACGTGTGGCTCGCCAACAAATGGGTTCTTCTCTGTACTTATTTTTAGCATCTCTGCACACTTATCTAATCCTATCTTGGATGCATCACAAACACTTTCCCAGTACAAATCCCTTGCTTCTATCTGATCCTTGGCACTCAATACTTTGGTGCAATTTCCAAAAATTGGTGGTGTCACAAGCTCGATTTGTTTATCTCGGTTGTTGATGTCAGCTAATTGTGGATGTTCAATTGAGTACAAATATTCTTCTCGCACGATCAGTGTGTAAATGGCGGCCATTCTTGATATAGAGTTCATCCATAGTCCTGGCTTTCCGTTCCCTGGCCATAATCCAGTTGTATAATCATTTCGAGAAAAGGTCATCATTCCATCTGAATTATCAAACAATACATCCTGAAAACCAAAAAACTGGTCACTGAAATCAGCAATCGTCAAGAGCAAGAAACTGGCTACTACTCTCCTTGACAAACACACATCTTCACCTGTTTTTATATGCTTCAATATGATTCCATCTGCAGGCAAAACTGACTGAAGTTTCTTTCTCCATTCTTCTACATCTCCAGCCTTCATAAATCCTTTCTTTGATTTAATCAATGATGCTTCAGAATCCTTGAGGTGTTGCACAAGCTCGGAATCGTGGGGGTATTTGAACAGCAAATCATCATGGATGAGTTGTTGACGAGGCACGATACAGAACAAATAGATCAACCGCTCGGCCTCCTCACCAACATGTCCACAAACCATGTCACGGCTAGTTGAAGGGTCAAAGATAGCAAGATTAACATAAGAATTAGAGTATGCAGAATGGAAGAGACCACAGAGGCAAACTGTATCTGGTGCACCCCATAGCTTAAGTATGCGGTAGGTGTTGATGAGGTGGTCCAGGAAGCTTCCATGCTTGTGCCAACATTCACCAGCTCCAACGGATTTCAAGACTGCGATGAGAGAAGGTAGATTCACGTCAATGTTCTCAAGCTGTCCACGAAGGAACGGACGGGCTGATTCCAACAGGAACTGCAAATGATTTGTTTGTGCCTCGGTGGTTGACGAAATAATTGATTGGTTTGTTAGATCAGTTGAACTTGGATACGTATTCAGATTTTTCGTTGAACGAGACAGTTGATAGATGCAAAGGGTGCGGGAGAGGGAGGGGGAAGGAAAACGAGCAGGGCAGGAGAAACAGGACGGCTGCTGGTGCAGTTGCCACTTGCAGACATCAGTATAGGAAAGGCGAAAGGGCCTGTGAGGTCTTATTCCATATGCTAACTGCATCATTTTCTTTGAGAGATATAAGAATGGCACAAGGGAAAGCTTGTGGAGTTGCGGTTTTTATAAGGACAACATAACAACCACTTTGACAATTACCAAAAATTCTATCCAATATATGGATTGTAAAAGCCAAAGGTAACAGGTGTCTAAGTTTTCTAATCACACCACCTTTTTATATGTATAATAACAAAGACCATATCAACAAGCTTTAAGATACAGCAAGTGCACAAAGTCAAGAACAGTTATCTATAATAGTGAACCACTGAATTAATTAACAATGAAAAGGAAGATTAAATAGAAATGGATTTGTATCACAGAATTATGCATATTCAGTACTATGGACTAATAAAGCAGAACAAGATTGCTGAAAAGTAATAACTAGTACCATTCTAATTGTTTCTTGAGTGATTCCTTATACATATAAAATCATACAAATGCCAGCATTATTCTACTAATTAAACATATGGCATTTCGTACAAATATATTTAGGTAAACAAACCAACCTTCATACATTGCAAGAGCCTATCGGACGAGCCCCAAGTTAAGGATCCCAAAACCATTATCCGGCCATGATTTCTCTTTGGCTTTCATAACCAAAACTCGACACCAAGATATCCATCCTTCCCATGACATCCTCTTATCCCATGGACTTCCCCATTCCAACAAAAGCCTCAGCCCTTGTTCCCCTTCTTTCTCCGCCTCTTCAAACCGCCCTTTACTCAGATAAATTTGCCCCAAAACCACATGAGGCTCCCCAACATATGGATTCTTCACAACACTCCTTTTCAACGCCTCTTCACATCCATCTAATCCTATCTTTGATACCTCACAAACACCTTCCCAGTACAAATCCCGCGCCTCAATCTGATCTTTCGCACTCACAACCTTTGTACAGTTGTCAAAAATCGGCGGTATCACTAGCTCGATAATTTCATCATCCACGTTAGCTAATTGACCCGATTGACGTCTACGACACAATTCTTCTTCTCTCACAATCAAAGTATAAATGGCACCCATTCGAGATAACGAATTCATCCATAATCCTGGCTTTCCATCACCAGGCCACAAAGCATTTCCCACATCATTTCCTGAAAACTTCAACATCCCGTCCTTATTCTCAAACAAAACATCCTGAAAACCAAACAACTGATCACTAAAATCCGCAATTGTCATTAGCAAAAACGTCGCCACAACTCTCCTGGTCAAAACCACATTTCCCCCTGTTTTTATATGTTTCATCACAATTCCAGTCTCCGGACAAAACGAATTTAACTTCTCCCTCCATTCCTCATAATTTCCGACTCCCAACGACATCGTCCTTTTCGCGTTTCTCAACGAAACCTCTGAATCCTGAACATGTTTCACAAGTTCAGTTTCGTCAGAATACCGACCCAAGAGCTCATTATAAATGAGCTGTTGGCGGTTGACGATACAAAACAAATGTATCAACTTTTCGGCCGCGACACCTACGTGGCCACGTACAGTGTCGCGGCCAGTGGAAGGGTCAAAAATAGCAAGGTTTACGTAAGAATTGGAGTAAGCGGAATGAAATAGGCCGCATAGACATACTGCATCTGGAGCATGCCAGAGTTTTAGTATGCGGTAGATGTCTATGAGGTGGTCCAAAAAGCTGCCATGTTTGTGCCAGCATTCGCCTGCTCCAACGGATTTGAGGACGGCGATGAGGGAAGGGAGGTTGGTGTCGATGGTTTCGAACTCGCCGCGGAGGAAGGGACGGGCGGATTGTAAGATTGTTTGGAGGTTGGGTACTTGTGGTGGGTGATGATGATGATGATCAGAGGTGGTGGTGGTGGTTGATGGCGGCATGCTTTGGTTTGTTGTGAGTGACAGATCCATATGTGGTTCGCTTGTCATCAGATCCATCCATATATATATTTCTACCAATGAACTAATGACACTGTCTTGAAACGACAAGTTTCTCTTTATCAAATAAATTAAATTATAAATTAAAAAATTAGGTCCATCTTTAAGTCTTACAGTATTATCTATTTAAATAGTATTATCTATTTAAATGATACCATATTTGCACGACTTCTAAATCCGATGCAAATACAAATGATGAAAGTTAATATAAAAAGGAGTTACAATGAATAGTCTTTCTTTCTAAAAGAAGTTAGAGAATCCTAATACGACATTAAGTAGTCATTCAAACTCTTCAATACAATTACAATTTTTATACAAATACCCAATTACAAACCCACAATGTAATTAATTATCTATCAATAAACTAAAACAAAATTATAACCTCTATCAAAAATCATATCTGTAAAAGGTTTACAACTATATTACTTTCACATTAACATATTAAATGCTAAAATCTTATTATTTATTTTTAGATCATATAAAATTATAAGTCGATCAATAATATAATTATGTTTAAATTAGCATTCAACTAGATTTTAGACTCGTGTCCAATACTGAATACGAGACTTACGACATTATTAATATTAGATATTAATAAATATGACTCGTAAAAGCTTATAACTTCAAAGCTGGAGATATAAGTATATTAAGTATTCAGTTCAACTGGTCAGAGACATTCCCGGTTTTACCCAAGGTCTTGAGTTCGATCCTTAGGAAGGGGGTTTTCCTTCTGAATACATGTAATGACCCATGGTCAACATCTCGTTGTTTAGGGTACATACATGGCTTCACCATTATACGGTGAGGTTTTCCCAATGTCGTATGCCGACTGAATGTTCGAAAAAAATAGAAAGAAACTAATGTAATAAAAGAATATTGGAAGCATATACCTTCCTTTATCGTTTGAAAGACTTATTTATAGAAGAAATTTGTAGTAGTATTTTTTGTCTTTTCATCTTTGTCACATATTAACACCTTAAAGTCCATTCTCGACTTAACTCGAGATACTGCAATGTACAATTCATGTGTGAAAACCGGGATTTGTAAATAAAAACCAAGTTTAATTAAATAAAAGTTCAATTGTCTTTTAGTATATATATATAAATTAAAATTAGAATTAAAATAATACAATTACTATTAAAATCTTAATATATTTACATTAGATATAATTTATTTTTAATTAATTATATATATATATATATATATATATGATAGAACATATTGTTGGATTTATATTAGTTAATATTTTATTGGATAAATATTAACTATTATTCTATCGGATATATATTAACTATTACTATTATTTATTTATTACATTAAAAATTTTGGATAAAAAGTGTAAATTTTTTTTGAAAAACAAAAAAGTGTAAATTAAAGTCAAAATTGAAAACAAAAGTTAACATTAAAAAATCAAGAGTTGTGCTTGGTCGATAAGTTATTAGACCAACTGTGTTTTAGGATAATAAAGATTATCTATGCATCAAATAGATATATAAAGTTTTTTATAAATAAAATAAAATATATATATATATATATAATTATAAGTCAGTCGTGCAACACACACGAGTATTAGTACTAGTATGTATTTTTATTACTAGACTAGATTTGTCCCCGGGCGTTGCCCCGGGAGACTGAACATTTATTATGTGTGACAATACATAAAATTATAACGTGTCTTGGAAACATCATACAATAAGTTTATAGTTGTAGTTATGAGGTCGATCAAAATTTTTAATAAAAAAACAACTTCTAAACAATGTTATAAATTGACAAAAATATGATAATTATTAACTAAAAAATGGCACATATGCAATATTAAAACATAGATAAAAATATGCACATAACAGTAATAAAGTTTAAAATTTATAAATTATTATATTTAAACAATACTGATTTGTTGACACTTAAAAATATTGAATCATTACATAAAATTTTGAAAAACGTAAACAAATATAACCAATTACAATGACAAATTTGAAATTTAGCAAATATATATATATAAAGATATTAAAAAGATAATAAAATTAGTGTCAAAAACAATTTTAAAAATAAAACCAATTGTATTAGAAAAATTAAATTCGTGTGAAAGAATCACAATGATAAATATGAAATTATATAATTTAATATACTTAGAAGCATAAATAGTAAAAAAAAAAAAGAAAAGTATTGATGTTCAAGTTAATAACTTGAAAAACATTAAGGAAAATAGATCTATGTGATTAAATCAATTAATAAAGTGTTTGAAAAGAAATAAGGAAAAAAATGTGGTAATAAAAAATGGGCAACAAGAATCAAACAAATGTCAACCTTGATATAGAAGGAAAAGAAAGTTGGGGCTTTTTAATCTAAAAATTTTTTCAGACAATTTTGGCATGGTTGGAAGGAAAAGTGATAGATTTATCAATATACCCCTTAAACTTATATATGGGTTTTAATGATTATAAAGTTATAAATGTAAAATTCTATCTTTTATATTTTCTTTTCGTTCTCTTCTAACTCAAAAAGATATTGAACTCTCCACTTTCTTTTCTTTTATTTCCTTTCTATCATTAAAAAAAACTCAAGAACTCAATTCACACAAAAATTATTTGGATTCATTTCTTTTCCTACCAAAAAAAAACTTAAGAACATAGTGTAAGTGTATAATATACGGAGTAAATCATTATATATATATATATAGGTTTTAGGTAAAATAAAATAACTATTAAAGTAAAACAAATAAAACAATATATTTTTATTCATCGATAATCATCATGCATCATGAAAATCATCGTACATTAATTGCTTCGTGAATCTTCGAGCATCAATTTAACCATAATCTAAGGGTCAAGATCTTGTCTTATTTGTTTTACTTTAATACTTGTTTTACAATACCCAACCCCTATATATATACTCTATCTCTTTAAGTGTATGATATAAATCATTAGTACATATATAATTTCACTATTTGAAAGTTAATTAAGATAAATGTTAATTAAACACATACTAATATACGTTTGGAATATAAAAAAATGAGCATGTTAAACAAACACCTATCTCTAGCTTAAACAAAGATTAATTAAGCGAGCTCAAACTCAATTATTACTAGATTATTATCATAGTTTTTCGCAAGTCAGAATCACTGAACTTATAATATATATATATATATATATATATATTAAGCGAGCTGAAACTCAATTATTACTAGATTATTATCATAGTTTTAATGATGATTAACAAGTTTGTGGGTGTGACATTGGAAGTTACGGATGAAAGCATAATTCCAAAAAAAAAGGTCATTATAATGTAGAGCTAGCAACTTGCCGTGTCATCCATCCATCACAAATTGACTTGAGGCATTGTGACAACAACAAAGTTTTGCTACGATATCTTCCACACCATCTAGGTTGTTGTTTATAGGTCGGATTTTAGATATACATACTCTCATTAGTTTAATTACTTATAATAACTATAATTATACATAAAAAGATGATAAAAATATAGTCGTTTTTTATTATTAATCTATAAAATCAATCATGCATTTTGATGTATCAAAACTTTGAAATGGTCAAAATTCTCTTTGAAAAGGATATATGGAAAAGAAAAGATAGTATTTGTTTCTACTCGTTGTTTTTTTTATTGAATTAAATAGATAGATAATAAAAGTAAATTAACTAAGAAAATCATATGTGTTGTATGAATTAACAATACGCTTATGTTTTTGGCAAGCCTCAACTTTAAATAGTTATAAAATGATACAGTCAAGTGACGAGGTTCATTCTACTCGAATGTATACAGCCTAATCGAGTTTTTCGTGGCTATATATTTAATTTCCCAACATTTCCATGGCCACCACCAAAATTGTATCTGACATATATAATTCAAACCTAATTAATTAAAGATGTCAGGATATAATCCACCGGAACATTTTGGAAAAAGTTAAGACGACAATGAATTTTTTATGAATTGGATATAGTATTTATATTCATTTGTTGACAGAGGCAAATAAAAATTCGATCTATAATGTTGAGAACAAGTTCTTAGTGAAGTATCAAATGTTTAGTAAATTTTAAGCATTGATGGTTCCAGATTATGATAAAATAATTGACGTTAATTTGAACAATGTTAGACTTCCAAAAATATTTTGCAAATACATATGGAAGTAAGATGGTTCGATCGATCAACGAAACAAGAGGTAAAAGAGGGGGAACAAAAATAAATACAAACATGATTTTGTTAATTGATAGAAATTGTATTTGTAAAGTTTTGTTTATAAAAAACGTCTAGGCCTGACATTTGACTTAATTTGTAAACTTGTGTTTGTCATTGTAAATGGAGTATATAAGTAAACGGGCCAATCAACCCCTTCCGAGCTGTTTACATATTGACAACGTACGGTGATACCAACAATACGTCTATTACAAAATCTTATATTCTATTCGAATGACAAACACATATATCCTTCTTAATTTATATATATAACCATAGAAATGAAGTTTTTACACATAGAACTTAAAAATGGGGGCAGAGAGCACTCTAGAGCTGGAAAATGGCGATGGAGGAGTTACAAGAAGCGACGAAAATTTAATGAAGGACGAAGCAAAACTGGAACAAGAGAATGACGGTTTGAAAGAAAAAGAAATAATAGAGTCGGTGGAGATGGTTTTTAAAGACACAATGATACCGTCGTGGAAGGAGCAGTTGACGGTGAGGGCGTTCGTGGTGAGTTTGGGATTGGGTGTCATGTTTAGTTTCATAGTGATGAAGCTCACTCTGACTACGGGTATCATCCCATCCATGAATGTGGCTGCGGGTTTGTTGGGGTTTTTCTTTGTCAAGACTTGGACCAAGGCGTTGGAGCAGGGCGGGTGGTTAAAGCACCCGTTTACTAGACAAGAGAACACTGTCATTCAAACGTGTGTCGTTGCTACCTCAGGGATCGCGTTTAGCGGTATCATCATTTTTTTTTCTTCTCTTACGTACGTTCATATAAATATTTACTGTATATTTTGTGCGAGTTATTCTATTGACATGAACTGGCCGTGGTGGTTATAAAATTTGTCAGGAGGTTTTGGGAGTTACCTATTTGGAATGAGCGATGTGATTGCAGAACAATCATCAGATGCAGACTGGCCAAACAGAAGTATGAACACCAAGAACCCGAGCTTGAGCTGGATGATCGGCTTTCTCTTCATTGTTAGCTTCATAGGCCTTTGCTCTGTTGTTCCTCTTCGAAAGGTAGTAATTAAATTAGTCTAACTTTATCAGATTTTGAAACACTACTGTAACATTATTATTTATACAGTTTGATCGATAAAGTTATAATAAGGAATCCAAAACTATTTTGAGTATGGATTATATATAAGTTAGTAACAAAATTATTCTAAACATATATATTTGATGATGGTTTGATTTACAGATCATGATCATTGACTTCAAGCTCATATACCCGAGTGGAACTGCAACTGCCCATCTCATTAACAGCTTCCATACCCCTTCCGGTGCCAAACTTGCCAAGTACTCCTATACTGTCTCTTTGAATGCCTATCTGATTTTATGCGTTTATGTTCACAGAATATTTTTAAAATAGTTTTCACACTGTGATATATATGTAGGAAACAAGTGAGTGCATTAGGGAAGTTCTTCTCCTTCAGCTTCTTATGGAGTTTCTTTCAATGGTTCTTTGCTTCTGATGCTGACGAATGTGGCTTCGCCCAATTCCCCACTTTTGGCTTAAAAGCTTACAATAACTCGTAATTACTAGCCTCACTCTTCTACCATTTCTTATCCTCATAAGGTATAATATGTATCACTTTGATAACTAGTTGACCAAACACACTCTTGTCAGAGGTCTTTCTAAAGCAGTCTCTCTAACCTTAGGTTGAGGTATGATCGTCAATTTACTAATTTACATAGAAATGGGAACTGCAGGTTTTTCTTCGATTTCTCAACAATGTACGTTGGGGTAGGGATGATATGTCCATACCTTATAAATGTATCCTTACTTCTTGGCGCAATCCTTTCATGGGGTATAATGTGGCCTCAGATCGAAAAGAAAAAAGGCATTTGGTACGACGCTGATCTCAAACCCACCAGCTTCCATGGCCTCCAAGGTTACAAGGTACATATAGTTACAGTACATCAATTATTCAAATCTTATAATCTTTTCAGATCATTTTATATACTCATCACAGTTCCAAATAATTTGCTATATACTTTCTGTTTTGAGATTCATCTATGCAATCGTATCATTACCTCTACCTCTAATCACAGGTTTTCACTGCCATAGCCCTGATCCTGGGAGATGGACTATACAACTTCGTAAAAGTACTTGGAACCACTGTTATTGGGTTGTATGGTCAACTGAAAAACAAAGAAACGATTCTTCCAGTAGCAGCAGATGGTTCGACCCCAGATAGTGGAATGGCTACATCTTTCGATGACCAGCGTAGAATGCAGTTATTTATGAAGGATCAGATCCCTACATGGTTAGCTGTTGGAGGGTACCTGGCTATAGCTGCAGTTGCCTCGACTACCCTGCCACAAATATTCAAGCCACTCGAATGGTACTATGTGCTTGTGATTTACGCATTTGCTCCTGCGTTAGCGTTTTGTAATGCTTATGGGTGCGGGCTTACTGACTGGTCGTTGGCGTCAACTTACGGAAAGTTGGCTATCTTTGTTATTGGGGCGTGGGCTGGTAAGTCACATGGGGGTGTCATGGCTGGGCTGGCAGCTTGTGGGGTGATGATGAACATAGTCGCGACTGCTTCAGACCTGATGCAGGATTTTAAGACCGGTTACATGACCCTGGCCTCACCCCGTGCCATGTTCGTGAGCCAAGTGATTGGGACTGCAATGGGGTGCGTGATTGCACCCTGTGTGTTTTGGATCTTTTATAGTGCATTTCCGGATCTCGGTAAAGTAGGGTCCCAGTATCCAGCACCATTCGCTCTGGTGTATAGAAATCTTGCTATTTTGGGAGTGGAAGGGTTCGGGTCACTTCCAAAGCATTGTTTATCAATGTGCTACGGGTTTTTTGCAGCTGCAATTCTTATAAATGTGGCCCGGGACACTGCACCCAAGAAATACTCCAGGTTTATTCCAATTCCAATGGCGATTGCAATTCCATTCTACATTGGTTCGTCATTCGCCATTGATATGTGTGTTGGGAGTTTGATTCTTTTCATCTGGGAAAAGAGGAACAAAGAAGAAGCCAAGGCTTTTGGACCAGCCGTGGCTTCTGGTTTGATTTGTGGTGAGGGGATATGGTCTGTTCCCAAGGCCATACTAGCTTTGTTCCAGGTGACACCCCCGATTTGCATGAGATTTTTCTCGTGGCGTGTAAATGAAAAGGTTGATAACTTTGTGGCAACGCTAAGTCGTTAGTTTTTACATGTTTTTGTTTTCGCTACTAGTGCTGATAAGTACGGTTTTGTATCTCTCATGTTGTTTAATTTGTATTGAATTGAATGTATACTATGTATGTATGTATGTATCATATAAGTAGTAAACAAACGTTGGTGCCATTACTTGTTCGACACAGACTTTTTTTACGAAGCATCATCAAAAATTTAGTTGTTACAGTGTCAGTTGAACATCTGCAACTACTGATTAATTAGAGGTTCATGATGTTTATTGCTTAACCGATTAGCAATAACGCATTTTCATTCACAAACCATTTCAGTAGCCCTAATCAACAGTTTCCCTCACCCGCACTTTTTAGCTTGTTTAGCCAACACATTTCAATCGTTTTAGTTGGCAATTATCTATACATTCGAAAACATCTAGCACTTTATTCCAAATAAAAACTAATTGTGTAACCCTAGTAATCATATCACTTTGTAAAAAATATGGTAATGATCTCAACGACGACGATACCCAATCCCACAAAGGGCGGAATATGAGAGAGGTGGGATGTACTTGAGGGTAGAGAGGTCGAATCTAGAAAGACCTAGATGAGGGTGATTAGGGATGAAAAAAAAAAACCGAAAAACAGAAAACGAACCGGTACCATACCAAAAATCGGTACCGATCGGGATTCGGTTTCTGTATCGGTTTTGATTTTGAGACGAAATCGGTTTCGGTTCAGTACCGGTTCGGTACAGGGAAACCGATATTAATACCAACACTTTTGTATCCATTTTATTCATGATAACATGGTCTATAATCTTCCCCACCAATGTAATTTAATCATCACTTTTGTATATCTATTTATGTCCATCTCTATATCTTTATATCTATATCTACTCCTAATAAATGTAAATCCCCCTATTAAATATTTCTGTCTTTGAAATACCTTATTTTCTCTTGTACCTTTTTGTTTTTTTACGTAACTATCCAAAATCCCTAATAAAGCAGACCGTCTTCTCCACTATTGCCGACGCATTGCGCGGGTACCATGCTCGTATATTTATAAATCTATATGCTCAGTATATGTAAAATGTAGCTACTAAACTAAAAAAGGAAATAACAACGATAAGTTTTCTGAAAAATTGGGGTAGAATTTCCAAACTTTTGCTGCTGCAAGTTTTTAGATATTACGTTTGCTACAATGCTACTGCAATCCTAATGTTTCATGCAGAATGTATATATACCACACTAAACCATACAAAACTAGCCTCAAATGTATTACTTTCATCTCCAAAATCTCTGTTTTGCTAATGGTATAAAGTAAACACAGTTGCAAACAACATAACATCACCATGTTCACCAACAAAGTAACATGGAACAACAACAAAGTAAAACTCATGAAAACCCCACCGTATTTCATCCTAGTGAACCCCAAATATACAAGGACTAGTGAAAAATCGGGATAAAACCGAAATATCGGTACTGGTACCGTAACGGTACCGTTGTAATCCGTACAGTACTCGGTTCACACTTTGAGTTGATTTCGGTTTCGGTATTTTTTTGGTTTTGGGACGGTTCGGTACGGTTCCGTACCGAAAACCATCCCTAAGGGTGATTATCTAAACCATAATCCATCATATAAGTTGGGTACTATAATTGAACTTGGAAATTGTGTAATAAATATAGTTGTGCCCAAAAGGACTATCAAAATTGTCAACATTTGTGTATAATGAGAAGGAAACATGACCGACTTTTCTCGCTTTCAAACTCTTACTCCTCTATACCATATGAGTACAACTATTCTAAGAACAGAGTCTGAAACAATTTCAGAGCTCCCCTCACCCTTAATATACATACAACATTATAAATAACAGATTGTTCTGCTAATCAAAAAACTAAATGATATTATGCTTTGTATTGTAAGTCAGTCTACTTTCCTGTGTGTTCATATGGAGCTATTTTGGTCATCCTAATTTGCTGCGGATAGAAGAGCACTTTGTGATCCATTCCCATCTTCAAGCAAGTTCCCAAACACAGGCTGACATAAAGATTATAGAAAATTAACTCCAGTTTGTTAATGCAGCTACTCATGTGCTAAATTGAAGTCTCTAAATGAGGAGTATATAGCCATTTGTGTATGCAAATTTATACATGAGGTGGCAAGATGGGCAGGTTGTTTAATGGGTAAAAACAGGCTTGGGTTGAAGCGAGTCATTATTAAGTATGGGTCACTAAGCTGAGTTAACCCACTACCCCTTTTTGTCAATTCTTGATATATATATATATATCATTTTTAACAAAATTAACATCTACTTAATCTATCAAATGATTTTTAGTACATTAGTTAATCTGGCCCTACAAATTAGAGAATCATATAAGAACAATATCAGATTTTTTAGACCATTGTACCTCTTCATTATGGAGTTTCCCAAGGTAAAATGGCTCCTTCTCTCTAATTCCACCATTTGCCAAGATGATCCTTTCGAGATCCTGACATGATAATAATAATTAATCAATTATGATCATCACATTATTAATCATAATTATTGGACAAACTAGTATCAAGTGTTGATAAAGGAAAAAAAGAAACTGAAAGTTAAATCGAACAAAGCTCGTTGATTACAAATACCAGCAGTTGTACAAAGCTCAATTGAATTACAGTATGCAGAATGCTGTGCTATGTGCCATATATAGCCTAGATACATCTAAAATCTAGATATGGAATGATATAGCCTTTACATAGATATAGATCAAGTAGAAACTGCTTTACCTTCCCTGTTAAGATCTCAGACTCGAGCAGTTGCTCAACAGTCTTTTCAAGAACACTACGATTATTCCAAAGAATTGACTTTGCTTTTTCATAAGCTAAATCATACATCTGCACAAAAGAACACACCCAGTGTCAATTCTCAAGTCTATTCTCAATTCAAAGTAATATACTATCAATTAACTGTTCGTTTATATGAATTTAATATGATATATATGTATATGAACAGCATATGCATTAACTTATATCCCACTAAGGTGATCAAAAGCTAAAAGCCACCCACCTTCATAACTCCGCTTAATAGATTTGGGAATATAACTTAATAAATAACAATCAATGATGACAAATCTACTGAAACAAAACTTCTGCAGCAGCAGCAACAAGTTTACCTTCTCAACTTTAGCTGCCATCTCATACTCATGACTGTCCCCCATGCTTAAAGCAGTCACCTGGGAATAATACAACCATCAGATACCACTTTTGAGTTCTTTAAGACATGATAATGGCATTTGTGCAAGCGAGACTTATTCCCTGCTATTTCAAAAGTAGGTTCATTTGGATGCAATGTAGTTGGAGTTTGTAAATTTGAATGTTGGAACTAATTATCTGATACTCCATATTCTGAATAGCAACTGTATTAATCGTTTTCTAACGTTTTGATGCTTCTTATTGTTTAGGGGTCAAAAATCAGTTTCAAACACAAAAGCAAACCATTTTGTTAAAGGGTAAAATAGAAGTACTTATTTGCCCTTCTATTGATTTAAGCTGAGATTTTTATATCCTATTCATAGCCGTCTCTCTTTTCTCTCAACTTACTAGAGCTTCAAGCATTAAAAGCACACTAAACACAATTTTCTACAACTTGATTTATTTGAGCTAGCAATATGATCCTGGTAATGAATATGACAATCACTTCCAAATGCACATCCGAGTACCCCTTAAATAACAAAGCGCTAGGATGAAGCCAATACCGCATTGCCATGATGATAAACTATTGGATTGTCATCAGGTCCCCATCCATATTGTATCACCATCCTTGTAGCAATCTGGTTGTAAAAAGCATATTGTTATTGTTAAGATATGTATATAAACAGAGAGTGAGAAGAAGATGACATAAAATTGAAGTCCATATATACCTCCTGTGCCTGCTTCAACTCGGACAAAGAAAGGATATTTTCTTCTCCAAATGGAAGCAACATCTGGGATGCAACATAGGACCCAAAGCAGAATACGAGCTTCTTTTCAAGGTATGATCTGGATTCAACATTTCCAATCATCGAACCTTCCGTTTTAGCCTTTGTTATCTTTGTACACCCAATTCCCTGCATGCAAAAACAAAATATACAAAAAGAATATTCATAGAAAACAATCAGTAGAAGGACTAAAAACTAAAGATGGTAATTAAACCATTCTTATTAAATTGGTCAATCTGGGTTACATTAGAAAAACAATGAAGTAAACAGGTCAAAGGGCATTGATCCTAGTAGTAATCAAGGTAAATCATCAACAAAAAATGTCATGGGTTCTAGTCCTATGGTGGGCAAATTGTAGATATGTGTGGATACTTACCATTCTAAAAAATAAAGATGATCATTTTTATGTAAATATATAATTTATTATTACAACAATTTAGTTCCTGTGATCATATATAAAGCATCAATCATTGATTTTTAAGAAAGAAACAGTAAGTGCCTAGAGTCAGCCCATCCCAAAAACTACTCATTTTTGACCCATTACTTTACCACATCAATTGGATGCATACCTCCCAAGACAAAGGCTCTAGCCATAAATTATCAACGACATCATAGTTCGGTAGAAGAGCAGCGATAACTCCACGACCTGCAACCCACACAGCGTGTGGAAACTTTGTCTCTTTCGTCCACTATCATGTCATGATGAGTAATGTGAGACAAGAGAAGTCTGACAAAAAATATTTCTTCCGGCCGTCTATATAACTAAAAAAAAAAGTAACAATATACTTACATTAAGAGGGACATTTAGATATTCAATCCCATTGGTTATCTGACCATACGGTTCCATTAAGTCAACGACATTTTGCAAATCCTCTCTGGACAATGTCAAGCCGAGATGATTCACTAGCATCTTGCTCATCACCTTAGCAAGTTTTGTCTTCCTCAACCATGTGGGAATACTACTGCTGAAAGTCTGTGCAGTAGTCATAATAAAGAGTCTATGCATAGAAGATTTAACTAAAAAACTCTATCAATGTACAAGAAAAAACGTTCTTACTGCAATCCAGCTAGTATATCCCAAGAGCTCATCCGTGTCTAGAAATTTAGTCCTGAACGCACTACCTTCCAAGGCCACAGGAACAAGTTGGAGTTCAACAGGTCGTAAAAGTGCCGTCTTTTCAGCTACCTGAACAAACAATATAACAATAAAAGTCGCAATCTTTTTGGAAGTAACAAAAAACAGGACTAATAAATTGATTAAATACACTTTCACACCTTCTGCCAATCAACAAAGTCTATGAGGTCAGGATCCATGGTTTCTTTTGCAGCATTCTGAAGTATTCTCTCCCTTTCAGCTTGTGTTGGTAGCTGAAGATGAAATATTCTGTCCATCCGACCAGGGCGCTGTAAAGCCTCGTCAATTTGTTTAAGATTTCGGGTGGTAGCCATCAAAACAACCCCATCCTGTTTCTCAAACCTGCAGAAATATATACATATCACGTAATGTACATTTTGCTTCCTAAATCAAAGAATATGAAGATATTCAAGAATTACCCATCAAGTTCCACAAGAAGTTGATTGATGAATGCCTCATGATCCTGTTTTTTAGTATGTATAAACTTGCCTCGAACACCAGCAAAGAGGTCAAAGTCCTCCACAAATATGATAACAGGCGCCTATAAATGGATTCATATTGTTCAGTAATTGTTGCAAAACACAACATAAGGCGGCCACTTAGATCATAACATTTACCAAATCACTAATTTGGTCATTTTTGTTCCCATAGTAAAACACCTTCAATAGAATGGCCTTAATTAAAGAATGGACAGAAACTATCATATGAGAGAGTATTACCAGATCTCGGGCAGTCTGGAACAGTTCCCTAACATTGGATGCACTTTGGCCAACCCATAAGCCCGCCTCTAATTGCTGGGCCTTCACCTCCACAAGTGGAACCTTTGCCTCTGCAGCTATAGCCAAAGCTAGTGCAGTTTTACCAGTTCCTCTCTCACCAACAATAAGAACCCCCTGCAATTGAAGTACATACAACATATTATCAGGCAATGTATGGTATATGGTTCTATTGTTATATTTCAGAACTCTAGCCATACTAAAGTGCAAAGCTTAAACCACATGGTAATTGGCTAAGTGAAGATCATACAATTAGATGAACCAGTAGCTCTCAGGCTTGTACAAATGCTAAAGGTGACAAAATGGACAGCTTGTGTAACGGTAACTTACGGCAGGCTTGGGTCAAGCCGGGTCAACCTAAAACATTTTCTGCTCAAAAGCTCTAAATATAATTTATGTAATAACTTGAATTCAAATATGATATACAGAATTACTCCGTATATTACTTCAGTAACAAAACTTTTTTAATTCTGTAATTATCTAATTTAGAAGTTACACATTGAACCTATAATTTGGGCGAGTTTTGACCTGTCAGATTTATTGCCTTTGAAGCTAGTTATCATAATTGTACATGTTTCACCTTTTAGAGAGTGGATCCACATGATATTCGGTAAAGCACTCCACAAAATGTATGTATGTGCTCATGTTTGTGAATGACAGAAGTCCCTGCGATGATGATTCAGAAAACAACATACCCGAGGGGCACGGGCACCCATGTCTTGAAAGGCACGAGGGTTTTGTAAAAATGCGACAACTTCATTAATTTCTTCCTTCATGAACTCAACGCTTGCAAAGTCTTTCAGGCGTATAGGTGGATTTTTTACTCTCTAAAGAATTAGAAAGGCGAGATTCAATTATTTATATAATTTGCTATCAGAATCACAAATAAAAGAAAAAGTCTAGTGTTTTGAGTCAAAGTATAAACCTTCATCCGATCAAAAGCGTGGGTGATAGGATCAACACCTTCCTTTTTCTTAGCTCTTGCTCCCTGCAACCTTGCCCAGAAAAAATATTTCTGCATTGCAAAATCATAATATAATTATTCAGGGTATGGCATAAAGTAAATGTACCTGTGATTGAATGTAACAGTAACTTCTAGAAGAACTAATCATACCAGCCTTCGCAGCTTCCTCATGTTCGGGTTTCTACGTCCCGGCCTATTAACTCCAGGAAGCTTGGGTGTTCTTTTCTTTAGAAAACGGAATATACTGGATAATACATATCCATATATAATGGCCCTAACTGCAAACATAAAATACCAGCTGAACTCCTCGTCTTCACGTTGGGCTCGTAAACTCTCTTCTGCCTCTGACTTCCAATTCTGATACTGTTTCATGGCTGTCGTCTTACCCAATTTCATCTTTACCTGTTACCAAGGTTGTATGACAGCATGACATCAACTTTAACTTGATTTAGAAATTGTCAGGAAGTGTATTCTGGAAGGAATTTTGATATTTTAAAATATCAAAATCAGATAATCAGCTGTGATTAAATGGTGAAGAGAATGCTAGGATGTGCTTCCACAATTTAGAATGGTTATTATTAAGCGAGAAAACCAGAGAATTGGGGAATTTTGTATCAAATCAATATATGAAATGAATATTGGTACGATAACCGGCTTATATAGCCAACGACCAAAATAACCGCTACTTAACAGACTTATGAAATGTTACACAATGACCCCCTCGACTTCTAATTCTTACACTAATGACTCAAACTCTTACTTTTGTATATTACAACTATTTAACAACTATTTTACCTGTCACCGTTATATTCAGAATCTGTTTATCTAAGCATTGAAAATTAATTATCTACAAGTCAGAATAATCAGATAACCAACTTCGATGCACAAATCCAAACCCCCTGTAGATCTGTAATGACAACTCGGAAAGCTAGCAGAGTGCCCGCGCCATGATGTTGCAGGCTTGCAGCGAATAGTTTCGGTGTTTTCAACTCTTTTTTATTTTGGCTGTTGATGGTACTGTAAGAGGGGAAAAAGTGATGTGCACATTCTTGGGTGGGAAAACGAGGGAGATGTGTCAAATTTTATTTGGGCTCCTTAATAAATTGAGAGGGGATATGATAGCATAAATTGATAATAAGCTGTTATCATGACATGTACAGGTTATGCAAAAGAGCAAAAATTACCTGGGAAGGAATAACAAGCTCCAGAAATGGACAAACAATTAGCACCAAAATGTCCTTGTTTATATTTTTTACCCAATTAGAGATCCCATCAACAGTGGCTACATCTCTAGCATTCCATAACCCAACTAATAACTGTCGGGAAAACCGAAGTGGCAAGAGCAACTGTTGGCGGATATCTAACTCAGAGTATGGGATCCACATTAACTGAACAGAAGTTGGAACATTCGAGGCAAGCATCTTCAGATACAACCCATCAACTCCACCAAAATCTTCAAACATCGTGTCAAATTCCTGAGATGAAAACTTTCAATTAGCATTAAAATCAAGCTTTGCATGAAGAATGATGAGATGTGAAAAAATGGGTGACTTGGGGAACAGGACAAACGAGCAGTTCAAAATGAGAAACTTTTGGTAGGGGTCAGGTAGGTTAGCCAGTAGCCGGAAATGATACTGCCAAAAAAAGTGAGTAATATGTTTTGCAACTAAGATTGCAAAAACAATATTTTGACGAATGATGTAGATAATTAAATAAAATGGTTTCAGAGGTTTTATACTTTAGAACTACACCTTACCGACGTTCAACCCATTTGGCCCTTTTTCATTTTGGCTATACTATTTGGTGTTACTGGTTTGACCCGTTAGACATAAAACAAAAACACTGATCGAGATATTCACAAATAAAAGGCTCGATATTGCGACCTCTAGAAATTATGCATAGTCAGAAACTCAGAATACTAATCACAGAATAACCTTCAAATCAATAAAGTACTCCTTGTCATCTCCCTTCATATTAATATACATTGCACCCCAGTCATGTCTAATCCTTGCATTTTCTAGAAGTTTCCGGGATACAGCATAAGGGACTGCTATAGGTTCCATTTCCCACCTATTTTGTTCTTCATTATACCAAGTCTTTGACAGCACTCTATCACGGTCCGAAAGGATTCTTTCCTACAACAAGCAATTACTTTGTCATTCATCCAACAAGTTTGCATATGCGGATAATAAAATATTTCTAAATTGATATAACAAGTGGCATGCTGTCTTTTTTAGGAAATCCTAACCTGTCTCTGAGCAACATACTTTTTACCAAACTCAACATCATCCAATACTTTCGTTTTAAGATCTTTCTTAGCTCCATCTCGCCACTTTTTCCATCCATGCAACAAACCAGCACGTGAAGCCTTTGGAACCACAACCGCTTTCTCTCCAAACATCCACATATCTTCAACTTCTGGATAACCCTTCAAAATTTCATCAACCGGGGTGTTCAAAATAGCATGCTGTTCTTCGCCAAACTTTCTCAATTTTTTTCTAATATAAGTCTCCAAATTCTTCTGCATTTCTCTTGATTCTTCAAGTGTTTGCTTGATGCGGCGACTGAATTCAATGGAATTCTGATCAAATGGAAATCCGATATCTTCATTTTCCACAACATTTGGTAACATTGTTTGCTCCCAAAATTGTTTTTGTGCATTCTGCAGATCTTTCTGTATTTCAGATCTAGAAAGCTTGGTAAGAGAGTTTTTAGGCACCCTGCAAAGACATTGGAGGTAATCTTAAGCACCAAAAACATACGTATATAGAACACACATAGTGACATAGTGTATGAAAATAACAGTTAGCAGCTCAAGACATCATCAAAAGGTATCAAAAGTTTTTAGGCACCCTGCAACGACATAATGAGTAATCTTAAGCACCACAAACATCCACATAACAAATATATTTCACATGAAATTCTCAACGTGATCAATAACTTACCTGTCAGTATCTTTCCGCTTCATTTCTCGAGTAAAATTCTCAACAAGCGCCGTGCATTCCCTCTCAATAAAACAAAGTTCCCTAACGCCAATACTCAAAGCCATAGTCTCTTTCATCTCCATTTGATCCTCAATCTCACCAACTTCTTCTGAAACCTCCATAAATTCCTTCTCTTTACTCCTAATCACCTCATCCAACTCCACCACTGACGGGTCTTTCACCACCTTCACCCCACCTTTTTCCAAAATTCTATCTCTTTCCCTCTTAGACTTCATCATAGAACTAAGAATCTCCATGGACTTCCTATCCAATTCCGTCTTCTTTCCCCTCAAGACACTCAACTCCCCGTAAAGCCCGGTCATTATCTCATCTTGCAATCCCCTTTTCTTTAACTTAACATCTTTCAACACCACCTTCACATTCTCTATATCCCCATTGTTAAGCCTAACTTCCTCTATAGCCTTTACTAACCCAGAAACCGTATCAAGCAACCGCCTTGTATACTCTGAAAAGGCATGATCTTTAGCACTACCCACTCTTTCTTTACTTTTATTTTTTTTCAAGAATTCACTAATTGTAGTTAATGGGCCAGCAATTGCAGGTGGGTTTTGATAAATTCCTAAACTTGGAAACAACCCAACAACAATACAAAAAACCGTAACTAAAATCGGCTTCGTAATTTGCTTAATTACATTATTATTACTAGTACACAAAATTACCTTATCTTTATCTTGTTTCTCTACAGAATGCAGACTATTTGTGGTTATGGGTTTGTTGATATGTGATGAGCTAACAGTGAAATGGGTCTGAAACTGCCACCGCCGCCGCCGGCAGCGGTGATGGTGTTGGTTATGGTGGTGGGTTTGTGAAAAAGAACAGAAATTGAAAGGGGTTTTGTGGATAGTAGTGATGGGGTTGTAAAGGGAATTTAGTGTGGGATTCATGGGAAAGATTGATGTGTTTGGTTAATAGGTTGTTAGTCATTCAACAAGAATTGTTGGTTGGTTTCATGGGAACAAAAATGGGATTCTGGTGAGGGGTTTTGGTTAGTCTTGCAGAGACTAAGGACAGACAGTAGTAGTGTCACTACTAAAGAAGGTGTGAGAGATAAGGGGGAAAGAGGGGCATTGGTTAGACCGAATGTTCAAAGTCCCAAGTTTGTTAGAGATGTGAATCTTTGGGGTCTGGGTTACTTACGTTGCTAGTTGAAGACTCGTGCAAAGTGTAGGGAGATGTTAGCCGGGACCGAGTCGAATCGGGATAGCTGTCAAATATTTGGTTCGAACTATTGATGAACGTAATTACTAAAACTCAAAATTGATTCAGATATCGGTAATATTTGAGTGTGTAACGATCGACCATCCTAAAACATTAGCATAATTATCCTGTTAACCATAAGATCAAATCACATGAAAAATTCAAAAGATGATGAAAAAAAAATATGAGTGAATTACATATGTTAAGGTTTTATGGTATTAAAATGATTATTAGGCTAATGTTTTAGGAAAATAAATCATTTTTCATTTTAAGTTTTGGTAACTTATGGTTTAGTACCCCTATTTTTAAACTATACAAATTCTATTTTTACTTTTGTTTTAAAACTATCATATTTATAAGGTTTTTTTTTTCCATTCAATCTTTATTAATGGAGAAAACTAACAAGGTGCTAGTGATGTACATAGTTTTACAATACATTTATATAAGACCAGGACTTAAATATTAAAATAAGACCACTTTGTCCGGTCTACATGGGGTGGTTTTGATCGATTAGCTATCCACGAAAAGATCAAAGTCTTGATCTCCTTTGTAACATGTTGAGTTGATGGTTTCTTATTTGCAAAGATACAGTCATTCCGGGTCCTCCAAATGATCCAAATGTATGAGAGTATGACACGTTTGATATATTTGATCTTTGTTGATTCGAAGTTTGGGTATTCTTGGACTTCTAGCAGCTTTCTGATGGAGGGTTAGTATAACGAAAGTTTGCACTATGAGATAATGAAGGACCAGATTACGATGACACAAGATCAAGATAAGAAAAGATGGTGGGTTGTTTCGTCATGGTTGTTGCATAAAGGACAAGTTCCAAATTGCAAAGTGATGTTTCGCTTGAGCAGAAGGTCTTTGGTGGGTAGCCGTTTCATCTCAAGTTTTCAACCAAGGACGTTCACCTTCAAGGGAGCTACTTTGTTCCAACCAAGCATGTTTAGGACTTGTTAGTTAAAACTACTATTACTAGACTTGTATTACAAAGTATTAATGATAGCTATTAATGTTATTCATAAAAGGATCAACTAATTTATCGTTGTGGCACACTCGTACGCATACATAATTTGTCCGCTAGATATTACTACTTATGTAGTGGAGAATGTTTAGATTATTTTTGTGAGAGTTGTCTATAAATTAAATGCTCAGAATATAATATACGAGTGATAATAATATATGTTATAGCATGTTATCTATATTGTTTCGTCATAATAAAATAAGACTATTTAGGTAAATTAATATACAAAAACTTGGAGTTTTATGAAATGCTAGGTCTATCAACATTTACGTGTAGAGTTTTTCACCATAATAAAAAAAAATAAAGTTTATTAATACCCTTTGACTTACCAATAAATATATGCATCATGATAGGAACCTAAATGGTATATAAACCTATTATAAACTAAATTGTTTCACGTCATTATTTTTGTACAATGTATTGGTAGGAAAATTTTTGATATTTGTTATTTTGTTTTAAAGTTAAACATGAATGCATCTCATATTCACTTCCTTCGTATAAAAATTCATTGTTTGTAAAATTCTTTTTAAAAATAAGTTATCATAGGAAAAGACAGAACTACTTGAGTAATTAAGTACGATAACTATTAAAATAAATCCCATCATCAATAACAAATGCAACGATAATAACCGAGTCCGCTAAAGCAATGTTGAACGCGACTAATTTTTTCTTTTATATATAAGAAAAATAATAATTCTTTTCCTATTTAATTTTAGCAAACATAGTAAAAAGGGGGAGCAAAAATCACAAATCTAAACCTAATCTCATAAACCCTATTTATTCACACACATCACACTTTTCACGTCTCGGCCATTCAATCCAAAAATTAAATTAAAAAAAGACTCGCACTTCTTTTTTTCTTTCCCCAATCGTAACCCTAAAAACCCAAAAAGCCCATCAAAATGGCGGGAACGTCAGTGGTTCCGGCAAACAGGGGACGGCGGAACACGATGGTGGACGACGAGAAGCTGGTGTTTGAAACATCACGAGGGGTAGAACCAATCATGAGTTTCGATCAGATGGGAATCAAAGACGATCTGCTTCGTGGGATTTATCAACATGGGTTTGAAAAACCATCTGCAATTCAACAGCGAGCTGTTAGGCCTATTATTGAGGGCCGTGACGTCATTGCTCAGGCTCAATCTGGTACTGGCAAAACATCCATGATTGCTCTTACTGTCTGCCAGATTGTTGATACTTCTTCCAGAGAGTACGTCCCTTTTCTCTCTCTCTCTCTCTCTACATATATATATATATATATACACACACACACACACACACACTTATTTAGTATGTATATATTTGTTTAGGGTTTTGGGGTTTCTAGGGTTTGTATCGAAAAGGGTAATTGGGGGTTTTGGTTGCATAAAGTTTCTAGCTTTATGTGTTTTATCAATTTTTCAGGCAAGATTTGTACAAATCAAGAAAGTCTTCTGATTCATATACTTGTAACCAGACACCTTTTTTCCATAAGAACCAACACAAAACTCACCTAAAAAATCGTACAAAGTTGTAATTTTGAAAAGGTAGTTTGAAATTAATAAATTAAAAGTGACTGTGTTACCTTGAATTAAGCAAACAACTCATTTTATCCTAGCACTCAAAGTTTAGATTAGGAACCAGGAAGATACGTATACGACATCATTGAGGTGATTTGGAGTACCTCTTGACATTGTTTGGAACAATGTACTCTGATACGTATTTTCCCCTTATTTATAGATTTGTAATGTGGGCCAGTTAATTCATTCTCAATTCTAGGAAAAAGACATTCTGGATGACCAATATAACTTCCAGATTTTTGCAACACAATTCTTTTTTGCTTACTTTCTATATTATTTAGAATGAAACGTAACGAACTGTAAAATGTATGTTGTTTAGTATGTTCTTTGCTAGATCTGCCATAAACGAAACTGGATACATCGTACATACTTGAGTAGTGTATAAAGTAGTTTCAGTATTTTGGCTAGGAAATACGTAGAATCGTTTGGTTGTTTCCTTGTACATTATCCCTTGTATTTATAAATTTGTTATTCTCATCTACAGGGTTCAAGCTTTGATTTTGTCACCTACAAGAGAGCTTGCATCTCAGACAGAGAAACAGATACTGGCTATTGGTGATTTTATTAGCATCCAAGCCCATGCCTGCATTGGTGGAAAAAGTGTCGGGGAGGACATAAGAAAGTTAGAAAATGGAGTTCATGTTGTTTCCGGAACACCTGGCAGAGTATGTGACATGATTAAGAGAAGGACATTGCGAACTAGAGCCATCAAATTACTAATTCTTGTGAGTTATCTTCTTTTGGTGTGTTAAATTATAACTACATAGCTTGTCTTAATTCTTATACTACGATCTTGTACCGCTTTTTTTTGGATACAATTGCCATATTGATGATTTGAATTTCTTAAATACCATCAGGATGAATCTGACGAAATGTTGAGCAGAGGTTTTAAGGATCAGATATATGATGTCTATCGATACCTTCCACCAGAGCTCCAGGTAATGAGGGTGATTAATATGGGTAGAGAAAGCGGGATAGCGAGGCTATAGGAAATTGAGGAAAGATGGTAGCACCTATATGAAAGATGGTTATGCAATACTGAAGTTATATTATACATTTCAACTTTATTGTCAACAGTATTCTTCATTACTGATTTACTATATGCAATAAACCACTTGATATGTCATTTACATGATAAACATTATGTAGCATGTTATCTTGCTATCATGAAACTAGACGTTGATACCATGACCAATGCTACCATAATTGGTGTATGCCTAGAAATTTAGTTATATGTTATTGTTAAACCATGTCCAGCTTTTTCTAGATCTTTTTGTAGTATCTCTTATCTTATAGAACATCATGACTCTTTTCTCAATCAACGAGAACTTTTTGTAGTGTCTGCTTAGAGTTACTTGAATAGCATCGCCATTGAGCTAGAAATTTCTTGTTTTTTTACATTCGGCACTATTTCATCTAAATAACTTGCATCTTTTTTGTAGGTCTGTTTGGTGTCTGCTACCCTCCCTAATGAAATATTGGAGATGACCAGCAAATTTATGACTGATCCTGTTCGCATCCTTGTAAAACGTGATGAATTGACTCTTGAGGTATGACAGGGTATTTTCAATGCAAGTTATTTTCAATGACAATTTGTCGTTGATTTCAACTTACATACTTTACTTTGGCAGGGAATAAAACAATTCTTTGTTGCGGTAGAAAGAGAGAATTGGAAGTTTGATACTCTCTGTGATCTTTATGATACTCTTACAATTACCCAGGCAGTAATTTTCTGCAACACCAAGCGAAAGGTAACACAATTTTCTTCTTTTTTGATTCTTTTCTGTTTGGTGTGATGAATAGTTGGGGGGCCTGCTTCTCTATTTTCTCATGAAGTTTGTTAGGATAAGGTCTCTGTCTAGATTTATAAGATCTGTTCTGATTAGAAAGTATATGAATCATTGTTGTTTTGTTTTGTATGCTAAATAAATTACTAAATCTAAATGACCAATCTAACCCTTCGTCTAGAAGGAAGATGAATTAAACTGATAAATATTCAGGGTAAAGTTTTTAATTGACTTTATCATCAATGATCAGGATATTTTAAAACATAACTTATAACTTCATTCTTTTAGTTATAACTCATGAAAAGCAGGGTGCAACTAATCTGATCATATTTTTGATACAATTTAAGGTTACACTGTCATTGTGATTAAAACATCATGTTATGACCAATAAAACATTGAAATTTATAAACAGAGTGATTTTGAAGAAATCTTGAAACTTCCACAGAATTTAATAAAAGGTATTGTGAAGCATATAAGTTTTATAAAAATTGTGAGATATATAAGTCTTACAAAAAAAGCTAAAAACAATGAATAAATACTGGAAGAATATACTTTACAGCACATTTGATGAAGACAAATATAATCCTCCATGTTAATGACTTACCCTATTGAACGATCTACTCATTAAGCTAATTATTTTATTAAAATGAAAGCAAAGATGGCCCAATTGACTCTTAACCCTTTTGTGCTTTCATATAGATTCTCCCTTCTTTTGGCAAAATTGACGTGTATAATAATCAAAACTGAACCTTCAGCAAATGGATATTTGGAGCATAATTTGGTTTTGATGCTTTCTGGGCTTAAAAGATAACCTTTTCTTACTTCTAATCGGTGCAGGTCGATTGGTTGACCGAGAAGATGCGTGAGCACAACTTTACTGTATCAGCAATGCATGGAGATATGCCTCAGAAGGAGCGGGATGCAATTATGGAAGAGTTCCGATCTGGTACAACCCGTGTTCTGATCACCACAGATGTCTGGGCCAGAGGATTGGATGTTCAACAGGTAAGGCAACCCAGTTATCTTATTAATGTATTTAGTATCTCACTTAACTTAAATGTTCTCGAAATAGTAATGTCAATGTATGCATACCATCTAATATGTTCTTTTCTGTCATGTCTTAGGTTTCCTTGGTGATAAATTATGACCTCCCTAATAACCGTGAACTTTATATTCATCGTATTGGTCGATCTGGTCGTTTTGGACGAAAGGTACGTAAGAACTATTTTTGTTGTCTCTCTTTTACAGAACACTGAGAGGTGTTCAACTACGTCCACAAAGTGTGCCACTCTATATGCTTTTGGTTGCGTTTTGTGGTGATATACGAAGTCTAATTGCCATCTGAATTGATTTCGAATTTGCATTGTATTTTCTAGCATTATTTTTATCTTTGTTATGTTTTTGTAGAACTCACCTTTTTCTGAAATCTTATTTTGCAGGGTGTTGCAATAAATTTCGTGAAAACTGATGATATTAAGATTCTAAGAGACATAGAGCAGTACTACAGTACCCAGATTGATGAAATGCCTATGAATGTGGCAGATTTGATATAATTGCGGATAGAAGGTCTGATAAGCTAGGACTTGAATGACGGTGTGTTTTGCTGGTGGTTGACCTGAAGAGCTGTAGTTTTCCCTGGGTTTTCCGAGTAATGAGTGTATCTTTGATGCTGCATAACATTTTTAAGCTGTTTTGATTTGTTTTGTGGGCTTGAAGGATAATCCCAAATTGTTGTTCTTTAGGATAGACGTTTTCTGTTCTTATCGATTAAAATTCATGTTTTATGCCGACTTTGTTTTGTGAATATAGGATTCTTTAATTAAGAAGCTTGATCTTATCATACTAGTACTGTTGATATCATCAAAACTCGTACCGTAGCAGAAGGCACGCTGTGCAAAATGGTACCAATCCCTAGCTACCCAATGTAGTGTGTAATAGATGCATGTATTGTGTCTATCTATTAATTAAAAATTTAAGTACTGGGATTAACATACAAAACCACGTTATCAATTAAAAAAAAATAAAAAGAATTGGTTTTTTAACTCGTCCTTTGAGACCACAAATTTTAGTGCATTTAATAAATCAAATTAATTTTACTAAAAAGGAGTATATATTTTTATGAGTATGACTAATATAAATGCAGTAATTATTAGACAATTAGGTTTAAGAATGAACATTTGGTATTAAAAAAATTATATAAATAAACATTGAACGTATTTTTTTTAAAAAAATAAAAAATACAAACTTGGCAATTACCCACAAATCCTCCATATAACTTGCGCCCCAAGGGTACTAAGTATTTTTCAAATAACTATTAACTATTTAAGATGGTAGTAGAAATTATCCCAAATTAATTGAATTAAATGAAGTAAAATTTATGTAAACTTTCCTTTGTAAGAAATAATTAATATCTTGGTATGCAAGTATGGATCGCGCTAGCTGAATCAATTAAGTTTTTTGTTTCCTTTTATTCATTCGTCTACATTCGCTCATATACCTATTACTTAAATTTAACCCAACCATATATTGATCGATCATATATACATATTCTAAATTTTTTATAAATACTATACTAGCTAGCTAGCTACTTCTCGGTCGATCGATCAGTATCAATCATCTCGCATCTTCATAATAATACACACATCACATAAACACACAGCATACACACGACAACACACAAACACAAGATCGAATAATTAGTTAAGAAGATACGTACGAAATATTAATATTCAATCAATTCTAGCTAGCTAGCTAGTTGTACGTAAGAGAATGGAGGTTGTCGTCAGGCAGCATAATAATTATCAAGAAATTATTAAGTCGTGCGGGATGGGGTACGAATGCAAGACGTGCGGGAAGAGATTCAATAGTTATCAAGCACTCGGTGGGCATCAGGGAATTCATAATAATAATAATAATAAACAACTACTAATACTACAGATGGTCGTTTATAATAACATTAATAATAATCCCATAATTAATGATAATTATTATTATAATAATAATAAAAAGTCTAATAATAATTATTATGTGCACCGATGCAAGCAGTGCTTCAAGGAGTTTGAGAGTGGGCAGGCTTTGGGTGGTCACATGAGACGTCACCGCCAGCTACTACTTGTTGATCATCATCAAAAACGTGCGGATGATTTGATGATGGAAAGGCGGCCGGAAGAAGAAGTAATTAGTAGTCAGGATGATCAGGAGGAGGATTACAAAAGAAGGAGATCGATATGATGAGTTGATGTTGGCGGCAAGAGAATGGCGATTATGAAAAGATTATCAAAAGGAAACAAGAACAGAAGAGATTTAAGTAACTAGTCATATAAACTACCCATTAATTGATAAATCTTAATTACAAGACACAAATCTGATGGTTAGTAACCAGATTGTTAACAAAAACGAAAAATAAAAGGGATCTACATTGTGATATATTCTTGAAGGAATTTCTCAAAAGAAAGAAACGTATCACTAGTGATAATCTGCTTCTGTGTTTTATAAAAGGGATGAGAAGCTATCCGTTACTGAATCCAGTACACTAACGGGTATAATGAAGTTACAACCCATACTACTTTGACCCCTCATCTTCATGCAAAATACGTTTCAGCCCTTCAACTTGATTATATCAATAACACATGCTATCTCGTACACTTAGGATATGGGCTAAAGCTAAGATTGGAGAAAACACCATCACCTTCTAAACACCCCCCCCCCCCAATCTTAGCGTCAGTTACTTCCTTCACCTAGTAGAACAGGAATTATGAGTTACAAATGGAAGGGGGTAAGATCTCTAGTCAAATACAAAATGGTCACAAGGCCGGAACACTCAGTCACACCGAAAGTCTTTCACCCCAAGTGCACTGAGTGTGGGCAAACCAATAGCCAACAATTGAGAAGATGAATATTTGAAAGATAATCGGTTATTTTTATTTTTTTTTTATTATTATTTTTTAAATTGTGTTGCTGACGAAGAGCTATTGATCGGTCAGCAATGACCAGTTCATAGACTAAGAAGAAGGGGTTGCTCATGAAGTAGTAAATCTGCTATGAACTTAAGCAACTCATTGGAGTATTCAAGTAACCACTGGTGGACTAATTTGATTCATCACTGGTCGCTGAAAATGAAATGCTGAAAAGATTCATTGAAAGGTTGCTGAAGGCTTCATTACTGATGGAACTTGGCTGAGAAAACCCACTGATGCAACCTGCCCGCTGAAGTGTTTCTTGCTGATCTAAGTAACGGTTGGTCACATCAGGTGCTGACCAGTGCCACTTCACTGACAGTGGTCTGCTGAAGTTGTGGCAGCAAGTGTAGTCGCTCATAATTATACGTTACCAACGAGTTAAGGCTTGTCTGGGTTGTTTAGCTTCAGTGAAGACATCTTCGTGTTAAGTTCAGCACAATAACATGATGGTCTAAGTAACTCGAGCACTTCACTGGTCACTGGTAGAAAATTGTCGATAGAAGGCTCATAGAGGTAACTTGCTGGCTTAAGAACTTGCTCGTCACACTTGATGCTCGGTGGAAGAGCATTGACCAGTTTGTTTTAAGGAAGCAAGGTACTACTTTTTAAGCTTCCACATTCCATGAATCCATGTAGAAACTAAACATTTTCTACAAATCTGCAGTTATCTTTTTCCTTGTTCTAGCTAGCCTAAACTCTGCAAAGAAGACAACAAACCAACAGAGAGCCAAAAAGTAATAAAATTAAATAGGTATCCAAACAAAAAGGAGTGAACGGAATTCAAAGATTTTTAAGATTTAAAGATTTTGGAATTCAAAGACAAAATTTTAAGATTTAAAGATTTGAGCAAACCTAAGACCATAACAAAACAAATCTTGTATTTTAACTAGCTCAACTTTACCAACATGGTTTTTTATAGAACATTCCCATTCAACATTACCCTTAGATACTCATATCCCTCCCTCAATCTTGCAGTTAGATACCAAAAATATGGTAAACTAACAGATCACAACAATAGATTAAATATCAAAAAATATCTAACAGTAAGATTGAAAAGATAAACCACAAACCATTAAGATAATAGTCAAAGATATAGGAAAATTCCCTGAGCATGACCAATGTTAATTTTGTAGCATAAATGCAAAGAAACAACTCAAAATATGTCATAAACATTACTATCAACAAAAAGAATCCTTCCAACAAGGAATAAATCACAACTATAACATCATAAGAGAAATGTCTGCATCAGACATATAAACATAAGATATAATCATCATAAAAGAACATCAGACAACCAATCAACCATAAGTGTGAGGAATATAAAGACTAATTCAACTTAACCAAAAACTTTTACAACTTCACAAGTAAAGTAAACAACTAAACATGCAAAGAACATAAAGACTAATTTGAGTTAAGGGAAACTTTTATGACCTCATCACAAAAAAAGGCAATTTTAACCCAAATAAACAACCAACACCTTGCAAACATATTGTAAAGATAAAAGAAAAACAATCAACGGTTTTCTTATAAGTAAAAAACCACCTTACCGAATGTGAACTTTGTATCCACACCCAAATAAGAAAAAAACCTCAATCATTGACTGCACCAATCTGGACTACAGTCTCATGGTCAAAACATAAATCATTTTTCAACCAATACAAGGTAAATAATCCTAAACAACCATCATACAACCACAATCCAAACAGAAACAGTTACATAAATCAACTAAGACAAAAAAGAGGGGCCGTCATGAAGACTAAGGATGCCCAAAACATATAAGAAAGGGCTGCCATAAGCGGCTAAGAATGCCCAAATAACCAATCAACAACCAAATCATAAGAAGACAACACATAAGGATCATAAGACAATTTGTAAAGGGGAGGTGAAGAGGATAGGTAAAGAAAGGTGATAAAAAATGGTTAAATGTTTGTGATAATATATGGTGAAATGGAATGTTATAAAGGTTAAAGGTTAAAGGTTAATAGAGATAAAAGGGTAAAGAAAAATTAAGGGTTAAAGGTTAGGATTAAAGGTTTGAATGCAAAAGAAAAAGGTGATAAGTTTAAAAGTTAAGAGTTAAAAGAGAAGAAAAAAAGAAAGGAAAGGGTCGGGTGAACAATTACGAGAGATCTAAGATCCACATATAACAAATTGGTCATATTAAGCATCACAAATAATCAGATAATCATAAAAAGTGTGCAACATACACACAACCAAACAATACTACAAGGATGCAAATCAACAAAATTATAAATAACTCAATGAAGTTTTATCAAGATAGAGATATCAACACTAGAGAGAAATCAAAATCATCAACTTAAATTTATATAAAACACACACCATGCGAAAAACACAACTTTGCAACTAGCCGCATCAAATCAAACAAGGGCATATCTATGTGTTGTAATTATATGATTAAGCATCATATGATCGATAGATCCATCCATTCATTCATTAGCTCGCTCGACTCGATCTATACATATTGTAATTAATTAATCAAGTCATATCCGTCCTTTTGATCGATGCATATATATATAGTTAGTCTTTTACTAATTATTATTGGCATTCCTTTTTATATGTAATAAAAATTACTTACTTTTGCAAGAGATCGATTATATATAGTTAGTTGCACTGCATGCGCGCTAGTGAAAACTCGTGATTTATATAACTTAACTAAATATCCATACTCTTGTTTAAGTTTTAATTTCTCTAATAAAGATGAAATATTCTGAGTACGTAGCAAGCAACTAGAGTTTTAATAAATGTTTTATGTCTCTAATTATGCCACATGTACGTTCTTAAATAAACAATAATAATACTAATAACTAATGATTTTCTTCATCAAGGATCGATAGATAGATGAATTGGTACGTGTTTCAAAAACCTTAACGCCGGCCGGTGTTGTATTGATCAAATGGTGTTGGTAAAGTATTTTCGGGACTATAGGCATTGATGGCAGTGTCGTTTCATCTTCAATAGTTTAATTAACAACTCCATGCATGTTGTTAACGGTTAGAATTAAGAATCTATACATAATCTTCATGTATCAAATTAATTTATCTCAAATCAACTTACGTACTCACCCATTAATTTATTGGCACAAAATGATTTAATTATTTGTTACATTATAATTATTTTTGTACTACTATACAGAGTAAAACTTAAAGAGGCTTGGCGCATAGCAATACAATCGTAGAGAGACAACTTAAAAGAGTTTTCGTAATACAGAAAAGTAAAGTCTGGATCTTAATTAATTATGAAATACGAGTAGTAATCTCTTATTTGCACAACATAAAATAATATTAGTATCCACACCTTGGAAATAGTAATCTCTTATTTACGTACAACATAAAATAATATTAGTATCCACACCTTGGACTAATGTAGTAACTAATATTCTAACTTTAGTTTTAAATAAATTTTTATTTTCTATATATACCATCAGTACAAATATTAAAGAGAAAATAATGGATAAAAGTGAAAAGTAATTTTTATGAATAAAATTTGTCGCCTAATCAATGATGTCAATGGGAAATTGGGAACTTATTTTCTACTGTCATTGTACTATTACATTGGTTATGGGGCTTGATTCTTGTGTTGCCTAATAAGTTTTTCATACGGAGTATTATTGAAAGGGGCTTATTGATTCTTTTTTTTTTTTTCAAATACTATACAAGAATACAAGATCATAAACTATTATGTATTAAACATATTGGGCTTCATGAAGGGAGCTTGGCACCAGCCAGCCACCCCCTCCCTCTGCGACTGATCTCGAGTTAATTGATCGATGAAGGAATATCTTATACTAGCCCTAGAAGAAACTAGCAAAAAGTTAAGAATATATTAAATTTTTAAGAAACATATATATGTCATTATGTATCAGGATATATTAATCGAGAATATGAAGTTATCTCAAATATCTGAAGTTCATATGTGGCATAAACTTTTGATTAAATTAAAAATATTATATGTTAGCTTTTTTTTTCTAAAAGTATATAAACCTGATGTATTATTATGCACTCATAAAACTATTTATAACAAACTAGGGGGTTTTAAATTAAAGCCCGTGTTTTGGGCTTCAGCTATCGTGTTTGATTTGTTATTGATATGCTCCCGTTACACTAGTTCATATTAATTAAGTTCATATATGTAAATCAAAATGAGTTATGACAACCACGACAAAAAAGTTTGTAATAAAATAAAAAAAAAAAATTGAAATCGGTAGAATGGAAGAATAATGTAAAAAATTACCTAGATACATACCTAATAACAATACTATAATTACAGTAGAAAGCTTGGCATATTAAATATAAAGATACAAGTTGATCTAAAGGAAATATCATAAATATCTTTTAAAAAAAATTTAAATAGGAAAATAAAAACAACAGAGAAAAAAAAAAAAAAAATTTTACAATTCTAGCAAGGGCCTAAAAAAATATTTAGTTATAATTTCTGATCAAGGCTCAAAATTTATGAGCCCATAAATGTATATTTTTATGTAAATATATATAAAAGAATTGAAAAGAAAAAGAATAGGTGAAAGCCCATCCATTTCATTCAAAACATCTTATTCATGAGCCCATAAATTATTTATTTTAGGATCATAAAAAGACAAAATTTAACTATTTTTTTCTATTTTCTTTTTAAAGGAAAAAAGAGAGTAATGGTAATGATATAGTCATTATAATTTATATGGTTGGATCAGTGGTAAACACCCTTGCTTCTGGAGACAGAGGTCATGAGTTCGATCCTTATCTCATGCAAATGTTGAAGAACATTTTCTACCATTTAGGTAGAAACTGAAAGCAGCCTCTCTACTTAGGTAGAGGTAAGGTCTGCCTATATATTAAATTCTCCCATACACCGTTGAGGTATTAGGGCTTAAAATCCGCAGAAGACGAACAGTAACTTTTTAACTTATCCAGTATGTTCAAGAGTAATATCAAATGAATCTAAGAGGACCAATAAGAATATGTTGAATCTTTTTCTTGGAAGGTGGAAACAAACTATTATTTTACAGTAAAAATAAATTCATCTTAACTTACTACAGTAGAAAATTACCATTAACTATCACAATAATAAATTAAATTAACACGGTAAATAAATTTTTTGGCGTAACTTCTATGCAAAGTAAAACATTCCTTATTTAGAACAGAGACGAAGGGGCGTGTGTTTGCCTGAATTCCTTGCGATGCAAGTAATATATAAACACAATCTTGTTTCCTTTTAGTATCATCATAACCGACTTATAGCATACCCCCAATATATATAATATATAGAATTTCTATTTCTTTATTACATACACTTCAATTAAGACACACACACACATTCACAGAGCAACTATATATATATAATACACCCCACATATACATACATCACAACACACACACAATCAAGAAAAGAAAAACCCTAACTAGTTGTTGCATATATATATCGATGACGATCGAAATCAAGAAACCCATCAAAAGACAAAGAAGCAGTGACGACGACAGTACTACTACTACTACTATGGCGATTAGCAGCAGCAGCCATGATGATGATGATGATTATCAAGAAAAAGAAAATCTTGGGGGTTACGAATGCAAGACATGCCGAAAAAGATTCAAAAGTTTTCAAGCACTTGGTGGGCATCAAGGAATCCACAAAAAGATTAAACCTTTTGATGATAAATTCGATGAATGTGAGTTGCGGCTTGATACCAGCAAGTCGTTTTTCGTGTTGCATCGATGTAAGCAGTGCGATAAAGAGTTTGATAGCGGGCAGGCTTTGGGTGGTCACATGAGACGACACAGGAGGAAAGAAGCAGAAAAGCAGATTATTGTATCGGCTTTATCTGATGATCAACATGGAAGGAGTAGTAGTGATTTGACAGTAGTTCTACAAGAAGCCGCGGCAGCAGATGAGGAGCAGGATCATGATGATTACGAAAAGATCATGATGAGAAGTGAGTTGATGTTGGCAGCCAAAGAATGGCGATTAAGTGTTTGATGATTCTTGAATCTTTTTTTTTTTTTTTGAACTGCATGCTATTAAAAGATCTCTTGATCATTATCATCATCTTAATTGGGTGCAGCGTTAATAGAATGAATTGAATGGCGACTAATTAGGAGTAATTGTTTCTTAATCTTTTTTTGTTAACTGCGGTAAAAACTGTTTGATATATTGATTCATATGTAGATACTTTTTTGGGAGAAATTAAAGATCTATGTAGTTGATTCGCCCAGAAATTTTTACTACATTGCAATTTAGATTCATGATGAGATGTTATTCTATAGCTTTTAGTTTGTAATTTTGGATTTGGGATTGTCATATGCTACGGGTATAATATAAGTACTATCGTTCAGTTTACCCATCCTACCTTGTTATGATTTCTTGTTAATTGGTTTACTTTTATCCTCATTATTCTTGTTATGATTATAACTCTATATTTACACAATAGTTATGAGTTTGTATGTAGTCTCGAAAATCCAGTAGTTGGTTATGTTGAAACTTGAAAGGATTAGACCAAGTTAAGTTTTTAATTAGATCATATTCACCCAATCCGACCCAAACCTAAAACCCGACTTGGTTTGAATCTGGTTTTCAGTCATACGTTGACCGGGTTTTTTTACCAAAAACCAAACACAACCCGATTTCAACCCGATCCAAAATCCCCAAAACCCAAACAGGTTACAACCCACGGGTTGAGTCAAACCCGGTTGTTTGACCAATTTACTGTTTGGTCTCGTTTTTGGGTTTCCACCCGGTTTTTTTTACACGCCTAACAATTTGTGCCAATGGCTTATGTATCTTTTATTAATTACGAGTAATATGTAATCAAGTTTAGGTTATCGTAAATCTTTTGATTTTTTTTGTTTGTTTCAGTAATCATGTTGATGCATATCATTAAGTTGGTGCAAATATAATTATAAATATGAATATAGATGTTTAAAACCAAAGACCAGAAGAAACAAGAGCACATATGAAGAAGATTGCTCATAACAACAAGTAGAGGCACAACTTAATCATGTTCTTTAGCACTCGGGTCAACTCATAAGAATTAATCTATACACTTTGTTACACAGATGGTGGTTGGTGATTTCAATGGAACACAAAAAAGCCACAACCGAAACAAAACAAACTCAGGCAATAATGTGATTTCATAAAATGAATGGCAAAATAATTACATCACACACCAAAAATTATATTTACATGTGCAATGGAAGAAAAAGGATGAACGACCAGCTGCATCATAATACGGTGTTGATATGAAGTGCTTTAAGCAACGATGTCGCCATCTGCTTCACCAGAACTTGACCGCCAGAGCTCTGACCGTCTCTGCGCTCTTCAATTAAATTTTGGAGTTTTTGGGGCAAGTCATTCTCCACGATTAGTTGTTTCGGACGGGGGTGATGCTCGTATACAGCCTGTCACAAGTTAACCAGAATTAACACAGTTTTCAAACTTTCAAGGAATATAGTTCAATATGATGATCAAAACTCATGTTATAACTATAATAATTTAAGTAATTGAAAGATACTTCAGGTGGACTTTTCAACCCATTTGACACATTCACAAGCTGATGGGCCAAATTTCCACCACTAGTGTATAACATAAAAGCAACATGTTTCCAACCTTTATAAGTTTGAGCAGGTTGAGACGAGCTATAGCATCCTGATGATCAAGCCTTGATATGAGCAATGGTGTCAACCCATTAACAGCCAATGTAGTATTAATTCGAGATGATTTCCTGCAACAAATCATGGCTCCATAAACTACATATATATAAAGATGAAAGAAAAGCCTACAAATAAGGTTCTGCAAATCTCCATGTAAAACACATAAGCAATTAACAGAAAGGTAAGGAAAACATACGTTATAATCTTCAAGAAAGGCTCTAATATATGCAGGAAAAACTGTTCAGGACAGCACTGAAAGAATTTGACCAACTTCTGAACTGCATCCTTTTTTAGCAATGCTTGCTCCACTTTCTTGTTATCGTTGTCATGTGCCAAACAAACAGCAATCGAATCTAATGCCGTTACCGACCAAAGTTGGTCTTCAAGTAGACTCAAGTACACGTCCATTCCACCATGTGCTCTTAATTGCTCCCTTGAATTACGTGACGCATGTGCCATATCGCATAACAAAGGCAATGCATATTGTCGTAGTGGAGAATCTGACATAATAAAACGCATCAAGTGTGGAATGATTCCATTTTCCGCTGCTTGTTCTTGTCTCCTCTTATTTATCTTGCATAAGTTGAATAGTGCATTGAGGACCTTCAATGGGCAAAATATTGTTAAACATATTATTCAAAGCATTTCAAGAATCATATATAACACTACCCTATGCAATATGTTTATTAAGAAAACAAGAGCCTTGGATATCCTCATAAATATATAGAAGAAAAGCTCAGCTTGATATATTGTTCCATTTCAAGGGCAGTGTTGAATTGATTATTTAGTTATTACATCTTAACCACACAAAATATTAATGATAAGAAAGTCAGCTTTTAAATGTCTCAAACTGATTCTGCTTCTAAATAATCATTTTATCAAAATCAAGATTTCTAAAACACTCAAACATCTGAATCCCAAGTTATTACAACTTAAATGACAGAAGCAATCCAAACACCATACCCTGCAACCTGTTTAACTACAGCCGATTACTGATTCTAATTATTGTATACCGCATAATCGCTTTCAAAACATACATCAAAACACTCCCTTATTGCATGTGCATGGTTTACAATATATGTTAAGTTTGGGCCTCCAGGATAAGCCAAATACTCTAATACCCATTTAATTGTTTTACTCACCTCATGATGAATTTGAGACACAAGCGGACCATCTTTGAGGTCAAGGTTAGGAATAAGATGCTTGATGGCATCAGCTCTTTGTAGATGCTCTAGACAGTGTGGATCGGTTGACAAATGATTGATGCATTTTAACAGCTGCAATCGAAGGCACGAGTAAGAAAATAAGAACCAATATTCACAAATGGAAGTCAGAACAAAATTGACTATTAAAGAAATATAAAAAAATGTACCTTCAACAAGATAGGAGGTTCTATTTTATTGAACATCTGAAAGAGACGGCTAAACAAACTTTGGCTACACATGTAGGACTTCACTGTAGAGTCTGCACCTGCAAACTCAAGTAGAAGATCTGCCACTTTTTCCAGATATTCCCGAGCTATATCAGCATTCCAAGGCGATACCATGTGGGACAGGAGTCCTGATGATGTTGCACTCCCCGGTCTAGCATTAAGAACTCCAGAACCCGAGAGTACACCTGATGCTGTCTGAGATGCAAGTCCTGACGTAGAAGCCCCTCCCTCATTGGATCCCACCACCCCAGTTTTTTTAGTAGGTACTTTATGTGATGTCCTTGGCAATGCCTCAGTGTTGGCATTTTCTCTTCCACGACTAGAAGCCTCTGTACAGTCATAAAATAAACTAAAAATAAGAATATTAACAAAAATGATATACAGTGGTGAATTGAGGTAATATGTGCTATTACACGGAAAAACAGAGCTGGCAATTTTGACCCACTTATAGGTACAGAGGTCAATTTGGGCTATGCACTTGCATTTAAAGTATGAAATAGAATACCAGGTCAAGCTTGTCGAAGGTGTAGAAAGCCAAAATGTATTTATAGTGCATAAAATCTCTAAAATCATTTACTGTAAATTCATAATATTATCGTAATAGTATAGTTTTTGTAATCATAATGTGTAAAGTTCATAAAAAAAAGAATAATAAATTACTCCTTTTTGTCACATTCCAAAAAGCTAATCATTATGACCCAACCCCGTAAGCCAACTCATCCAATTTGCTATAGAAACAGAATCATAAACAGCAGAGCACAGAATATTTCTGGAAAAAGAATTTACTGTTTACCAGCAAATTCAGCCATCAAGAAATCGAGGCCATTGGTCTTTTTCTCATTCGATGAATGCAGAAGAGGCAGTATACTTTCATGTTTCTCCAAGCCTGTAAGATGACGTACATACTCGAGCTGTCCTGAAAAATGTCGTGAAGGCGGTTCTTTATCCAACAAACTTAACAGAGGCCGAACATTTTCTTGCTGAACCGCTGCATGATACCCATTTGATACCGCATCCATAGATTTTCTGGGCTTATCAGTAGACAACCTTCCAAAATTAGAAAGTCGTTGTCTAGGTTCTGCTTCTTGTGAAGCATCAGTCTTATCTCTCTCTGAAGAATTATCCTTGACTCTATCCATTGATGTTGAATCTGGTGATCTTGCAGTAACTGGAGCTTCAGCACTAGGGTTACTCAAGTGATGTTTATCCGATTCTAATGTAAAAAATCTTGAATCGGGTGACTGAGAAGTTGAAATTCTAGACGATTCTTGGGGTCCAGGTGTAAAAGTATGATCTGTTACAGCATGTTTGACAGGATAATCCAAACCATTAGCTGAATTCTCACTCTGAATAAAGGCATTGTTACTTGGATCCAGTGGGCCAGAACGGGAACGCATGGCTAAACCATCCATTGAAAATCCACCTCCACCAGATATGGAAGCTAGTCTTGTTGCCTCATTTAAGCTATAAAGAGTATTGATGAGCCTGAGTAATATTCCGTTTTTTGCCGCTATTCGACAAAAATCATTCCTAAGAGTTGATCTCTGAAGCTTGAATACCTGCCACATGCCATCAATAGCTAGATGGACCATTTCCCTGGTATTCAAGAAACATCATTAATATATTTGGCATAAAAGTTACGACAGCTTTCCTATAAGTAGCCATTGAAAAATACCAGATGATCGTGCTTATGTGCTTGTATACAAATTGTAAGAAGACATCAAACATATAATAAACATAAGAGATGGTAATTTGATGCATATAAACCTCTTAAAAGATTTTATTCAATTATAACTTGATTATCACTGAAATAAATAGTTTTTAAATCATAATCAACACACTATTCATTTATTTTTTAGAAACCCAAAGAACCACCCATTTTGAACTGTCACTCAGCCCGCTAATTTGCCACCTCTACTCAATATACACTCAACCAACAACCACATACACATGCAAGTTCTCTTCAAATTAAAGAAGATACGCCACAGTTAAACTATGATAACAATTGCTAAGGTATGAAACTTATTGTGTATAACTGTATCAGGTAAAAACCTGTATTTTGCATAATCAGCCTCAAGAAATCCCACGAGAACAGGAATCCCTCGGCAAGCTATAAACATTTGCAGCGTCAGTGAACTGTAACAAAAAACCTCCACCTCAATCCAGAATCTTTGCATAGTTAAGCACAACAATTGATGTAAGCTTATTGAATAATTGGATACCTTGACTGGCAAAGTTGCTGCAAAAAGTAGGCTGCTTCCATACGAACCTCTCTTGTTCTATCAGGCACTGCAAATCCCATAACAACAGGAACCTGGGAAGTTTCTCGATAATCAGAACAGTTAAAAACTGAATTTGAGAAAAACCACACACATGCATAATGTATATCAGAAACTGTTAGGTTGCCAACAGGTCTAAAATGTTTAGGCCAGAACAGGTGATTCTTAAGCATGTTTGATTTACCACTCTACCCAAACACTAATTATCCAAAAAAAAGTGAAGTCTTTATAAAAAATGAATGTTGGTCAAATAAATATTATTATTAGTTAAAAAATCAGCAACTTTTAAACTGAATTGATTTAGAAGATTTTATGTGTTCAAGTATAAACTTTCGGGAAATTTCAACCTTGGCCTACTTCCTATTTCACCAACTTTAGATAAAAACATAACCCGTCTTGACCCAGTAAAAGCACATTAGTCAAACTAAGCACCCCTGAGTCTATTATTACACTACACATATAATAATGAACTTGTAATCTACAATCGTAAAAGGGTACAAGATACTTACAAGGCCAACGAGACAAGCATTTTCCTGAAAGTCAGTGTTATCCTTGATAATTTGATTTAAAACCTGGAGAACAGAGCAAATAACCTGCACCTAAAATATAGTAGTAATTTATTACAACAATTAACATCTCGTATAATAGTTGAAGTGGAAAAATATATAGCAAACCACTTTGAATAGCCATACTCTTGTCCTAGGAATTTCGAGCAGTTCCAGAAGAGGAAGCAAGCCATGTTGGGTCATAAATACAAGTTTCTGCTCAGGGCGGTGTTGAAAAAAAACTGTTAACTTGTGGCAGGAGGACACTATCACATCTTCTGATTCATCTGGTCTCAATTGTGACACTAGTTTGCCAAATTCAACAGCCTATATATTGATCTTTAAGTTAAATATATGTACAAGATATAACCATTAGCTTACAAGATGATAGGAAACAATACGTTAATTCGTAGCAAATATTTTCGACATGGAAAACAAAACCAATAAAATATATGTAAACAATATACCTATTATCTTATGGGATAATAAGAAACAATAAATTAATTAGTAGCAAGAATATATAAGACAAGACCAATAAAAATAATAATTTCTCAATGCCCACATAGAATATCCCGATGAAAGGAGAGATTGTAACATGTATTAATGGCATTCTTATTAACCTACTTCAACATATAATAAAAATGAATACCTGAAGGTGGAAGAGATTGTCTGTGGGTAGCTTATCATCAAAGCCCTGATAAATAAAAGAAATTGAAGAACTCAAGACCTATTTGTAAACATTAGAGGTGGCAAGATGGCAGGCAAGGCAGGTTGGGTAACAAGTAAAAGCACGGTGGGGATCAAATTGGGTGTTTCTACAGTTCTGGCTGGGATCCATCGACCTGGAACACTTTCTGTCCAGTCATTTGAAATATGGTTGGTGTCTCGAATATTATACAAAAAAAATAATATTTCCATAATAGTTTCAATAAAGAGCAAAATTATAAGGATTTACATGTTAGAGATACTTGAGAAACTTTTAAACGATTTCTATATGATCTAATTATTTAGTTTACCCGTTTGACCCATCAAAGATGAAAAATAACCGAATTGAACCATTCATAAGTATATGGTTCCAATGTGAAGTCACTAGCAAAAAAAAGTTAATGATTAAACATGTCTTAAGCATACCAGACCGTCAATACCAATCACATCCTCCTTTAAGACACCCATCATTAGATGAAGTATATCTCCACCATTAGACTGTCCTGGTTCATTCTCCATTTGTTTTTGAGCAATTGTAGCTCTTAATTGGGTTGCCAGGTCGGCCTTCCCGCTATCGGTAGTAAATGTGTTGCCTTGATTTAAATGTAACGAGGAAGCAGATGTAGAAGCTTCAGCTGACCGATCATCACTCTTATCAATTGGCTGAAATAGATCATCCAACGAAGCATCGCCAGGTGTATCACTAAACTTACTTAGCTCATTTCCTCCAATGGTTCTCGATGCCTTCGCACCCTTTAGAGAACTATGATCATTGCCTTTGCGCCCAGAATTATGTGGGCTGCCATCTGTAGTAACAGAACTTCCATTTTCTTTTAACTTTTTATCAACTGTGGTTTTTGACTTTGACTCTGAAGATCCAGCTTCAGCATTTGCTATAAATACCTCAGTAGCATCCAATTCTACTGGCACATAGACCTCTGCTTTATTAGCTACTTCTTTGTTAGCAGATGAGGATTCTACTGGTGATATTTCGTGAATAGCTAACGTGGCAACTTGATCTGCAGACACGTCATCTTCAGAAACGTCTACTATTTCCTCAACAATTGAATCATGTTCCTCATACGACTTGCCAGCAAGAGTAGCCTCAGCTAATAACAACTCTGTTTTGTTTTCCTGAACAAGGAAAATTCATTTAGTAAAAGAATACAGAATTATTAGATAGCCAGTAACACCAGCCTCTAGGAATGCTCTACTTATCAGTTCCAATTACAAGAAAATACTTTGACTTTCTCTGCAGAGAGGCTCTCAACACTGTTTAGTTCATCCGCATTTGAACTTTTCACACTCACTGAACCATCATCTTCTATATTTCTGCAAAAGAGATGCTCTTCAGATAATAAGCATACTATTGGATATATTAGTTAGTAAAACGATTAACGGGGATACCTCAGTGTACCACTATGCCGGAGTGAAGACTGCAATACCACACGCCTTGAATTTTGTATCCAAGGATGAGAAAGCAGTGTCTTTGCATCGGGTCTCAACCTAGCATCCTGAAATATGAAGTTGTATGTCATAGGAAGAAAACATAACTACTTGGGATACAACTGAATATGCAAACAGCCACATTCTCTCGAAACTTCGTAGGACTACAAGTACAAATCAGATGTAAATTTGATAGTTGCGAATTTGGCCCAAGTGGACATGTCTGGATCAACTTGTCCCGTTTTTGGTCAGTCATTGAGGTTTGTTTTGACATATTCACATATCCAAAAGGGTACAAATGGGCTAACACTAAAAGACACTTACGAACAAACTTACAGGTGGGATCAGGCTGTGTAGACCCACTCACTTTTTTGTCCACTATTAATGTTTAAAAAATAATTATGGGCATACAGTTCCTACTACAAGCAACAGGGATTTTTCTACCTATATGCCTCCAGTTTTTTTTTTGTTTTTTTTTTTTGCAAAAAGAAAAATATAGAAGCAATTAAATATGGCCGTAATTATCATTTTTAATAAGGAAAGTGAAACAATAACATTGTGCTATGGGCTATGGCCTAAAGTGAGATGGACACTACAGCATGGACCATATTCCCAATATATTAGTATTAAATATGATTTTAAAAAAACTATAATATATAACAAACTAACTTCTATGGAATAACACAGTTTGTGAAAGAGCAAAATCTTTTCATTTCATACTTGTGATACTATACTCAATTACTTTATAAACAAATATTTGCTTTAGTATAATGTTTACTAGCAAGTTTGATTGGAGATAAAGACAATTGAACGGTCTATATTACAACTTACTTTTTTAAAGCACTGCCGTAGAAAATCTGTGATGCCAGGTGACAAGCTATCTGGTATTGGAGGATTCTCATCCTGAAGAACAAGTCGAAGAAATTCAGTAACAAGTGCAGTGAAAGGTAAAGCAGCAGTCTTAGAACCTAACATATAAATCATAAGCATAAAGGAGTGAACACCTGAACAATCCTAAAGAGAGCCGGCATGGGTTGAAGATCATAGTAAGGAGGTACACATGTAAGTAGCTCGATCACAGTACAACCAACACTCCATATATCAGATGCAGCACAAACTCCTGACATTTCAATTACCTGAGAATATGATAGTACAGAGACGTGAATATAAACACCAGGATTGGTATATGAAGTTCTTATCAAGATAAAATTAAAAAGAAAGTATTACCTCAGGAGCCATCCAGTAAGGCGTGCCAACAACTGAATGTGTATTAACATCGGCTTCTGTTAGCTTTGTGGCAACTCCAAAATCTGCTAGTTTTACTAAACCCTGAAAACAGGAGTTGACATAAGTAACAATTTAAGATCAACTTTGGATTAATGATAACCAAAAAAGATAAGTAATTTAACTGGCAATATACTTGCCTCTTTAGTGGTCAGGATATTTGCACCTTTAATATCTCGATGAATAACCCCTTGTTCATGTAAATACACCAAGCCTTCCAAAACCTATCAGAATAAAGTCAGACATACTAGATTTGGACCAGGTCAAGAAAGTGGACTAGTGAGGGACAATAACAAACCTGAGCTATATATACAGCCACCAATGATTCAGGAAATGGCCCAAATTTGTTTGGCTTGATAATGTTTGCAAGTGAGCCATTCTCCACATACCTGAGGTTACAAAGAGCAAAACCAATCAAAATTTTCTTTCAAAACTGATACCGATGATGAGCATAGTAAGCACAAAAGAGATACGACACTTACTCAAGAATTATATGAAGATGGGTCTTTGTCTTTAAGGATCCAAGATATTTAACTATATTTTTGTGGTTCAGATTCTACATAAATAACCAATGAGTCATACATTGTGAATATCCAGAAGCATTATTATACAGGAAAATATAAATGGCCGTGAATTAGTGCGAATAGGAGACATTAAAAAGTGATGTAAATTCTCAGCTATTAAATACAAAATAAACAGAAAGAAGCCAGAACAAGAATATTACCTTAAGTAAGTCAATCTCTTGCTGAAAAGTTACCGCGTTGAGTCAGTTCAGAATTTGTCCATATATAAAGCAACAAAGGTATTAATACAAAATAGAAGAATTTGTGTATCAACATGCTAATAAAGTAAAAAGGGCAAACTTATAATCTACCAGTACCAATACGGTAGGAATGATATTAAGTATCACATCAAAGAACGTGTGAAGCAATTAGAAGTCCTAGATATAATAACAGAGTAACAGACTAAATAAATTAAAAAAAAAAACCCAGCAGCTTCATGTCGCTCTGTTTTGGAACATTCTATAAAAAGAGTACTGAATAAATGCAATAGTTACAAGTGTAACTAGTGGCACTATGCTTAGCCATTAGTGCAATTAATTACAAGAGTCTTGCTCTGTTTGTGGTATTTAATGCAACTAATTACAAGCATAACTAGTGCTTCTATGCTTAGCAACTACCTAAAAGATCTACATAGTATAATTCAAACCATCATCCATCCTGATCAAAATATTCTACGAAAGCTTTCAATGAGAGGGAAAACATAACAAAAGGTAAACATATAGGCCTAAGAAACAATGAAACATGGAGATACAATGAACAAAACTTCAAGACTGTTCATTTATTTTACTAAATATTACTCTGATAGCAACATTGGAAATTATGAAATAAAATGAAAAATAAATTTCGAGTATTTTCCACCTAAAAGTTAACAAAATGCAGCGAGGAAAGGGGGACATTAACTTCCTAAAGATAGAAACGATTAAATTATACCATGATGATGTTAAGATCCTCCTGTGCTATATTCTCCAAAGAAACTTGTTTAATTGCAACAAAATCTCCATTCTCCAAGTCCAAACCCTTGTAAACTCTGCCATATGCTCCTTTCCCTATCTCATCTCCAAGCATCTTCAATTGCAGGAAAAAAATAGAAAAGAAAAGCACACACAAGTTCAATATGCAGATATCCAATGCCAGAAAAGTAAACCATTAATATAGATAAGGAGAAATATAGAAAGAAACCACCACATAGCACCAAGAGTGAACTCCTCTCGATACATAACATTTCTACTGCATAATGCAAAACTGTAAAGATATCGTTGTAACTCAAAACAAATAAGTGTATCATTATGCTTGTTGTCTCAAGCCTACTACTTCAAAGGAAGGTCATTTTGTGCAATTACGTTAACAGATGGTAGTTCTAGTAAACAAGGGAATATTCTAATTACAAGAGATCACTCACTCGTTGTCACATTGTGTCATTTTCTTTTTTATAATGACAAACAACTTCATACGTGACACACCCATGTTCCTGAAAAGATTCAAACTTACAGACCATGGGCTGTAGAGATTCCATTGGTATCCCATTTTACCTTGAAAGAGACAAACCAAATCACCTAATTTGGGGTTTTATTTCTGTACACTAGTTCCAACAAATAGGATACACCTTGACTTTCAATATCATATAAATTAGTACTTCCCATAAATTAATTACAAATTAAACATCAGCATTGTATTGTGGCGTCATTTTTCTCATACAGTCAATTCACCCATCAAATTCTTCTCATTAACTTCCGAAAAATCCTTCAGTCAAGAATCTACGGCATATACCCCTACTAAGTGAGGACATAAAATGGGTGTGCTATTAAAGACCTTATAATCTTCTTTTTCGTAATCGTGTTCTCCGACCATTGCCAACTAATGCACAGTCAGAATCCACAATCACACAAACTCAAACCGGTTAAAATTCTATTAAACCACAATGCTGCATAATTATACCATCCTCCTAAATATAGATCATCATATTACCACAAATCTAAGTTAAAACTTCTGACCATACAAGCTATTTCTCCAAGCTACATTACTTAGCTCATGAACCAACTCTACATATTCAACCCGACCCAAAGTTCGATCGTCACTCTGAAACTAATACATTTTTTTTTTCAACTATCACAAAACTTATTCAAGCTCAATACCAACATTAATCCAATAAACTACTTTTCAAAAGTCAAACTTAAGTTGACCAAAATTTTTTCATCCAAATTCAAAATTAAGCCACCAATTTCACATCAAAAAAAGACAAAAATAGAAAAACAAGGTGTAAAGATACAAACTTTAACATAATTTACTTACATATTTATTGTCTAGGGTTTTGGATTTATGAAACGCCGTCGTTGTAGCTTGCCGAGACATCTTTTTATATTTCTATATCTATCTATCTATATATATATATATCTCCCCTCCTGTATCCAGCTCAAAATTCAGAAAAGGGAGAGGATTTTCAGAAACCCTAGAATAAGAATTCCGTCATTGAGATGCTTAATTGAAGTGGAATTGAGACGTAAAGTGTTGGAAATTGGGAGAATTGGAGGTGGCGGATGACGGAATGGGGCGGCGGAAAGTGATCGGCGGTGGAATTTCAGGTGAATTTGTGTAAAAATTGGAAGAAATAGTATGTGTTTGTGTGTGTGTTTTTGATGTTGGTTGGTTCTCGCCTTTCTGTCAAAGATGTCTGTCTGATTGCGAGAGCCTCGTATTCACTTTTTATACATACGGAGTATATATATTTTTTTAATTTTTTATTTGGTTAAAAGAAAAAATTATATGAATATGCATTCAAATTTCTAGCGTCTGACTTATATATGAAATATAATTCACCTTTGCTGTTAAAAATATATATATATATATGCATTCAAACTTCAAGGACGTTGAAAATTAAAATTAACTTAAGGATTTTTTTGCTTTTCATCAATTCCTTAACAAAACTATTAATGAAACTAACACAATGAGAGAAAGTAATAAAACAAGAACTTGAGCTATGACAAACGACGATATTTATATGTTTTAAAAAAAATTAACACAAATTAGTCAAACACAATCTTTGTAAACTCGAAAAAATCTGAGGAGCTCATAAAAGTGGACCTTTTAACACATAAGTAAACATGATAGTGCAATTATAAATTGTTTTTGACATTTAAAATAGACAATAATACGACTAAAAATTATAATCTAACTTATATTGTTAAATAAAAAAATGGTGCAACTCTTCTTTATGTGTTATTGGTTACACGAAGTTCACTCTGTGTAAAGATTTTGTAATATATGTTTGTTTATTTTAGTTTTACATATATGTGAATGAAATTGAATTAAATAAAATTGATTATTTTAATACAAAATAAATAAATTCTTTTATGTCCATAGCAGGAAATCTTTTTCATTTTTTCTTACTTCATCAATTCATTTGGATTTCCACTTAATGTTTTTTATCTTTTCATCTATGTTCTTTTATATACAATAGTATAAGACCCTTCATCTATTTTCTTTTTTTATATACAACACTGTATATAAACGTCAATAAATTCTGACGAGACTCCTTCCATCACCCCTTCTTCTTTCTCTTTTCTAGATAACAAAACTACAAAAGATAGAAAAAACTGACTCGCTTCCATCATCAACGAGATTCAGTTCGAACAAACACACAACACAACAGACATCCATGGATTCCGGTGGGCCCTTGGAAATAGTGGGTCCGGCTCGGTTGCACCCCTTGCACACCCTCAGAGCCGACCCTAGTCAAACATACATATAAAAAAATTGTTATGTGTCATAAAAACATTTCAGAATAATTTGCAAATAGTCCTCGTTGAAAGTCTCCTCCTCGGTATTGGTTCTGAACAAAATTGACTTGCTCGTTTGTAACTAGATTTTCGTTTCCTTTACTTTCCTTAGACGTTCCCGGACAGGTTATTTCTTGCTTTTAGGGGAAAAGTGTAATTTACCTAATTTTTTTATATATACCTCGCTGAATGTAGAAATGGTCTTCCAAAAATTAACTTATTTGTAGGACAATATTCGATCTACAAACTTTAATAAGAGTTCACTAAAGTTAGCTTCGCCTTTATTATCATGAGTTATTTTATAAAAAAAATTATATGAAGGAGGTTTTTACCTTTTAACTAACTTAATTCATGGCTTGAAAGCTTTTTGGCATGACAAAAACACAACTTTTTAGGTCGATCATTTTTTAATTTAAATATTTAAAATGTAACGAACACTAAATATACTTACACTAGGTTTGTTCATAGCTCAAATATTTAATTGTTTTGTACGGATAATAACATATTCAAGCAAAATAGGATGGTGGAAGCGATACATCAAACTGTGTATTAAAGGTTTGTTGATTCTAATGAAAAGTGCCAGATTACAACAAGTAAACATCGTCGGGTTAACCTATTCGTGATAATGAGATAATAGTTTAAATTTGCAAGGAAAAATGTCTAGCGGATACATACAACAAGTCGCAACAAAATACATATAGGATGTACAAGAGCATGTGCAAGATAAATGACAATACTTATGTTGTTGATCTTCCTAGTTATAAGAGTTTTTGTATGACTAATAATGTATCAGATATTTATAAATTCTATCATGTATATTTAGTTGATAATGAGAACTGATATCGAACTTTTTTCAAATGAGAATGAATGATAAATACATGATACAATAGCTAGTTAATATGCCTATTAATCTAATTTATCATAAGACACACAAGAGAATATAATAAGTGTATATTATATCATGATGATGTCGTCACTATTACTAATGCAATTTTAAGGACATCATTATCCCCAAAAAGTCAAAAACCGATTTGCTTTTCAAGTTTAGATTTCGACAAAATTTGTATGGTTGATGTTAAAAGGACTAACAATCACGAATGGTTAGGGATGTTTAGCCATCATATTAGCACCCTGTTATATAATAGTTATTTTATTTTTAATTGTTTAAGAATTATCTAATTTACCATATAGATATAAGGCTTAAAAATATATACGCAACGTCTGTTTTTTATAATAAAATGACACGTGACAGTTTATGAGGTTGTGTCAGAGAATATCACCCTAGTCTATTTACATATCGCGTATATCCACAGTTTATTTGTGTAGGGCAAATTTGAGTCAGTAGGTCAAGAAACGTATATCATGATATATGCAACGTCTAGGTCATATTCAGACATCTCTTATATTAATAAAAGATAATTGTTTCTAGAACTTTTTTCCTTATGTGGCATGCTAACATTTTTTGTTAAGCTATTTTTTAAAAATTTATGATGTCATAATTATTTTTCTTTATTTTCAAAATCTCTTTAAGCTCTTTATTTTCCACAAATTATTTTTCTTAATTTTCCTTAAGTCCTTAAATTTTAATTTTATATCTACCAATGATTTATGTTAGTTACTTTTTACTTTTTTATCACCCTAATCAGTTTATATATTAATTTTCATCTTTATAAGTATACTGTTATCTCCATATCAAAAAATATACTCAGTAATATATTGACAACAAATTACATACAACAACAACGATACCCAATCCGGCAAAAGCCGAGTTTGGGGAAGGTAGAATGTAGACAACCTTACCCCTACATAAAGGTACAGAGGTTGTTTCCAAAAGGATTTCTCACCAAAAAGAGGCAAAAGATAGAGAGTGTAAAAATTTTAGCAACATCACATTACACACTTTAGCGCAAAATGGACAATATATAGTAAAAGGGACATTTAAACCTATTAAACATGTCCATGTCCATACAACCAAGCAGGAATCCAACAATTACGAGCGGTATGTGTAAGAACTCCCCTAAACCCCCTCCCAGCAAACCAAAGAAGCAAATAGGGTTGAACCAGACATACATAAAACTCTCCTAAATTACATACAAAAAAAAAAGTAAGTAACCGCTTAGTGCCGCCTTCCGCGGGTTTTGAGCCCCAATACCTCGACGGTGTATGGGGGAGGTTAAGATGTAGGCAGACCTTACCTACCTAAGTAAAGAGGCTGCTTCCAGTTTCTACCTAAATGGTAGAAAAGACCCTCCAATCTTTGCATGGGATGAGGATCGAACCCATGACCTCTGTCTCCAAAGGCAAGGGTGTTTTACCACTGATTCAACCCGAGTTTATTAGTTAGTAATCTTAATAAATGTAAATAGGACCACCAATATTATATCTCATTGGATTTTTTATATAGTTAAAGTAATATTTTATGAAAAGATTTATATTTTTATAAAATATTATATATTATTATTATTATTAATTTATAATTTACGTACAATTATGTTATGTCATTTCCAGTATACTATTAAAAAAAACCATTTTTTCCAGAGGTGAACTGTATCTAAAGAAATTGCGGGTGGATCAGACGAGAGCATGAGACCCGATCCATAAATAAAACAAATCTGCCGGCATCCATTCCAAACTGGTCAGTATTTCCCGACGGAGTATTCTTTTTCCATAATGAAAAGCCCTGCGGCGGTTCCAAACCCGCATCTCCGCCGCTGTTCATCACTGGAACTCCTTGTATTCTGCCTCATTATCATCTTTTTAATCCAATCGGTTGGCTCCACCAGCAGTAAAAAAGAAACAGTTGAATGGCAAATGCTCACGAAACACAATTTCTCTTCTCAAGTTCGCTTAAATCCTCATATCCTTGTCATCGTCACCGTTCCGTGTAAATTCTTCTTCTACCATCTCACTGAGCTTGCTTTATTTATAACTGTATATGTATGCATTCATCTCTATCGTTATGTATTATATATACACACACACACACACAACTTCAGTTAGATGTGGATCCCATCTCTTTATTAGAAATTTCGTTATTAGCTTATATATACACATATATGTGTGTGGATATAACTGTATATAAATGAGGTGAGAGACGGATGAATGAAAATAAAACTTGATATCTAATTTGTCCACCTAATATGCCACATAAGTTTGTAAAGATTTGTTTGTAAATAGTTTGTACATTTAGCATTCCTCATTTTGCCCTCATCACTTTCTTATGTTTTTTGAGATTTGAGCACTTGTAAAAAATATTCATGTATGATTCGTGTGCTTGTTTGTTGTTTTGGAGGTGGAAATGATTAGTTCCAGACATGTCTGTGGATAATGTTATTTTTAAATCTGACAGGTTTCATTGATGCACAGGGTCTGGCGAGTGTCGATCTCTTATGAAGGAATTAACCCACATGGTCACAAAAAATAAAGAGGAATTTAGAACTCTGAAGTTGATGTTCCTTCATAAAAATCATGATAAGATGCTGGCAGATGCTCTCGGTGCTACGATGGAAATAAATATAATATGTTACCGTCATTCTTTGCCGTACAAGTATCAAGGAATACTTCGGGTTCAAAGCATATTGTCATCTGTTCGTTATCTTATGTCACTTTTGCCTGAAGAACTCCCTCTTAAGTCTTTACAAACTGTGGAGGACCTAACAACCTTCCTTAAGTCAACGGATAAGGCTTTACTTGTTTTGGAGTTCTGTGGATGGACACCCAAACTGATGGCCAAGGTCATGAATAATGTGTCTGAAATCGCTTTTGGTATTGCTTCCTACCATTTTCATCTATTTTCATAAGAAACTAAATTTTGAGTCCTGAAATAGCTAAGGTGTGATGTTTCCACTTCCCACCCATTCTGTAAATAATTCAAATCTTTAGAACAAGCACTTTCAGATGACTTTATCAGGTCAGGGACATATTATATATCTATGCTTTACTGATGAAAAGCTTTGTCTTGCAGGTGTTTCTCCGGGGACAGGTTTATATGGAGAACATGATGAAATACATTCAGTTGATGAGAAGAAAAATCAGGTATATAGTAGTTTTTAGTTCCACATGATGATGGGGCGAAAAAGGACATAAGAGGTGCCGGTGATAATTATGTACATATTTTCTTTTTTGAATCAGGGTATGGAAAACAAAAAGATTACATGTGATGTAAATGATCAGTTTAGTGGACTTCCTGTGCTTGGTGAATTCACTCCTCTCAATAGGAGTGCTTTCTTGGAGGCTGAAAAAGTGAGCTCCATAGATGAAGCTTCTTGCAGTTTTGAGGAGTTTCAGCTATTTGAGTCTTCCTTATACAATATTACTAGTTTTGTCAGAGAGTTCTTTCTGCCTCCTGAAAGGCTAAAGTTTGGTTTAGTGTCTGAGAGATCGCTAATTTCATCTCTAGGTGTTGGAGACACTGGTTCGTGGCTGATGATGCTTTACTCTAGTGGATGTCCTAGCTGTGCTAAGGTTTTCAGAGGAGGAAGTGATCTCAAAAGAATCATAGAGATGAATGCATCACCTGCTATGGAGGCAAGTTATATGCTTTCCATTATTAATAGTTGATTATGGTTAATCTATCTCATTGCTCTGTGGACTTGTGCTTTTTTCCCCGTTAGTTGTGTTCGTTGGAGAGTCAGCCTTACATTGATTTGATCATAGATTCCTCACTTTTACAAGACCATATTCTCCTTTTCCCAGTGTTATATCTCATCTTTTCTAGGCTGATGACTCAGATGATTTAACATTGTTGAAATCTCCATCTGGCAATTAGGTTGTTGCTTCATCTATATCTACCAATGTTGTTTTGACAATGCTGTTCATGAGATCTCAAACCTACGTATGATGTGATGACTAGCCATAAAGTCGGGTTCTGAAGGTGTACTATTTGACTTTCTGCTTTTTTTGTTGGGGGTGTATTTATCTTGACTTTGGTTCTGAAGTATAAATGATGATGCTAAGTGATACTAACCCAATACATAGGCTGAGTCATATTAAGTCAGAATAGGCCCATTTGAAACTGGCTGGATTGGATTGGACCCATGATCAGGCCCACTTGAAGCTGCTGAAGGAGGGAAAATAAGGAGGGAAACCAAAGGGAGGGAAAATATAAGTAATGGGGAGTTATCCACAGAAAGTTCTGGAATAATTAGTGGAGGAGTTGAGTTTAGTAACTTTTAGATAACTGCTTAGTAGGATTAGTATTAATATTAGGTTTATTTTCTGTTTTCGAGTCAGTGTGTTTTATATCTTAAATTAGGGTTTACTTACTTTGTAATTGGAGATCTTTTCTTCTCAAATTGGGACTCTATTTCCAGTAATTGAATCTTTTTTTTGAGTCAGTGTGTTATAAGCCTCTGTCCAACGTGTTATATCTTACTTAGTATTTCGTGAACTGTTAGTACCTGCGTTCTTTCATGGCATTTCTGTGATTGGTGATCAATCGGAAGACGCGCATAGGCTAATTTTTCAACTGTCCCTTTTAGTTTTGTATCTTCTTTTTGCATATCAGTTTTGTATTATTGGTGTCTCCTAGGTCCATTCACAAATGCCAGCCTTTCATTTTGACCAGGTTTCTATTTAGGCCTTCATGATTATTGTCCTCATTTCTTGATTTCTATTGAATATGCAGCTTAAAGGTGATGAAAATGGTTTTGATATTGGTTTACCAGCTGATAGGCCATCAGTACTCCTTTTCATAGACAGATCATCTGATTCCTTGAAGATTAGAAGAAAGAGTATGGATTCTCTTACGGTCTTAAGAGAACTAGCACTGCCTAATCATGTTCCATCTAAAATGACTACCCAAAACATTGTCGGCTCACATAGGACTATTTCGCGGCCTCCTAAGTTAGAGCTGTCAATATCATCTCAAAAGGCAACTGCATTATCAGATAAAATAACTATTATGGCCATGAAAGAGGGTGATCGTATTACTATTGATGATGTTGCATCAAACTTGCAAGGTAGTTCCCTGCAAGAGGTCTTGACATATGTTCTTCAGCAGAAGAAACAAAGAAAATTGAGTTCACTTGCTAAAGATCTAGGCTTTCAGCTACTCTCTGATGATCTTGATATTACCATGTCAGAAACAGAGCCCCAATCTATCAAAGGTTCTATTGGCAGCGGCAATGATTTTGATAAGGATCAGATATCACATGGGAATGATATCGTCAATGGGGAGCATGATACTTTATCAAAACATACTAAAGTAGAATCTTCTGTGGAGGATGATGATCTGATATCTGTCGATACAAGTGCTCAATTTTCTGTGAAGACTGAAGACCATTACCGAGAGGAATTCGTTGCCAGTTTTGAATATGATAATGTTGAAAAGGGATCCATTTTCAACTGTTCATTTTTCTTTGTTGATGGACAATATCGTTTACTAGAAGCCCTAACGGGAACTTTGAAGATTCCATCATTAGTAATTGTTGATCCTCTTTCACATCAACATTATGTCTATCCCGAAGAGGCCAATTTTGGTTATTCTTCTCTATCTGGTTATCTTCAGTTATTTTTTAACGGAAGTCTTCTACCATATCGACGCTCCAAATCTGTTGTTTTCGACTCTAAAGAGACTCCACGTCCACCATTTGTTAATCAAGATTTTCACGAGGTTGATTCTATACCTCGTGTTAGTGCTCTTACCTTTATGGAGTTGGTTGTTGGTAACCGCTCTGGGTCCTATGCTGAAAATGCTTGGAAGAAGGACGTATTGGTTCTTTTTACTAGTAGTTGGTGCGGGTTCTGTCTGAGAACGGAACTTGTTGTTCGAGAGATATACCGGGCATTCAAAGGTTATGGCAATATGGTGAAAAGTCAATTCAGGAATGAGCAATCCTCATCAAGAAATGGTAAGTTCTTAAAGAATGCACATTTAGATTGGATGTCATTATGTATTCTTATCAACTGCTATATGGTATTTGTATTTTCTCTTTGTAAAATTTTCCATTCGCTGCCTTTTATTTTCTTTTTTCCACTTTTTCTTTTTTATCTTTTTCTGTCTCAATTCAAGTTTTTGCCTCAAGCGTAACTGTAAGTTTTACTAGGCATATCAAAACACCAATTTTGATGTGATAACATAAAGATGAATTAATTGTAAAACAGGAGATGCCTGCTGTCTGATGTTTGTGTCTATTAATCAGAAGTTTTGTGAATTATTTAGTAAGGTGGTCTTCCAGTTAGACACTTCTACGAGGGGAAAAAATGCAGGATAACTTACTTGGTTTATTCACCTCCAAGAATTAAAGAATAGAGAGGGTTTAAAAGAAAGACTGAGAGTCTGGGACACTGGTTATGAAATTTATAATATGATGTCCTGCATTGAGGAAAGAGTTAAGTATCTTTTACACCTTACGAAAAGAGAGTTTTCTCTATGACTCATAGATTCTATAAAATTTATATTTATGACATGCATCTGGCATCCCGCCGATCCATGTAACTGACACTATAATGGGTTTCCAGAAGAGGCCAGAACTTATCCTTTTTTTCCAGAATACGTTCCCCCGAGGAGGTGATGCAACTTCTCTTGTCAGAAGAACGTATGCCTAGTTTCTTCTATAATCATACAACTAGCAATCTCATTAAGAGTGAACTAAATGCCACATTGGATGAGAGACAAGAACAAGGAATTATGTTCATGCTTTAGAGAAACGAAGGTGATGGTCCTTGGCTCCTTGTTCCGTACTACTACATCAACAAGAAATTCACTTTAAATTGAGTCAGGCGTCGGTTGCAGCGGTTCCCGTTTATACAAATACACCATGATTGCTACCCAGGAATTCAAATATGTCCTGGATATTGAACATGCATATGAATCTTATAAAGGCTAATTTCTTTTAGCATCTCTTCAGATGTATCTGTTGAATGTTGATACTAAAGTGAATTTGTTTATATAATTTTCACGGGGTTTATACACATCTATGTATGTGTCTATTTATATTATTGATTTTCATTCTTAGTTCTCATCTCCTAATATGTGTTTTTATGCTTGACTCTCTGATTTTAATTGCTAAGTTTTTGGTTATATGAACGATGCAATCTGTTGCTAAGGAAGTTTTTTTGGGTTGCAGATGGCATAAACAATACTAACTTGAAGCTGCCAATGATCTATACGATAGATTGTGTAGAAAGTGACTGTAGTTCACTATTAAAGTCATCCACTAAGGTACTTGTTTATCCCTTATTTTTGCTGTACTATGCATATTGTATGTTCAATTCATCTTTTGTGTTTGTATTTTCCATGTTCCAGTTTAAATACATTGGAGTAGTTTGTAACATTGGTTTAGGGTTTATTTAGATTTCATTTTATATTTATGGGATGTTTCTTTGCTTTGTACCTTTCTTTTGTTGCGCCTTGATTCATGATACATGCTTTCACAGTTTCACATAGTGATGATTTAAACCTTGTGTCCTACAAAATAGGCCCGCAACAACTTTATTGGCTTTATCTAGATCGTTTTTTTTTTTAAATTATAAAGCCTATTTATTAGAATGCATTTATTATGACTACTTTTAACTTTTATGCATATTGATGTGCTCTGAATATACAGAGGGATTTTTACCCATCTCTGCTGTTATATCCGGCAGAAAGGAAGGAAGCAATCTCTTATGACAGGGATATATCAGCATTCAATATTATAAAGTTTATTGCAGATCAAGGTGGCAATTCTCATTGGATTTACCAGGAGCAAGGTAATGTTGGTCAAACTTTAATTATATCTTGGAGCTCGTATGCTGACCTGAAATAGTTGGGCAAACTCTTTATGTTGTCACTTATGACTCCAGACTCATCAGTCCTTCAAAATTTTAGCATTCCACCTGATAGCTTTCATGATATCTTTTTTTTTTTTTTGGGTAAAATAACAGAAGCATTGGCTTACATGTTTTGATGTTGCTGCCAAATAAATACGGAGTATCATAATAAGAAGAAAATGCTAAAAATAGTCCTTAGGGGGGCTATTGTTGATAACCACCATTGAATAATTATCCTGAATTTTTGGTAAAGACAATAATTTTAGTGATTGGATGATGATGATGAGAAAAAGGACGGCCAGGGGAGAAAAATGTGGGTTAAGAAATCAATTGTTATAGATGTTTGATGATAGATTTTTTGCAAAGAAATACGCAAGAGATGTAGCTAAAAGGCGGTTGTTTTCAGTAGCCCTAGGTCTATTTTTCGCAAAATCCTTAGTACATGGAAAGAGAAAAGAACACATAAGTTTGATTAAACAAGGACTAATTGTCTAATAAATCTTATTACCAACTAGCTGGAAAATTTTCATCTATTTGGTCCAATTCGACAAATGTTAGATAATATATTATTACATGTACATTTCTCTAGACACATTGTAAAAGAACATTATAGTTCATAATATTTGCTTTAATTTGAACGTCAAATGGTATCTTGGACATTTTTTCAATGGTCAACAAACTTTACACTTCTTTTGGGATGGAGGAGATGTTTTTATCTTCAGCTTAGTGTTTTCATTGTCCTTTTGCCGAGTCAAAGACGCCGACTAATAAACTAATACATTTTATGTAACACTAACTGGATGCTTGATGCCAAGATAATGTAAACTCTCCCACAAAGTTTATTCTTGGGTTTACTGCTCTTAATATATGATACATGTATCATTTGGCTTCAATGTATTCTGTCCTGTAGGTGTTTTGTGGTCTGAACCTGAACATGGAGTGTGGAATGAGAAACAATTTGAGGTTACATCAGAACCTTTGACAGATGAGGACGTTTTACTCTCAAAGGAAAATAATGAGATTCTACTTAAGGACCGGACCCAGACCCAGAAGTTAGAGATCAAAAGCAACCAGGTTAAACCTAATACACCTCGCGATTTCAGTGGATCTGGCCACAAAATACTACCTGGCTCCATACTTGCTGCAACACAAAAACTTCAAAATGTTTATCCATTTTCTAGATCCAAAATTCTCATGGTGAAAGTTAATGAAAGTATTGGATTCGAAGGTGTGATCATCAACAAGCTTATCAGTTGGGATTCCATCACAGAACTCGAGGAGGGATTGGAATCGTTGAAAGAGGCACCAATATCTTATGGTGGTCCTGTCATAACACGTGGAATGCCTCTTGTTTCTCTGACTCGTCAATCATTCAAAAATGAGCATCCTGAAGTTCTACCAGACATCTACTTCCTTGATCAATTGGCTACAAACAATTTGATGCAACATTTAAAGTCACACAATCGGTCTATGACTGATTACTGGTTTTTTGTGGGGTACTCGGCATGGGGTTGGAACCAACTATTTGATGAGATTGCGGATGGATCTTGGAATATAAGTGATGGGGCAGTGGAGCAGTTCAAATGGCCAATGACATGATGGCACTTGCTTTGCTTCTCAAATGAGTTTAAGCCTACTCAAGCTTTTGATGGTTAAATTTATAACTTGTTACATTAGAACTGTACATAGGATGAAGGTTTTGCATCGATTTTTTTTCCTCTTCTGAGACGGTCATAAATGCCGTTTTGCTTTCGTTATCATTGTATCGTTACAAATAGATAGACAAGTTGAAAAGGTTTTCTAATGGTTGTAAAGTTAGATTCCAATTCGTCTTCCATGGTTGATTGTTTAAAGATAATAATGCAAGGTATGTGACTAGCAGATACCAAAGTAGTTATTTTATTGAATATTTTGTGTGTGACACATTGCAGCCCAGTAACGAAAAAGAAAACGCATTCTTAAGATGACATTTTCGAGCCGTCGACTGAAGTTCATTAATGTTGACCCCACTATCGGATTTTAAATCATTAAAAAGTTTTATGTAATTTATTAATTATAATTGACACCGAACCAACCCATAGGAATTCATACTCTCATCAAGTGTAGAAAGTAACATTTAGTTATAACACTTAACTTGATAAAGCTTATCATTTTTCATTGTATTCTTGTTTTCCCATGTCGCAATCCACAATTCTTTATTGCGTCTATTTTTGTCAAATGATCCTTTTCAATTCCTATATTACAGTACAAACGACCAAATGAACATAAAATACTCATCTATGACTGTATTAGTAGAAGGAAAAATACTTAACTCTGGTATGACTAGTGGAACAACCATGATCCTATGACTGTTGCAGACATACTAATTAATGAAAGGTGGAATTGGCCTACTGCTTTGTAGTTGAAGAGTACCGGAAATGAGGAATCCAATCAAATTTTGTTGAGAATATATAAACTGGGCCGGTCCTGAGTTTATTGATGCTCAGGGCGAAGGGAACAAAAAATGCTCTTAATTGTTAGAACTCTTCGATGAACTTCAAAGACCACATACATACCATAACTAAAAAACGGGTGCTACACACCTAAATATCTTAGATTTTTATATAGTTTTGTAATATTAATATTATACATCAAATATACTTACCGGTTGTAATCTATTAACTGAAAAATAAAAATTCAAACTAACAAATTATAAGTATACAAAACATATTTAATTAGAAGAAAACTATATGCACATGACATTGAAAACAATTTAATAAATTTAGAATGTTCCATGGCTCTATTCCACCAAAATGTAATACAAAATCTAGAGTTAATTACACTTTTGGTCCCGGTCGAGGATTAAAAATTACCGTTATCATCCCTACCTTTCATATATTACCGTTTTGGTCCAAAATATTTTGCTCCGTCACGCCTTTGGTCCAAATCTTGAAACGGACGTTAAACGCCCATCACGTGATCTGCACGTGATGGGTATTCTCGCCTTTTCATTTCACAAGGACCAAAACCGTAAATATCTATATGCTCTTTCATCATCATCATCACCATCACCATCACCATCACCATCACCATCACCATCAACAAATAAAATCAAAATCAATAAACAATTAACAACAAATCTAAAAGAAAATCATATTCAAATCCATAAATCTAACCTGAGATATCTTTAAACAAATTTAATTCACCAAATCAATCAATCAACCAATTTTTCTCTGTCAAAAAAATCATACTAATTTACTATAACATTGTAAATATACACATACATAAAAATTGTCAATATCTATATCAAGCTCTGTATCTAAATCTATATGAATCTCTATTTCTAATTTTCTATATCATTTTTTATTTTCTATATATATTTGGTAGGGCGCATGATTGATGTTCGTTCGTCCCGAATAGTAGCCAGACCCAACAGACAGGTATTTCTTCTTTTCAGATTCTCGGCAGACATGTATGTTTTTCTAAACATTTCTCTTTTTCCGTCGTGCACTCCTTTGTGGTCGGAGGTCCCTATGGAAACAGTCTCTCTACCTTTGTGTAGTGTTAAGACTGTCTATAGCTTACCTTCCCCATACCCCGCACATGGATTGGGTCCTGTTGTTGTTGTTGTTGTTGATTCTCTATTTATATATCTCTTAGCAATCCAGATCTAAATCTATAAAATCATATCTATATATTTGTGAGAGCTACGGTGGTGTGATGGGTGGCGGATAAACCGGAGAAGAGGGGAAGGTGACAGTGATGGGTTGTTGACAAAATTCATGTAATTGTGGTGACAGATGGAGGTCGGATTTGCAACCACCACCTCTAAGCTACAGCCATCGCTGTCCTCACACTACCACCGAGATAACCGAGTTCGTTTCATCCTCATCCCATGCAAAGGTCGGAGGACCTTTTCTACCATTTAGGTAGAAACTAGAAGCAGCCTCTCTACTTAGGTAGAGGTAAGGTCTGCCTACATCTTAACCTCCTCATACACCGTCGAGGTATTGGGGCTCAAAACCCGCAAAAGGCGGCACTGAGCAGTTACTTTATATATATATATAGGATTTGAGTTTATTTTTATTGTTTCAAGCTTTGATTCTTTTTATTTTCAGCTTGTACAGATTTTTACACATAAGTGATTGATTTTTTGAATATTTGTTAAGAACTTAGATTTTTATTTTTTATTGTTATGTAATTGTTATTGGATGCATTTATCTATGGATTACATATGAGATATAGATTATAGATGAAAGAGACAGAGTTTATAGATATTTACAGCTTTGGTCCTTGTAAAAATGAAAAGACGAAAATACCCATCACGTGCAGATCACGTGATGGGCGTTTAACGTCCGTTTCGAGAACTGGACCAAAAGTGTTGACGGAGCAAAGTTTTTTGGACCAAAACGGTAATATATGAAAGGTAGGGATGAAAACGGTAATTTTTAACCCTCGACAAGGACCAAAAGTGTAATTAACTCTAAAATCTAGTTAAAATCTGGGTCCTCCACCCTAACATGTCATTAGTGATTATTGATCCTCTTTCACATCAACATTATGTCTATCCTGAAGAGGCTAATTTTGATCATTCTTTTCTATCTAGTTATCTTCGTTTTGTTTTTCCGATGGAAGTCTTCTACCATATCGACGCTCCAAGTTTGTTGCTTTCGACTCTAAAGAGACTCCACATCCACCATTCGTAAATCAATATTATTATGAGGTTTGATTCTATAACTCATATGAGTGCTCTTACATTTATGCAGCTGGTTAATTGTTGGTAACCGCTCTAGGTCTGTTACTGCTGGAAATGCTTGGAAGGACTTTATATCAAAACACCAATGTGTTGATGTGCCGTGTGCGTTAACCTGGAGAACATATGCCTAATTTCTTCTATTATCTTAATTACAACTAGCAATCTCATTAAGACAACCGAATTCCACATACGCAGTTGTTGTTATGTGTTGCTGTCGACACCAAATTAATCCTCATGTGATGCATTCCATATGTAGATAAGTGTGTGAGTCCATACTGTTTGTCACAGGAAGGGTTTTTCAACATATACACATTACCAGAGACATGTATGCCCATCCGTAGCAGAGGTGGCAACCCCTATGACTTAGAAATGGGTCGACTTGGCTTATACTTTATCTAAATGGAATGCAAACACTATTTAAATAGGGTCACAAGTAGCCTATATATAGTGTATTTAGTATGCTTTAAACAAACGAAAAAGAAAAACAGAACTCGTATTTTTTTTGGAAAATCTAAGTAGATCAAGAGAAAGATATAAATAATTTGAAAAATATTTCACGTTGCCACATAAGATTATTTTTAAGGAAATTTTAGGACGGTATTTTTATTTTATATATGATAAAGATAAATAATAATATTGCTTTACTCATGGGATGGAGGGCTTGATGTATGTGTTGATTTGACAGGTTAGTCACTCTTGAAGCAGACTAGTATGGTTGACTTTGTGCCTGGCAGCGCGGTGGTTGAGGTTGCACAACGTAAACGCACCAAATATAAGTCTAAGTGCGCAGATATTGGCTATGGATTTCTTCCCTTCTCATTCTCTTCTTTGGGGGAACTTGAAAAGGATGCCGTGACTATCCTGAAGCGGATCCGAAAGTCCTCCGCGACTCAAGACGTTGGAGCTCGTTCGGCTGCTTATATATTTAGTAAGATTGGTTTTGCTATAGCTAGAGGAGTGGGAGCCTAGATAGTATCACGGCTCCCCACTAATTTCTTGTAAATTTTTGAAATTTCAATAAAAGTTATTATTTATAATAATAATAATAATAATAACAACAACATCAACAACAACAACAACAACATGCAGATAATGTGCAGATAAATTGAAGAATTAGATAAAAATTATACATTTTTGGATCAATAATAATAAATAACGAAATAACTTATATAAATTGGAGTTAATTTGATTAAGAATATAACAAATTATCATTTCAAAAGGCAAAACTTGTAAAAACACTAGGGGGATTGTGTAATGTACATTGCTTTTGTTACGAGTGAGAATCTCTGAAAGTAACTTTTAGGGTAGTATGAAAGAAAGATATAAAAGGATGAAAAGAGGAAGGGTTATTTGAGAACTCACAAATAAAAAAGAACGTGAAAATAATTCTGGACCACTCATTTTCTTATATTTTCTCTCTTCCATTAAATAAGAAAATTCACCCAAATCATTTAAAATGCTTTATCTCACAAACTGTAAATCGTTAGACGAAACAAAAAGCATGGGTAGTCTTAAAATTTCGTCCTCTTTCATTAGAGATCCAATTCGATATAATTTTGATGACTTTTTAATTTTCGTTTTTTTTCTCATCACGTTCATCCTACACATGTGTAAGATCATTATTTTCACATGTAAATTAGTAAATGAGCATATGTATACAACAATGAAGGTCAAGGTTGGAGCCTGTCAATCCATGGCAGAGCCATGGTAGCCAAGGACGGAGCCCGTCAGTCCATGGCAGAGGAATAGCAGCTAAGGGCGGAGCCCGTTAGGTAGATCACTCCTCACTGGTCACCCCCTATGACCTATCACCCTCTATGACCTATCACCCCCACTAGCTTTGGTTTATGAATTTCCTTAAGGGCGAAGCCCGTTCCGAATCATAATTTTTGTTCAACCTACACATGTGTAAGTTCAACCTACACATGTGTAAGTTATGTGTAACTACCAAAAAGAAAACAAAAATTAAAAAGTCGTCAAAAGTATATCGAATTGGATCTCTAATGAAAGAAGACGAAATTTTAAGACTACCCATGCTTTTTGTTTCGTCTAAAGATTTACGGTTTGTGAGTTAGAACATTTTGAATGATTTGGATGAATTTTATTATTTAATTGAAGAGAGAGAAAGAGAAAAAAAATGTGTGTTTAACAATGTTTGTTAGAGTTTTTTTTGTAGGAGTTGTTAAAACAACTCCGTAGGTATCTCTTACGATAAGATTTTCCTTCTTGATAAGGGAGGATAGTTAAAGTTAATTATAAACTGTAATTGACATTTCACTGGAAAACAGCTATGATGATAGCTCCAGAAATTTTGTTCAAATGACCTGTTAGACTAAAATCTCAAGGATATGCCATCTTAAGCTTTAATTTGTCCTCATCCCTTTCTTGAGTTTACGCATGTTTTTTGAGATTTGAGCAGTCGTAAAAAATATTCATATATGAGTATATGAATCGTGCGCTTGTTTGTTGTTTTGCAGGTGGAAATGATTAGTTCCAAAATTTTCTTTGGATATTGCTATCTTAAATCTGACAGGTTTCATTGATGCACAGGGTCTGGCGAGTCTCGATCTCTTATGAAGGAATTAACCCACATGGTCACGAAAAATAAATAGGAATTTAGAACTCTAGGTGAATGCCCAAAACATTGTCGGTTCACATACGACTCTTCCGGGCCTCCTAAATTAGAGATGTCAATATCATCTCAAAATCAGATAAAATAACTATTATGGCCATGAAAGAGGGTGATCATATTACTATTGATGATGTTGCGTCAAACTTGCAAGGTAGTTCGCTGCAAGAGGTCTGACATATGTTATTCAGCAGAAGAAACAAAGATAATTGAGTTCACTTGTTAAAGATCTAGGCCTCCAGCTACTCTCTGATGATATTGATATTACCATGTCAGAAACAGAGGCTCAATCTATCGAAGGCTCTATTGGATGCAGCAGTGATTTTGATAAGGATCAGAGATTACATGGGGATGATATGGTCAATGGGGAGCATGATATTCTATCAAAACATACCTAAGTAGAACCTTCTGTGGAGAATGATGAGCTGATTTTTGTTGATAAAAGTGCTCAATTTTCTGTGAAGACTAAAGACTATTACCAAGTCGAAAAACCTGAGATGCTCATATATCTTGTTTTGCTTTAATTATTATTGTATCATTACTAATAGATAGACAAGTTAAAATGTTTGACGGTACTTGCCACCCTTGTTTTGGCTCGTCCGTCACTGTTTTCTAATGGTTGTTGAAAAGTTATATTCCAATTTGTCTTCTATGATTGTTTGAAGATAATGCAAGGTATGTGACTAGCGGATACCAAAGTATTTATTGTATGGATTATTTTGTGCATATGTCATATATATACATCGAACAAGATGAAAGGGGATATATACAAGTGACAACATTGCAGCTCAGAAAGGAAAAATTAATGTTTTCTTTTGCACTTGAAACTTGCAGCCATGCTCTTATCGGTTTTCAGGACTCCACATAGATCTGCTGAACTGGAAGGTTAGATAAACATATGATTGGTCGCATGTGTATCTGTTCACTTAACATGGCAATTTTACCATATGAATATAAGGTTTAAGACCATAGTGTATAACTAACCATATTTTGTTTATTGATATAACTTCTTTAGCTCTAGTAACTTGGACCACCTCTTATCGATAGTTGGAGCCTTTGTCTTGCTTATATCTGCATATCGAAGCCAAGATTTGCAAATAAGAGGTTTGCTATATAACTGTAATATACTCCTAACACAGTTTTTCTTTCCTTCTTTGGTTCTCACTTGTTGGGAATTTCATTGCTTAGTACTTACTTTTCAACCCATGTTCTGATTTGTCACAAAAATCTGAGCAGATTTCCTGGAAAACACAGAGCAATGATCCTGTTTAATATAGTTCTTACCGGTTATTTTCTATATTCCTAAGATTACAAGTCTAATTGGTTTTTAGTCAGGAATTTCTTTTATACCAGTATGTTTTTGTTTTATGATGGCAAACCGGGGTCCCTTAGTTATAAACGATCTTTTATTAGATTTGAATCAAAGAAGTATACATCTACATGAGTGCCTGTCATCCTTACATTCACGGAAGTGGTCAGCCTAATTGTGTCCTGTATCAACGAGTCCAAATCTGCTTCACATCCTGGCTTAACATAGATGACCTGCAAAATATAATGCGTTCAGTCCTATTAATGATTCCACTATGGTGAATGTATATATGTATATGTGATTCACACAGGCAATCTATGTGTATGTAACATTAACACACATTTATATATAGGGGGTGGAGTATAGTAAAATGCACATCTATATACATAATACATTTATGTATACATCCTTTATATCTATTATAGTGACTCATACGTTCATAATCATGCTTACAAACTTATACATACATATAACGAATGTCCATATAGGCATATATATATATATATAGAGAGAGAGAGAAGGAGATACTGATGGATCGTCGCCGCCGATTTCAGGCAGCTGATTTGAGTCACCATCTTTGGTAGTTGAAAGAACCCAGACGTTGAAGTTGGTGGAAATCTGACAACATACAGGAATGAATGAAGGATAAATCATGACTCACTGCACTCTCACCCCCCAACACAGATACACAAAAGAATACCTGTCTGCAATAAGGCAAAGAGCAATTGCTACACTTTCGGGTGAATGATGTGTCAATTGCCCCATCAACCGAAAGCCCAAAGCCTGCATGCTGATAAATAAAAAGACATTTAGCTAGCTTACAACACAGTCCTTATTGCCTCCTCTACATATTTACTAAACAGAACAAGGACAGAAGAGAAACCCTTTCAATAGATAGAGACACGAATACTCGTGTGTTATTAGGATCACCATCTTCAACTAAATCTTCCAATTGTAGGTCTCTAAGTGAGAAGCTATAGTCAGCATTCCAGCTTCCTTGCCATTTTCCTTCTGCTGTCGAGATTCGTATCAGCCTTCTTCCTGCCTTTTTTCCTATCTGAACAACACTATCAAATTAATAGTCACTCCATATTCTTTTATGAATTGTAACAATACATGCCAGAAATGGTTACCAGTGGGATATTGTTTTTCTGAATGGAAGCAGAAAGAGTGTATCTACAGAAGCTGAGTGATTTGGTGTGTGTTGAATTTGAAGCAGGTAGAGATGTTGTTAAGGTTCCTGGAATGCAGTATCCCATTCCCATCTCTTGGTCGCACAGGGTCACCTTATCTCGATCTGATCTTTTTTGTAGTTGACCAACAATTGTGGTGTCCTTCTTTTCCTTAAACCCTTATAAGCCCTTGAAGTTTGTTCCAGTTTGAAAAACAAACCTTGTCATTAAAGTCACACTACCTTGTCATCAAAGTGAATCCATGAACCTTTCAAATGGAATAACCAAGTAAAGTGTCGAATTCTGGTGGACGACTACTCACCATTAGCAAGATTATCATGTATATAAGTTGCAGCTGGACTTGGTTATTGTTCTGGTTTGCAATTTGGGACAATTTTTGTTGGTGGTGGTAAACCGAGCTATTGACTTAACCTTTAGTGTTTTACTAATGCATGGGGTTTTGTACAGAAAGACCCTTTGACATGAACCATATAAATCTCCTATTAAGTGGCTCTTACAAATTGTTCGCGTCTAGCGATTTAAATCTTCTACCTCTAACTTTATCCTCCTATCAAATTTGTTATTGTACCGAGCCAAATATTGGGAGTTACTACTGTACCTTATCATTTCATTATATCATACTATAACGCTATCTCCAATGGGGGCGTCTTTGGATATCCTTCGCCGTTGAAGTTTGTCCAAAACTAAGTATTTTTTGAAGAATGCCCTTACCTAAGGGCGTGCCCTTACTTGTCATTACCTAATATATTTTTGTTTTTTAGTGGAGATAAAAGGATATGTAAGGATGTGTGTAGGTTGGAGATAAAATTAGAAGATTTGAATGATTTGTAAGGATGTATAAGGATTTGTAAGGATATGATATGGTAGCTCAAGGACACCTAAGGGCATCCTTAGCATTGGAGATAGTTTATAGTTTAAAAGTGTGTATATCATTCATCTCTTGACTAAGAAAACTATAACACTCAAAGACTCAAAATCGTAGCATGGTTTAGAATCTCCATGTGATCAACTTATGGTGAAACATCTTATGGTAACATAGCAGTAGAGATAATTTATACGATTTACATTCTCTTATGTTGATTGTAAAATTGGTCGACAGAAGCTTAATAATTCACCGGTTATCCATATTCCATGTTATAAGCATACAACTTAATCAGTTTCTGTATCGGTTCAATTCATTAAGTTATGACAATTAGTCAATTACAACTGGTAATATATAACTTTATAAAGAAAAAAATGTAACTAAAAACCAATGAAGAAAAACTATAACTTACTATCTTCACTACAAAAACATCAATCCAACCGTCGATCAATCCAACAAATTCACGCTCACTTAATCACCACCGTACCACCACCGTCCACCACCCTTTGGACCACCGTCCTCCGCCACTACTCTCTTGGAGATTCGCCGGAAGAAGCATTTTTGCTCTATAAACACCACCTTCACACCACCACTGCATTTCACAGCAATAGTTTTACCTATGCTTACTTGATCAAATCTTGTGCTAATTCAGACTTACCCGGGTCGGGTTCTCAGCTCCATTGTGTCACTTTCAAATGTGGGTTTCAAACCCATGTTTACGTTCAGACTGCTTTGGTTAACATGTATGTCGTTTGTGGGTGTATTCAAGAATCTCGAAAGGTGTTCGATGAAATGCCTGAGAGAAATTTGGTTACTTGGAATGTTTTGGTTACTGGGTTAGCGAAACAAGGCCAAATGGTGTTGGCTAGATCCTTTTTTGATGTAATGCGGGTTAAGAATGTTGTTTCTTGGAGCGGTATGATTGATGGGTATACACGAGCTAATCAAGCAAAGGAAGCTGTGATGATGTTTCGACATATGATTGGGTTTAATGGGAGTGTTAAGCCGACTGAGATAACTGTTTTAGCAGTTTATCCTGCGATATGGAATCTTAGGTCGTTGGAACTGTGTCAATCGGTTCATGGTTATGGAGAGAAAAATGGATTTTATGTCAGGGATGTACGTGTTACGAATGCTCTTATTGATGTGTATTCCAGGTGTGGGAGTGTGCATAACGCTTTGCGAGTTTTCGAGTTTATAGAAAGGGATAAGAAGAACTTAGTGTCGTGGACGTCAATTATATCTGTGTTTGCAATGCATGGAATGGCAATGGAAGCAGTGGATAGTTTTAAAAGAATGGAGGAAGTTGGGATGAAGCCTAACAGGGTTACTTTCTTGAGCATTCTAAGTGCTTGTAGTCATGGTGGATTAGTTGAAGAAGGGTTGATGTTTTTCAGGAAAATGGTGGATGATTCTAATATTGTGCCAGATATAAAGCATTATGGCTGCTTAGTTGACATGTTGGCGAGAGCAGGGAGGCTAGAAGAAGCAGAGAATATGGCTTTGGAGGTACCGAAGGATATAGCTAATGCTGTCATTTGGAGGACACTGCTTGGGGCATGTAGCTACTATAATAACGTTGAGATGGGGATGAGAATCTCAAGCAGAATATTTGAAATGGACAGACGTTACTCTGGTGATTACGTCCTTATGTCCAACATCTTTTCCAGTGTGGGTGATTATGTTGATTCGGAAAACATTAGGAGAAAAATGGATCAAATGGATGTTTGTAAAGTGCCGGGTCACAGTTACGTTTAAAGTCTGGAAAAGTAGAGGGGTAAAATTGGCTTGTTAGATAATGGGTCAAAATATGTTCAGGTAAGTATGGGTTGAAACAAATCCTGGTTAAATAGAACCGCTGCATTCTTTGTCAGAATCTTTCACTATGGGTGTCATTCAACCCATGCCTAACTTGGCAAAAAAGATTACGACTTGCTGGAGGTAAACATAACCCAAATGGTCCCATTCATAACTAAATGGGTATAAGTGACGCCTCTATCAAACTTTGGTTGGTCTTAGACAATTCCTATCCTGGGAGGGGTATGAAATTTTTGTTCTGAAGCCCATACTAGAAGGCTGCAAATTGATTCTTGGCTTTCTCATGTCAGTATATTTTGAGCAACACAAAACAGATAGCTGGAAATCTATATTTGCCTTGGAGTTATTAGAGATACTTGTACTGTAGGGTTATCAAAACCCTATATGTCCGTGTATTATGCGGAAGAATAATCTAGTACAGTATTAGACAAGCATACAATGTTCAACGGAGTTGCATATTGGTTTCATAACATTTACAGATTTAATATGAATTGCATGTATACTTCTTTAACAAGCATGAAATAGCATACTTATTTTTATAGGCATGTAATAGCATATGCTAACATATGGAGTTATTAGCGAACATTTTTCCATGAGTCATGTTTAATGAGCCAGGTTATTAACTAACTAAACATGATATCCTTATACAGGTTGTGTTCAAACTACTTGCATAAATCTCCTAGATACCATTATTTTTTTGTTGATCATTCCTTTGTTGGTTCAAAACATCATACTGATACACTTGAATAGAGACAAACTGGGTACGGGTTTAGGTTTTATGTTAAACCACATCTAAAGATTACTTTCAAAATTTTACTGAATTACCATTGATTAAATAGGTCATTGGTAGTAATCACTAATCAGTCTTCACTCAGCCAGTCAGTCCATTTGATTGAACAGCAGAAATCTGATATACCTCACATATAAAGAATCTTTAATGATGTAAATACAAGCAATTAACTTGTGCAATATCAAACTCTAGTATACATTTGGATCATCATAAAACAAATGAACTTTCCGATCCAGACATCCAGAGTTAATTAATCAAGATATTCACTACTATAACCAAAACAAAATTCACATGTATAGAAGTTAAAAATATTTTGTGTTAATTTACTTTTACACTACAATGAAATTATGAATAAACATGCATACCCTAAAATCTTTCTAGATCCGCCCCTGCTCTAGAGGATATATAGTTGGTATTACTCTGTATTCACTTCTTGTGTCTCTTCTTAGAATTCCAAAAACTAAGTACACATCTAGTTGCAGAATAAGGGCAACCAAAAAACCTAACAAGATTTTGACAGTCTTTTTCCTCAACCTCATCATTTCCGTTTGAACTTGAACTTAAGTGACTCAAATACGTCTTACCTTCATATATGTAGCAGAGTTGCTGCCATAAAAGCACAGCTAAACCAATTTCAACAGAAACACTGGCAAAGAATAGGTAAATGAGTACAAAACCTCTGATGGGTAGAGACTCCACAGATATAAGAAAAGGGATCGCACTTTCTTTGAGCACTGCAAAAATGGTTGACCTAGTCAAAACAGTTGTGGGAATGTGTCGTAATGGCGGCCATATATGATATGCGACATATGATGATACAATAGAAACATAGAAAGTGCTGGTGACTGCAGAGATAAGGAAGAGGATGAAGCTTCGATGATTACCCGCACCAACACAATTACCAATCTGCATATATATAAATATATTTCAGCATTTAATCGTGAGGTTCATTTATGGTTAACCTTACAGTGGTTGATGTTGGTTACACGTGGCCTCTAATGAACCAAATGGGTGAAACACAAAGTATTAAGTATCTGTGGTTGGCTTGGTCCGACCCAACAATCTTAATTGCATATTCAACCATTTACCCAACCTGCCCATATTTCCACATCTAGATCCAATAAGAATACTATTCCAAGCTGCCTAAATAATCATATATTTAAACTTTCAAAACTTGGCTTAGGTTTTTTGGGGGATTTTCCTCCTACATAATATTCAGAGTCCAGTATTATCCATATAAAAAACAAGAACTCTTGGTGTCAATTTAGAAGTTACGGGAAAACAGAGAGAACTAATATTATTTATAACCATTTTATTTGGTTGAGATCTATTAACTAACTAGCACACCTTAAGAAATTGCAAAGAAGAAAAGCAGTTAGCATGTATACACAAAAACGCTACTATGATTGGCAGGAATGGCTGTAGTAATCATGCCTAATTAAATTTTGTCCAGTGCCAGACAATTTTGCAAACTAGATGACGATGTAAATGAACACTTACAAATGGGCAATGATGATCCATATTCATTACACACATTCCACATGAACTGCAATGATGAGTGCTGGGAGGCTTTGGCTTTGAACATACATGACAAAAGTTGTAATCCGCAAGACCACCTCTTCCCACGGCTGGGTAGCTGCCCCATGCTATAAGCGGTGGAGCACCAGGAGACCGGAATGCAGCAAGAACATACGTCGAAAGGGTACTTATTGACAAGATACACGTTACAGTCAAATGGAAAACACCACAGAAAAAGCTCATCGAAAATACAATAGGATATATAGCCCACACACCACTACCTGTAAAATTCAATCAGATATATCATAATAGATCTAGAAACTATCAATTAAGTACCAATAACAGAAAACATTAGTACGTTATAGAAAAAAGAAAAAAAAAAACGTTACCTATAATGAAAAGCATGAATAGCAAAAGAATAATAACAAAACATCTGTCTCGAAGACGTCTCCACCAATAATACTTATTTTCCTTTTTACGTGCATTGTTATTAGTAATGGCTCCACACCAACCGCACTTGAAAACGGGGGCATAAGGTGCAATAATAAGGCGCAGTCCACATCCCCAACAGGTTGTCTCGTGATCCTCAGTTATCGATGTTACATAATGATCCTCCTAATATATTATATCGAATTTCCAACAAACAATAATCAGGTATAACCATTCACCTAAACTAGACTCTAAAAACTAAATGCAAATGATATCTATCTCACACACTTATTGCTTAGTATTATTTTTATGGCAGATAAGCAAAAACAAACATTGTTTGAAAATTGATTACTTTTAATATATGTGTGTTTAACATAGAAAGGCAGGCACTTTAATATAAGCAATCCTAAATTGAAGTCCTAAGTAAGTTTATTGTCGTTGACTGGTGTCAAAATCAAAGTCAAAGATATACCAATCTATAACAAACAGAGATAAAACAAAAGAAAAACAAGATAAATAGATCAAGCTTCATCAATGGGTGTATATAATAATAATAATAATAATACCTGTTTCGGTGAATCCATGGCTGGCTGCTGATACTAAAGTTTCAGATAAATCTAAACTCTTAAAATGTACGGATTCATTGCGTCAATAAAACTTTCTTTGTTTGTTTGGTTGGTTTTAATATTGACGAATAAATCAAAGAATTTCTAAATAAATTTAATTAAAAAAAAAAAACAATCGTTGACAATATAAATAGATATTGTCAAACGGAGCAATACATATACATGGATATACAATACAACAAAAACAAAGGGAAGGGGTAATTATCTATACTATATATTATATTTTAAATCAGATTCTTCTTAGATTTTCAATATTGAACTTGAAATTTTCATCTAAAATAACTATAATACCTTTTCCCTTTCCTCAAATCTCAACCAATCATCTTTTTTCTCTCTCCTCCACAAATCACTTATTCCTCCAATTCATTGAAAAATTTTTATCTCAAAAACCGTACATCGATAAATTATAAAAATTGTATGGGTGTTCTTAAAATTTCATGCTCTTTCATTAGAGATGTCATTTGATATACTTTCGACAAATTTTTAAATCTGAGGGCGAAGCCCGTACGGCTAAGACATTTGACTATCATACTCTATGACATATCAACTCCTATAACCTATCATACTCTATGACCGAGGTATCACCCCACCATCTCACCGCCTCAACGTGCGGGTACTTGCTCTCGTTAGAATAGGATTGGGATTATTGGTAGTTGAGTTGATTTACAGTTTAGGAGGTTTTGGTTGCAAACCAGGATTCTTTATAGCTTTTCTTCAGACTCATTGGTATTTTTCTGATCATTCCGCTTAATATTTTAAAAAGAAAATTTATAAATCTTTCCTAAAATAAAACTATTATAAGACGTGGTATTTACTGATTTTCTTTTTTAAATTTTCTCCTAATTTTTTTACCTATCATCATTCAATAATTAAGAAGATTTTTAGGTTATTTTATTAAAAAAATTGATCATTTCCCTTCTAAAAAATCATGGTCAACGAGAACTTATAATCATGACCGACAAACTGGAAAAATAGATTGTCCTAGAAATTAGAATATAAATCTTTCAAAAATTATAAGAAAATAACATATAGAATTATAGATTTGGTATGTAAATTTTATTCTATCTTTTTTCTAATCTCATCTTTTGATCTTACTATTTGTCATCATCTCATACTTAAAAAGATATTTAGCCTATTTAGTTAGGAAGATTAATCATTTTCTTATTTTAAAACAAACTCTTTACATTTATTTTTTTTTACTAAAGGGGTATTTCAGCGGTAACGGCAACGCTGGCGGTAGAAGTGTGGTTATTAACATAAAAATAGTTTATGTAAAATAGGTAATGTAGTAATATCAAGGGTCGAAAGATATATGTTCTATATAATTTTATAAGCGTATTATAGGTATTAGGTGAAATAAACCAACTGGGTTGGAGCTCATGCCTCTGGAAACAGAGGTCATGGATTCGATCTTCATGCCCAGCAAGGCTGGAGGTCCTTTTCTACCTATGGTAGAACCTGGAAGCAGCCTCTCTACCTTTTGTAGGGGTAAAGTTGTCTACATATCAACTTCCCCCATACATCGTCGAAGACGGTATTGGGACCCATGTGACATCCATCACCAAAATCATTATTTTATAATAGTCTCTAACTTGTATTCCTAATTTCTTGACTAGTTAATGTGCCTAAATAGTATAACAAGCGTGGAGATGTTGTGATCATTCTGACTTTTATTGCTTGGATTTTTATAGTTTAGGATTCAGACATTTGATCTTCCTAAATGTAAATGACTATAACTATCCCCGTAATGTCTAGACGCGTAGTTGTTAGTCATATTTATTTATAGACATTGATAAATTACTATACGTTATTTAATGGTGAAAAAAATCAATAATTATCAACGTAAGTTTTATAATTAATATAAGTAATAATAATAATAATAAACTTATATATGGAGGAGGATAATATCTTAGCTAAGGCAACGACCAAAAGAAAAAAAAAAAAAAAAAGAGAAATTGTATTTCTATTAGAACTCTTGTTAAATTATATATTAATATATCCTAATTACATTCAAACTCTAAAACACTTATCTTTATAATAAATATAAGTAAATACCTAAAAAAAAAACTATTTTTGTTTCTCTTCTCCTTCTTGCTGTCGACCCTAAGAAAAAAAAAGAGGGAAAACTCTCTTAAGATCAAAGCTATAATTTATTGGTAAGTTTAATTATAATTCAATTGAATCTTGATTTAAATTACAATTAATAATAAAGTTCTTAAAGATTATATTCTATTTTTTTTCAAGGTATCTAAGAAGAAGATCATCAATTTTGAGGTAAAATCACTTGTCTTCTCTTTTCATATATATTAGTCTTTTTATTTGTTAATATATATATATATATATAAGCATATCTTTTTATTTATTAATTTTTTTTTTATAAGTAACCTATTTGATGAATATATATTATGGCAAATTTATAATAATGAATGAAAGGGTTTTTTTTAGGGTTAAATCAAAAGCTTGAAGTATAAATCATATTAATGTTAAAAGTTTACGTATTTATTGTAGCATAATAATTAATGTAATTAAAAAAAATTCAATTATGAAGGCATGAAAATCATGATAACAGATGTAAATAGGTGTTGGAAAGATTTGAAAGTTTATCTATGAATATTAGTTGTAGTAGTCTTTACAACAGTAAGTTTGGGTTATTTTTGAATCTGGACAGATTCGGTTTGTTAATTTTGAAAGGTCGTATCTTGGTCATGGAAGATGGTTAAGTCACGTTTTTTGTGTCTAAAATTAAGTTCATGAAGTCTAGTTTCTGGTGGAATTGGTTTCGTGTCAAAATATAAAGGTTAAGGTTGTCAAACGAATTTTATAACAAAACTGCGCAAAGCTGAGTTTTTCGAACAGATGTTGGTCGACTTCAAATAGTCATATCTTGGTCGATTTTATGAACTGGAAAATTATTTTTCTCCAGAAATGTTTTTGAGATGTTAAGATTGTACAGTAAAAAAATTGGATTTTTTTGAAGCTTCGAAGGCCCTTAACTTTTATAAAACTTTTCTGTGCGCAAACAGTGACTTTTCTGACTAGTCTGTAATCATTGAATTTTTAAAAATAGTTAACGTGCCAAATAAATTATGTAAAAATTAGTGTAAGTATATAACAATCTAAGGTAACAGAAGTTAAGATTTGGAATCTTGAATCGTTCGTTTCATCCTAATAAAAAATAGATAAAGTTACCAAAAATTTCGGTGAATATGAACTTGTAGAATTTAATCTTAAATCATTAAAACAAATACCATATATTAAGTTATGTGACTTGTAGCTTAATAATATATGATAAATCAGTTGTGAATATTTTGAAAGTAGCCATATGTGTATTACATCAAATACGGGTTACAATGGACGGTTCTTGACCATGTCCATAATTGTAACTTGTTCATATTTATATGTTGTGTAGATTCTAGCGACCTTGTTGGATTGCATAACTACTTGCTTGTTGAGGTGAGTTTCGTGACCCCTTTTTATATTATTTCTTTGGGGGAAAATGATGCTCAAAACACTTTTCATTTCTTTACTAGCTGTGCCAAAACTTGTTTGTTTTCATGGACAAATACGTGTAATTATAAAATTGTGTATGCTAGCTTGCTTGTATTGATTTCTTTGATGCAATAGATGTCTTTTGATATCTATTGAAGACTATTGAAAAACTATCGACCAACTTTATACTCCAGCTGGTAGTTGTTGGTATTTAAAGCATGATTGAGTTGTTAACAGGAGTGATGGGGATTGTGTTGTCGGATAACTATGATGGCATTGATCAGTATTTAGTACGCTACTTTATGTTTGTATTTACACTATTGTCCAAACTTGATATACCATGCACAGCAAACTCATTTGTATTCCTTTAAACCTACGAACTCACCAACGTTATGTTGACATTTTCGAGCATTCATTTCCAGGTAATAACAATGCTTAAGGAGATTGAGTATAAGGACTTTAGGAAGACTAATAAAGAGATCCTTCATGGACTCCTAGTTGCATTTAATCATTGAACTCTATTTGCTATTTGTTACATCTTTTGCTATTTGAGGCGTGTTACCTAGACTTATCCCGCTTGTGGGAATTACATTTATTTGGATTTCATTTAGTATAACTCTATTACAAATTCCATGTGCTATTGCTATATCTTTTCGTCATATCCTACGATTCCGCCTATGGTGAGGTATGACAACCCAAAACTCGTGGAAGACGACATTGAGAGTTACTTACTTTTATAGGTATTTGGTGAAATCTTTAAATTAATAAATAAGAAAGATAAATATTATATATGGGTTGTACAATATTTTAAGGGTATTTTTGGTAAATCTAATGTATTGGTTTATAAAATATTAAAAGTTAAGGATATTTTAAATATCTTATCAATTTAAAAGGATGTGAGAGTAGTTTATTTTATAAAAGAGTAAAATAAGTTTTATTCTGTTAATTTATTTATTTTAAATCTCTCAAATAATCAACTTTTTTTAGTTGAAAATAATTTTCGTGCATCAATTTTACCATGATTTAATGGTTAAGGATAATCCTATATTTTTATTTTAATACTTGTTTACAATAATCGACTTCACTGTTTATATATTATTCCAATAGAAATAGACATATTTCAATAATCAGTAAAGATGTTAGAGTTATAGATTATGATGTTTAGTTATAAACATGTAATATTGGGGTATTGGTGTCGATGGATATAACAAGATATATATAAGAGAATCTAGCTTCAATACCTAAATATGGATAAAAATATATCAATTTACCCAACAATTTTTGAATTTTCACAAAATACCAATAAGAATCGTAATAATCTGAGATAATCGCAATAAGATTCGGAAGATCGCAACGAGATTTACTATATTCGCAATGAGAGAATGATAATCGCAAGATCTTTATGCGATTATATGTTCTTTACGAGATCTTAAGTTCTTTACGAGATCATATGTTCTTTATGAGATCACAGGTTCTTTATGCGATCATAGGTTCTTTATGTGATCCTTGGTTCTCATTGCGAATCTTCTTTCTTACGGCGATATTCAAATGTTGCAATATTCTTTCTCATCCTGCATCTCACACACAAACAAACTTTACACACACTAGATCTAAATCACCAAATTTAAATCCACAGTCAAACTCAAATTAATTTAATACAAAACGTTAACAAATAAATAATCCCAAGCATTGCTAGATTTTACAGTGTGTTACTTTTGACTTTACATTGATAAAGAGTGTTAATATCTATCACTTGAATGAATTTAATATCTAATGTAACAAGTTGAAAATTATGCTTGTTGCGTTCTGACTTCTGAAATACTTGAGTACCATGTACCATGAGGTTAATGTTATAATTTAATCGCTAAGTCTTTACTTATTGTTTAACTAAATGTCCATCTCATAAATGGATCAAGTGGCCGGTTGAAGTAAAAAAAAAATGATTTTCTAGTTGCTTGTTGCTGTAGAAATTTGAATGTAAAAATTGTAGTTTATCTTTGTAAAGTTTGATGGGTTAGGAATCCAAGAAACTTGTGTGTATGATATTTCACCATTTTGTCATCAAATGGGTCCGAAATGTAAAGGTATTTTTGTAAGAATGGTCAAGCCAAGTTTTGGTGTCACTGAGTTCGTCTGAACTCATATCTTGATGTATAAAGAATTCTTGAAGTAATGGTATTTAATAAGTAAAAGTTAGGACTTTGCAAATCAGTCAAAATGCTTAATATTGTTGTCAAGAGCTTAGGTGCGATATCCTCTTAATTAGATGTGGTACACATATTTAAAAGTCGAAGTCCAGATTTTTATTCACGTTGTGCAACGTGTAAGGGGATGCCCAGCAGTAATTTCAAAAGAAAATTTACGAAGTGAGGTGCAACACACCATGGTATTAGGTGTGCCGCACTTTTTTGACAATTTTTGATCAATATTTTCAAGAAGATATTTCTTATAAAATGCATAGTTTATAACCTGAATATTAACAAAGTTTTCATCATATCTTCGTTGATATCTTTTCAGTAGTTAAATTATGTAAAACATTTAATTTTGATAATTTAGTTACAACTTTTTTTAATTTTTTTTACTTTGGTATTACGAGTATTTTTTAGATTGTAACAGACTAGGACCATACATATATTCATGTATCACTATCACATAATGATAATAAAATAATCGGTAGGAAGGATAACCTTTGCCCTCTCCCTCTCTCTCTCTCTCGTCTCTCCTTTTGGAGACCCAAAACGCAAAAATGGCTGTTCCATTTTCTTCAATTCATCACACCAAAGGTATCTACATACATATACACATAGATATAGATATATACAGCCTTAAAATATTAATATATATGCTGATGTACGTGTTTTGCAGGGTTTTCATTATTATTAGTACAACAACAACCACTACACCTCCCATCCCGATTAAATTTCTTATCTCCTGTAAGCCATTTCATTCTCTCTTTCCCTGTTACTCTAATTCTACTTTCATCATTTATTTATTTTTGTTCATTTTCAGTTTTAGCTTTCAATGTATTGCTGATTCCTTTACATTATTTTATATATTTATTTTTTAATTATGATGTTTGTGTACTAAAATACCATTACCGTACTCTGAAACTGAGTAGGTTTTCCTTTCGTGGTTTTAGGAATAGGGAGCCATTGTTTACGGCCTAACCTTTTTTTTTTTTACCGCCAGTGGCCGGTTCCATCCTTGCTGCTAGACCACCCGGAGATGATTTTTTATTATACATATTACATAAATGATCATTAAAGTTTCGAGTAATGGTATTATTAACCCTGTTGGTTAAAGTTCAATGACACCGTATCCGTGTGGCACCTCTCATCTTTATATCGAATAGGGGAATTGGCTTAGCATAACATGCTACTAAGGGCATCCACAATGGCTAAGTTTTTATGTAAAGCGTTTTTATAAAAAGCTTTTCAAAAATTTTTTACTCCGATGGTAAAAACTAAAATATAGCTTAGGAACCATTAAATTACAATTTAATATAGATGAAAGCTGGTAACCTATTCAACTTTCAAGTTATCTACAACAACAACAACAGGACCCAATCCCTGCGCGGGTATGGGGGAGGTAAGCTGTAGACAGTCTTACCTCTACACAAAGGTAGAGAGATTGCTTCCATAGGGACCTCCGGCCACAAAGGAGTGCAAGATGGAAAATGAGAAATGTTTAGAAAATCATACCTGTCTGCCGAGAATCTGAAAAGAAAAAATACCTGTTTGCTGTGTCCGGCTACTATGCGGGTCGAACGTTTATCAATCATGTGTCCTACCGATATCTTAGAAACATGTTTGCCAATACAAATACAGATACGAAAGCAACCATATCGAGCATATTAAACAACATAAAAGTAGCAAACTAATACGTAACTCGAACAAGTAGTGGGAAACAACCAAGACAACATACATATAAATAAGAAATGACAAAACCTGCTAAGATCTCGATTGAGCCAAGGCGGTAACTACTTCTAAACAACCTATGGCAAAAAAGGACCTTAGGCCGCCTAGCTATCCTAATCCTAATCATGTTTCAAGTTATCTACCAATATACTAAAACATGATTGTCGAATTACTTGTTTACTTAGATTTAACGGCCTAATCTGGTTTTTTTACTGCCAGTGGCCTGTTCCCGAACCACTCCCTATATATTTGTCTCAAGCAGGATTTGAGTCCGAGACCACTCGGAGATGATTTTTTGTTATACATTTTACATAGATGATTATTAAAGTTTCCCGTTATGGTATTATGATCCCCGTTTGTTAAGTTTTTATGACGTGGTGTCCGTGTGGCACCTCACATTTTTACATGGAATCGGGGAAGTGGCTTAGCATGACATTTTACTAAGGTTTAGAAGTTACTAGAAAAATTACCCGCGCATAGCGGCGGAGTAGTTCCTACTTTTACCCATGTTCTTGACTCCGGAGTTTGAGATGTGTGACCGTCGAGTGTTATAATTCCGGTGAATTCTTTATATCCGGCGAGATAGAGAAAAATGGAGAGAGGGAGAGAAATATGAAAGACCACAGGGATCACAACTGTGAAGGGACCATTTGTCATGTTCTTGACTATATAATCTTTTTGTTATATTTTAGAAGTGTGTCAAATGACCATATTGTCCTTAGTACAGGATGAGAATGGATGGTCTTGATCTATCATGCTAAAGATGAACGGCTAAGATCGTGTCTTAACTTAAGAGTTGAAGTCTTAAAATTCCTAGAGAAGGGTAGACAATATGCTTTATATATGAGTATAGATATAGATGATTGGGATTCCCATAGGTTTGTTTAAAGTCAACTATTACTTTGTTGCAAGTCTATCAACATTTATTTGGCTTGTGGTACATGTGAAAGAGTTTGATGAAGTCATCAAATTCTTGTTGGAAATATAAACAACCCCATATTGATTATGGAGTTAAAGAGCAGTTTGTTTGACTTTCAAGTTTTAGCGTGCTTAGTTGAAACTTATTATATAGTTATATACATTCGTTCTTTCAGGTTTATTGTTGTAGTGAAATGTTCATACTTAACTACAGCTGTGGTTTCTGTAATTTTGCAGAGAAGATTCATATGCCCAACAAAAAGAGTCCCAAACCTACGGTTTCAAAAATATCGAGCCTCTTATATGTTAGAAGTTACAGTGCCTAGCATTGATATCCCTATATCATCTTCACTCAACTCCACTGAACTTATGTATGTAGATCTTTCTTTCCCGATCACTTTTTTCTTTTAGTTATTACTCCTTCCATCCACCGAATTGTGACACTTAGAAGTTAGAAGGTATGGCAATATAGCACACATGCACTTCAAGGAAAGTACTTGACTGGTTGATAAATGTCAGAAACTCTCTTCAATAACTGCTAGTAAGGAAAACAATTTTGTAGACTTAAATTAATATTGTTCACGGAAAAGGGTAGTATTAGCTTGATATTATGCCAGTGATTGAAAGGTTGCAATTTTGCAGCACAGGTGGTACTTCTGACCCAGTTAGTTACGGTTGAGTCTATATGGTAATGTTTGGGGGGGCAGGTAAAATAGGAAAAATAGGTTATAAAGATACATGTCATGGGTTGATAGTTCCCAAAGTGTATTTTTGATCATAAAATGTCTGAATTTTTTTTATTCACAAGAATAGATTGTCACTTCAAGAATAGATTATCACCAATGATATAATTTTGTAATTGTACATGACTCACTAGTTGTCAGGTTAGATGCATAAAAAGGTAAAGAACTTCTTTTGGACAACGAAGGTTGTTTGCACCCACGAAACGATAAAGCTTTCAAAAATTTTGATCTTCAGATATGAGGGAATTTGACCAGGTTACCTTGCCAAAATGATGAGATTGCAGCTGACATGTCAGTAAATTTGAGCATGTCAGTAAATTTTGATCTTCAGATATGAGGGAATTTGACCAGGTTACCTTGCCAAAATGATGAGATTGCAGCTGACATGTCAGTAAATTTGAGCATGTTGTTTTTTTTCTTTCTTTAACATGCGCCTGAAAGCAGGTTAACTTATAAGATTACCCTGAATGAAACTTTATTCAATGTTATAATCCTTTTTTTGAATGCAAACAAACTGCTGTTATCTGTCATTTTGACTAAGTTTTGCTTGTAACTGAATCTATTGATCATGAACAGAAGTCACGTATCAGATGCCATGCCAGATTATATCCAAAGTTTAGTTTTGATGGATCTGGATCCGGGGACAGCTAAGTTAGCAATAGCGCTGTTGGGGCCTTTCCTGTCAGCATTCTCGTTCCTCTTCATTGTAAGAATTGTGATGTCATGGTATCCAAAGATTCCAGTTGGGAAGTTTCCATATGTTGTGGCATATGCCCCGACAGAGCCAATTTTAACTGTGACCCGGAAGGTGATTCCGCCCCTTGGTGGAGTTGATGTAACTCCTGTGGTTTGGTTCGGTTTGATTAGTTTTCTTAATGAAATATTAGTTGGTCCTCAAGGCTTACTTGTCCTCTTATCTCAACAGGTTTAGATTATGTACCGAGTTGTAAAAAAACATCTACAATTTTTTGGACCCTACCTATGTCAATAAAACACAGTTTGCTTGACACGGATTCTTAATATTTACTAACTGCATTGATACACATTTTATTGACAGGTTGATAGGGATTTATGTTAATCTGTAGCAGGTTAAGCAAATAAAATATAAAACATAGCTTCTAACTAGAACAAAAGTGGGTCGAAGGGTGAAAGTTATCCAAATTTAAGCTTTAATCATTTTACCAAAAAAAAAAAAAAAATCAAGTTATTGTTGAAAACTTGAAATGGTATAATTCTGTAATTACCTTTGATAGACCCCCCGTTATTGTTAAAATGGGTATAATATTTTTCTTCCACAGGTTCTCCAAGTGATAAAAGTACAAGAATTGGGGGCTATAAAGCTCCAAACCTATTATTTATCTTTAAACTCTACATGGTAGTATGGTACATACAACTCTAAACTCTTGGACGCATACCTATTAAATTAAGATATCGGTCATTATAAATCCAAAGGCCACCAGATTGAACTAATTTGTTGGACACATTTTTAGCTTCTTGAAACTCTTTTGGATTCTGAAATTTTCTTTTGGAAAGGGCAAAGATTTGTTTTAAAAAACCTGAGACTGACCCCAATTAAACCATTCCGCACCGAACACGTGAGAGGTAAAGAGTGGTGTCGACCACATGAATTGAACGTCTGACCTCATTTTATGGAAAAGGCAAAATTGCTCTACCCTTTTAACCAACTCAGTCATGCATACTGGACAACAATATTTGATTTTTATGTACACAACATAGGTTAATAAGTTATTCCTAGTTTTGTCTACGCTTTTCATAAAGATGATTGTCAACTCTTCTCTGAAAGTCCTTTACAATGAGTTCACTAACAATATACTGTGGCGGGAACGGTGGAACCCATGGTTCTCAATATTCATTGGACGGCTTGCCAACGCAGAAACATCAAAGAGTAGTACACATGAAGTTGTGGAGTTGAATCAACTTTAATTTATCCACCAAAAAGCGATATTCTAATAGTAATCAACGTAAAATTGTTAAAGTACAATATAGTAATTGTTTAAATATAAAAGAAGCGAAAAACAAATAAGATTTAGTAACTTTATATTAAAACATATAGAAAAAGAAAAAAGTCAAAAATCTTAACTTAGGTAATTGTTAGGGAGACGGAGTGACCAAATTTATGGCAAATTTATGGGTTGAACCCTCCAGGTAAACCACTGCCAACAATGAATTTATGGCCAAGAGAATAGGTTGGAGGGTTATATACCCTTTATTGATAAATGGAGAGAGAAAGGGTGTTTTGAATGTTGGGAGGTGGGGGCCCACGATTTTATAACGTTACAGCCAACTAAAACAAATAAAAAATCATTTATCCCCAAATTTTATTCACCTTCTTCTCCCTTTCCTTTTCATTTACCCCATTGAATACAAAACCCTTTCAAACAAACACCATTCAATCCCTTGTCTTCCATGGATCCAAGGAAGCAAAAAAATGTTGCTGGTGGTAGACGGGGAGGAGGACGAGGAAAGCGAACGCCATTCATTCCCCCGACGAAAACACCGAATCATCAACAAGCCAATATGCCACTGCCGAGAGCTTCTATCCCACAACAAATGCGACATCAAATCCCACAACAAATTTGACATCAAATCCCACAACAAATTCCCCAACCTCAAGCTTACTACCCACAACCGGCGTACTCACAAGGTTACGTTTACGGTTCACCGCCGCCGGCTATATATTCATATGTTTTAGTTTTAATTTTACTATGTTTTAGTTTAATAAGAAAAAGAAAAAAAGAATAATTGAGTGGGTTGAGAATTTATCGGCCACCAGTAACCCTTAGTGAATACATGGTTTTCTAATCTAAGATAGAACGGACAATATTTCACTATTTATGGTAATTCGTAAAATGTGTTTTCTTCTATTTAGACCTATGCAACCATGGACGGATCTACAATGGGGGCAGTGTGGGCAACTGCACCCATACCAATTTTGGTACAATGTAATTTTTTAAAGGTATATTCGTAGTTTTGTTCCTAAAAAATATAAATAAACAAAAAATACATACAAATGTCACCATTGTTGTCATACGCCTTTCTATAACAACCCGCCTTACCACAACGGAATATTGTCCGCTTTGCCCGCAGGCTCACGACTTTGTTTTCGGTTGCTCGGGCAAACTTCCCAGAAGGGTCACCCATAAGGCATTGTTGCCGCCCAAGCACGCTTAATTGTGGAGTTCTCCTCTCATCCACAACCAATACACCCAAAACGCGTTGTGTTATGTAAGGCCAATGATATATTCGTACCACATTTTTGATTGATGCACCACAATATATAACTTTTACAGCCGATTGTATAAACCTGTACTGCATAGGTGTGGTAAATTTATCAAAAGAAGTGGTACAAATATCACTTCCCTATTATAGCCATGATCCCTTTGTATGTCAGCGATGTATGCTTTCACACCCCCTTCACACAACCCAACGTCCTCGTTGAGTCATGCAAGCACGTCATACACTCATAACAATCCCAAGGGTTGCTCTGATACCACTTGTAATACCCCGCCTTACCACAACACAATATTGTCTACTTTGCCCATAGGCTCATGGCTTTTTTTCTGGTTGCCCGGGCAAACTTCCCAGAAGGGTCACCCATAAGGCATTGCTTTCACCTGAGCACACTTAACTGTGGGGTTCTCCTCTCATCCACAACCAATACGCCTAAAAGGCGTTGTGTTATGTAAGGCCAATGATATTACTTATAGCCAGTATCCCCTTTGTTTGTCAGCGATGTATGCTTTCAATGTATATATATATATATATATATATATATATAAATGAAAAAGCTTTAAAAAGCTTATTAAGTTAAGTTTTAATATCATTGACAAGGTGAAATATCAAAATTTGGTAAACAAAAATCAAAGCGAAAAGAGTGTGAACTTACGAGCAAACAAGAAAGAAATAGAGAAGAAGAAGTATTCAAACAAATATTGAGTTGTGGAGAATCTCTTATGTGTACGTGGCCAAGGTTTCAAAGGAGCAGAAAAAGTGACTAAATGTTGAGTTAAAAAAATTGCTAGCCAACAATTTAAGGTTGTTACGCGGGTTTCTTAGAGCTGGATTAGATGGATGTTTACGTACATATTAGCTCAACTCAAGGTGAGTATACGAACTATTATTATATATGCGAAAGAAATATATGTCGGATATTTCTGTAATGTGATAGTTTGTTGATAGTTGTCGTATATGTTCTACGCGACAAGTTGAGAATATAATTGTGTTAAAAATGAATGTTTCGAATTATATGGCATAACCAGCTATTAGTTATGAAGTAGATTGATATTGCTTGTTAAAGCCGTTGTGACGATTGGGCTATTGTTAAAGCCGTTGTGACGATTGGGCTATTGTTAAAGCCGTTGAGAATGATTGGGCTATCGTGAAAGCCGTTGAGAACGATTGGGCTATCGTGAAAGCCGTTGAAAGCGATTGAGCTATCGTGAAAGTCGTTTTCATATGACGAGATAAGTTAGGCGTGAGTCCACGGTGAGGTTAATGTTCACATGAGGGTTATGTTAGGTAATTACTCTGTGAACTTTTATATGATCAATAATGTTACGATTATGTGTTGATTAGTATAAAATGTTTAGGGTTGTAAACGGTTCGGCTCGGTTAGCTAGAAATTTCGAACCCTTTTTCGGGTCTCGGTTCGGTTAGTTAGAAATTTTGAACCGTTTAGTTCGGTTACCCGCAAATCGGTTACCCAAAAAGTCAGTTAATTTCGGTTTTATTTTCGCTTAACCATATATTAAAGTTATGCTAATATAAAGTTTAAGTTTTCAATTATAATAGTCAATTTACATATCATTAATTAATTTTTCTATGTATAATAGTTATTTAACTACATTAATATTTTGTTTTATAAATAAATATGCATTATATCTAATTGTTAATTACTTTTTTCTAACGTTATATTTATGTAATACAAGTTTCTATTTAACAGTATCATGATTTACTATTTAAAATGTTTTTTTATATGATATTACTAATATTTTTGATTAATATCTTAAACAAAGTTAACAACTTTTTTTAAAAAGAGTATATATATATATATATATAAGAAAATTACTTACAATATTCAAAACCAATCATAGATTGAGAAAGAAAGTTAGTAAAATTGTTAATATTTTAGACAACAATTACAAAAAATTAGCTAAAGAGATATGTAAATGATGTATTCATGTAATACATATATGTGTAAATATACTTATATATGATTATATGTAGGCATATATCAAAATTCGGTTCGGTTAACTGCGGATAATGAATACTGAAAACCGTAACCAAACCGTTACACTTCGGTTTTATGTTTTCGGTTTTTTCAGGTTTCGGTTTTTTCAGTTTCAGATCACGCGGTTCGGACAGGTTTTTCGGTTCATTTCTTACACCCCTAAAAATGTTGATATAATATTGTATCGAGGAAAATTGAAATAAACGGTCTATATTTGTTTCAACTATATAATACCAGTTTATATACTCACTAAACGTAAAGCTTACCCCAATGTTATTAACTATTTTGTAGGTAAAATATGAGCTAAGATGCTTGAGATGTTTACGTGCCTGAAGAGAATGGAACTTGTACCAGTTATAGGTTTGGATTAGAGGTACAAGTGTTTCTTTAGACGTGATATCAACGCCCACCTGATTCTCTAAAATAAATAAATAAATGAATATACATTGTTTTATAAAGTTATATTTTTAATTAAATAAAAGAACTAATTAAAAAAAAAGTTTTATTAAAACGAAAAGTATGACATAAATGACCTCATAATGCTTAAAATTAAGATAAAATTGTTGGATGTTACACTTTTCTTTGAAAGTATATTACTTATGTTGGAAGTATTAGTTTTTGAGATAAAATTCTCTATTGGTAAAGTAAAAATCTTGATTTTTAATAGAGTTTAAAAAGATAAGTTTACGAAAGTGTTTAATTTGTTTGGTTAAATGTATCATACATTGATAAATAGTATAACTGTATGTAAAAATGTTATTTTCTTTTCAAATTATTATATAATAGTAATCACAATAGTCAAGTGAAAATTTATGTAGAGGCTAAATTCTATATCATTTATTTCGATGAACTTATTATATGTTGTTTAATATAACACAGCCCCTCCTTCAGTCCATTGTCCAAATTTGCAAAGACCAATGTTCAAGTTTCCATAACTTGCACTCACATGAAAATATTTTAGGAGTCCATTTTTTCTAATTCTCAGGTAAGGGCTATTTTTTTTTTGAAAATATTTTTCTTTAAAGATGATCCTAATAAATATAATAATAACAAACTTTTAAATTTGGCCCTTCACAAAAAAAGTTATGGCTCCGTCCCTGTGACCTAACCTGGATATTTTAAAGTGTTGAAACATCCCAAATGACAAGATGTGGAACTTATAGATATGATAATGATAAAAGGAGCATAAAACGTTAACCACGGTGTATTTTTAAAAATGAAGAGAGTTAAATAAAAAAAGTTGAAAAATCAATCAATAAAATTATAAATAGCAATGAAGTTATTTGCACCGTTAAGTCCGCACTGACGCAGCAAACAGACGTTAAAGTCAGTTATGTAAATGGATTTTATTTGAGGAACCATTATCCAGACAGAGACAGACAAAAGGGTTTTACAGTACATCTTCTAAACCTCAACTGATTTCGCAGGTACTTTATCCCCTCCTTTGTAATCAATTTTTTTTTTTTTTTGATTTCATCCATTCAATTCAGGGTTTCATCATCACCAATTTTTTAATTTCTGTATAACCTTTTTTTTTCTTAGTTATTGATGAAATTACCCAAATATCAGCTGCTTTTTTTTTTATTGGGTTTTACAGTGAGGTATCTGCTTTGTATATAGTGCTAGTATCATATTGCTGTTGGGTAGGGGAGAAAGGGTGACATGTCACATGATGATTGATATGAAAAATAAAAATGGGGGTAGAGTAAATAACTTTATAAAAGTATGAATAATATTGAATCTGCTTTGAGTTTGATATCTGTGACGCAATGCAATGCAATCCATGTAAATTTTGACTTTAGATTTATTGTGGATATACTATTTTTCGAACTTTAAACTTGGATTATGTTTATGAATATGTTAAAAGTACAATTAGTTCTGTAACCTATGTATATTTATAGATTCGATTGATTTTTGTTGAACCACCTTCCAGGAGCTGTTTGTTACTGCTTACAACATGTTATCCTCACACCTCTGCACAGCTAGAGTTCCGATTTCATAATTTCTCAGTACGTCTTGGGTGTCTGCATACTTTGTATTCTTGGATATAATACTCGATAAAATCATTCACCTTTTTGTGTCTTCCTTTAAGAGAGGGCATCATAACTAAAAGTTTTGGGACTTCCATAATTTTTGAATCATAATGTCTCTCATATTATCCCCATCACTTATTTCCTCTTGCTCTTGTGCTAATAATGTAAAGGCGCCGCTCTTTTTTATCTCACAAACATCCTTATTGCATCCGCATTGCAACATTCTTGGAGAACCATTATTTGCTAATAAGCAATCCATGAATCTAAAACATAAGTCAAGTTTAGAAGTTATTACAAGACAATCAACTAACTCCCACTTTGAGTTTGCGGGTGATGACAACTTTATGGAAGATGATTGGAAGGATCAAGAAGATGTTGATGATCTAGATTCACCTTGGGAAGGGGCGATTTTGTACCAAAGAAACCCTTCAATCACTCACCTTGAGTATTGTACAACTTTAGAAAGATTAGGATTAGGACATATTTCGTCCGAAGTTTCAAAATCTCGAGCCTCTTTGATGGGATTACGAGTCACAAAGTCAGTGAAAGATTTTCCACACGGAACTCCTGTCTTGATATCTATCGACGTTACCAGGAAAAAGCAGAACTTGAAACTTGATGGGATCATACGTACAGTCATAACTCTCGGGTGCAATAGGTAACCTTATGTCCTTGAATTTATGCCTATGCTAACTGGAAAATGTATGTTAATTTAGCTGTTTTATCTTGTGGATTTGAACTCCCTTTGTTCTATAATGGCTACCTAATATTATCATGTATTGGGTGTACAAGAACGTGTCCCACTATGGTCATTGGACAAATTTCCAAGGGTGAACACCTTTTTTTATGTTCAGTGACTTGGGTGCTCAAAAATAGTACGAGTACGTTGCAATACATGGAAAACATGTAGAGCTACATTGCTATTCAGTTAGATTAGCACATATAAAAATGCACATTGGAATATGTTTAGTGTCCCAGCTCCCTAAACTTATTACTGTATGCATCACAATTAGTCAGATCTGACTATTTTATTTTCAGTATTTCTAGTATATAGTATATTTTAACTTGTTTATTGTAGATTGTCCTTATTAAAAAAGTATTGTGACATCACTTTTTACGAGATATGATTTTGGAGTTGCATAATAGATATAATAAAACGGCAATGCCACAAAGGACTGGTCAGTAAACTTGCCTTTAGAAAGGACATAAACTAGATGTGACAAATTGGGTGGGTTGGGCAAGTTTCTTTAGCAGGTGAAACAAAGTTGTGTCTCAATGCGCAAGTCTTTGTAAAAATGGGTCCGTTTGGGTGGGCCACCGACATTTTTGTTACTTCGTGAATTTTATTAGTAGTCAATACATCTAATATGGTTTCAAACTATTTAATATTTTTTTAGATGTAGATCTTATTGTTCTAAATAGATGGTTATATGCATTTTTATACACTTCCTACTCACTTATGACTGGCTCAACCAACTTGGCTGTTGGTATATCTAGTTAAGATTTTACATTTTTAGGGTATAATATAACTGAAGTCGGCCCATTGCTAAATTAATGGTTCAAACTTGCGATCTTTGACATAAACAAAGTTATCGTGTTTTAGTCAAAGGTGTGCTAAGTACCGTGCTACTACAAGTGTGGTCATTACTTATATCCTGCTTCAGATGACCTTATTTCATATAGTCTATGCTGCAAACATTAATATAGTGACCATCTGTAGGAAAAAATAGTCTCATGGCTAGGATTAGATAATGTCAGCACAAGTATTTATATTGCCAAAACTTGTATATATGGACAGGACTCTGTTTCAAGATAAATGAATTCTTTTATAGAGTAAACGACTAAACGTAAAGAAAGAATAGAAAAACACATCATTGTATTACAACCAGTCAACCATCAATGTAAATAACCATATCCGTAATCCTTTTCTTTCTTCTCGTTTGGAACTTAAAAAAATGATCCCGATAGTTAAAGCCTGAAAAGCTGGCATGATAACCAAAGGGAGTGAAATGGAGAAAATATTACATTAGGGAGTAGCATACAGTTTATATCATTCATGTGACGTGATGAATAAGTCCACGTACCAATCAAAAAGACATAAAGAACTCTCCAATGGAGCACATATGAAGATAATGAATGATTTTAAGAAAAAGAAAATTATATAATGATATTTAGTAATCTGGGTGAGGGTCTATTATTGTTATGGAACATTTTTAGTAGGTTTAAGTAGTGCAGTTGATGTTCTAATTGAAGCTATTCTCTGTAGTCTAATCTGCTCTCTGAATTTGGCTATGAATTCATCAGCTTTCTTATCCACATCTGGACCAACGTTATCCATTATTGACTCGACGTTCTTTTTTGAAGCAAGTTCTTGAAGCTCTTCTTCTTCTTCCTCTTCTTCATGCTCCTCCACCTCGCTTTCATCATCTGAATCTTTTGATGCCGTTTCCCTGAAAATTTCTTTTGGGTTCTCAGTAAATTTTTGAGGTTTTTCCTCATGATCATGATCATCATCTCCATCATCATTGATGAAGAATTGTTTCTTGCTCCCTCTTCTTTCTATGAAGCTTTGGATTTCTCTGTCTTGTGATAAATATCCTGATGTGAAAAACTTTGCACCCGATGAGGTATCAGTTTGAGTCCTGATTGCCCCTCTTCTATTACCACTACTACTACCATCCCTGTTATTAGAATCCTCATACTTCGGGATATTTCTTCTAAGTTCCTTACGCGGATAATATGTATTGATTCTTCTGCTGTGTGGTGGCGGTGGTGGTGGGGGAGGGGGTGGTGGAGGACGAGGAGGAACTGGTGACTTGTTTTTTGGGCCAACGTCATGTTCTTCTCGGGATTGAATTAGCGAGGATGATAATGGGTTTGAAGAAGACTTAGATAAAGGTGATTCGATGCCCGTCATCATCCTCCCTGATCTTGATCTCCATGGTATGGGCGACCGTAAAACTGTATTCTCCTCTTCTCCCTCCCCGCTTAATTTGCTTCTGCTTCTGCTTCTAGAAGATGAAAACCGTCTCAAAGAGTTGGAAGGAGAACTATTATTCAGCGGCTTGGAATCATCATAGATCATGGATGATGATGATGATGATGCAGAAGCTTTGTGTTTTAAATTGCGAACAGGCAAAAGCAGGGGAGGAGGATTACCGTTGGATGATGACTCTTTGGCGACAACTACAATGGGCGGTTCACCTCTATAATACTGAGAATTCCAGGTCTGAATCACCTGCTTGCTACTATCCTTCTCATGAGACCTATGCCCGCGTGCCAAATCATCATCATCATCATCAAACACCACTGAAGATGCTTGAAGCAATCTGGCCACATAAGTATGAGTCGATGACCCCTCTTCTTCTTCTTTCTCACACTTAGGGGATGCTTCATCGTTCAGCTTGCTGAAAACTCCGTAAGAAACCGCGATTCCAACAAACACAAGTTGCAGAAGCTCCCAACTTGAAGAACTTGTGGTGTTTGTTTTCTCGGAATCAGGGTTGGCCTGCCAAGGGAATAATGGAAGGACCAACAGGAATAATATAGATAGGAAGACAGCTTTGTACAAGAAGTGGTTGTAGATTTTTGTTGTTGCCTTGGTTGGCATGTTGTTCTTGACGGTGGTGTACAAGTCCATCTCCGCCATTGGAACTGATCAAAAGTTTTAAAGTTTAGTTTTTGCACAACAAGATCTTCAGTCTTTGAAGCTAAGCAAAGAACAAAAAGAATGAAGGGGGAGGATTTTGGAGGATTGAGTTGGTTTCAAGCTATATAATGCCTTTACTTTCTTGGACTTTTTTCTTTTTCGCTTTTTATTTCATTATTATAATTATAGTTTGATATTTATAACCTTGTTTTATACTGCAACATCACTAGTAGTACATTTCTTTTTAAGGGGTATATTGGGAAATTTCAGTGGGGTACAAAATGGGTTGCTTGGATGCTTACGCTAGCTTTTGATTAAAAAATTTTGATAAAAAGGGGAATAATGTGGATAGCTTGTGTCCCCTTTCCTTCTCTACACTCTTCATATGATTCCTTTACATCTTTTGGAGTTTATTCTTTTTTACACAAATCCCAAGTCTTTATTAATATGTGTGATTTATATCTGTTGCTGATCTGGGTTGGGCACTGTTTGTGTTCATTTTAGGTGTGGTGGACCGGCGGCTGATTGTGTATTCTCCAATTTCTCACTTGTACTATCTGAAGAGCCTATAGAAGAGCCTGAAATTATAAACATGGGAGTGATTTTTGGTCAAAATGAACAAGAAGATGAAGTGTCTGTTGACTTAGATGACTGGCTGTATTTCCCTCCTGAAGAGAAATCAATAGATATATCGAAGCATGTAAGAGACATGGTCCACCTGGAAATAAAGATCAGTGCTTTATGTGATCCAATGTGTAAAGGTTTGTGCCTCAAATGTGGTCAAAATCTTAATACTGGTAGTTGTAAATGTAGCGAGGTGACTCCAAAGCCGAAAAGTTATGGGCCTCTTGGAGATCTGAAAGAGAAAATGCAACAATAAGGAGGCCGGTGCTTCATCTGATTAATTTTGGATCTATTTGTTGAGAGTAGTTCTTTTACATGTACTTACAGTGTATACTTTTTTTGATATGTTGAAATGTAATATATTCTTGCATGATTGTACAAGGCGTCGACTGGACTAAACCGAAATTGATGAATTGAAAATATTGAAACTGAAATGCTGGACTGTTCTGAACCAACCGAGACCTGTTCAACTTGATATAATGTGGGTTTGTAAAAACCTGTGATGAACGGAAACTATTCTGTTTAATAGTTCAGTCACTAGGAATTGGACCAAATGCAATAATAATGATGGGCAATAGAGAGCAACTAATCTGTTGAGGGATTAAGTTCCCCATAGGGAGTCTCAAGCTACACATTTTCAGCTTCTTGAACCTAGCTCCTTGCTTTTCCTACCTTTTTGCTTTTGTGAGGAAATAATGATGCCTGGCAAGTAGGCCACCTTGGTGGTGGTTGTGTATCTTGTAACAGGAAAATAAAGTTATGGAAAATATAAGTAGCAACTACTAGGTTACTCATTTCAACTATCTTCTAAACAAATTAAGCCAATAAGGCTTACACACATCCATATCCACAACAATGCCACACATTAACTAGAAGTATAACACAAATATAACACAATCACAAACATCATCATAAATTCATCTATTGATATTACTTGCAAGTAAAATGCCACAAGTATTCAGATGTTCAAAAAGTATCTCAAAAAGCATGAAAATTCTAAAGATTAAGGTACTAACTTCGCTAGCAACCATCTATCGAATATTTTATAGAAACCAACAAATGCAAACCCTCTAGAGTTGAGTTGAAGGGCATGCAAATAGCAAGGGTGTCACATGATGGAGCAAGGATCGACCGCTGCATAGTTGTGATACGGGTCATTATACTCTTGATATGGCAATGAAGGCACATGGGTTGCCGGTGGAAGTGGGTATTGGTGGTCATAATAAGTAGTGTTGTAAGGAGGACCATAATCCATTCGAGCAGCCGGCCCATATGACATGCCATAAGGATAATAACGATCATTAGTTTCATAATAAGGCATGCTATGCAATGATGACCGGTAAGCATCTCTATAGGGCGGCATATAATTACCAACGGTTGGACCATATGAGCGATAAAAGTTGTTTCTTGTGTGTGGATGTTTGAGCTTAACATCGATGAGCGTTGCATGTTCACCTGAACGCAACGCTGCCTTCATTAGTACACTTGGATCAACTTCTCCAGATATTTTGAATATATTCTCTCGACGGTTCCATTCGACCTCATAAACTCCTGCAAGTTAATTGATCAAAACATCATATTAATTATCAAGACCGGTTTCATAAAACACATTCTCTAAACTCATTGAATGGAAACTGGTTTTGTAGAAACACTTGTCTAAAAAGCCCATTAATTAAACAAGGACCAGTAGTTTTCAAGAAACACTGTCTCTAAACCCATAACCCTGTGTGATGTTTGTTTTGTTATTGGTTTACCAGCTAATATAAAGACTCTTTTTTATACAAATAATATCTTTTGTTGTAATGCAACCATCATGTAAGAATTACTTGTTTCTAGTTACCAGTAATATATATATGGTTAAGTGCGCCGGAATGCAATCAACTAATCACCAAAAGTTATTGTATACACGAACTTTAGATCGGCTTTATTGTGTTCAGAAAACTTGAAATTATTTTTATTGTGAACATAAAACGGATGTGGGACCGGTTAATTCACATAAAACTTGTTTATTTTCATGTATTTTTTTATTATGTGCATAAATTAATCCCAAAAAGTTATTGTGTGCACACCACGTAAGCAGTCAGCTGGTCAACGTGAAAGTGGTGACCGGCTAACTTCTTACCCGGTAACTTTTGTTTACTATGAGACTCTTGAACAAGTTTCTTGAATACAATAAAGCCGACCTAGAGTTCGTGCACACAATAACTTTTCAGGATTAGTTGACTGCATTCCGGCGTACTTAGCCCATATATATATATATATATATATATATATATTATAAGGTGAGATAATTTGAGACCACCTCTTATTTTAGGACCATTGATTTTTGTACACCATCATGATCTACTACGATATACAAGACCTTTTTGTAAAAACACTAAGACTTTCCGGCGATGGATCCATAGAAAAATCATGTGTAAGTTACTTACACATGTGTAACTTACACATGTGTAAGTGTGTAAGTTAACTTACACATGATTTTTCTGTGGGCCCGTCGCTTGAAAGTCTTAGTGTTTTTACAAAAAAGTCTTGTATATCATAGTAGATACATGATGGTGGTGTGTAACTTACGAAAATCAATGGTCCTTTTTTGGACTTTTTTTAGTTGGTCTCAAATTATCTTTCCCCTAAATATATAAATATATATATAAGCATCAACACAGTAAGCAAACTCAGATCGAGAGACTAATATATAGAAACCATACTATGCAACACAAAAACCATATACAAAAAACAAAAGCTCACCACGGATGGACCGTATCGTATCATAACTCCTCATCATACAAGATTCACAATCAGCATGAACTTGAAGTTGACATTCCTTCAAAACCAATTAATTAATAATATATGTTATAAGCAATTATTCAAACACATATATCTTCAATTGTATCACATATATAGGCGCGCATTATCAATAATTAATTAATTAAATGACGAGAAGGTTAACTTTACCATATCCGCGCACGGTAACGCCATGTCGTTGAAGATGAATTTCTAGAGCTAGCGGAATAAATGATCGACCTACTGTCCATACGTGCGTATATATGTATTTAAAACAAGGGACAGAATCAATCTATTTTTGTAGTTAGATACGTATAAAATGAAATATATTATATTTAGATTGCTATTTCTAGAAAAGATTTAGCTAATTATATTGTAGATACGAGGTTTCTATAAATTAATATTAAAACGAGAAGATTGAGATGCAAAATTTCTTACCCATCTCATCTCTATATATATACATGATAATTTCCGTGAATTGATTACATAAACAACACAAACCGGTCGGCTTTTTGCGTCTACTCTCGTCGTTCCCAAAAGCAAGGTATAGTACACAAATCCATATAACTTATCATGGTATATGTGACTTATGTTAGAATTTATTTACGAATTTATGTCCTAAAGCTAAATAAATTTATTTGTATAATTAAAAGTCGACCTAAATCCGTTGATGACTAACAATCCGATATGCTGGTTGACTAGTTATCAAATTAGTCTGTCTTTCTTAACAAAGTTTCCTACATACACACCCTTAATAATTTCTTTCATATATTCAAAAGTTGCATATAGTCTCCTGGTAATTATGATTTTTAATTGTTTAGTGAATGGATTTTTTTGATTAAGGTATGAATGTTGTTGTTAGATAGCATGATTTTCAGATGAATTCGTTAATCTTTTTATTGTTCATTCTATGTTTGGATATCTAGATAAATTGATTATCTATGTTTATCTTTGATTTTACATACTTTTAATCTTTATTTAGTTTTCATATAACTCGAAGTTAACTCCATCATGATTTTGTTAATGTACGTTGTTGATTTTTATTATTATATTATTTTAACAGTACATGTAACATAGCTAGACATTCGACTTATCAACATATTATTCTTGAAATCCTGGTATATTTTCTAAACAGCTTTGATTTTTATATAAGTTTTGTTTTCAATGTCATATGCTCATAAACTCATTACCTACAATGTATATAAATTATCCCCAAGATCAAACATATATGATCAATCCGTACGGGTATTAATACTAGTTCAATATATAAATTAGTAACAAATCATTTTGTTCATTTTTGAAGCTAGCTATATAGCTTCCATGGAACCCAAGTCTCAACCGCAGAACCTGCAGTTCATTGTAAGTTTTGAGTAATATCAAAAACTGTTAAATATGTATCTAGCTAGCTATATGTGTGCTTATAATGACTTCAATCTAATTGCCACGATATGTTCTAATGAATGTACGTAACATGTATTGCATGCAGGGCTTCGTCTTTAAGGTGAATCTTGACAGTTCGGGGGATAAACTAGTTAAGAAAGTGTTCAACACTTTTGAAGGTAATATATGTGTGTGTGTTTTGAGTGTTTCCATCATCTATTTCTATTCTATTCATGCTGATATAACAGAAAGAAGCTAGATTAATGACTTTTGTTTTTGATTGCGGTTAATTAAAGAGGTAAAACAATGGAACGTAGGAGGAGATGGGACGATAACCATGAATGGTGAAATTAATCCAAAGAAAGCTATAAAGTGTCTGACGATATTAAAGAAACATGGAAAGATAGAGCAATTGCAATCTGGAGAATGTTCAACAAATCTAACTATAAAGAAAAAAGAGGCTGCTCCAAAGACTAATAATAATAATAATAATAACAATAACCAAGACATGGGACCAATATATCCATGTTATTATAACAATGGTTATGGAGGATATGATAATGGATATGGCTATGGTTATGGTTATGGTTTTCCGTATCCTACATTTGGAGCAAGTAACAATTATGCCACTTATAATGATAACACTCTTGAATGTGGAGGCCATGCCGCTGATTGTGCCTCACACCATATGCAAAAGCGCGATCATTCTAGTACCAAAAAGCCCGCAGATGATCACAAGTCTTCTTCAAAGCCAGAAAAAGCTTCTTCTTCAGTTAGCTTTAACAAGCTTGGTGTCCATGGTCACAAAGAAAAAAGGGGCTGCTGTATTATGTGAGATTCAACTTTTTTGAGTTTCTTGATGTTATTTAGTACTGACTATTAATAATAAATGTTACAACTCATGGAGCGAGTTATGATATGATTTGACTTTTAAGTATAAGGTTATTTGCGAATTTTATTACTTGGCATTTTCAATCAAGCTAGGTTTATTGTATTGTAGTATATATTTGTAGTTCATGCATGGATTTTCAAACAACAAACTTTTGTGATCGCTGTTCAGTTTCACATATGTTTGAAACTGGCCGGGCCGGTGGGGCAATATATAGAAATTGTAACTTCGACTCATAAGTTGAGTATGTCGTGGGATGGGGCCGGGCCTTAAAAAAGATAAATCTGCCATGTATAGAAGATTTATTGAAAGCAAAAGCCTGTTTGTGTTTGGTCACCTGCTCTATATCTTCTTTTACATCCGATGCGCAATGCCAATGATCATATACTTCATCGAATGATGGGCGGCTTAAAAGGGGGATGTAATAAACTTATTATATATTAAAAATGGATACGTAACAAGAATAAAATAAAGGTTATTATATATTAAAAACGTTATATATATAAAAAGATTGATAAAATCTGAGTGATAAATGTGGAAAACTGGAAAATAGATATAGAACCAGATATGATACTAAATTCAGACACAACTAGATAATTAATAACAAGAGTTTCAAGGTACAAAGCATAATACCCAAAAGTGGTATTGATAATCAAATACATAAAAGGGTTTTGTGAAAAGAAAATCTGAAGCAAAAGATAATAACGGCTATGAAATTGTGTTGTAGATTGTACTGAGTAGCAACAAGCAATTAAGGGCTACATTGTTCTGTTTTTGGAATGCTTTTCATGTTTCCTTCTTTTTCTTTATATACAGCCAGACACTTGAACCTTGGATGCTTGTACGTGATAGAAAGAGCCGTTGTATCTGATTTGTTACATAAGTCCAATATATCATAGCAAGCTCATATGCCCACCAAGGAGAAGGCCCAAGTCCAGTGTTAACCTTGATCCGTTCACGAGCATCTTAATATTTCCCGACTCAGCTATATGTATCTTATATTGAACACTTCCTATTATAACAAAGCTAAGATTGAGGATTAAAGTCACTTCTTAACACCCCCCCAACAATCTTAGCGACGGGCACCCGAATGAAAGGAATACCCAAAGAATGCTCTCAACAAAACTAGATCACCCACAACAAAAAACTAATAAACATAGGAATCCTCACAAGAGGACTATGGGTCTATGGCAGCCAAGTGGTAATACCCAAAAATAAAAATAAAAAACGGTTTACAAACGCCGGACCACTTAGTCACACCGAAGGTCTTTCTCCTCAAGTGCACTAAATGTGGGCAGCCAAAATGCTAGTCATGTCGAAGGTCTTACACCCCAAACACACTAACATCGGCTAAAACCAGATGGAAGAAAAAAAACTCCCATAATGAGATCAGCAAGAGGCTTAACAGGAACTCACAGAAAAGAAAAGGGCATAATGAAACGTAGTGAATGCCAAACTCATCAACAATAATGAATAAAGACGAGACAACATGTAATAGGCATGGCGAGAACAAAGGTGAAGATATTAGGCTGATGTACCAAAAGAACTGCTATCATAATCATCCACTTAGAGAGACTATCACCTGGCGACCCCAGATATAAAAATCAACCACCAGAAACTTCACTACGAAACTGCCTACCCAACTGCAACATCTTCCAACCGCTTGAGCAATAATCACCCTAAAATTTTGAAAGATAACAGGTGTCTCAACTTCACCAATCAACGCCTTGCTTATCCTGAGAATCCAACTCTTTACAAGTCAATTCATTTTCCAGGAATGTGCAGATCCTTGTTTTCAGCTGGTTCAAGAACCATAGTCAATTCGACAATCCAACAGCAATAATAAAAAAAAATTCAACCCATCAACATGGAGAAAGCAGAAAACAAGAAAAAAACTACAAGAAAACTATTAGTATTCAATGTAAGAGTAAACAATGCTCCGACGTTCAATCCAAGCTCATATATATCAATTGCTGGTAGGACATTAACTCTTTAAGCTTATTAATCCTACAAAAACACATGAGATAATTACATGGTTATCTAAAACAAGACTTAAGTATTAGTAGATCATACAGATAGCAAACTCTAAGACATACTCGTATATGACATGGAGAGTATTTTCATATCACTAGAACGCAATCTAGCTAATTAATGATTGAATATCCATATTACTAGCTAGAATAATACTATATGTACAAGCAAGAATTGAAATTGAACAAGGTAGGTACTTCAAATGGACCGGAACACACCATTTGATTGATATGGATCGGAGTAGTAAACCCATATTCTCGATCAAGCAATCAATATACATAAAATCACACTCATGACACATTCTTATACACTTAGACAACATACCCAAAAAAAAAAAAAAAAAAGTTTGAAAAATAAACAAATCAAAATTAATCTTCCATAAGGTCAACACAATCTTGGCAATGGTCTACCATGTGACGAACCAGACATGATGACTCGGTCACCTTTAACCATTTTCGACATCTGACCCTTCATTTCCCTACAAATCTTTTCCAATTCCACCACCCTCCATTGCATCTTTTGCAAGTTGAGTTTCACCACACCATCATCATCATCAACTTCCTTATTATGTTCGTGGCGTGAGCTGCTTTTTGAGCTATGATCCGAGGAGTCAAAATGAAGATGATCGTGGCCGTCATTTTTGTTGTAGAGCACCATGAGTTCTTTACTGCTTTTGGTTAATTTCATTTCTCGATCATGGTCTTTTATGTAGGTATAGTTATCTTGATCATGATTATCGTTGTTGTAACTATGATCATCCGGGGGTATATTCGAGTGTTGTGACACAAGTGCTTGGACTGCGATTCTTGGTGGGATTCGGGGGTTTTTGGCCAAGTCTTTGCATGCTTCTAAGCTTAGCTTCTCGTAGTTTAAGCACCTACATAGCCTTGATCTTTCTTCCAATGATAAACATGGGTGCGACTGCGCGCAAATTTAATTAAACAACTTAACCATGGTTAGAATTTATACTACTATTAGTTATCTTTAATTGCATTATTGCATGTGTTCAACCTAGCTATTATTTAAACATGTAATGTAATTAGTGGCGGCAATGAAAATTTAAAAAAATGCCTCTAACAGTCTAACTCCTATAAAATTCAAATATATAAGCAATATTAATTAATGTTGTGAAAATAAAAATTATATATGTAACGAAATCATAATATAAGCTAGTTATATGAAATCAAATATGTTTCTCTATACATACATAACATATTATACATTATATGTTAAAAAATCAAAGGTTTATGTCCCTTAAAAAAGTATGCTCTGTCTGAGAATCGACATCATAAGTCGATGGATATCCAATTATGGTAATAACGAAGCTATGGTTTTTCCGTTATTATATTTTTTTTAGCGAGAAGTATGAAACAAAAAAAAAAAATTAAAAAAATGATCGATAAACAAAAATAAGAAGTTTAACTAAAGGTTTGAAAAAAAAAAAAAGTTTTGTTAAAGAAAAGATATCTTACCTAGCACTTGGAAGGATTAAATGTATACGTGGGGCCACGTGGAAAGTTAGGTTGTGGAGGAATTTTTGGTGTTCAATAAAATAGCCATTAAAAAAAAAAAAAAAGCAATCATGTGGGTGTGGGTGTGGGTTGCTGACCAGTTCAGTTCAGTTCAGTTCCACTGGATTCTTTAGCCAATTTACTTACTTACGCTCAAACCCTCTGTCTCATGCTGTATTGAACACCCAGTTACTTGTCAACTTAATTTCATTCCCCGGCCTTTTTCCAAATTCACGCAAATTTTTCTACTTAATTATGATTAATATATAAGAATGCCTCGCCAAATGTATATATCTAATTCACTCAAATTCAATTGTGTCTATATATATTCTTCAAAGCAATCGTACATAAATGAAAGCGAAACTAAAACCAAATCTGTAAATTAATTAAGAATTTGCTTCCCAAATATAATTGGGAATTTTTATGCTAGTTGTATTCTAACATGAAATATTCACCGAACAATGAAAGTTATATATATATTAGTTTTTTTTAACGGTCATGAGTTACGTTATTAGATGGCTCGAGAATCCACAAAGACATATATATTCAAACGGACAATATGCAGATCGAACTCGAATCCACGCCTCACACGCTATATACATGTCGATATATCTAGTTAAAACCTGATGTCCATATACAGCAAGTGTTTGTCAAATTCAATCCAAAAATGGAATAACCATACTAATTTGTCACATCCCTTGTATTTTTATGTTTTGTCTGTACGTATGTCCCTATCCTGTATACTCATTCAAAAGCATCTATTGACTTTCAGATGCACAAAAAAAAATCCAATCTAACAAGGTAAAAGAAAACATACATTCACGCTTAATTAAAATAATACGAGCTGATCGAGTAGCAATATTCTAAGTAAAACGATAAAAATTAATCAATTCATAGGAGTATATATTTGTCCCTTATTCCCCTAGGATAGATTCATTATTTAGTGTTTACAACGTTTGAGTACGTTACTGAGTTTAATTAAATTATTTAACATGGCTGTAAATGTAATTCAATCTTGATCACTCATATAGATTTTCTTATACTCCACCATTTAATTAAGCATGATAATGATGTTAATAATTAAGGTCATTATATATATAAGCAACAAATGCATAGAGCATAACGGTATTTAATACAATATATTTGACTAGCTTACTTTGTAAGCCGACTAATTTCAGAGTGACCAAACACTTTGTGGGTGACAAGAGTCGATCGACGCGGGTGAACCTATGTGATGACCGATATACGTTGGCTCTATATAAAGTTCAAATTTTGTATCTCTAGCTAGTTAGTTGTCGAAGATGAATAAGATAATAGTAACAATTTTTATTTTATTTTTTTGAACTTTAACTTTGTACTCCTTATACGTCAATTAATGACACTTTCTAGTTTACTCTCTTATATAAAATTAGTTACGTGCAATTATTTGTGACACAAATGATTTCCCCATAATATGTACATTAAATGCAAATACAAAGGAAATGGTGAAAAGAATATTAATTGTACCTCAAGATATATATCAATGGCTTTGTAGACCCCATCAAAGCAATCTCTTGCACAATCCGGTAAACTTTCAGCAACACCTAAAAATTTTGATATCTTCAAATTCTGATCTGGTGCTATCTCTCTCAAATATTTATCAAGTAACCCCCCAACCTTCTTCATTCTTTCCAAACACACCCCTTCAACTTTATTACTCTCTCTAATCAATCTCAAAACAAGGTTTACATCATACACACCACTTGATCCATTGTTGTTATTACTCACCAACAAATCATCAACTTTTGCTTGATCAAGCATTCCCCCAATCAATCTTTCTAGCCCATTTCTACATTCTCTACTTAGCCCAAAACTTGATACAATTCTCAACACCCAAAATAGTCCTCTACAAGAAAATGCACTTTTGCCCATTAAGACCACACCATGAACAGCTGTGTCAGCTAGACTAACATACTCACTTCTTGAAAAGGCTAATTGTGTTTTTGATTGTGATGAAGTTTTTAAGTAATGTAGAAGGAATCTTGTGACAAGTAAACTATTGTTTTCATTGCCATATGCACCTAATGCCTTCACAAATCTTTCTATTATCATTGGCGGTAAAATTATCATGTCATCAAACCACCATAAGCCTTTTGTTGATGAACAAGATGATAGTCTTAATAAAGTATTACTAGATTTTGTAGTACTATCAGGAGAAGATGAAGATGGTGAATATGGGATTGAAGTTGTGGAATCCGAGTTTTGTGTGATTCTGATTATGAGATTGGATATGAGTTTTTCTGTTATGCCAAAAGAGTCAGCATAAGAAATGATCGATGTACAGTTCTTGAGACAATCACGGATGTCCGAAAATGACCAGTCGGACATCCGTGAGAAAAGCTCAGTGGTTCTAGGCAAAAGTGTGTCATTCATAGCCAAAGAAACCGCACAACAATGAAGGAGGGAGATGTTTGAAACCGATATATCAATTTCACCATTGTTGTAACAAAATCTTGAAAATAATTCAAACCCATCCGACCCTCCAGGGAAATCATTGATCTCTATTCCAGTTTTTCGAATCTGGGTTCGTCTTTTTTCTTTCTTGATGATCTTCCTTAACTTCACTGAAAATCTTGTTATTGTTTTCTGCAAGAAATCTTTATCAGATTTAATTATAAAAAATATAACAAAACAATATTAAACAAGAACAACATTAATTAATTTTTATTACGATCCACTGAGATGCGGCACTACTTACGTCTAGAACTCTAGATGGAAAAAAAAAAAAAGTCGATCATGTGTTTGATAATTTGTACGTACCTCGTGGATATAGAATGTTTGTTGACCATTAATATGGACCTGCAAATCACAGAGTTCTGCAGCCATGGAGGATGATGATGACGATGTTGTAGCTAGTTTGCATTGATTGTGCAAAAGAGTTGGTCGTAATTATTATTCAATCCATTGCTGTTTTTTTTGTTTGTTTTTCTTGTTGATTAGGACCACAATAATTATATATAAAGAATATATGAAATAATGACTCACGAGAGTGAATGAGTTGGCCAAAAACAAGAGTATATCATGTCGTTGTGTAGCTTTGGAGAGTATATATATATATATATATATTTCGATTTAAATTGTACGAGTAGACAAACCATATATTATATATGCGAGTATTATTGTATATCATGCATCATGTCCAAATGTTATTTGAGTCACGGATTCAAGTTTTCTTGAACTCAATTTTTTAGGTGATATTAAAGAATTGTTATTATTAAAATACGAGTAGTAAAATTAGACAAGTTGGACTTGATTGTTTTTTAGCTCAATTTATATTAAAATTAGAAAAATTATAATTGACAATCTAAGTTAAACTTAAAAATTTAATATGTGTTGTTCACTAATTAAATTTATTCTTAATCTTATCTCTTATTTCTTTCAAATGTTATGTTACTTTGATTTTTAATATGTTTAATTTACCATTACAATAATGGATGTAAGATTATATAATTTAAATTATCAACAATCCTTATTGTTGTCATTAATTAATTCTGTATATTTTAAAATATTTAGTGTTTCTTTTTTTACCGATATTAGCTTTCATGTATGGTAAAATACAAGTGGCAGTTTAGAAATGATCATTATCAAATTTTTAATTTATAAAAAGTTAGCCAATAAAATAAATATTTTAAAAGCAAAACCGATTTTGATGCAATCACTTCAAGTTCGATTGCTGACGTTCTATTTTCTCAGTTTTAATGAATATAACATAGCTAAAACTCTCACCAAATTTACGTTTGATAAAATTTGAATTTTCATCCAAACCACTAATCTTTATCTTTATATATATTAAAAGACAATTAATCAAGCTTTAATTGGCTAATCAAAACTCTCAATTTTGCTACTTTTTCAAATTAAACATGTGACTTAAATCTATTAATTAAATTAAAGTATCTTATTTAGAAGTAAAACTAAATATCGATCAAACAAAAAGACTAAATAGATAAATTAAATACAACTATTAAATAGATTATAATTTTCGTGTATCTTGAATTTATGTTCTGCATTTATACATATAAATAAATAATCCTCATATACATATATTGATTTAGTAGTTGGGAAACCTATGTTATATTCTCCTTTTTAACTAATGCCAATATATATAATAAAATCTGTATTGAGTTTATAGAGACTTATGCAGAGTTATCTTATTATCTACAATTTCAAAGTTTTCATCTTTTTTGTATATATATAAATCAATTATAACATATGGCTTTCAAATTTAAGTGATTGAGTAAATAGATAAATCTAGTTAGTAGTAAAAAGTTAGCCGGATACTCGGTGTTTAAAAAAGAAAGTGTTTAAAATATTCTCCTTGAATAATGTGTTGAGTTAAGCCGGATACTCGACTTAACTAATTAAGTTATACAAACTTAGATTTGTGTTAGGTTACCAATTATATTGTTTTTAGTTTTAGAAAATACGAAACAAAGCTCCTAAGGCTTCACTTAAGGTGCATAAAAAGATTATACATTTTCATATTAAAAGCTCATTCCCTAAATTTTATGGTAAGTGTACAACTAATTAATGCAACTTAACGAAAGTCCTTAACTAGCTAGGGCTTCGTTTAGCAAAGAGCTTTAGTTTTTGTTAGTAATTGGGACAGTTCATTTAACTACCAAAGTAACTAAAAGATGCAGAACTTTAGTTCAGTTGCAGTGGATTTCAGCATTGGGCCCGAATGAAAACAAAAGTTTTACTTTAAGTCACTTCGTATTTATAGCTACCTTAAAAAGATCTAAAGCAATAGATTGGAACTTTTTAGTTACAGTATATATATACATATATTAACCTAGCTACAAAGGTATATATATATATTAAGTTTTTCACTTTAGATTTATTTATTTTGTGTGTGTGACCATATTCAATTATTTAAAAAGGGTATGTTAGTCTTTTTGATCAAAATAACATATTTGTCTGGCCTTGATTTTTGTTTGTGCCTGCCAACCCAAAAAACATGCAGTTTTGTTCATTCTTTACTATCTTAACTTAACATTCGTCTTCTCTTAAAGACCAAACCCCACAACAATCCATCACTAGTCACCATCCATTGCTTCCATATATAATCTAGCATCAAACTTTCCTTCCAGTGGGGTCTATTTTATGAAGAAAAAATAAAAACCCAATCTATATATATCACCCCATAAGCTAGCTAGCTCTCCTTCTATATATTATTTAGGTATATAATCTTAATTTTATAAATTAATTAGAAGTTATCAAGTTAGTGGATCAGTGAAATTAGATTCAAGTGTAGCAAACATTTTTCAAAGATAAGACACACTGCACGGATGAGTGGAACAAACGGGTTCCCTGGAGGTCAAGTCTTTTCGTAGCTTTAGCCCCATACATATATACAAGAGACAAAAAACTATCTTTAGTACTGTTGTTCACATTTATCATTATTAAATTTAATTTAGTCACATATATACTGTCTATATAAGTCAAGACAAATAATAACATAACATATATAGAGTAAGTAAATTGTACTATATCGTTTTTACGGTCTTTATTTAATGTGAAGGAAAATGACATGTAATGTTACAGAAATAAATATTTACTTTTTCGGTCTCATTAGAAGTGTGCTACTTTGAATATATAAAGTCTTTATTTTTAAAGTATTTTGACCTCAAATATATTTTATGTTATATAAAACTCGATAAAAGTTATACCATTAAAATACACTTCTAAAACACAATTAATTTATATAACTTTTATCAAATATTATTTTATACAAATAAAATTATTTAAAGTCAAAGTTATAAATGTTAGACTTTATAAATTCAAAAAATAAACATGAAAGTAAATTGAATAAGTTGGGATATGATATAATTTATTTATTCCGGCCAAGATCGAGTTTAATTTAGACTTTTAGGCCTCCAGTGTGACTTGAACATGTGATTGGTGTTAATTACTAAATGTCGAAATGATTAATAATTATTTCCAAGTTGAGGCACCCTTTTAACAGTATATGATTTGGCTGGAGTGTATGCATGTATATATATGTTCATGTACGATTGCCACATCACCACCACGGGCTACACAATTACGTTGGATTTTTACATGTGAAATTGTGGGGCCTAGCTCATGTTAGAATATATAAGAGCAACCGCATGAGCATTAAGATTCCGTAATTTGATGAACTGTAGTTACTTTGACTCAAAATCTATTAGTATGTTTTCATCTCATCTCTTTGTTCGTTTTTATTTTTTTCATCTAATCAATCTCTTGTGACATCTCATTTATTTCTCACTCATACTCCAATTTACGGCGGAATATTTTTGATAGCAACTCATCACTCATATCACGCTCTACTTTAAAAAGTCTCATTTCTCACACTTATAAGGATGGATAAATTGAAGGTTTTTTAAGAGTCTTGATTTTTAAGCATTAAAAGTTTGAATAAAATTAAATGTCGTTCAATATATATATATATATATATATATATATAAAAACTTACCATGCAAGTTTGAAACGAGTGTATCTACCACTCAAAACCATACCTCACTGCTTTTTTTAAAAATTTAGTTAACTTTTTTAGAATAAGGTTTGTTTAAAGTTCTTTAAAAAAAATTCAAAATATTCTTCAAATTTACTTACTTAAATGTCTTTTTTCAAATATTTATTATAAACAATAGAAGTAATTATTAATCCATTATGAGGAAAAATCTAAATTTAACTTTATAATACATCACAAAAATAAATAAAACTAAAATCATTAACTAACTTATATGTAAAATTAACATAAGAAAAAAGTTATTGCCATCATTTTTGGTTTTAGTAATCAACTATAAACCAAAAAATGAACCAAACTTTTTGTTTGTTTTTCCTTTTCGAGCATCGAACTAAAAGAAAATAAAACAAAAAGCTTTTGGTTATCATTTAGTTCTTTTTATAGGTTCATTTAAAGAAAACTAGATTATTTTTCCGCGTAATATGCAAGTAGATATATGTGATTAAAAACATGTTATCGTTTCATGATATTGTAATAAATATGGATAAAAAAAATGTTGGAAATGAGTTAATTAGTATTATGATTGAAAAGACGACAAAAAAGGTAATTGGATGGAAACTGCCTGATCTCATGTATCATTTGGTACCCACTAATTCCCCATACAGGCTAGTGTCTAGGTGATTCTCAATCACTTAATAATTTCCTGATTATCTCAAGTTTGTCTTTGACAAGACTTGAACCCATGACCTTTCCTGAAAAGTGGCCACTGGGCTATTACCCAATGGTTATTGTAAAGATGATAACTTAATTATTATCATGTTAAAACTGGTTAATTGACAAAGAGTAATTATTATCATGTTAAAATAGGTTAATTTACAGAGAGTAATCCTAGATGTATAATTTTTTTTTACCGATGTTTTAAATATCGGTATTTTAGTCATACCGGTGAGGTACCTAATTACAGTATTACCGGTAGGGTTAATTTTAATTTATTTATTTTGTAAAAATGCTACACAATTTGTTATAATTCAACGAAAATAATCCAAACACAATTACAATTCATTCAAAAATAAAACTAAATTGGTATTTCATTAAATATAAGTTTTAAAGTTCCTAAACAACAAAAAAATAACATTAAAATATTATAAATAAATTTAAAAAGTTCAAAAACAAATGAAAAACGAAAAGATCGGTTTTGCAATACATGAAATATCGACAGTAATGAATAGTGAAAAACAGTACAAAATATCGGCCGGTATAAACCGTTATTTAAAACACTATTGTTTAAAAATAAATCTTTACAAACACAATTTCCACCAATTAAATTATTTATATGTATTCTCTTTCTTGTTTCCATTTATAAATATAATTGACCACCTCACATGCCACCTATGCACCTATATATTGTAAAATTTTTGTTACTCTAACATAGCTAATTTACAAATAAAATTTTCATTTACAACTATCGTATTTACGATAAAATTTTAAGATAAACTAATAGTACAAATGTTTGGTGTTGCGTTTCAAAACGGATTATGCACAAAAATGCGTTTTTAAAAAGGTACGTACGTACATGAGTATCAAAACCTGTGTTTTAGCTAATAATCTACTTTTCATCCAAACACGTTTTAAGATTATCTCAGTTTTACAAACGTAAAAATAGATAGTCACTCTTAAAGGTGATCTCAAACACCGTTTTAGAGAGTTAGAGTATTGACTTTGATATAAACTCATAACTCTATGTCACAGATGTTTCGCTTAGTAAGTAACTTTCTATATATATATATATATATATATATATTATTTAAATAACTAAGGTTATAATTTGTTTAAGAGAAAACTATCCCATAATGTAATTAATTATGAAAAACATTTACTGTAGAAATTAACGAAAGTTTTTGGACATTGTATGTTAACAGGAGGTAAATTCATTAAATCATGTCACATCGTATACGTGCCGACTAATATGAGTTGTTACATGTAAGTTTTTAGTTGGTCGGTGACATGATTTGGACACGTTTATCAAGTTGTCAACATACAATATGCAAAACCCTTATTGATCTAATGGCTGTAATTAACCACTTATTCGTATGATTTCATTAACTTGGTATTTTTGTAAGTCATAAATTATTAATTTTTTTAATAAATTAATACAAAATATTTAATTGGATAATTTTATAAGTCACAAATTAGTTTTGTCAATAAGTTAAAAAAAAGAACTTAGTGGAAAAAGCTTAATACGTTACTTATAATATTAACTTATTTATTAACATTAGATTGATAAAATATTATGTTATTAAAAAAAGAAATTTTAATTATACTATTAGATTTTACAGAAATAAACAAAAAATACGCATATTTTCATTAAGATTTTATATGTTAGATGAATTATTTAATATATATAAGGTTACATTTTGTTTAAATATATAAAATAAAAGGACTAATGTCGTGTTTTTTCGATATTTATTTTCCTAATAATACTATTACTTAGATTTAAGGGTTATAACTAAAAGTTTAAATTAACGGTCCTTGTTTTTCTATAAAAGAATTTAAGACATTGTTGTTCTCATCCAATTACCCTTTTCTTATTATAAAAGTTCAGGCTATATGTTTTATAAAAACTATAATTGATAAACAGTTTTATTTTACATGTTTATAGTGATAAAAAAGATTAAATTATTAATTTCTTTTATCTTTATATATAATAAAGAAGGAATGTTTTTTAAAAGTTTTTTTAGAAAGATTATTATGTGTCAAGATCACACACTTTTTTAAAAAGTTTTCCTTTCATTTATGATATCATATTTGACAAAAAAAAAACCTCACACTTATTTAAAATTCCTAATCTTTTATTTGAAACAAAAGAATTTTTAATTTTTTTATATAGTATTATAAAATGTCTTTTTATACTTCGTTACTCTTATTTTACGTATCATTGTGTTAGTCGATTCACTATCTTCATATCAAGTTATAATATATTGACAACAAAATTTACATTCTTTTATATTTTTTGGTTTTAAAGTTTTAATTACAATGCTCGGGTTGAACCTGTATATGTTTTATAAAAACTATAATTGATAAATAGTTTTATTTTACATGTTTTATAGTGATAAAAAAAAAGATTAATTTATTATTTTCTTCTATAATATTTAAATAGGGCATAACCAAATTGCTATTAATCTATTAAAAATTACCAATTGAATCTTGATTGTTTTACGGAATGAGTAAATAAATCTCCAATATAATGATTTAGTAATAAAATATTAACATCTTATTGTTTGTTAAATAATATTGTAAAACTTTGAATATGATACAAATACGATGGAGATATCATATATATATATTTCTCATTATTAAATATTAATATATTTAATTACAAAAGGTTATACTTTGTCTAAATATATAAAGTAGAAGGACTAATGTTGTGTTTACATAATAATAAATTTGGTAATGTTACAATTATTTAGATTTAAGGGTTGTGATTAAAAGTTTGAACTCATCTAATGGTCTTTGTTTCTTCATAAAAGAATTTAGGACCTTGTTATATATATATAGGTAAATAAATACATAACAACATGTGTACCGTGTAAATAACAATTCCTAGTGTTATATAATATATATATAATTAATGGTTAAATTCGAAATAATCATTACTTTTTAGTTATAATAGTTTAGTAGAGTTGCATAGCATGATTGCATGAACATATTTAACAACTTACAATTTTCAAGGTTTATTTAATTAGTCCATTTTATGGCCAAATGTATAATTGTATCCGAAAGTTTCAAAAATTTTGTCGGTTAGGATGTTCATTGTGATCATAACTTGTTTACATACATGAAAAAGTTTCGTTATTATTATTAAGTTGTGTTTTCTTAATTTAATAAAAGATTTGACCAAAATTGTTTTTGCTTGATAAGGCCAAGAGAAATGGAGTTGGGCTACTTCCAGTATAATCTTTTGCCTACAAACTTTCAATTGGCATACTATAACACACTCATTGTCATTAATCTAGTTTTATTTCTCACTATTTCAACTATTCTTATCAAAAAAAAATTATTATTATAATTAAATAATAATCATCGTATATATCTATACTATATTATAAAACAGATTTTCTCTAAATATTTAATATTGATTTTAAATATTTCCCCAAAATGTCTCTTTCATTTATTTTATATTTACCTAAAATAACTATAATACATTTCATCTCTCTTCAAATCTCAACCAATCATTTTTCTTTTCTCTCCTCCATAAATCATTTTATCCTTTTAATTCATTCAAAATCTTTTATCTCAAAAACCGTACATCAATAAATTATAAAAATTACATGGGTGTTCTTAAAATTTCATGTTCTTTCATTAGAGCGGTCATTCGATATACTTTCGACGAATTTTTAAATCCGAGAGCGGAGCCCGTCAGGTAGATCACCCCATCATCATCACCGTCGCCGCCGCCGCCGCCATTACATCACCACCCCATCATCGATCACCTCCATCATTGTCGCAATGCGGGTACCCTTCTCGTACCCTTTAAACAAATAAGAATATCGGACACCAAATGAATGAGAATACGATATTATAAATTATACAAGGGATGTGGTAGCAATTGAAATGGCCAATCATTGGTTCAATAATGAATATTCCAGAAAATTAATTCGCAATCACGAACCTAAACTAATCATCAATTAAAAGAACCATAAACAAAATGAGATAATAATACGATATCTTACTCTTAATCTTACAAATAAATCTGTAATTTATCCTTAGATAATAATACTTTAAATTTTGTTCCATAATATTTATGAGTAATTATGAGTTTACAACCATTTTACATACATAATTTTTACCAATTAAATTAAGTTTATGTAATCTTTCTATTTTTTTCTCCATCTTTGATGATTGGACCATTTCACATATCAGATGTGTTTATAAAAGTTTGTTCGAGAAATGTTTGTTATGGAGTGGTCACAAATTTATATCCTCACAATGTGTGAGTTTAAATTTTGTACATGTTATTTATTAAATATCTTAGCAAAATTTTCATCTGAAAATATCATATTGTAACACATAATGTTATTTTTTTATATAACATTATTAGTTTAGTATTTTTGTGTGTATACAACAAAAGAAAGAAATTATAGATTGGCCCTGAATAATGTACACTAATAAGTTTGAGTGTTCGACTGCAACTATAGGAAAACAATTCAAAAGTGTAGAGTTTATACATAATTCTGAGCAAGAATTTTTCATAATAACAGTAGTTAAACTGTTAAAGACACTAAAAATATTGTTGTAGCTTTTCCTCAAGACAAAGTTAAGTTATAAGCCGACCAACAATGTGATATATGTATATGTATATGTATGATAAATAAATGAGACTCTTTGTGGACTTTCTAAACCGTCCAAATTCAATGAATACGAAAGTCTAAAATCATATCAACTAACATGTCGGGAAGCTCTTACAAGATTTGAAGGATTTTTTTTATTATTATTATTTTTTTTATAAAAAAATTGATCTCGATACCTTGACTGTGTGAAGAAGGTTAAATGTAGACGGACCTTAACCTTTATAGTGGTTGCTTCTATTCTTCTACCTAAATGATAAACAAAAAAGGCCTTCGACATTTGAATGAGATGAGGATTGAACCCATAATATTTTTCTTCAAATACCAAAGTATTTATTACTGATTTAAACTATGTTGCTAATTGTAAAAAGTTATATTTTTATATTAAAAATTCAAGTCTTAAATTTTATAATAAAAATACAACTCGTTTTGGATAGGAAGAATTTATATTGAAATGACAACTAGCAAAGTGCTAGTTGTGAAAAGTTACAATTACAAAGAACAAATACGTGACTGAAATAAAACTTACAAAGGTATATTCTAGTTGTGAAAAGTTACAATTACCGAACAACATAACTAGTAGGTCATTAGTTGTACAATCTATATTAATAAAAGACAGTTTGATTTAAAACTTTATTAATGAACGATAGCCTCCAAATAATTAACTTTTACAAGATTTCATTAGCAATCTCCTTATAATGCTTGACTCGAGGCCTCGAGCATTGTTACATGCATAAACAATAACTTTTAAGAATGATTTGATTATATAAAAAAAATATTGTCACACGGAAACACCAATTCTAATATTAATTCAACTTATTCATCAATAAGAAAAATAGCTTACAGTGAAAGATATAAAATAGATAACGTCTTAAATTTTTTTAAAAATAGTATAACGTTTTACAATCCATGAAGAAGCAAAAAAAAAAGCAGCTAGATTTAGCCCAACTTTATAACATGTAGCTATTGGTACCAAATGATGTGCTAGAAAATCTGTCACGCTTGAAGATTTAGAGAAAGATCATCTTGACCATCTAAACATTATCTAATAGATAAATAATACCCCCAGATCCCAAATACCTCATGGTCATGTTTTATGACCAGATGGTGCTAGAATTATAACTGGGATAACAAACATTCCATCCAATAATCAAAACGATTCAAGTCATAAGTGTTTGTCAAATATAATCAACATAACAGATTCAATAAAGAGTTTGTCCAAAGAAGAATGACAGAATACAAGTACTTCACAGTGCCTAACCCAGAAACCTTAAGGGAACCATTGTCCCAAAAATCTATGAAACACAACTTGGATTAATTAATGATGATACCTATGACGATCACGCTCACCTCTTTCCCGGCCATATTCTCTGTCTCTGTCGTAATTGTAATCCCTATCCCTGTCCCTTTCACGACCCCTATCCCTGTCACGACTTCTGCTTCTGCTCCTACGCCTACCTCTGTCTTCACGTTCTCTGTTCTTGCTACTCTCTCTTTCATCCCTTCCTCTGTCTCTGCTTCTTTCTCTTTTCTCTCTTTCACTTAATCCTGCAACACAAAGCATTTGCACACAAAGACAACAGCGTTAAATAATTACTAACGTATCAAGTTCTCTGAAAGCAAAAGACAAGCAAAAAGAACAGATAACAAAGAACTGAAGTGTGTGGAATGTTGAACGATAAAATATGAAATAATCACCTTAAAGGTAGATACTCAAACATGCCAAAGTTAGCACTAGAGCTTAAATATAATTTTCTGAATCCAGGGGTCAAACTTATAGCACAAGTTAGTATTCTATCTACAACCCAACAATCCTTTGATTATCAAACTCTGATGCGTATGCAGTATTGCAATTAAATAAAAATGTGACGTCAAAGCATATTAAAGGTAGCGCAAGCTACAATACACCAGTTGCTTCAAAAGTTCATGACTTAATTCGACTTAAATGCTTATCATAACTTATGGGATGCCCTTGTCATACAAAAAAGTGACAACTGCGTACATTCATATCACTAGCTAAAGCATAGCTTGAGTAACAACTTAGTCAAACCACCAGGATTTAGTATTTATATTTTATAAATTATGCTTTAAATTACTGAATCAAACAATATTCTCCCATCTAGATCGTCAAATTTAATGCCAGGAGATTATATCTCAACTATTATTATCAATGGACTAAATGAACGAAAAATCCAACAAGGGGATCTTAGAAGTGATTGATTCCAACAATATATGGACCTAGACCTGTCAATGATTGATCCAACATGACCCATTACTCAAATGATTGAAATAGATGAGTCATGACTCATACGAAAGGCACGAAATCCCCCCACAAGCCCCTTCACATTCCTACACGGCTGTACATGTTTCATACCTTTTTCTATAAATATTTGTTTGTTTTCCTTTATTTTCTTTCCAGATTTCAATTCTATAAATTTTCAAACCAAACTATCATTGCATAGCGGAGAGACGATTGGGGTTTTGAAGAAAATATATGAAGCTTCGAGTGACTTCCCTTATAAATTTCTATCATATAATGATCTAGTAATCACTGGGGAAAAAATATACCAACTACCCAGGCCTACATGGACTGATGGACCTACTTTATAAAATGTTTCAACCAAGAATACATGTTAGTATTGATACATACAGTTAGTTTGAAGACTGAAACACAAATATGTTTTCTTTAAGTTTGACAAATAACTCACAGTATATATATTCATAAGTCACAACAAATCAACAATAGAGCATACCTAGATCCTCAACCTCCCAGCCTGCACGCCCAGTCCCAGGTAACACCTGGCCAACTTCAGCTTGCTGTTGTTTTACACGAAACTTTTTCTTGAGGTTTCCAAATTCATCATACATCTCACCATCATCCTGTAATTGTATGGTAAAGGCTTTCATATGAAAAATATGAAGAAAAATATATATAGAAAAAAATAACTATAATAGTATCTTCGTAATCATAATATTTTTGTTTGTCTTACTTGTTCAGCTTCCCGCCTACGTCGCTTTGTTTCCTCTAACTCTTCTTCATCAAGTTCTTTGTACCCACCAGCACGTCCTCCTCTACACAAGACAGAGTAAATATGATCATATAGGTTCAATTCACATTTCATACGACGCATTATTTATTATAAGGGAGTTTCCAGTATGGATCTAATCAACATTTATGAGTATAATCCTTTTATAATTTTGTTGCAGAAACATTAAAATTGGTTTCAAATTTGTATGAACAAGGTAGACTGTAACCAAACTTAATAGAAGATGTGAAGCTATGAATTGAGGTGGAAAGATATGCAGGTTGGGTAACAGGACAAGGTTGAAGAGGACAGGTCGGGGTGGGTTGACGGTTAATCGCTAACAATTTTTGTACAATTTATACTTTTTTTTTTAAAGAATAATGAATGTGCAAAACAAAAAACTACATTATTACCGCAATAATATAGATCTAGCAATAATCTGATTTTCTTTTGCATTAATATAGACCTTCAGTGATCTCCAACCACTTTTAGCTAAACTTTTTAAATTGTAATAGTCTGCTTGGTATGAACACAGCCCAAATCAGACCTTTTAAACGTAGTTAGGCCGAAATTGTCACCTCTAATCAGCATCGTGCTTTTACCAGTAAGATGCAAAAAACAGAATGTTTGAGTTCATATAGAATACCTTACACCCCCTTCACTAACACCGGGTTTATTGGTGTTGCAGATGTTGCATTTTAAGCGCTTTGCCCAGTTAATGTTAGCACACCTGCAAAAATAATATAAGCATTAGAAGTTTTTTAAATGAACATATAGATGATATTACATGCTTACATTATCAGACTCATTAGACACTTGATAAATTTCACCCTTTTTTTGAAAACAAGCATGTGAAATAATAACTAGTGCGCAGATATAATCAAAACAATGCTCTGGTTGTTATGTACTTACATTGGGCAAGACCAATCATTGGGACCAAAAAGTCCCGTAGGACCCCCAACTCCTCCACGACCGCCTCCCGAATCAGGGCCACCACGACCCCTGCCTCGACCACCACCCCCTGCTCCTCCACCAGATGCACCAGCAGGTCTCCCACTTCCACAACGGTTGCATACACCACGAAATGCGAAGTTTACATTCGTACAACTGGTACAAAAATAGAAATTAACATAATACTTATGAAACATAACTTACTGCAAAGTGCAATATTTCACCAATAATTAAACAATAGCCAGAATGAAGCTGCTCACCAATGTCATATCACAGACCTTGTATTCGGGCACATCCAGTCACCATCTTGTTGCCATGCTTTTGGTGGAGGATTTCCAGAAGCATCCCCACGACCTCTACCTCGGCCACCACCTTCGCTTATGTCCCAGGTACTTTCATCTGGTACCACATCACTAACCAAACTTGGTTCAACAAGTGGTGCAACCATACTATGTGAATTTTTAGATTCTGCCATCAGAACTTCAATTATAGTTCCATGAAAGTCCTTATTGTTGAACCATTCTACAGCAGCTTGTGCAGCATATGGATCCTCATATGTCACCGTAGCATCTCCCTTGGGCTCATCTGTTACCTTGTCCCGATATAACCATATCTTTGGCCGGCCTGTTCTTTTATCTTTCTATACAGTAGAAACATAAAGACTGATCAAGCTCAAAAAAAAAAAAAAAAAAAAAAATTTGAAAATACAAAGTACAAATTAACATGCAGGTAAAGAAATACCTTTTTAGAACCCATACCTTTAGCAAGCCAATTGTGCCAAAGAACTCAGCTAACATATCTTCATCAGTTCCAGGAGGCAAATTACAGACATACACGGATCCATTGGCAGAGGCTCCCTTTGCCGAATAGTTTGACATTGTTCTCCTATCTCACAAATATCCCAAACTATATAACCAGCATCAAGCACTACAGAAAATAAAAAATGTAAATAGCAAGATATTGAATATTTAATTCCAGGTTTTGTACTTCAACTTAAGAAAAATCATACATATGATAAGACTATACTGTACATAAGCATGTAAAAAACCAGCTGATTGCTCTTCAAGAAAAATCCCGCTACTTATATAACCAATACTTGAACAAAATACCCAAGACATACAAACACACAGCCAGGTAAATAGAAATATTTTACTTAGTATTGCTACTACAATCAAGGAGATGTATGTACTTTCCGTATACTTTTGGGTTGTCAGTTTTTTTTATCATCTTATCTGAGATTAATATCACCAGGTCAAATAGAGATATTTTACTTGTATTGCTACCACAATCAAGAAAATGAATGTACTTTCCGTATACTTTTAGGTTGTCAGTTTTTTAATCATCTTATCTAAAATTAATATCATGGAGATGATTCATCTGCCATCTCCGGTATACACTATGAAAGATGACTGATGAATGTATTATTTTCAATAGTTCATCCCTTTGATCGTCTTTATTATCTCTTTAAAATGTAAAATAAGAACATTGTATTCTTTTTGGTTCCAAGTTATGATTTCTGATTTGAAGAATATCTGTCTATCAGATCCGCACATTACACAACAAATCAAATCAGAACCTCGAATTTCAACATCTTTTAAATTTGAGTGTCGGGTTATCTACAGAATTTTCAGTTCGGACGTGTATGAATATGACTAGATTACAATCCATTTTCAGCCTTCCAGACTTGTCAATGTATAGTTGTTTGGCTGATCGCTAATGAGCCTATTTTGACCTCATCTACTAAGATTAAGGTCACAATTTTACTTGAAAAGTGACACTACAAGCTAATTCAGTTTAACTATGATCTTATTTTGACGTTTTAATATGAAAGAACGTTACAACTGGTGATAGTTTCCATAAATAAAGCTTTCAATCCTTGCTTTCCTAAGTATCAGAGACTCTAACAAAATCATTTATCTTAATGTAGTAAACAACGATATTTCTCAAAAGGGAATACCATATCTTAATCACAGTAGTAATCAAGCTTCAAGAAAATTCCTTTTTTGTTCAAAAAGCATGTAAACTGGACCTGGGTTTTAACTCCTGGCGATTCTATTAAAATTTCAGTATCTAAAGATCACATTTTTATTGGCACTACAATAAACTTACATCATTTACATTCGAAGCAGAATCACTACACTTACAAAATCCAAATACTAAAAAAACTTTATTAAAAAAAAAGATCACTAAAACCACAAAAATGGTACAATCTCAATTTTATATGTTTGTATCTCACTAAAAAAACAATATTACACAATCCTTCACAAAGTACTTGAGTAGCCCATAAACAAAATTATAAATATAATAAATTAACAGAAAGTTTCAAGTTAACATTAATTGAAAGATTAATTCTTTAATAGTAATTGCAGTGTAAAATTGGGGATCAAAAGGGTCATCATCACAAAGTTACTAACTTTATAACAAAACTCAAATTATACAAAAATCTAAAAAATTGCAGATAAATTTGAAAAACCCTAAATCTGTGTTTCTTGTTTAAAGAAAATTATATAGAGTGGAAACTGAATAAAGGAAGATAGATAGATAGATAGATAGATAGATAGATAGATAGATAGATAGATAGATAGATAGATAGATAGATAGATACAAAGGGGATGTATGTATACATGTAATGTTTCTATGTGTATATAGATATATATACTTACCGGCGGAGACAGACGGAAATTGACGAGAAGACTAACAGAAAGAGAGATCGGAGAGACGATGAGCTGCTAGGGCGCCGGATTGAATTATTTAGACGCAAAATATTACGAGGAGTACTAATTTAATTAATTTCTTTTTTTCTTCTTTCCTTTTTTTATATAGTCGTTAACTAAATTTTAGATCCGTGTCGTGGACACGGAATTTACGATATTAACAATATTAGATCTTCATACATTTAAGTCATAAAAGCTTATAATTTTAAAAAAACACGGTTTTAAGTGTTATATTTTGTAAGTTGTAGTACAATAATCATAGGTTTCTCACTGTCATTATTAGCCTAGACATATTGATGTAATTGTTTGTCATAGTCATTTCACAAGACACATGTTATATATAATAATTTCTCCATTATAATATATTTTGAAACAGATGTACTCATAATATGATATTATTATAAAAAATAATTAAGAATTAAAATATAAACATATTCGTGATCCCGAACTTGACATTCAAGTATATGTATTTAATCATGATGCACATTCATAACACGCATATGTTTATTTTCAATCACTTGTTCAATAATAATATGATAATAATTAGAATTGTTTTTATATTTTTTGATAACAATTAGGACTCTTCTAATATTTGTTAATAAGTCATTAGGTTTTCAAATAAATATTTTTTTTGTAGAAAATATTTCATATATTAAATTTTTTTATTTAATTAAATGATTGTAAATTTTAAAAAATTCTCTCAAGTTGATGACTAAAAATAAATATAAATTAAGTATCCAGGGATAAAAAGTGTAAATTATTGATGGAAAACAAAAAGCGTAAATTAATGAGACTTTTTCTATAAATTAATATAGATATTAATATAATAATATATTTGGATAATGATTATTAGAATTTTTAATTTGTAATTTATCTAAATGATGACATCATCAAAAGTCAATTTGATGAAATCGAACGATGTGATTGGTTAATTGGTCATTAGTTCAACTGTCTTATAGTATATATTAAGATGGTTAAAATGAGTATTTTCCAAATAGGTGTAATGGAAAAACTTATTTACTAAATTGGTATGTTTTGAAAATATTTATCATTTTAGTATAAAACTTAATTAAACATTATATATTTCAATAACTATTAACAACCACTAAAATTTATTTCTAAAAAAGTTACAACCTTTGGATGAAAAATAAAAATAAATTGTGATCATTGGATCACTTTGTTGACCTATGTTTTCTTTTTAGATAACATTTACGTTCCTTTTTTTCAATTTAATATTTAAAACTTAATAAAATTCCTCATATTCCACATATGATTTCAAATATAGGGTATATTGAAACATCATCAGATCAAAGTACTAATATATCACAACATTGAACGAGCACTATCATTTTTAATCAAGTAAAAAGTATTTTTAAACTAACTTCCCTAAACTGTTATAGTTTTGATTCTTGGTATGTATTGTTATTACAAGTTAATTATTTTTCTCTATATATTTATATGGAATTTTTTTTCTTGATTTTCATCTTGAATCTGCTCAATATAAGCAAACAAACTTTAATTCTTTCTGCATGCTCAGATTTTTTCATCACTTTGTAGTAGAAGTACTCTGCTTAGCAAGTACATTTACTATTTAAATTCATCCTTATATGGCATTAAATAAACGAAAGACGAGTTAATATGCTTAAGATGAAAATCCATAAATTTGATTTGATTTTTCTGTTATATTTTAAGTTTATGTGTCATCAACCCATCATCATATTTAACGTCTTATGTTAGATTTAGAGATTAACTTTATCATTATCATTGTCCACTCAATACAGAAACATGATAATGGAAAAAACAGATGATAACTAATCATTTTTCTTGTCTTTATATATTATAAATATAATGTTTAATTAGGTTTTATACTAAAATGGTAAATATTTTTAAAACCATACCAATTTGGTAAATAAGTTTTTCTACTACACCAATTTGGAAAAAAAAAACTCGGTTAAATGGACGCCCATATGTGGTTTTACGGGCCCGATTTTTTTTAAATAAAAAGACCCGAACAATGTCCGAGTATGATGAAATGGTTATATGAATAGTCTTACGAAGTGACTCCTTAAGTGACTCTCATACTCTTAAAAGCCGTTACGTGAACTAAGACGGAGTAAATACGGGTCGCAAAATTAAAAAGTATTATAGTTTGATACTATAATTATAATTCTATACTACATAATAATAAGATTGTGACTTTCGTCAAAATAGATTAATGAAATTAATAAAGAGAACCAGTGGATGACATTTGTCAAATAGTTAGGATATCATGAAGATTTTTAGGAAAATTTATTAAATTCCAAATTTATAACTCAAAATTATCAAATATATAATATTTTAGTATATGTATTAAGATATTGAACACACTTATTATTGTGTAAACATTTTTCTTCACACTATTAAATGTGAAACTTTTTTAAATGTAGACTATTTGTACACATTTTCAAGTGCAAACAACTTAAAAAATTTTACACATTTTTAAAAAATGCATAAAATAATAAGGATGAGGATAAGGATTATACTAATAAGTTTTAATTAGATCGTCACGAGCATCAACAGAGTCTCGCAAAAGGTTATTGAACCATCTTTAAATTTCACTTATTCCAATGACTTTCCAAGGAAATCCCACCATTTTATTTGATACTCCATACGCATGTCACCATCCAATCCTTATCGATGTCAAATTTTGTCAACACTTTAGCAAAAAAAATAAAGAAATCATTAAACATTAATCTTTTTATGATTATAAAAGAGTTCATAAAAACTAAAAACTATATTTACCTTTAAAAGTAGCAACAATTCTTAAGTACTTTTGACTTTTGCTATCAATAATCTTAAAAAATTACTTTCTGCAATATAAAAATATCATTTGTTCTTCTTAGATTCGAAAGATACAAAAAAGAAAATCACTCGCAAAGTGTAAAACTGGAAATTGAGAGAAAATTGAAAGCTTACTATTTCATATTTGGGAGTAATATACTATGTGTATGAAAATTTTTTTTAATTATGATGCTGATATTACTCGACTAAATGTTAAAAAGAAAACACGTTAGGGTAAAAGGAGTATTTGTCAATATGCCATGTTGATATTGCAAGAACCAATCAATGAATGTCATATGGCCTTGTCAAAACATACCAACATATGCCAAATTGTAGATGGTGGTAAAATCTTCATCGGCATTGTCATACATATCCATATACATATAAAAAAAAAGTTCAAAACACACAACCCAACACGCCCCAACGCTTAATTCAATCGGCACCATCAAGTCGATATTAATTGCCAATGCCATATGCCACAACTTGTTGGTTAGGCAGAGGCAATGTAGCCACTTGCCAATTGTTGTCGATGTCGCCTATCAAGTATTCTTTGTTGAACAAGTCTTTCACTATTACAATAACCACTTACGCTACATAAAAAAAATATCACAGAAGAAGCAAAATTGAAAAATTTATAAAAACAAATACAAAATGAAGCAAAATATTAAAAATCTATAAGATATAAAAAAAAATATAAAAATATATGACAAAATTTAAATTTTGAGGTGATCATTGACCACTGGCCCTTTTGCCCCCGTTTGGCTGGTACCGCCCCTGAAATTAACAAGCGTGACTTTTTCGCATGCATGTCCTTGACTCCTTGGGCACTAAATTAAATTTTTATGAGCATCGTTCAATTATACGCAATCATCGTATCATTGGAGAATGTTGTCATTTGCATAAATGCAAAAGAAAAGATCATTCCTCCATAAATGTGTTTAACTTGAAATTAATACTATGTTTTCTTTGTATCACTAAATATATTCTTGTAAATTCGTCACAAACGATTCAATCATAAAAATAATAAACTTGATGAATTCAATGAGCCCAAGAAAAACAAACAATTTGATGAAACCAGAACACAACATAACGAAATTTATTTGTCATAACCATTGGCATGTGGCATGTCTTTAGGATAGCTTCATCTTTTAATCTTGTTTTTGACTTCGCCTTGAACATGTTATGGGCATTGGCTAGCCGAAGGCAAAGGCTTATCGATCAGCACACAATTAACCACAAACGGTGGCATCCCTATTCCTCCTTCACTTCTTTGGGGAGCGGTGACGGAAAGTCATCCTTGGGAATGTAAATTACCCCAACATCAGGTAAGGGAGTCTTAAGTTCTAACCAATTAACAAGAATTCACAAGAAAACAGACGACTAAAAAACTTACGTGTCCACATAACCAATTCATTTATAACAAAAGTTTACAAATATAAATGAACCAATTAATGATCGATATGTGTTTGATTTCTCATTCTTTTATTAAAGTCTCGTTCATGATCCATACATATAACATGAAAACGGACTGTGAGTTCAACATTGATTAAATAAGTTATACAAGAGTACGTCTACTTACCGGAGACAAAAGAGAGAGTGTTGATTAAAGAGAAACAATGATATTGGCGCCGTTTTAGAAAATAAAAAACCACACAGAGTAAATGTAATTCTACCTTTTACCGAGTATTTATAATTTTTACGAGTATTAGGCTTATGGGCCTAGGGTTGCCCTTTTGCAAAAGTGGCAATCAAATCACCGAACTGGCAATAACATCTGTTTAGGAGAAGAAACTAGATTAGTTAAAACATTTTTCAGATTAATGGTTCTCGGATCAGCGGATGAAACATCTAGGTTTTACTCAAGAAGCGGGAATTCGATTAAATCCCATTTGAGCAAAAACCTTTAGATGGTGGAGATGCTCTCCTATTCTGTTAAAAAAATAAGATGGTAAAACATTGCAAGAGCCAAGAGGTCCACTATCTTCCACTCTTCTGGAACATGCATGTTCAAACATACTAAACATCTTAGCAATGGCGAGGAAATATGTACAGATACCGTTACATATACGGTATACCCGGTTACAACGAACCTTTCTCAAAGGAAAAACCTAATTTTCACTTTTTAAACTCGATGACTTTAACCCGAGCAGGGAGCTTAGGGCCTATATAAATTCGAAGTTATACATAGTATTTGGTTTCAAAATTTCCTAGATTTCGTTTAATAATAAACATTAAACATGACAGTCTCTTTTTGAAAAAGATATAGTTTAGATCATGACAGAGCCTCAATCAGTTTTAGACAGGCTCAATTGCCAAAGCGTACAACTGCCACACAAGAACGCTCATGAATAAAGCACGATCATGAATAAAGCACAAAACATTCTATTCTTGTAATAATGCAAGTGTTCAGAAATAACTGTCAACCATTAACATAAACTTAAAAATCAGTTTAAAAACCGGTACTTAACAGATCACATAAGATTTATCATCCAAAACTTCCAAGTCTAAACATCACAAAGATATCTAATCTTTCTTTTTCAGAGAGCCTTAAACAGCCGCAGGCAAAGGCTCATCAGCAACGATTGGTGGCATATATTCTTCTACCTCCTTTGGTGGAAATGTAGCGACATCGTCCTTGGGCATGTGAATAACAACATTGTCGGGCAAAGGAGTTTTGGGTCCGAGTTTGCCAGAAGGATCCCAATCGAGCATAATCTTAACCTTAATACCAAGAACGCCCTGTACATAGATTACACAATGTCACATACTGGTGTAAAGTAATTAATAAACTAAGAAACCAGTTTAATCAAACAATTGTCAAAGAAACCAATTTAATCAAAAAATTGTCATTGTGTGATTGTGTCAAAAAAGTAATAAACTGTGAAATCAGTTTCAATAAACTATTAAATGTCTTCTTTCTACCCCATTCGGGTAAAAAAAAATTTCAATCCACGCGTTCACAAGTAAATGGGACTTAGTGTCTAGCTGTAGTGAAAACAAATAGAAAGAAACCATGAATCACCTGTCTAAGAAGCACGTGTCTCACAGCATAGTCGATGTACTCCTTGACAGGTTGACCAGATGAAACCATGTACCCATCCTTGAACTTCATTGATTTGGCACGCTGAGCTCTAAGCTTTCCGCTAACAATCACCTGAAAAAGATGGTCGGTGCTGAGAAAAGTACCAGCCTCATGTACTAACATGCAATACATAAGCATCTATAAACATACCTCACACCCCTTGGCTCCATTCTCCATAACAAATCTCAGAACACCATAGCAAGCTCTAAAAATCATTGATTATAAAATCAGTTTTAGTAAATCGTATAAAAACTAATCTGGACTATACTATGCACATCAAGCCCTCCAAAAAAAACGAGTAAAATAGGGTATCTACAAACCTGCGGACAGCAAGCCCTCCAAGAAGCTTGTAACGCAAAGACTCAGCCTGGGCAATGGCACAAAGCCCCCTGTTGTTCACTCTCTCAGCATAAAGCTCAACACTGTTTTCAGGGAACTTAAATCGCTTCTGAACAAGAGAAGTTAGCTCTCTTATCCTCCTTCCCTTCTCACCTGAAAAGACAAAGTCCAGTATGCAAAAAACCATGGTGTTATAAACATCTAATGACAACATACTGAAACTAAAAAAAAAACACTACACAAACAATTACAAAACAGAAGCTAGCTACAATCATGTTAAAGCTGATAACTTTGTTGACAGCCAAATGTAACCTTTCATTCTAGGTCTTTCGTTTAGTTAAAAAGAACAAATCTAACAGATTTTTCAGTTTTAAAGTAACATTTCTACATTTTGTAATACGATAACCATGTATATTAACTAACTCCAGCAAAAACATAGAGCCTAATAGGTTTAAGCACCAACGATATAATAAAAACAGCTTATGAGAAAAATGTTTTATGTATGTAACCTTCTTCCAACAAAAAATATAATAACACCCGGGTAAATTACAATTATAATCTTCTGGAATCCTTCAAAGATATCCATCATGTTTTAACTAAATTCACGGTTATTTTCAAATTCAGAAACTTAAACAATCACACAACCATTCATGGTAAAAACAGCCACAATTAGAGACTTCTAGGTCCATTTACCTTGTTTAAAATGAACAGAAAGTCACAGCCAAAGATATCATTTGAAAAAATAAATTAACCTTAACGCAACTACTTATAAGATACATCTAAGATATTCATTTTCATAATAAACACTTAATTTTAACATCAATATTTCAATACAAAAACATACATACCCATCAAACTATTGTTCATTTTCTCATATACAAACTAACTAACTAATTATAAATAATCAAACATATACATACACACACACACACACAATAAGAATAAAAGTATACCTAGAACGTTTTGAGTACGAGTAGCTCTGATGATGATTTCAGTACGCATCGGCGTAACCCTAACTTCCACGCCGGAGTAGCCGTCTTCCGCTAGCTCTCTGGTTAGCACCTCATTCAATTCGGCAAAAAACACGCCGTCTGCTACAAACTGACACATAGAAATACATACACTTTATATACAAAAGCAAGATCTATAATCATTTTTATGAAAAAAAAAAAATCCATGAAACTTGTAAGATTCATGGATTGATTTTGACAAAAGTAATACCTTTCGTTTTTTGCTTAGTTGAGACGCCATGATTGCAGATTAGTGTGTGTGTGTGTGTGTGTTTTTAGAGATGATGAAAAACACTGACCACAGCTGCTGCTTGTGTCTTTGATGAGATATATACAGAAAGATGAAAATGTTATAGATTAGGTTTTATATATATTATATATTTAGGGTTTGGAAAATGTGTTATGGGTTACAGGCTTAAGGCCCGAACTGGGATGGGTTTAGTCAGGCCCATTTGTTAGGCCTTTTATATAAAGGATTTTCATTTTAGTTGGCTCCCTTTATACTTTTATTATTATGACTTTTTCTTATGTAGTACAAAGTGGATATGTTTGTTGGTTGTATAGGTTATGGTGACTGCTCATTCTATTTTCTTTTATCTAATGATCATTAGAACGCGTTTAGTGATTTGGAAATTCTCCACATGTCCTATACGTCTGAACTTTTAAGTTTAAGATTTGTATGATCTGTTAAATTATCAAAAATGTATCAATTTGTATCTTATATTAGATTTAAACCACTTAATTAAGTGGCTTATTACGTCATGTAATAATCTCCTATGTTTCAGCATTATTTACACCCTTATATTAAGGTTGTATTCTTGAGTTTTTTTTGGTAAAGAAAAGAAATGAAAAGATAAGCAATTTCACCTTTTTGCATTCTTGAGTTTTTCTAACAAAAGAAAAAAAAGTGTAGGGAAGGAAAACTTAGGGTTTTTTCATCTCAAAACTTTCAGACCATATTTGGCATGATTTGGAGGGAAAAGAAAGTGCAGGTGGTGGAAAGCGGGTTTCAGGTGGTGGTTGCGTGGAAAGGGTGGTTGCAGGTGGTGGTTGCGTGGTGGTAGGTGGTTGCAGGTGGCGGGGGTGGTTGCAGGGGGTGGGTGCAGGTGGTAGGGGTGGTTGTTGGTGGTGGTTACTGGTTGAAGGTGGTGCTTGAAGTTATGATTTTTTTCTTTTTTACTTTCCTTTCAAACTCAAGAATGAGTTTTTTAAATGTATTTTTCTAATATTTCTTCCTTTATCCAATTTTCCCCTTTATTTTTCTTTTAATAAAAACTTGATAGTGAAGCGTAATTCTAATATTCTTAAAAAACTTATTATTTACACATGAAATAGCTAGATGGTCCATGTCTAGCTAGTACGTACACAGTACCAAATAGGCAAATATCCTATCAATGTCCTATATATGTAGCAAAACATCACTTATTATGAGAGCATGATCAAAATGTACAAACTAACTTTTCCTATATATAACGACGGGTCATAGCTTGCTCACCTAGGCCCGGTTTAAATTATGGGACGTTGGGATATCGATATTCATGTTGATTACCATATAATTTATGAATCGGATAATTGGTCATGTATGAATGAAAAGTCTTAATATATAGTACTAACAACAAGAACTATATATTCTCAATTTGCAGTTATACAGTTGACATGTTAATATGATTACAGTATGTTTATAAAAATGTATTTATGTATGTTTTAAAGCATATGATCTTATTAGAGGCTTGTTCATCTAAATTTATTCATATAATACATAGTATCAAATAGGCAAATATTCAATCAATGTCCTATACATGTACCAAAACATCACTTATTATAACGTGCATGATCAAAATGTACAAATTAACTTTTCCAATATATAGCGACTGGTTATAGTGACTGGTCATAGCTTGATCACGTAGCCCCGGTTTAAATTATAGGATTTTGGGATATCGATATTCATGTTGATTACCATATGATTTATGAATCGGATAATTTATCTAATGATAGAACGCATTTATAAATTCAATTTTTACTTTTTGAATATTTATCAATTCCATGTTTTTCACTTGTGAGTTGTGACTGAATATTAAATGCGTATCTTAATAATTTATCTAATGATCTAATGATCAATTTGAATTAAAAAAATTGAAAATAAAAAAGTGAACTGTAAATTTTTAAGGGCCTAAACTACTTATTTGACACGAGCATAGTACCCGCGCGTTGTAGCGGAATTTTATAACTACTTTTTTTGGATGAATATATTAGTTACAGAGTGTCAAAAATATAAATTATAAGATTTTGTCGATTGTTTTAAAACCATATAAAAAGATCAATGTTAATTAAATGATAATCAATCACAAATTGTTAACAAAAATAGTGAACTAATATAATAAAGCAAAAAACATACCAATATAATACTTATATATATATACTAGATATTTTACCCCGCGTGATGCGCGACTAGTTAAAAAGGTTATTTTATGCATTAATAAGTAGCTATTCTATAGGCTTATTATGTTGAAATTGATTATGTTATAGTTAATGGTTAATTCCTAGATTACTCTGGTCATCTTTTGTCTTTATTGACATGTCGGTATCACAGTCACTAAACCTACTATAGTGATTACACACCAACATTTAACCTAAGATATTTTGATATCATCAACAAATCAAACGTAAATCGATAATGTAGCATGATATCTATATATTCATCAAACGAAATAATATATACAAAGTAAAAAAACTAAGCATGACAAAAATTTAGTCATGTAAAATACACATAAATACAATACGAATAAGTAAAAAACTAATAAGATAAATAAGAGAAAATCATTATAGTTTTTGCTTTCAGTTATGTTGAAAAGATGGAGAAAAAACCTTATGTAGTGACGGGAAAAAATAATCCTAAACACAATTAGGAAATAAAGTATTTTATCTCCAACAATCAAGAAATTCATTCGTAAAACTCAAAATAACTACTATTATCATTATAAAATAGACATTTTTTGTGGCTAGAATAACCAATTTTGGTTAAGGTTTCGGCCAAAAAAACGAAGGAGAAACAACAAAATTGTTTAGTCGTGTATAACCTAATAATATTAGAAAAGGTAATAAAATATCATGGATTATGAGTCATGAATTATGAAGTGTTTATAATTAAAATAAAAAAGTTAAAAAATGTCATGCAAGGTTAATCGTGATTTTTTATATATGTTTGATTTATATAAATATAAATTATATATATATATGTTTTTTCTATATGTCATATTTAAAATATATGTATAATTATATTATATTATTTAATGAAAATCTATTAGTGTGAAAAAAATATGGAGGTGCCACGTAGGATAAATCCTATGTGGCATGTTTAGTGAAAATTTTAATTTGAGGTGGATGACTTTAAAAAGTCAGGATAAATATTGTTTTATTATGTATATAGATACTAAATAGTGTTGTGTGTGAAGAAGCATTTTGAAAACCATAAAAATGCTGAAAGAGACATTTGGGGAACAAAAATTAAGGATTAAAAAAGTATAGATATAGATGAGTTAGCGAGAAATATTTTAGAAATATTAAGAAAAATACTTAATTACTTAAAATAGGAATTTAATATGCATTATAAAGGGGTATAGATAGAAATATTATTACGACACGCATTTAATATTCACTCACAATTGAAAAACATGGAATTGATAATAAACATTCAAGAGTTAAAAAATGAATTTATGACTTTCAACTTTATCATTGGTAGTTATAAATGAGCCGGTTGTAAACCGGTTTGAAAGGGCAATCCAAATGTTCATTTAGTGTCCTGAATTATGTCGGCAACCTACGTTCGAATCCGTGTAACAGCATACCATTTTTCTTTTTCTAGTATATATGAAAACAGATACTATACTATCTATACACTCTAGTCTGTATTAAAAAAAAATGCATAATGAAGCTAAAGAAGTTATTTTAAGGGATTGATTGCTTCATATGAAGACGCCACTCATCAATATACGCCATTTTATCAGGATCCATGCTCGGTAGTTCACGTGGTTCAACCGTTTTCATGATATGCATAGTCCTACCAAGAAGCATCGTTGCAACCTCAACGCTAGCCTCCCTTTTCTCTATCACACTTTCATGACATTTCATCATAATCACTTTTGGTATGTTAGTGAAGCAAGCAACCATTATGTCCGAGATCATTCCATATAACTGGATAAACAATTCCCCCTCTGTAATCGGATCAATGTTGCTTCCGTAGCTGAGCAAAATTGTTTGAGAAATGCGATACATTGAGTTGGCAGCAAACAATTTCTTCTCTAGTTTTCCTTCGGTACTTGATAGGATATTTATCACCATTTCTTTTGCTTTATCAGAAAACGATTGAACAATCTCCCTTGGTGTTTTTCCATAAAAAGCACTTCTTTCAAGATTTTCGTCCAACCACTTACACTTGGCTTCCACCTCATGCCATAAGCTCGTAGCCGCCTTCTGGTTAATTACATTTTCCTCTGCACTATTAATGAGGCTTTCTTCTACGAGATGGGTGTATATAAGACCTTCACCGACACTTTTAAACAATCTGTTCGCCACGTTTTTTTCAATATTTGGGAGAGAAATGGCGATACATGTCAAGGTCACGATAGGTAAGCTCCAGCTGTAAGGAAGTACAACGGGAAGCAGTGGTTGCACTTGATCTGTGTCAAAGTTTGCTACTCCTCTGAATGCAGTAGATTTATCGAGAAGTTTTATAAGATTGTTATGATTTGAATCCTTCTCAATCTTTTGAATCAAAACATCCATAGATTTTAAGATTCCTTGCAATGTGTGATCAGAAAGCCCAATCTTGTCTTCAAGTTGCAAAACGTAGATGCCAAGGTCTTCTTTATTTGTAACATCATCGGTACTTTTTGAGGCAATATTGGGTGTGCAGGGACATAACTTTTCCCTCAGTGAGTTCCAACTAAGAAAACAATGTGCTACAAATATTAGAACGGCCACAGGGATAAGCCGTAACATTTTGCATGATACAACGATAATTTTTTGAAAAATAATGAGAAGGCTCATTATGATGGCTTTTGACTTATGGACAAGAGTTCGTGATCTACAACCACTTGATAGAAAAGTTATCTGACAATCTTTCCATTCACACAACTTTTTGGTCCAATACTTCTCTACTGTAAAGACCAACAAAAACTTTCTACTTGTTTTACTGGAAAATCTGAAGCTTAATATGGTAAAACATCTAAATACTGGGGTTATGCCACCCATTATGCATCCGGCAAACTGTGTTATATAGATGGCAAGCATTGACAGCTTATAATCCGATCTAAAAGCCACATATACTTCTTTGTCTGAAAATTTCAGAAATAGAGATGTATTGATGACTATTGCAATCACACATATTACGCCTGCAGCAAAAGATAGCGGATTATTAGCCATCACAAACTGAGGACTACCAGTTTTAACCATGATCCAATGTCTTCTCACATGTTGCCTAAGTTTCTCTAGAGTTGCATCCTGTGGTTCAAGATCATATAGAACCATAGTCCTAATTTCTCGATACTTCAGTTCAAGGATCTGTTTAAAGATTGGAATTGATATAGTCGAGGAAATCATGACTGTTAGTAATAAGATCATCAAGACCACATAGATGCATGCCATCTTTGCAAAATGAAAATTTACATTACTTACAGATCTAGACATTGCATTATTAATTTCATGACTGATAAGATTGGTATTAATCTGGATGCAAATATTCACAATCATGGTGATAACAAGAATTGCCAAACCTGTAACATTCGCAAGAAGTGACTTGTTACCCATTGATGCCAAAGAAGGCATTAAGTTAGCCATCATTGTACACATGAAGGCCATGCTTCCTAACTTGGTTAGTTGATCCACTGCACCCGGCATTGGACTACTTAGATCCATAGGTAGTTTCATTGCGACCGCTATCATGGTGATAGAAGCCGCATTGAGAGAGAAATATTTACATGGAAACCATATTTTTCTAGTTAGAAAACCATGTGATAAATCTGCTGCCATTGCAGCCGTGCAAAGGAATGATGCTATTGCAATGTAGATCCCGATCCACAACATAGGCTGGCTATATTGATCTCGAGCAACAATATCATCTACCTCATCACATAACTCCCTCATGAAGGCTAAACTAGGAGGCGCATTTGGAATATTACTATCGAATATATGCTTACACTCTGTAGATGAATAGTGGTATGAATTAACCATTTTGAAATTTATTTATTAACTCAATCAAAGTTGATGCTAATTATCCACTGGAATAGAAGTTATATTATAAGACTTGAAAATAAAAGGATATGATGATTCTAATTAAATTGCCCTGTGATATAATGAGATAAACAATTATCCCACTAATTGGTTGAGAAATCCGAAATTTCTTGTTCACTCTGGTAACGGCATGACAAAACTCTTCATTATGAAAATTGTGTACAAAGCATTACATCTCTAATTCTGTTTTATCTTTTGTTTTAACTACCACCATAGACCAATTTGTCATAGTTTGTTGACCTTAATTACGAGCAGTTTTTTGATATTTTAAGTTTAGAATTACTTAGGCCATCCTTAAGTTGGTGTTTTAAGTGCCGTTAGCATTGTTTTAATAATTTGTTTGCTTTTTTAAGTTAGACCAGCTGGTCAGTATATGATCATTGCCGACTTTGCTCAATATAAATGAATAAATATAAATAATCAATCACTCCTGACTTGTTTTATTTGCCCTTTTCTCTTATTCTGTTATAAGTCTTTTATTCATTCCAAATGCAATGCATTGAAAACTTTAATTAAACTACGTACATTGACAACTAATTAGTCAACAAATGATAATGCAGTGTAAGAAATCACAACACAATCCAAGAGCAACCTTACAGAAGAGATTCACAACACAAATAAGATACACGAATGAAAGATTGATTGATATTAATGTTTAATAGTCCAGATACAATGATAGAAATTGAAAGATAATTTATATCTAAGATATAAGATCTAGAAATATAGATATATATTTTGAGCAGTGATATTTTTCTGAACCCTAAATTGGGTATAAGGGTCGTTTATATACCCCTAGTTCTTTTACACTAGAGTCCCTCAATATCCTTTAATAGTCGAGTAGTCCTTGCACTTCTATGCTTCACACCTTCAGTCCCTTATCTTCAACACTTTATCCTGCTAAGTCCTTCTGAGCCTTTGACAAGTGAATTACCTCAAGTTAGATAACAATGTAATAACAAGATGATCTTGTTACACTTTTAACATCCCCCCTCAAGATCATCTTGAAAACAGATTAATAATCCCAAGTTTATTACACAGAAACTCATGTTGGCTAATACTTAGACTCTTAGTAAATAGATCTGCAATGTTAAGCTCAGATTTCACTTTGATAGTTTGTAAAATTCCTGCAGAAATTTTTTCTCTAAGAAAGTGTAAATCAATTTCAAAGTGCTTGGTCCTATCATGAAAAACAGGATTTGCAGCAATCTGAATTGCAGCATTGCTATCACAATGGAGTTCTACAGGAATTTGGACATTAACTTTCAAATCAAGTAAAAGGTTTTTTAGCCATATAATTTCACAAGTCACAGCTGCCATAGCCCTATATTCTGCTTCTCCAGAGGACTTGGAAACTGTGGGTTGTTTCTTACTTTTCCATGAAACAAGACTGTCACCAAGAAAGACAGTGTAACCAGTGACAGACTTTCTAGATACAATGCACCTTCCCCAATCAGAGTCAACATAGCCTTTGAGAATAAGTTCATTACCTTCCTTAATGTGCAAGCCATTACCTGGTGCTTTCTTTAGGTACCTCAAAACTCTCAAACAAAGATCAAAATGCTCTTGAGTTGGTGCATGCATGAATTGAGATAGACTTTGCACAGAATAGCTAATATCAGGTCTTGTAAGTGTTAGATATATTAACTTACCAATAAGCTTTTGATATACAGAGATGTTTTTTAAGGGTTTATGTTTATCAGAAACAGGCTTTAGGGTTTTGTTCATTTCCATAGGAGTCAAGGAAGGTTTACATCCAAGCATACCAAAGTCATTTAGAAGTTCCAAACAGTACTTTCTTTGAGACAAACACACACCTTCCTTGGTTTCTAATACTTCAATGCCAAGAAAGTATTTCAAATTTCCAAGGTCTTTAATTTTGAACTTGGAATTCAACATGTTTTTTACAGAGTTAATTTCCTCATTGCAATTTCCAGTCAGAACAATATCATCTACATAAACTAATAATGCAACAAACTTATTGTTAACTTCTCTAGTAAACAAAGAGTAGTCAGATTTGCTTTGAACAAATCCACATTCAATCAAAGCATTTGTTAGTTTAAAATTCCATTGTCTAGGAGCTTGTTTAAGCCCATACAAGGACTTATTAAGTTTGCACACAAGATTAGAGTTGTTTTGGTTATAGCCATCAGGTATATCCATGTAAACATCTTCATCAAGTTCCCCATACAAGAAAGCATTGTTAACATCTAACTGGTACAAAGGCCAGTTGTTATAAACAACCACAGAAATCATACATCTAACAGTAGTTATCTTAACCACAGGAGAAAAGGTCTCATCAAAATCTATTCCAGGTTTTTGATTGAAACCCTTAGCAACAAGTCTAGCTTTATACCTTTCAATTTCACCATTAGACTTGTACTTTATTTTGTAAATCCATTTACAGCCAATAGGTTGTCTATTTTCAGGTAAAGCAACAATAGACCAAGTATTATTCCTATTTAATGCTTCCATTTCCTCATTCATGGCATTTACCCAATTTATATCCTTACATGCTTCAAAATATGATCTAGGTTCTATACTTTTATTAAGATTAGTGGAGAAGCAGAAAAGTTCAGGACTGAGATTAGCATAATTAACAACTTTGTTAAGACCATACTTGACTTTTCCATCCAATTGAAAATCAGATAGATATTCAGGAAGGTTAGAGTGTCTGTCAAATCTTCTCAGGTTAACATGTTCATTTTCAGGTGAATTGCCCTCAGAATTCTGAGTTTCATTCACAAGAGATGTTGCAGGTTCATTGTCATATGCAGTTGCCTCATTTGGACTGCCAAGAGATGGTTCAACATCTCTGGTAATCACTGTTGGACTGCCAGACATAGACAGTGATCTGCCATCATCACTTGAATGAACCATGGTACCTTCTTGTTCATCACTGGGACTTATATTAATGGTATTATCCTCACTCACAAGATGATCAAAGAAATTTAACTGATTAACATCAGGAAAAGAGCCTTCATTTATTTTTGTCATGACAAATGGAAAAATATTCTCATAAAATCTCACATCTCTAGAATGAGTAAAGGTTTTATCTTCTAAGTTAAACAATTTGTATCCTTTTTGAGAACTCAGGTATCCTATTAGAACACATTTCTCAGCTCTAGACCCAAACTTATCAGAGTTATTAAGAATAGTAGCAAAACACAAACACCCAAATACTTTTAAATGTTTGACAGAAGGTTTAGACCCATATATCATCTCATAAGGAGTTTTACCATTTAGAATAGAAGAAGGTGTTCTGTTAATAAGGTAAGTAGCAGTTAAAACACATTCACTCCACAAGTACAAAGGAATTCCCCCCTGAAACATAAGAGACCTAGCCACATTTAGGAGGTGTCTATGTTTCCTTTCAGCAATGCCATTTTGTTGGGGTGTATAAGGAATGGTAGTCTGATGAATAATTCCCTCATGAGTGAACAAGGCATGCAGTTTATTATTTACATATTCAGAACCATTATCAGACCTAATGACCTTAACATTGACTTGAAACTGAGTTTTTAACAGTTGAATGAAGTTAGAAATATGTTCAAAAACCTCAATTTTTGAAGTCATCATGAAGGTCCAGACAGCTCTTGTGTAATCATCCACAAGAGTTAAGAAATATTTGAACCCTTGTTTACTAGTAACCTTATAAGGTCCCCAAACATCAATGTGTATCAAATCACCCAATTGTTTAGACTTGTGTTCACTCAAAGGGAATGGTATTCTGGTCTGCTTGGCTTTATGACAAATGTCACAAGGACCAACAGATCCCCCAACAATGTTATTCTGGGTTAAGAAGACATCCAATGCAGTGTCTGCAGGATGTCCAAGTCTCATATGCCAAAGTAATTTTGATTCACAAGGTGTACTAGCAGAATTACTGTAACAACTGTGACTTTTGACCCGTTGACTATTTGTGCAACTTGGCTAACAATCTAGTTAGTAATATAATTTAAGTCTTTTGGGGTTCATTTAAGTGCAATGTGTACATATAGAACAATATGTCGTGCAATTTGGGACTTGTGTGTGTGTCGAGATCATTAGTCATGCTAATCGATGCTTACAATTTGAAAACAATCAAATTAATAACTAAATTAAATGACTTTTGTTAATCAAGGTAGAAACTTGGGTGAATAAGCGAGCTTTAGCGAAACGTTAAGTTAAAGTACGTTTGTGAGTTCGTTTTGGCATTTAAAGGGTTAACGTTTAGCCATTTGTCAATTTAGCGGAGCGGGAGCCTACCCTTTTGGAATCTAGGCCGGCTCTCCTTCCAACTCCTCCTCACCACCCATCCATTCATTCTCCCCTCTTATCCTTCTTTCTTTCTTCTTATAAGAACAAAACACACACAAACAAATGTCCTTCTCTCTCTCTCTAAGATTCTTACACCAATATTATGGTTTCAAGTTAGATTAGTGCTAGAAAAGATCATCTATTACATCTCTTTTGCATCATATCAAGATTTGAGTCATCAAAAAGTGCAAGAACATCCTCTTTTGGGTCAAACTGGGGTTAAGCTTTTGGAAGAAGATTTGGTAAGTGAAACTCATCCCTTCTTCATCATTTTATGTTTATTAACTTGTTTCTAACTGGTTTCAAGTAAATTCGGGTAACAAATCGAGTCAAAACGCGAATTAGGGTTCTTGGTGGTTCAATTTAGGTCAAAAACGATTTTGGTACGAAATTGATGTAATGAAACGAATTTGCGAAGTGGGTCGAGTCTAAAATATTTATTTATGTTTGATAATGTTCAAAAACAAGTTAGAAAGGTTCCTTGGTCGATTTGGAAGTCAAAATGGTGTTTGGGGATGTCAAAATCGAGTTTGGATCATGTTTTTCTGCAGACCTGCAGAAACTCGTGCCGCGAGTTTTGGTGTCTCTTGACCAGTACTTTTTCTTGTGCCACGACCTGGGGAACTCGTGCCGCGAGGTGTTGTTCAGCTCGTGTCGCTAGCCAATAAACTCGTGTCGCGAGTTTGTGTAGCTTTCTTGACAAGTTTTCAAACGTCTATAACTTTTGATCCGTGAGTCCAATCGAGTCATATGGCCTATCGTTGGAATCGTATGAGAGGCTAGTTTCTTGTGGTAACATTTATTTGGGTTGAATCTTCCTTCGATTCTAAGACATGTCGAGTCAAAGTGTTTTATTCCTACTCGGAAAGGTTGTTGAAGCGTTTGTGAGTTGTGACTTGACTTGAACTTACTTAACCAACTTGTGCAGGGTTATAGAGTTGTCTTTGATGATACTATGATATATGTTGATAGGTTGTGGACACGTGATGGTTGTTGGACATTTATAGCTCGATATTAACGTGTCGTTTTGCTTGGAAATCAAGGTGAGTTCGTAGCTCCCTACTCGTTTGAGATTCGGGCTGAAAAGTGTACAACCTTTGTGTGTTAACTTGTTTGTTTGTGCAATTATGTGTTTACCTTGATTGATGACATAGTTCAATTGTGCATACGTTTTATTTCCTTGATGATGACATGACTTGATTGTGCATATGTTTGAGTGTCTTGAGTGATGATATTGTTTGATAGATGGATTTGTTGACGTGTAAATACGTGGTTGTTATATGATTATTGTATGTGCATGTTTGGTTGATTATTAGGTTAATTGTGTATATATGGAAGACGGTATTACCTTCGAAAGGTTGGAGATGTGGCGGGAAGGCTGCGGGTGACCCTATATATAAGCATCAAAGGCCTTTCTAAAGTAGTATCGTACGAAGTATATACACATAGTGTTGTTTCTGGGTGGACATTGATGGTCATGGTGCAATTGAGTACATTGAGGTACATTACGTGCAATTGAGTACAATGAGGTACATTACGTGCAATGGAGTACAATGAGGTACATTACGTGCAATTGAGTACAATGAGGTACATTACGTGCAATTGAGTACATTGAGGTACATTACGTGCAATTGAGTACAATGAGGTACATTACGTGCAATTGAGTTCAATTGAGGGACATTGATAGACATGTTTGGCATTATAGAACTTGTTAGATACTTATGGATATCATTATTACTTGTTCTTGTTTACTATGTGTATTCTAAATACCTTGCGTAGTTCATTATGTGAGTACCTATGTGAGGGTCATTGATGGACATTGATTGATTATGGATTGTTTGAGTATGATTGTTTTATTTATGATTAGGATAGTTGTACATACAGGGAAGACGATGATACATTTAATGAGTTGCAGATGTGGTGGGAAGGCTGCGGGTGACCCTGTATACAAACATCTAAGATTCCTTAAATGTAAAGTCGTATGAAATGTATGTGTATTGTGTTTGGTTGTGTTTGATGGACAGGATGTACTTGAGACAATAGGGTGGACAATTGAGGTGCAATGTGTGCAAGTGCAATAAACGAGTACTTTATGTACTTAATGAGAATTGAATGACATGAGAACAATTTAGGAACATTGATGAACTTGTTTGACATTTTAGAACTTAATGGATACTTGTTGATGTCCATATTTAGTGTTCTCGTGCATTACATGTGTTCTAGCTTTGGTATAATTTGTGTAATGGATACGTGTTGGTCTAGGTTGCGCTACGAGCCAACCCAAATTGAATAATTGTGCCTTTTAAGGACTTATTGTAAGTGTGTTCCTTGTTCATTATCTTTGTTCATAATGCGAATGGATTTGGATTTAGATCCTTGTCATTTGCTCCTACGAACTCACCAACCTAGTGTTGACCTTGTTTAGTACACTTTTCAGGTAAACTTGTGAATCCAAGACGTGATGATCGATTGAGGCTTGTGCTAGGACCTGGGCTTGGACTTACATGGATCCAGGATTCATTCGCCCTATGTTATGCATTTTATACTTGATTATTTATGTTGGATTCACCGGATCCTTTTATGCATATTGATCATGTTCTACGATAATTCCATGCATACGCTATATCTTTTCGGAGACATTTCGTGCGTAGCTCGGGGTGTTACAATTACATACCACATTAGAACACATAGGCATATCATCATACAGATACAAACCACCCTGTTCACTACTAGTCCCCATCAGGTTTTTTTGAGCTAAATCCTGTATGTAGCATTTAGTATCATCAAAACCTATATAAAGTTTATTATCTCTGGCCAGTTTATGAACAGACATTAGGTTAACATTGTATTCTGGAACTACAAGAACATCAAACATAATGACACCATTTGGTAAATGCAGATTTCCAATCTTTTTTACAGTTGCAAAAGAACCATTAGGGTGACCAATAGTTAGGTTTAAATCACTAATATCAACAACATTTGTAAGGTTTTCTTCAGAACATGTCATATGCTGATTTGCCCCAGAATCAATAATCCATTTTAAGATTTTATTTAGCATGACAGTATTGAAATTCCACCACTTATTATGACTCAGGATATTACCTGCCATATTGGCATGCAGACCAGAAGAGGAGGTAGAACCAGATTGAGAATCTATGAGACTAAGTAATTTAGAGAGTTGATCAGCAGTTAGGGTAACAGGAGAATTAGAATGATCAGAAGAAGATTGCACATTAACAGAATTAGAGCAGATAGAGGTTTTATCAACACTAGCATGATTATTAGACATTTTGGTATTTTGATGAAAGGATCTTTTATTGGCAAGAAGAAAACATCTTTCAATGGTATGACCAACCTTATTACAATGAGAGCAGTGAAGATTAGGATTGGGAGGTCTAAAGGTTCTTTGAGAGGGTTCAAAAGTTTTTCTGGATTCAAAGTGATTATCATAAGTTTTCTTAGAGTCAAATGACTTTGAGTTTCTATGAAAATTGGTTTTTGCAGCAAAGGCAGATACATTGAGAGGTTTGTTACCCATCCCCCCTCTGTGTGATTCTTCTCTTGACACAATATTATAAGCAGTTTTGACAGAAGGAAGTGGGTCTTTCATAAGAATGTTAGATCTAAATGACATATAAGCATCATCTAGGCCCATAAGAAATTGCATGAGTTTCATTAAATCATTGTGTGATTGAACTTCTTTGGCAGCTTTGCAAGAACAAGCAGGCAGTTTCACAATAGCATCTAATTGTTTCCACAGAGAGGTTAATTTGTGATAATATTCAGATAGAGTAGAACCATTTTGTGACAGAGAATTAATTTTTTGATGCAGATTAAAGATTACCGAACCATCCACTTTGTCATAAGTTTCTTTTAATTCTTGCCAGACAATGGTAGCATTTTTAGAGTAAATTTGACCTAAATACAATTCTTGAGACACACAACCAAGGATCCAATTTAGAACCACAGCATTACATCTATCCCACTGCTTAGCAAGAACAGGATCATTATCAGATTTCAAGCAAGAACCATCAATGAAACCAATCTTGTTTTTTGTTTCAAGAGCTAACTCAATGGCACAGGACCACACTCTGTAATTTTCTGTTCCTAACAGTTTAAATCCAATTAAAGGTGTACTCAGAGTATCACTAGCATGTAAATACAGAGGATCTCCAAAATCTAGTTTACTGATTTTAGTTGTTTCATCATATTCAGTTTCATTTAGGTTAGTTATAGGTGTGCCAGGAGGTGTATTACCAGTATTAATAGGAGGAATAGTACCAGACCCAGAAGCAGACATCTTAAAAGCAAAGAACAACTAACAAAAATATAAAACTTAATATTGAAGCACAGGCAGAGACAGAGATGAACAAACAATTAAAATATTCAACCAAGCAAAATAGAGCAGGCAAATAACAGATAGTGATACTAGACAAGAATGAGCAGATAGCCACAATAGAGAACAAGTACCAGAAAGACAAGAAAAAAAAAACAAATAGCACAGAGACAAAGTCCCCAAATAATCTCTCCTCAAAAAAGGTTTTGAAAATATATCTTAGTCTCACAATAGTATCAGGGACAGGATTCCTAACCTCTCGTATGAAGGCAGGTCAAGTATTAATACCATTGTTTTTATGAGAAGAAGATAGTAGAAAAAGGTTGATATATTTATATATAAAAAGGTTTAGCTGAGAAGAGACTATACGAAGATTTGTAACAAATAACAGATAAAGAAAGAAAAAAAAATAAGAAAAGGGAACAAGAAAACAATACAGTGCTTTCGGATGGAAGGATGAGGAACCCTAATTTTTTCTTGATTCACTTAGTCAAGAAAATAATCAGGATCTGAACAAAGAACTATAGTTTTGACCTTGATTCACTTAGTCAAGATACAAAACAATAATACGCCAGGAGATCCAAATACCAAACCCTATAGTTGTTCTTGATTCACTTAGTCAAGAATCAAGCCAAAGAGAAGCCAAACACCCCGAACCCAGAAAGAAGAATAACAAACCCTAAAGAACAAATCTAAGGTTTCGTAGTGGAATCCGCCTTAGATTGGAGATACAACCACCACAAAAGAAAAAACAATAAACTAGAACCACCGTAGTGCTCTGATACCATGTAAGAAATCACAACACAATCCAAGAGCAACCTTACAGAAGAGATTCACAACACAAATAAGATACACGAATGAAAGATTGATTGATATTAATGTTTAATAGTCCAGATACAATGATAGAAATTGAAAGATAATTTATATCTAAGATATAAGATCTAGAAATATAGATATATATTTGAGCAGTGATATTTTTCTGAACCCTAAATTGGGTATAAGGGTCGTTATATACCCCTAGTTCTTTTACACTAGAGTCCCTCAATATCCTTTAATAGTCGAGTAGTCCTTGCACTTCTATGCTTCACACCTTCAGTCCCTTATCTTCAACACTTTATCCTGCTAAGTCCTTCTGAGCCTTTGACAAGTGAATTACCTCAAGTTAGATAACAATGTAATAACAAGATGATCTTGTTACACTTTTAACATGCAGCTGGAGAAATCACCTTAATTAAGAGATTGATTGCTTCAAATAATGACGCCATTCATCAATGTATGCCATCTTATCGGGATCCATGCCTGGAAGTTCACGTGCCCTAAGTTGTTGTATTATCGTTTTAGTCTCACCAAGAAGTTTGGCTGCAACCTTGACACTTGCCTCTCTTTTCTCTATCACACTTTCTTGGCATTTCGTTATTATGACTCGTGGTATGTTGGTGAAGCAAGCAGAAAATATGTCTGCAATCATGTCATTTAAAAGGACAAACAACTGCTCATCATGTAGTTCGGTATTTCTTTGGTCTGTTAGCAAGATTGTTTCTGCAACCCGGTACATTGAATTGGCAGCAATTAAACTCTTAGAAGGTTTCTGCACCATTTCTCCGTTGGTACTTTCCTTGATTTCTATCACAATATCTTTTGCTTTTTCTGCAAACCATTTGACAATCTCTGTTGTTGTTTTCCCTGAAAACATATCTTTCCCCAAAGCATTCTTCAGCCACTTGCAGTTGTTTTCAACCTCATGACATATGGTCATAGTAGAATTTCGAATATTTACATATTCACTTGCACTATTGAGGGTCTCTTCTACATGATAGGTGTACCAAAGACCTTCTCCAACACTTTTAACCAAGCTCTCAACTCTGTCCTTATGAATATTTGGGAGAGAAATAGCAATGCATGTCATGGTTACTATTGGTAAGCCCCAACTGTTTACAAGCTCAGCAGGAAGCAGAGACTGCACGTGCTCGTTGTCAAAGTTTGTTACTCCATTGAACCCAGTAGATTTCCCAAGAAGATTTTGAAGATTTTCGTTTTGTTTCTTCTCGGCCTTTAAGATGAAGGAATTTATAGAGTTTAAGATTCCCTTCAATATATTTTCTGCAAGCTCCATCTCATTGTGAATTTGTAAAACGTAATTTCTAAGTTCTTCATTAACACCCTCGGCTCCTGGGGAGATAGGTGGAGTAAACAACCTCATCTTCAATGACTTACAACGATTTACACAATAGACAACAAATCTTAGAAAGACAATCGGGATGAGCCAGATGACTTTACACAATACGACAGTTACCTTTTGAAATCTAATCCAAAGGCCTAAAATGGTGTTTTTCAAATTATAGACAAAAGTTCTTGATCTACGACTGCTTGATAGAATAGGTATATGACTTTGTTTCCAGTCGTACAACCTTTGGGTCCAGTACTTCTCTACTTCAAAAAACATCAAATAATTCCTAGTCCATTCAGTGATCAACCTATAGTTCAAAACTGAAAAGCATCTAAATATCGGAGCAATGGTTCCCACTACGACTCCTATGGATTGTGTTATAACTATGGCAAGTATTGACCTCTTATACGGTGATCCATATGGCTTTTGTTTTTCTACTACTCCGTCATGAGTTCCCGACCAAGTTTTGAGCACCACGAGTAAGTGCATTAGTAAAACAAGTACACAAATTACTCCAGAAGCTGTGCATACCGGGCTACTAGCCATCACAAACTGAGGGCTACCAGTTTCTGCCATGACCCAGTACCTCGTCACATACTGTTTTAGTTTCTCCACCATAGACATTTGAGTATGTTGCAGACGTTGATCAGTTAATAAGGTTTTATTTGTCTCCTGATACTTGAACTCTAAAATATCTTTAGAGGTTGGAATTGATAGGGATGAAGAAATTATTATTATTAGTAACACAAAGATCAAAGTTGTATAGATGTATGCAACCTTGACGCAGTTAAAATCAAGTAAATAGCTACTATTAATATCGAGATGCATATCACTAATAACACTAGCAGTTATCTGAATAATAACATTCACAATCATGGTAATAGCGAGTATGGACAAACCTATGACATTTGCAAAAAGTGTGGTGTTGTTCATAGACGCCAAAGAAGGCATTAAGTTAGCCATCATCGTACACATAAAAGCCAAACTTCCTAATTTGGCCGCTTGGTCGATGTAACTTGGCATCCCACTATTAAGATCCACAGGCAGTTTCATGGCGACACTTATCACCGTTATAGAAGCAGCATTAAGTGTGAAATATTTGGATGGAAACCAGAACCTTTTATTTCGGAAACCATGCACTAAATCAGTTGCCATGGCAAAGATGCAAAAACAAGATGCAATTGCAATGTAGATCCCAATCCATACCATAGGTTGGCTATACTTGTTATTGTTTTCCGTATCCCATTCCACGTCACAAGCATGGAACAATTCGGCATGGTCATGGGCGGTAATAATATCTCAGAGATGAATAATCAAATGAACTCATCTTGGGATACTTTAGCCAATTAATCCGTATATGTTTTTACGAAAAATGATATGTACGCATCTTCTTTATAGAACATCACTGACTTTAATGCCTAGTCACTATTGTCCAAACATAATTTGTGACACGTGTGAGTTTTGACTAATTCAAAACTTTGACTTGGACTTTGTAGGCTTACGCTGTCAATGATTAGACAAAGTCACCAAACCATTGATTATCATGTCCATTACCAAAACATGTTCCTATAATACAAACATTTAATCGAGACTTTAGAAGTAACCGAACGACTCAGATAGTCAAATATATATAACCTTGCGTTTCACCTGCTTCATCCTTTTTTTCTTTTTTTTTTATCACATCATGCTATATTAGGTCTAACCTATACCCGGCCTGGAAATCACAATCTGCTAGTAAATGCAGCCTGAATGTGGTCATATCATTAATGTTGGACGTCGACTTTTTGGACTATTTGTCAACATCATTGACTTGATTGACTTTGACAAAATCATTACCAGATTACCTTGACTCACTCCTAAAAGCTTTGTCATGTATTATTGGCGCATTAATCGATAAAATAAATGGCAAATATGACAATTCGGCTGTTCTAAAAAAAAATGACAATTCGGGTTGGATAACGAGTCATTTAGAAAAGCAAGTCGAATGGGTTCAAGTGGAAACGGGTTTAGCCGTTTAGGTCTCACAATATCTTTTCAATTCAGGCCAGACTTTATATTCATCATTTTTGAAAGCAGGGGAAGGGATCTTTATCTGCAATTTTACCTCTATCATATCAAAATCATTGTCCACATTACTATATTCATTCATTGCGTTACAAAAAATTACTGTATTAATTCAATATACTGCACACAAAAGATGCATTATGCAATAATGAAGCCTGAGAAATCAACTTAAGGGGTTGATTGCTTCAAATAATGACGCCATTCATCAACGTATGCCATCTTATCAGGATCCATGCTTGGCAGCTCACGCATCTCTAGTAGTTCTATTATCTTTGTGGTCTTACCAAGAAGCATGGCTGCAACCTTGACACTTGCCTCTCGTTTCTCTATCGAACTTTCATGGCATTTCATTGTTATGACTCGCGGTATGTTGTTGAAGCAAGTGCACAATATGTCTGCAATCATGTCATTTAAAATGATAAACAGCTGCTCTTCGCAAATTGGTTCGGTGTTGCTTTGGTGTCTATGTAAGAGAGTTTGTGTTATTCGGTACATTGATATGGCAGCAATCAGCTTCGTAGGAGGGTTCTCCACCAATTCCCCGTTGGTACTTTTCGTTATATCTGTCACAATTTCTTCAGCTTTATCTGCAAACCAATTTAGAATCTCAGTTGATGTTTTCCCTTTGAAAGCATCTTTTGCTAGAGTAATCTCCAACCACTGGCATTGGCTTTCGACCTTATGCCATAAGGTCATGGTGGACTTTTGAGTATTGACATATTTACTTGCACTGTTGAGGCTCTCTTCGATGAGATGGGTGAATGAAAGACCTTCTCCAACACTTTTGACTAAGAACTTAACTTTGTCCTTGGGTATGCTTGGGAGAGCAACAGCAATGCATGCTAATGTTACTACCGGCAAACTCCAAATGTTAAAGAGTTCAACAGAAAGCAGAGATTGAACACAGTTAGTGTCAAAGTTCTGCACTCCATTGAATCCAGCAGATTTCTCAAGAAGCTTTAAAAGAGTGTTGCTCTGTTCCTTCTCGGCCTTTAAGATGAGGGAATTCATAGAGATTGAAATGCCCTTCAGTGTTTTTTCAGCAAACTCCATCTTATCATGAATTTGTAAAACATAAATGTTCAGGTCTTCGTTAATATCGTCGGTTTTTGTGGCCATTGGTGAAGGAAACAACCTTGACGTAAATGATTTCCACCAATAAAAACAGTAGACAACAAATCTAAGAATGACTACCGGGATGAGCCATATCAATTTGCACGATACGACAATTACCAAACCCAATGCAAAAGCTTAGAATGATATTTTTTGAAATATATACCAAAGTTCTTGTTCTATGGCTGCTTGATAGAAATTTTTTTGAAAGATGGCTGCTTGATAGAAATGGTATACCAGTTTCTTTCCACTCATACAGCTTCTGGGTCCAGTACTTCTCTAACTGAAAAACCATCAAATGATTCCTATCCCATTTAGTGACCAACTTGAAGCTCAAAACGGAAAAGCATCTAGATATTGGAGCAATGGTACCCACCACAACCCCAAAGGACTGTGTTATGACAATAAAAAGTGTTGACCGCTTGTAAACTGATATAGGTTCTTTCGCATCAAGGTATTCACGGTATCCATACAGAGCTTCAAGCACCACAAGTAAATTCATGAGGAAAACAATGGCACAAATTACTCCAGAAGCCATGGATAAAGGATTGCTAGCCATCACAAACTGAGGGCTACCAGTTTCTGCCATGACCCAATACCTTCTAACATGTTAGTTTTTCAACTGTAGACATTTGGCTATGTTGTAGAGATTGGTCAGAGAAAAGTATTTTGTTTGTGGCATGATACTTTCCTTCTAAAATTATCTTGGATGTTGAAATTGTTAGAGATGAGGAAACCATTATTACTAGTAAAAGGAAGATCATAGCCGTATAGATGTAGACGGCCGTAAAACAGTGAAACATGATACCATAGTGGTCAATATAATAATGATCGATGACACCAGTGTTAATCTGGACGCCAACATTCACAATTATGGTGATAACAAGAATAGACAAACCTATGATATTGGCAAGAAGGGTCTTGTTGTCCATTGACGCCAAAGAAGGCATTAAGGTAGCCATCATAGTGCGCATGAAGGCCATACTCCCTAGCTTGGCTGCCTGGTCCACGTAACCTGGCATCTCACTACTTAGATCCACAGGCAATTTCATGGTGATAGTTATCACCGTGACAGATGCAGCATTGAGAGAGAAATATTTACTTGGAAACCATAATTTTTTATTTCGGAAACCACCCCACAAATCTGCAGCCATGGCAATAATGCAAAGAAATGAAGCTACTGCAATGTAAATTCCAATCCACACAATAGGTTCACTATATCTGCTTTGATTTTGAATCTCCGCATAATCTACTAGAGTTTGCAAGTTAGTTACTGTAATACCCCAATCATCTATGTTGAACGATTTTCTGAAGTTTTCCGAGATGTCACACAACGTGGTATTCAGATTCAGAACTTGGTAACATTGCAAAATATTCATCATGTTTGCCAAGTAATGTGTAACTATGAAGCACGCATCAACTTCAACTTCTTAATAAGATCATAGCATTAATTAAAATGACTAGGACTACGTTGACTTAGACTCTCATTAGACAAAATCATCATCAAGAAATTTGTGACAACATACCTACTCAATACAAAGGAATGCAATATATCTATTACTTTTTAATTTTCACCGGTATCTATCTATATATATAACTAAGTGAGGATAATTTAGGGCTATTGTGGCTTAAGGAGTCCAACCTTTTTTTCCATCTTCAACCATCAACAATTTTTTTAACCAAATCAACGCTTAATGTGTCATGTAAATAATTCACTTAACGGGTGTACACTCATACCTCCAATTCCTTTTACAAATGTTAAAATCATATCCTTCAATTGTACTAAATTACCAACATCTATTTATCTACTTGTCATCATAGTACTTAGTCATTGGGATATTGAAATGTCCAAAATAAGACAGGTAGGGAAGATCATTAAAATACTAGATGATCACATCCATTATATTATATGCCATATAATTGTCACTGAAAGGAACCATGACGTCATAATGATCACAAAGTATATTTATCAGCATCGTAAACCTAGATTTAAAAAAATTAAAAATTAACAAAATGAAAATGATTCGGCATATCCAACAACAATTTGGCATATCCAACAACGGTGGATTTGTCGGAAATTTCTTCAACTTCAACAAAAAGTAAACATCATTGACTTGTGATGTAGATGGTAATATCATCATTGGTGACATGTAGAGTTAGTATTGACCAGTTCAAAACTACTTGGAAAAGTATAACCGAACTACTCGTATATATTACATTACAAAGTGAAATTGAAAGTTGCTACTGCATCTTTTTTAACACATCATATATAATACTAGGTTGAACAATACCGGGAAATAACAATCTGCTAGTATATCAAGTATATATTTGGGAAAGAATTTGAGCACACCATAACTCAAAATGAATGCATAGGTGCATACATGATACAAGTCTAAACTCCCCCCAGCTGTGTATTAGGCATTCAAATAGATTATTTATAAATAAACAGGTAATGAGATTGTCGACACAGAAATATAATTTTTCTTAAAAAAAAGGTAGACTGAAGGATAAATTTTCAAGTGATGGTAAAGAAAAGGAAATTACCTCTCACTAGTGACTTCACCTGCCAAAAAGCATATCGCTGTTTCACTCGTGAATCTTTTTTACCTGTGCCTATATCTCCTCATATGACTGTAAAGTGAACAAATACAAGAAAATCACAATCTTTTACTATGTATTAACTATTAAATTAATTATAAAAGAAGTCGAGCATACCATGATTGAGGATACATTCTCACGAGTAAGGTGAATCAACTCTTTAATTTTCACGAACTTGTATACCATCACAAACTGGCTCATGATCCATTGCATTTCAGCCTACACAATTCAAATGATTCATGGCAACATAACAGCCTAATTTTGCAAACATTAGGTTCATATCAGTCAACCTTTTGCAGGAAATGGGCACTACAGGTATTTTGTGCATAGTTTAATGCCACTGCAATGTTGTCACTTGTATAGGAAACAATAATGGGATCAATTCAACTGCCAATTTAGTAATTTACTGTACAAGATACAGAATTTTTAATAATATACAATTATCCTCAATTATCAAACATGTGAAGAGTTGACAAACGTGTCCTCAGCCCTCAACTCGCATTTTCCTGCCTTTCACCATCTTTAGAGCTACCATGGTTCTAGAATCTGGGAGGACCCCCTTTAATAGCATATCATCATAGAGTGTCCGAGCCTCTACAAAACCCCGAGAGGAATAGCCACCTATAAGAGCTGTGTAGGCTACAGTATCTGGTTGTAGACCTCTTTCTATCATTTCATTGAAAAGAGATATAGCACCCTGAAGGTTGTTTAGTTTACAGCAAGTGTCGATCAAAACCGTGTAGCAAATAACATCAGGAACCAACTCTTGCATTTTGACCAAATATGCTGACAAATCCCTTTCTTCTCTCTTGCTCCCTCCACTAATAGGGCTTCTCCGGTTTAATTTAGATTCCCCGTCAAATAATACTGTATAAGTTATGATATCAGGTTCTATACCCCGATTTATCATATCTTTGAAAAGATCATAAGCTTCTTTAAAGCGTTTCACCTGAAGATAACCATGTATCATGATCGTGTAAGAAATGACATCAGGTGCTATGCCTCTTGCTTTCATCATATCGAAAACCCAGCGGGCCATTCTCATATTTCCAGCCCGACAATATGCAGATTTCAACTTACTATACATAACTTTCGACGGCCCATTTTCTGTTTTCAATATAGTTTTAAATACCACTAACGCTCTATCGGTTTCATCTTTTTCACAGAGTGTGCTTAGAAGTTTAAAGCTACAAGCTTTTGGCACTAGAAGCCCGTTCTCTCCTTGCTTGGAAATCCTAAGAAAAAGTTCATATGCTTTTTCTATGTCATTTGCGTCACAGTACCCATTCATCATAGAAACATAATTTTGGAAGCTTTTTCTTTCAAGATAATCAAAAATAAATCCTGCTTCCTTCACCTTTCCACCTTTACATAATCCATCAATGATTATGTCATATGTAGCACTAGTGGGTTCTATACCTAGTGCTACCATTTTATCTAAAAAAATCATTGTCTTCTCAACAGACCCACATTTTGAGAACCCATCAAGAAGCACGTTAAAAGTAATGGTATCGGGTTTCAGACCGTTGTCATTAATCTCACTGAATATTTTCTCAGCATTCTTAAGGTCTTTAAGGAGACAATATCCTTTAATCAAAGTTGTGTAGTGCTTAACATCTGGTTTAATTTGATAGCGCTTCATCTCTTCTAGCAACAACATAGCTTCAGGCATTTTCCCTAGTCTAGATAGAGCAACAATCGCTATATTAAATGAGACTTGATCAAGAACAACTCCCGAGTTCATTGAGATTATGAATTGGTAAACAACTTCAGATAACAATCCAAGACGGCATAAGCATTGCATAATTGAGCTCATAACTACACAATTGCTTTTAATACCGGTCGAATGCATTTCCTCATGAATTTCCAAGGCTTTGGAAACATTCCCTTGATTACAATACCCTTGCACCAAGGCACTATAACAATATGCATCCGGGAAGATTCCTAACTGCTTCATGTAAAGAAACACATCTTCTGCATCTTTTAACCTCAACTCTTTTACAAAACCACGAATGACAGAAGCATAAGCGAAAAGATCAACAGGTGCGCCTGATTCTCTAAGCATTTTAAGGGACCGATAAGCAAAATGTGTTTGTCCATGTAAGCAAAGCCCCTCGATATAAGAACCAAAAGTGAAACTGTTAGGCTCAACCCCAGCTTCCTTCATTTCACTAAAAACATCTCCAGCTTCTTTCACACATCCCTTCCTGCATAACCCTTTAACGACAATCCCATACGTATACACATTAGGACAAAAACCATTCCTCTTCAAATGTTCATAAACTGCCAAACACGTATCCACTGCACCCTCTTCAACCAACAAGTTCATAAATAGATTACAAGAACGCATATTCGGAAGAAACCTCCCTTCTATCCTCGCCAACACATCCAAAACCTCATCAAACCGTCCCACACTAACAAACGCCTTAATCAACCCATCAATCGCTCTAGCCAACACATTTTCGCCATCCAAGCCAACCTCTTTCAAAACTTCTTCAACTAAATCCCAAACACCAAACCCAAAGTTCCCATCTTTATCCTCGATAACCTCTAAAAACGTAAACTTTAACCTACCCATCATATCCCAATAACACAAAAACCTAATAACACCCATATAAGTATCCACATCATGCTTAAAGCCACATTCTTTCAAATGGTTAATCAAACACAATGCATTACTGGGCTGTCCTATGAACTGATCCAAAGTTTTAACAACTGTAATTTTATCAAACATTTGGTGGGCACTATCAAACTTAACCGAGTTAAACCCACATTCATTAAAAATAAATGGTGGGTGTTCTTCGGAACCCGAATCAGATACATCGGAATAAGGTAACCGGGCAAGCGATGTAAAGAAATTAGTACGAAAAAAGGGGTTATGTTTGGCGAAATGCCGAAAAGAAACTGACCTGATCAAAGGAACCAACATGGAAGTTATACAAACATTTCATTTGCTTCTGAAAATTTGTAGTGATTTTGGATATAAAAAGAAGAAAGATTGTGGGTTTTGAATTATGGTAGCCACTGTTGTTTAAGGGTTTTAGAGAATGTTAGCAGAATTCCAGGGTTTATGCAATTTTGAGAGGTAAATATTTAACAAAAATATTTATGATAATTATAGGAATTATTAATACTTGGCAAACAAGAAAATCTTTTATAAATAAATAATAACGTATAGAAGGAAATTAAGCCTGGCAATATTTACCCAAAGCGGGTTTCCTTGGGCAAGGAATTTGATCTTTTGGGTTAAGATGGGCGTGCTTAAAACAATGACATCGGGTCTAGTGGGTAATTTCAATCTTTTCCCAATATTCATAGCGGGTCATCCCATTGGGTATCTTTTATTGCTATCTCGTGGACGACGGAAGTATGCGATGTAAAACTAAATTTAGATTTTGGGTGAGGCGTAGGATAAGAAAGAGAGCTGCCAATAAGGTTTATGCACATTTTCTAATTTCTAGTACAACATTATTTATTTATTTTATTATTATTATTATTTTTAATTATATAACTGTTTATTTCATACATATTAAAAAAATCTAAAAATATATATATGTCAGTACTTGGTGCATGGTGTCAACTGTCCATGAATAAACCTTACACGTAATTGTGTTAGCAAATGTGTAATGTGTTTGCAAATGTGTAATGTGTTTGTTATAACAACTAGCGCGATGCAGCGAGGAATAAGAAAAAAACGCTGATGGTTTAATGGTGGTTTATGGGGCGGCGGCGATGAAAAAGAAAAAAAAAATAAGCCGGCGGCAGTGGATGGTGGTTTGATGGTGGTTTTTGGGGCGGTGGTGGATGGTATTTATGGGGGATAGCGTACATAGAAGGTGGATTGCGGCGGTGGATGGTGGTATTTGGGGCGGTGGTGGATGGTGTTTATGGGGGGAGAAAATCAGAGAAGGGGGGAGGGAGAGAAAATCGGAAATCGGATGAACGTATGTGTGTGTAATGAACGTGATGGAGAAAAAATAGGGTAGTGTAAATTAGGAGGGCATAAAAGACATTTTAAAGATAGAGGTGTTGAAAGGGGGTGGAGTAGTTTGCTTATTAATGGAATATAGATTATTATCGCATACATACAAATATACTAATTATCGATGTAAATATAATTCTTATATTTATTTATTTATTTATAAGGTATAATATAATACTAACAATAATGTATTGTACACTTTTACCTTTTAAATTAGTTCTTTAATTCACAAAAAAAAAACCATCATGTACAAATATCAAGTTATATATTAGAAAACGTTATACTCCGTATTAATAAACAATAAAAACAATACTTTAACTTTTGTGTTACAGAATGATAGTTGGTAAGTAGAAGCATGATCTGTGCGTGCGCTCACTAAAAATGGCCATGTTTTAGCATAAGGGGATGATATTGACCACTACATGTGATTAATGTATTATATTTGTATAATACTTATTATACACTGTAAAACTTGTACATGATGATATATTTATTAAAAATAGTGGTACTAATATCAATTTTCTTTAGCATAGGTTCTTTGTAAATATAGAAATATTTTGGAATGAGAACTCGAGATCGTTCATGATGAGAAATTGTTTTATTATTTTGTCTTAGCACAAGCAAATAAAATCGAAAAGATGTAACTAGTCTGACTATTAAATGACGATTATGTCGAACAACTAAATTTTAGTCATTGTTACTTTTCTTCTCACTTGTAGAAAAAAAAAAAGCGGGTCGACCCGCACCCAACCCGCTTTGACCCGCATTTCTAAAATTACTTGCTTGGAACCGCACCCCGTTTCGACCCGTACCCGCTTTGATCCGTTACCCAAACCCACCCGCCCCGCCCATTTTGCCAGGTCTAAAGGAAATATATCTTTCGGTATTTCGATAACTTTTGGTTATAATAATTAACGAAGTATTAGGCATTTGCAGAGGCAGTATCTAGAATAAATTTCAGATGAGGCAACATTAAAAAAAATCATAAAATATAAATCTAAAAAAGAACAAAATGTTAAAAATCTATAAGAAAATTTTTAAAATCCAAAAAATTTAAAGATACATAACAAAATTTAAATTTTAAAGAGGATATTAGCCCCTCACGCCTGTGGGCATTTGGATGTAAAAAAAAGCTTAAAAAAATAAGGGAGTTGTTAATTTCGTCACAATTATAAGAAACATACGTGTTGATAATCAAATGTGTTGTAAGGATACTAATCCTTCAAAATATAATTGATTGTGTAAATAATTATTTATTAAACAAAAAAATATGTCAAAACTAGAAAACTAGTACAATGAAAAATTACATAAAACTAGATCCGCATAATGTGACGGCAATAAATAGTGTGGTGGCAATAGATGGTAAGTGATGTAAATAGATGTAAATGTAACTGATTTACTTGATGTGAAGATAATTATAAATATTTCACAAGATAAAAGATATATCTATATACATATTAAAAGAGTAATTAAAGCCTCTTCAAAACCAAAGATATGCTTAAACATTATCATGTAGAATTTATCCTATATGTAATTCTTATAATTTTTCATAATATTTTATCTCATATATTTATATAAATTAATTATTAAAAGAAAATAAAAATAGAAATAAACATAAACATAAAATTAAAAATAAAATAGAAAAGAAACATTGGTGAACAAATCGTCAACTTTTTAAGAACTAAATTTATTCGGAATTTAAGTGTGCAATCTTTAAGAACATATTAACTTATTTTAGTTTTAATATTCAGATTAATCAATAACCAATTACACAAGTTTAATAACATTATCAATATAAAAATTAGTATACATATACTTATATAAATTAATTATTAAAAGAAAACAAAAATAGAAATAAACATAAAATTAAAAATAAAATTGAAAAGAAAAGAAACAATGGTGAACAAATCGTCAATTTTTTAGAAACTAAAATTATTCGGAATTTAAGTGTGCAATCTTTTTAGACCATATTATCTTATTTTAATTTTAATATTCAGAGTAATCTATAACCAATTTAAAATATAACATTACTTTCAATTATATGTATGTAAATTGTATCAACATGAAAACAATACCATCCAATATATTTTGGATCACCTTAAATATTATTAGATTTTAGACTCGTATCAAATACACAAGTTCTATAACATTATCAATATAAAAATTAGTATATGTAAGAAAAAATACTTATGCCTTCAAATATAAAAATATATTTAAAAATTATTTGAAATATTCAAATGTAAATACTAATTGTTAAATCATATCAAGATTGTATGGTGTAGCAAGTTTTTTTTTTATGCAAACTATTCGAGATACGCAATATCTTAACCTTGATTACATAGTTTACTGAGTTCTCATTGATGTCTTGCAAAAAAGCAAGTTCGTTTATGTTAACAATGCTTATTCAGAACAATAAAAATAGCAGTTGGTTCATGAGTTTTCAGTGATTTCGTATGTTGTAATTTTATTTGTAGGGTTCGCTTTATAAAATAAAAAGAAATAAATCAACTTTAAAGCTACCGCACATCGTGCGGGTAAAATACCTAGTATGGTATAAATATGTAAGTAAGTAATATGTGGGTATTTTTCATATCCAATATTGATAATTTTCAAGAAGATATAGAAATCTTTTATTAAAATAAAACTAGGGATGAGCAAAAGAACAGTTGACCCGCCCCCGACCCGCCCGTTGCCCAAACGGGCCGAGTCATGAGTCACGTTTTTGTTGCATTCGCGGGTCACGGGTCACGCGGGTCGTGTGAAGGCAAAAACGTGAAGAAAACCCGAGACCCGCCTGTACCCGACTCGGACCTTCACGGGCCGGGTCATGGTTTCAATTTCCATGCATTCACGGGTCACGGGTCGGGCCGGGTTTTCGTGGGTCGGGCCATTTGCACATCCATAAATAAAACAGTAAAAAATTACAAAGATGTCAATAACCGCTACACAAAATGTATAACATGAAGCTAAGGTCTTGTTTTTGGGTTAACAGGGTTGGACACCGTAAATGGGCTGGAACATGCGAACTTTCTGGGCTGGAACTTGAAACAAACAGAAGTGAATAACAAAGAGAAACCCCTTATTTTTCTTTTGATAAAGTAAGCCCATGGCTTAAATAAGAAAATAAGCCCAAATTTATATTATTCATTTAGTGGTTCTCTTCCCACAAAATCACCTAACTTGTCCATTATATGGGTTTTGTAAAAGAGAAAGGATATAGTATCATGGTTTTTATTAGTCTATCTGTATTAATATTACAACATAGATCAATAAAAACTTATTGTACTAATATCATCACCCTTTGTAAAAACTTAAAAATCTTAGAAGGTATACTCGGTATAGTTTGTACTAACATTAGTTTTCTTAAAGGATAATGAATTTGGTTATTAATAGTTGATTAACATAATATTATATGATGTTCTAACAGTTTACAGTTTGAGTTTGTTTAGGACTATTATTTTGTTGGTCGTTTAACTCTTAGAATATGGTATTTTAATCATATTACCAAATTTATGTTTATATGTTCATATTTACGGCCCAACCCGACCCGTCCTTTTCTTCACTAGAAACATAGAATCAAGGTAATGAGGACCCTTTGAACTTGAATCCTAAATCCACGACTTAGTAATAATATATGTTTTTTTAGGTTTAATAATTGTTGATTTCGGATTTTTAAGGGTTTTTTCTTTCTAAGAGTTATCATTTTTGTTATTTATACCTGAAGCGTCACTATTTAGGAGGCGTGTGATAAGAAGTATGTAAAATTTTAAATTATTTTATTTAAAAACATCATTGTCATGCTTTATATTAAGAGACTTTTTTGTATTGTATAGTACGAGTAGTGTATATACTATACGTATTTAAATTAATATCATTATATTTAAGTCGCTAAGTAAAAAGGGGAATGATATATCTACACCACCTTTTTGTTATCTACAACAAATGTACATCTTATACTGTACTATGTACAACTGTATAAAAAATACATTATTGTAAACGGTTAAAATGTTGTTGTAGAAACATCATTCACCAAGTAAAAATATGCATGAGCACTAAAATGTGGAACTTGTGAAGTGTGTGTTTGTGTTTTGTGGGACCCGAGCATCAAAGTAGCGACGCAACTTTGAACTTGAAAAACTATAAATATAAAGAAAGTATTTTATAATGCCATCCATCTGCTGTTCCCTCCCTTTCATTTCTTAATCACAACAACTTCATTTCCATCATCATTTTCTCAACTTGTTCTATAATTCTGTGAAATATATGGCTGTGTAAGTTTCTAAGTAATAACTTTATCATCCTTTATTTTGTGATTTTATTCATTTATCGGTAGGGATATATATGTTGTCATTGAAAATTGATTTTTATTTTTTCTTTATAATTTCAGGGTTGCTTCTGCTCCAGGGAAGGTCTTGATGACTGGTGGTTATTTGGTACTAGAGAGGCCCAATCCAGGAATTGTTCTTAGCACAAACGCTCGGTTTTACGCCATTCTTAATCCGCTTCATGATGATGAATCTGCTACTTTGACAGCAGTGAGTGATCTTTTTTTAAGCATCTTGTTTTTAATCTTTATATTCATCTACCAGTTAACCATTTGCTTATAAATGTTTGTGTTATTAAAGAATGTTTGGGATTGCGTTTTATTGTGTTTACAAAATGAAAATGCTAATAGATAGATTGTTTTGGCAAAAAAGTGTTTGAAAAAGCAAGTTAAGGCATGTTTTCCAAAATGTACTTTTGGAAATGTAAAGTTAGTTTTGAAATCGCAACCCTGAACACATTTGAAGACAGATAGTGATACACAAGGATACCAACAGAACATACGAGTATATTGGTAATAATGATGTATATAGAGGCCCTAGTGGTATCACTGTAAATATTTTGTGGAATAACTTTGGAGGACGTTATGGTTTTGGCTTAAAATCCATTCTCACTCCACATTGTGGTACTCAAAGATGGCTGAACATTGCCTTGAGTTTTGTTTTTGGTTAACTTACATATCGTTGCTAGTTGATACTTCGGGAAAGGTACATTGGACCATAGGATCTGGTTTCTCTGCTGTTTAAAACCTTTTTTGCTACAACTAAAAATCTTGTGTTTCAGGAGTGGATGGATGTGATGGTAAATTCTCCTCAGATGTCAAGAGAAACTACATATAGAATGTCACTAAAAGATTTTTCACTTCACTGTTCAAGGCAAGTATTATTGATTTGGTTTTTAAAATTATTGCTGTATGTTTAATAAATGAATATGATTTGAAGGTGCGAGTTAAAGTCTAATAACTGATCGATCATCGATTGTTGATTACATCACAGTGAATCAAGAAACCCCTTTGTTGAGTATGCAGTCCAGTATTCCATAGCAGCAGCATATGCTACTCTAGACAATAATAAGAGGAACCAATTGCACAAATTACTGTCACAAGGTAAAATGTCATAAGTTGAACAAAAATGAACTCCACATCTGATCTCTAACTAATCAGCTATGCAGGTATGGATATTACAATCTTAGGTTGCAATGACTTCTACTCATACCGGAATCAGGTATTTATATCCATCAACATGTGTATATGACTTATTGCTATACAAAGAAAAGTAACTGAATTGTTAACCTATTTTAAGATTGAAGCATGTAAGCTCCCTTTAAGCCCGGAATCATTGGCTACTCTTCCACCATTCGCATCAATTACTTTCAACTCAGGAGAGTCGAATGCAGAAAATTGCAAACCCGAAGTTGCAAAAACTGGATTAGGGTCATCTGCGGCTATGACAACTGCTGTAGTAGCTGCTTTACTAAGTTATCTTGGGGTGGTTGATCTTCCGCGTACCAGTATAATAGGTCATAGAAGTGAGTCCAGTTCGGATCTTGATATGGTTCATATGATAGCTCAAACTGCTCATTGCATTGCTCAAGGGAAAGTTGGCAGTGGGTTTGATGTTAGTTCTGCTGTCTATGGAAGTCATCGTTATGTCCGCTTTTCTCCAAATATCATCTCTTCAGCTCAGGTCCCCCCGCCTTCTCTCTCTCTCTCTCTCTCTCTCTCTCTCTCTCTCTCTCTCTCACACACACACACACACACACACACAGAGGCACTTACTTGTATAGGCGGTAACATATGTATATCAGGCAGGGATGTTATGGGTGAAAATGGATAGTTTTGGTGCAAGTCTTGCTGAAATGGGCTGGCTCACAACAGTTTAAGTCCAAAATGGTTAAACCTTTAATCGATTACTGGTCATTGAGTGGGCCAAATGTTGTTACACCAGTTAAAGTATTTCATCGATGATCTAGAATTTTCAATAAGATGATTTAGGAGTTTAATGCATTAAAAAAACCCATAGGGAGACTTTCAGCTTGTTTCACTCAATTGACCCGTTTCCTTTGGTACAGTTTTCTTTTTCTTTATACGCTCGAGAATAAATGTAGCCTTTATCAACCCCTTAAGTACAGGGCTCGAAAGTCACCTCTAAATAAAACTATAAAAGTATTAAGGAGCTTCTTTGCAGCCGAATCTGTGTGTTGAAAGGACTACATAGAGCCTATATAGTCCTAAATCCTGATAGAGAACAGATATATATTTGACAATAGTCCGATCCATAATATTGTGATGTTATAGAATTAAACACAATATCATTTCATCATTGCAGGAAGCTGTCTCTACCAGACCATTAGATGAAGTCATTGGTGAAGTCTTGAAAGGCAAGTGGGATCATGAAAGGACAAAATTCTCCTTGCCTCCGTTAATGAACCTGGTGAATATCCTATAAACTCTCTGGTCGTGACTAATTGAATTGCTCCTGAAAGTCTGAAACCATATTATATTACAGTGTAACTGTACTACTGTGTCTTACAACTAATCAGATTTATTTTGTTTTTCATGTTTACTTCAGAATACTAAGTTTGTAAGATTTTACAAGGTATTTGCTCACATTTATTAGTTAAGTTTTCGTTTTTTCGTGCCTTTTATTTTCTATCAGATCTTAGGAGAACCAGGATGTGGAGGATCATCTTCACCATCGATGGTTGGTGCTGTCAAGAAATGGCAAAAATCTGACCCGGAAAAGGCCAAGGATACGTGGAACAAGTTGTCTGAGGCGAATTCAGCACTTGAGTCACATTTTAATTTGTTAAGCAAATTGGCTGCAGATAACTGGGATTCATACAAAACTGTCATCAACTGCTGCAGCATTTATAAATCAGAAAAGGTTTTATATCTTTCATTCCATTAATCTTTTCTAGAAGCAGAGTAAAAGACAACATTTATAACAACAAGGTTATGGCCTAGTGGTAAAGGCAAAGTCTCTAAAGGTCAAAATGCCTAGAGGTCCCAAGTTCAAATGCTAAGAGCAAATATATATATCCCCTTGTAACCCCGGAATTTCAACAACGGTGACTCTAGCTACCGCAAAGCGGGTAGTTGGCTCACAAAGTAGCCGGATACCTAGGTTAACCCAAAAAATGACAACATTTACTGATGTTCTCTTTTGAACTGCAAAAGGTACATAGTATCATAACTATTACCAGAGAAAATGAAGATCAAATTACTGGCATGTTGCATTGTATTACTCGTTGTACTTGACTACTTTATAAAGTCAATTGTGGTAAGACCCTCAATGCGTGGATGTATTTAGATTCTGTAACTAAAGGAATACTGTTTCATTTACATCAATATTAAATTATTAATTGTAGCTTCAAGATTATTTCTATTCATATTGTGTGTTTCTCTTGTCAATTAGCCTTTATCTGATATATATTTATTGCTTGAGCAGTGGATAGGACAGTTTACTGAAGCTAGTCATCTAGAAATTGTTAAGGCGTTACTGGAAACTAGAGATGTTATGCTTACCATCAGATGCCACATGAGGCAGATGGGCGAGTCTGCCGGCATCCCGGTCAGTTCTTTTAACTTTTTTAGCTCATTCCATTTGTATCCATAAATTATGTTCATCGTTTGACTTGAAATGTCAAACTTTGCTATCCAAATTCAAGATCATGAATCAATCATCCTCAGAAAATAGTTTTGATACAAAATTCACATAATTCACAACACTTCACACAATTGTCCACAATAGGGCAACCTTTTGGTTGATGGGTCGCCTCTATTAAATAACTTTTGGTAATCATCCTGCAGTTTTAAACAGATCTTTTACCAATTTTTGGTACTGTGTAATCATTTAATTCTAGTTATAAACTTCTCCTAAAGTTAACAATATTCACACTATTCTAAATTTAACAATATTCACACCATTATAAAGTTAAATGTAGTTTATTTTGACTGTCAAAACTGAAACATCTCGATACCATTCCAAAGTTGCAACATATTAGACTTAAAGTCAAACTAGCTCACTTTTTTTTCCTTCTGTGTTTGGCAATTCATTTCTTTTATTTGCAGATAGAACCTGAATCACAAACTCGGCTCCTGGATGTGACCATGGACACAGAAGGTATCTTGTTGGCTGGAGTTCCCGGTGCAGGTGGATTTGATGCTATGTTTGCTATTACTTTAAGTGACTCTAATAACAATCTAACAAAAGCATGGAGTTCCCACAATGTTTTGGTTTTACTAGTGAGGGAAGATCCCCGTGGTGTGTCGTTAGAGAGTCATGATCCCCGTGCCAAGTAATTTTCTCAAGTTATGGCATGGCATGTTCAGAGATTACTTTAGACGGGTTTTTTCATTGAATTGTTATAGCTTCCACATCGAAAGAAAGTCTGTTAGCATGATCGAGTCCAAGTGGCCCTTTACAAGTGTTTGCGATTTATTTTTAGTCTTTAGATTTTTTTAATGGTGATTTATCTAATGTTATTTACCAAATTGAAGATAAAACATCTTTCGGAAGTTCCACAAATTGAAGATTTTTTGTTTGGGATAATGACCCGTATAAAACTATGATAAACATATGTATTGATCTAGTCGAGAGTCTATGTTATCTAACGAACTTTAAAAAATGTCTTAAAGATGCAATGTCTTTTACTTTATTTTTATATTATATAAAAGGGGATAGGAATATAAGGCTGTCGGGTATCTAAGCTTAGCTGTAGAATACTCACATATTATTTTTTTAATCCATAAAAATCATGGGGACCTATCATCTATTCATTAAACAAGAAATAATAAAATATTAGTATGTGAGGTTTCCACACCTAAGCTTAGGTGTCAGACAATCTTATATTCTCTTTTCCCTTTATATAACTAGACCAATACCCGGTCGTTGACCGGGTTATGAAATTGACCTAAAAACAACTGATTTGACATACTTAATCAAAACCAATCCACTTAAAAGCATACTTGACTAACCAACTTATCTTACTTATCAACCCGCTAACCTATAATTTGATCAACTTATTTTACTTATCAACCCGCTAACCTATAACTTGGCCAACTCTGTAAACCCGGGTCGATCACGAGTTGAACTTTTGAACATGAAACTTTTAATGTTTAGAGTTAGATCAGAGAGTGCAACATGTCAACATAACTGGGTCGTGCTTATATATTATATATTATCGTAATTTAAAAGTCAATATAACAACAAATGGTAATGTAAAAACAATACAAATAAAATTCAACTTTGTAGTAAAAAAGGTAATTGGATGGAAATAATCTAATGTACCATTTGGTATCCACTAATCCTCCAGTCAGGCTAGTGTCCAGATGATTCTCAGTCACTTAATAATCCTTTGATTATCTCAAATTTGACCTCCCCTGTAAAGTGGTGGCTAGTGGCTACTGGAGTATTACCCAAAGGTTTTCAACTTTGTAGTATGATACACCTTAAACTCTCTATGTTACACAACTCTCACGGATGCCAGCAGCCAGAAACCGTCACTTACTTTTTAACTTCATGCCCTTACGATAACATTTAAAAAATATTTGGATGCCATGTATTACACGAGCACACTTCTAATCTATGTAAAAACTCTAACATCTAGTTATTTTTGAATCTATGATTACAAAATTTTGCATGTAATGGGCTCCCTTTGGGGGTACCAGCGGTGTAAGGCGTTTCGAACCCTAAACATACTGCCCGTTTGGATGTCACTGCTCAACTCGATGGAACGACCTTCCCATCCGCCGTTCAAAAAAAAAATCTATCATATTCTTTCTTATAGTATTTTTTTTCTTAGAAATTATAAATTTGGTGTGAGAATTTATAAGTTTACCATTTACCAAATTAACTAAAATAGAAAACTTCCATTAATTTGAAACTAATCGATCAAAAATGTGAAAATATCAAACATTATTCATCATATATAATTCAAAACTAATTAAATTCCCCCCCCCCCCATTGGGTATTTGAAATAGGCATTTCTACTTCGAGTGAGCTCTCTAGCGCGGACAAGGTTAAGACAACGTATGCTAGACCTCTCGCTGTCGAATCATGACACGAAATATTCAAGAGAAATTCACCTTTAAAAAAAAAAATTTTATCTACTGTAGTGTAAGAATAACTAATTAAAGTATGTCGTTATACAGAAACACTCTTATCATTGTCGTATGATTTGTTTTTTTTAGTGTACTATGTACTTAAATTTTTTAAAGCAATTAGTTAATATGTTTAATACAATTGAAAAGTTACCATGTTTATATCTTTTGACTTTTATAACTTTAGAAATTTGACTTTGAATTTTAAAGGCCAAGATTTAAAGGATTGTGAATTTTAATGGTTAGGATTAAAAGTTAGCTTTATTTTTTTCTCTATGCTATGGTAGCCATATATATATATAATGTATATATTCTATATTCTATATAAGTAAAATTTTGAGGTTGAAAAGTGATACACCACCTCTTGTACATATAGTACCGGAATTTGCCGCCGACTCCAACATATTTTTCCGGTGAATCTGAGCCCTTTAAAACACACCCCTTAAACCCTCCTTTAAGTGATAAAATATACATTTCTATCAGATTCCGGTGACTCTTTAGATCTCCAGCCGACTTTGCCGTCATCTACCTCCCCATTTTGCAAAGGGCAAATTAGTTATAAAGGTATATTACTTGCCATTTTTTTACTATTAAAGGTATAAACCAAAAAAACCGTCTAATATAATCATTTAGGGTGTAAATCTTTGCTAACCTAGGGACGGAAAATATCACCATCCTTGTTTGGCTGTTTTGTCTTCCGTGGCATGCCATGTCCTTATTCCACTACATATCTGCTATATATATATAGGTCAATGGAGTAGATATTTTTGCATTAAAAAAACCCTAATTTAACTAAAACCCCTTTTTCCCTTTTAATTCCAAAGCCTCCCAAACCCTTAATTTAATAAAATCCATTCTCATAACATGAGTTCTTCTTCGTCTTCCATTGGATCAAAACATCAACCCCTATTATGTTATTGTCATTGTGGCTACAAAATCTATCCACGTACATCCTGGACAATGAAGAACCCAGGGAGAAAATTCCTTGCCTGCCCGATTGTGGTAAGTATAATCCACTTTGTAATCGATCAATTGTATGCAACTTCTTTGTAACAAAATTGTTGTTAACCAATATACTGTAATATTTATGATAGGATTCAAAGAAAAAGTGTGGGATGTACCATTTTTTGGATGATGAACTTCCATTTGATTATTACAAAGAGCTGGTTTTTGGGATGCACATGAAGCTACAGAGCATAAAACAGAAAGATAACGTGGATATGGACTTGGAACATGAACACACCAAAAGAGAGGTTTTGAAGTTATTGAAAGAATTGACTATCAAAAAGTCAAACCAGAAAGTGTATGAAAAAATTACATTTTCTTTGTTATTAGTGGTCATGTTCTTATGTATTTGGATCGGTGGGTTAGTGTTGTAGACATATCCAAGTTGTAATGAAAGTTTATGTAATAGATTTTGGTTATATTATGCAGTTAATCTTATTTTTTACCCAAATATAATTGAATGAAAGTTATGCAGATACAATCAACAAACAAGACAAGTAATGTATTAGCAAAATTATGTAAAATAACCAAGTTCAAAAGATGTATTTTAACATAAACGTATAGAAGCAACACATTATTAACAACTAATATATATAGAGCCCTAATATATAACCATAATTATGCAGATACAACCAGGAAACAACACAAGTAATAACAACACATAATTTACATACAAAAGAAGTTATATATGCCATTCTTGCCAGAGTTTGCCTGCCGTGTTAGGCACATAGCTACTACACCAAAAGACTGCCATGATTGGTACATATACCATCCACAAGCTAATAACAACATCCTACCATACTTATAAGTTAACATAGTGTACTTAGATATTACAAGTTATATAATGGGACATCAAAAGACTTGGGTTGGGAATGTTAATGTGTTCAGAGTTCAACTGCAGTCTCGTATGTGCTCCCTGGGCCTTCAATATGCTTGGCCAACTTTCTTGAAAGGATCCTTTGGCTAGGTGCTCTAAGTTCGAGGGGTAATTTTGCCTTAACTGGTTGACTTGCACTAGTTTTGTTCTTCACTTGTGAGATTTTAGTAGGTGCAGGTTGATTGTTGGATTCCCTTTCTCGTTTTGACCTCCCCACAGCAGCAGCTTTGGCAGCATTCTTTGTTGCAGCTTCAACATTCTTTTCTGCTTTGTTTCTTGCATTTTTCTGCTTCCTTTCATGATTTTCTGCTAGTTTCTTCCTCACTGTTAGAGCACATAAAGTGCACAATTTGTTGTCCGATGCAATAATTCTAAAAGGCTGAGAAATTCGTACAATTATGCTTACGAAGTTTAAGTTCGTAAGAACTATTAACTTCGTACATATATGCCTTACGAAGATTAAGTTCGTAAGAACTATTAAGTTAGTAAGGCCCAACCCGTTTGTACGAATTTGACAGCCCAGTCCGTTTGTTCAGCCTATAAATATAAGTCTTAGGTCACGAATTTAGGTTGATGATTTAGTTGCAACAAAGAGTCATTCACTAGGTTCTGGAGGTAGAGATCTATACCTCGAGATACCGCCCAAACTATCACGATTCGTCTCAATGATTGTAATCCGTAATCATTGTAGATGTTTTTCATACGGATTCACCTTGTAATCATATGATTAATGATAGTATTTTCGTGTTTATCTCCTGTTCTTATTATCTTCGTGTGTGTTTATCATACAATCATTAATTAACCCTAAAGACGATCATAGACGGATTCCGCACATCTATGATTGTATAGATCTCGTGTTAATCGATCCGGGAACGTGCTTAAACACGTTTTCCAACACTCACAGTTGCAATTCCCTTCTTCTTTTGTGCTTCTATTTCAGGTGTGGTCGTTTCATTCTTTTCTGCTTCTTTTCTTGCATCATCCTCTGCTAACTTCCTCCTCACAGCCAAAATTGCCTTCTTCTGTTGTGCTTTAATTTCAGGTGTTGGCCTTTCTCTTTGAAATAATTTTTTCTTTGGTTGGGCAGAATCATTGGTTGTCTGCAGTGGATAATTCCTTTTTAATGCCTCTAATGAATCACTCCTTGCAGCCTTTGAAACCTTCCTTTTCACAGCTTCCCTAGCTTTTTGTTTCTTTTCTCATTCAACACTAGCACTAGGCATTGGGACATCTTTGGGCCACATTGGAACATGAATGCCATCATCTCCACCTATAAAGGATTCATTAGTCACTGGGTCAACACATAAACCAACACCCCACCATTTTGGAGACTTATATATATACATCAAACACATAATGGCTAGTCAAGGAAATAAATTTGACAAATTTTTATAGAAACCAATATGCAATATCTAGATGTGATCACACCTTGAGTTCTCACTTTCCGAAATCCAGAACTAGTGACTCCCAAACCAGCACTTGCCCTGCTAATGGAAAATTGAGATCCAATTACAACATTGTCTGCAGACAAGGGTCTGATTGGAGGGCTTGCACTAGTTCCCTTCCTTGGTGATGTGTCTTGTAATATTTTACATATTGTCCACCTTGGTTGAGGTAAAGTATTCTTTTTCAATGTAAATCTAGGTGGTGTAGTTTGAATTTCTTGTGTTGTTAATGGTGTAGTTTGGGGTGTCTGGGGTTGTAGGTCTTTTTTTGGTGGACTTGTTTCAAAGTGTTCCTTTGGTGATGGTGTGGCATGCATTGAAGGCAATGGGGAATCTTCTCCTCTAGTGTTTAGTGACACAGTTGCTTCAAAACCAGATTGACCACCAATATTGATAGTTGCCTGACCCCTTGATTGCCCTTGAACATTAACACTAACATGTGCAGCAGGCTGACCATTCAAAGTCACAAAAGCAGATCCTCTACATGAATTTTGCCTTGGTGGTTTTCCATCTTTCCTAGGTCTCCCAATTGGTTTGGCTTGTCTTGGTGGAGGTTCAACTTGCTCATTAGTACAAGCTCTTTTGTTGTGTCCAGTCTGACCACATTTCTTACATCTCATTACAATGCCTCCTCTAGGTACCCTGGTCAAATGTTGTGATGATTTCACTACTCCACCTTCATGTGCTGCTCTCCTCCTTTGTTTCTTTGGCCTGCCAGGCATCTTCCTAGGGTGAGGTGGTAAAGGCTTCTCATGATCAATCAAATTCCATTGTGACATTCAACTTACTGGCATAATGAAGGTGCTATAGGTCTGAATGTATTTTGTCCTCCTAAACCACCCAGGTAGATAATCTTCAGGGGACTTTTCTAGCTTGAATATCACAGCACATGCATGTGGACAAGGAACACCAGATAGTTCCCACATCCTACAACTGCAATGTCTAAAAGCTTCATTCACCTTGAAAGAATCATTTAGCTGCCTTACTTCCCAGTCATTCCCACCACAATGGTATGGTTTCCAAAATCTAAGTAAATATTTAAAACACAACTTTTAGAAAATACACCAACATATCAATCAAAATGCAGAAAAATGAATGAACAAATAAACTGACCTTTGTTGATCTTTCACCTACTCCAATTTTTGCACTATGGAAGGACTTATGTCAGTCTTCCATCTGTGGCACAACTCTGTCATTACTGATTGTCTCTCCAAAATAATTACTTTGATTGACTCAAATATTGTGATAACTGGCTTGTTTCTCACAGTTAATATAACAGAGTTGAAGCACTCACTGAATCCATTCTCTACATTCTCACAATCTCCGAAGGTAAATCTGCCAGAATTACGGAGCTCACCGGAGGTCACCTCCGTCAGAAACGAAGCTCATCCGTCAGAACGGAGCTCCGCCAAATATGGAAGAAATCTCTTATTTTCTTCCTCCTAAAGTAAAGGTATGTTTCCTTATCTTTTATTATTATAATATATCTATAATATGGCATGTAAATCCCATAAACATGTTTATCGTATCTTCGGCCCGAAAAACATTAGGGTATCCCCCTAAAACCCTAATTTATCCCCCAAGATAAGTTTCTCTTATAAAAGGAGGTCTCTCCTCATGAATAAAGGCAACAAGTTCTTTCTATGAGACACTAAGCCTCATTCACCCGAACACCTATGGTGGTCGTCTTCTCTGCGGAGTCGTCTCCACCGCCAACACAAACACACCCGATCTTGTGGCGTTAAGCTTCACAAAGCTTTACACCGATAGGGAATCTCCAACGAATCGGTCAAAACCCCCTCCTTGTTTCGGTCGGAGGACCACGCGGTTCTTTGATCAAACAATAGGCAAGTTCCCGCGCTTAGAATTCTCCATCTTGAATCTCTTCAAGATCTTATCTGTATAAGCACTTTGACTTAATCCAATCAACTGTTTACTTCTATCTCTATAGATCTTGATTCCAAGTATAAATGTGGCTTCTCCCAAGTCTTTCATAGCAAAACACTTTCCAAGATAAGATTTAACGTCTTTCAATATTGGAATGTGATTTCCTATTATCAATATGTCATCACATACAAGACAAGGAAAGTAACATTACTCCCACTAGCTTTGCGATATACATATGGCTCATCAGGATTTTGAGCAAAACCAAACTTTTTGATCTCTTCATCAAACCATTTATTCCAACTCCTTGATACTTGCTTCAATCCATAAATGGACCTTTGAAGTTTGCCATACTTTGTTGGGATGTTCTAGATTGACAAAACCTTCTGGTTGTACCATATAGACTTCCTTGTCCAGAAAACCATTCAAGAAAGCAGTTTTGACATCCATTTGCCCTATCTCATAGTCATAGTACGCTGCTATGGCTAAGATGATCCTAATAGCTCTAATGTCCGCAATGGGATCAAAGGTTTCCTCATAATCAACTCCATAAAGTTGAGTATAACCTTTCGCCACAAAACGAGCTTTATAGGTGTGTACATTTCCATCTATGTCAGTTTTCTTCTTGAAGATCCATTTACACCCAACGGTTCTACCATTTGGTGGAAGATCAACCAAGCTCCAGACTTGATTATCTTTCATGGATTTCATTTCCACATTCGCAGCTTCAAGCCATTTGTCAGATGCCGGATCTGATAATGCTGCATTGAAATTAGGAGGTTCATTCAAATCTCCTACTACGTGTTCTTCAGATTCAATCATAAGATTTAATCTTTCACGAGCACGTATTGTCCTTGAGGACCTACGAAGTGGAATCGCTTCATCTTCAACTTGATATTCATCTAGAGATTCATCTCTTTGAACATTCCCCCCCCCCCCCAAAGTTGAAGATTCCTAGTGCTTTCAGAAGTTGACACATCTTCTTGATGCCCATCAAGTTTAACATTTCTCCCACTGTCCTTTTGAGATATGAGTTGCTCTTCAAAAAACTCAGCAAATCTATATACCTTGACAGTGTTTTCCTTAGGAAAGTAGAAGTAGTAACTCATTGTTTCCTTTGGGTATCCTACAAAGATGCACTTAATAAATCTAGATTCAAGTTTTTCAGGCGTATCTCGTTTCACGAGTGCCTCACATCCCCAGACCTTTAAGTAAGACAATTTGGGAACACTCTCATGCCACAATTCATGCGGTGTCTTGTCAACCTTCTTGGTTGGAACCATATTGAGAATGCGAACATCAGTCTCAAGGGCATAATCCCAAAACGAAAAGGGAAGAGTTGTATGATTCGTCATTGATCGAACCATTTACAACAAGGTTCGATTCCTCCTCTCCGAAACACCATTATGTTGAGGAGTATATAGAGGAGTAAGCTGTTGAACTATTCCACAATCTTTAAGATAATCTTTAAACTCTTGACTTAAATATTCCTCACCTCAATCCGAACGAAGAATCTTGATGGTTTTACTGAGTTGATTCTCTACTTCACTTTTAAATTCCTTAAATGTTTCGAAGACTTCATGTATATGCTTAATCAAATAAACATAACCATAACGACTGAAATCATCCGTAAAAGTGATGAAGTAGCTATCATCTCTCGTTGACACATGTCTAAATGGGCCACATACATCCGTATGTATTAGTCCAAGTAGCTCTCTAGCCCTTTCCGGTTTATTTAGAAAAGGTTTCCTTGTCATTTTGCCTGAAACACAAGATACACATTTATCAAATGATTCATCATTTGTTTGTAAGACACAATCCCTTTGAAGTCTTTCAATGCATTTCTTGCCAACATGAGCAAGTCGACTAGTCCGAATTTAGCTTGACTCGTTTGCTAACATTATATATTGAAATATCCTTTGAATCACAACCATGCATTTCAATTTCATAAATACCATCACAATCAATAGCATTAAAATAATGAACATTATTACGAGAAACTGAAATTCCATAATCATTAAAAACATTAATGATCCGTTGTTTTTCAACAAAGAAACTGAAATGACACCTCTAGTAATAGAAAGTGCATAATGACAATTGTCTAAAACAATTATTAAACCACTAGGTAAAACCAAATGATATTCTCCAATTTCTTCTACAGCTGCCGGTAGACCATTTCCCACGAACAGTTGTAAAGATCCCGGCTTCAGTTTCCTTCTTCTTCTAAGCCCCTGTAAAGAATTATAGATATGAGTACCACACCCGGTGTTGTAAACCCATGAATTCTGCTTAGAAAATGAATATAATTCAATAGTGAAGATACCTGAAGTACTGGCCGAACCAGTTTGCTTCTTCTTCAACTCAGCAAGATACTTAGGGCAATTCCGTTTCCAATGTCCCACTTTATCGCAGTTATAACAAGATTGGTCCTTAACAGAATTTTCCTTTTTCGCCGGAGGGGTCCTTTTAGATTTAGGAGGAGCAACTTGCTTTCCTTTATTCTTGCTGCCCTTTCCCTTCGGTCGTTTCCCTTTGTTTCCCCCCTTGATCGTGAGAACTCGGGGTGTAGCAGACTTCTTTGGAAGCTTCTTTTCATACTCAATCGCCATGGCATGAAGTTCAGCAATGGTTGTGTCCATGCTATGCAAATTATAATTGCGCACAAATTCCTCACAGTCCTTGAATAAAGACTTGAGAATTATGCCAATTATAAAAGGTTGTGGATAAGCATAATTCAACCTTTCCAATTGCTTAAAATACCTCTTCATCTTGAGGATATGAAGACTGACCGGTGCTCCTTGCTCGTGATGCAAGCTATGAAGTGTTTTATTCAATTCAAATACTTCAGATTCAGCTTGTTTCCCATAGATAGATTTAAGTTTATTGAGTATGTCATACAAACCAATGACCACATTATATATATCATTATTTAAGTTTATTGAGTTTGTATATATATATATATATATGCTTAAAATATAAATCTAAAAACATGTTAAAAACATTTAATGGATGACATATGGATGTCATTTATTTTTTTTTTCACCTTTAATCATACTATGTATCAATATTAAATTTTTAGGTATATCATTAGGCTTATTATTTAGGCATATCAAACTTTTCTCTAGAAAATAAAAAAGTGACCATGATTTTAAAGATAGAAGATAACTTTTATATCAACCCATATGTTGTTTCATTTTTGTGATTTTTTATTATGATGATCTTATGATAGAGTTAAAGCATAATAATAAAGTTGTGAACATTATATTTAGAGTTTAGAATTTTTAATTAATTTTAGTTGCTTTTGTTACGTAATAAGTTACCACAATATTTGTTGTTTTCATAAAAATTTTGACTAATTTAAATTGAATTTATGTTTGTACATACTTCATGTTTAATTCTTCAAATCTTTACAACTTTTACTTTGTAATAATGTTTAATATCTTACGTTTTGTTGATATTATTACTTAAAATAATATGAATCGTCTATGTTAAGACATATATTTATTCATCTTAACTTTGTGTTTACTATATATAGTTTGATGAATTAATGATAAATAAAATATAAACATGCAACGCACAATAGTATAACATTTTTAACTTTGACCTTAATAAAAAGGACATGTCTTAATGTTTTATGACCAAATGACTAATTTATTATTTGTCCCGATTGACATTGTAACGGAAAACTTCAATCAATATGAACATACTTATGATGAGCTTAATCTGGTTTTTACACTTGAATTTATATCAATTCAATGTCTATTTTACAATATGTAATCATTTATCTTAACTTCCATGATTGTTTTTACTGTATATAATTTTCGAAAAATCAATATAACAAGTTAAAAACGTGCAACGCACGGGGTTTAATCTAGTAACATATATATTTTTCGGTGAAATCTGACGACCAATAAAAAAGTCCCAAAGTCTTTCATACATCATTCTACTACAGTTGCCAAAAGGGACTTTACACGTCTTTTTCTTGTAACACATTGATGGAAACTTCTGATAGATAAAGTATTTCTTCTAAAAACAACCACTCGCGGACTGAACCATATATAGGCGGCCGGAACCCCATTTATATCGTTATAATAATCTTAAAACTAGATACCTATTGTTACAAACCATGTACTCAGCCACTGATTGGTCTTCATTTACCTAGGACTAAAGACTTTGTAACGTCTTCTTGCTAAATTCCAATGTCGTAGAAAACCGGTTTATTGGCTGGTTGTTATAGACAATTAAGTCGACAAGTAGAAGTGTAAAACCTATAACAACAAACTAAGAATATCCAATCTCTACTTAAATTAGGATATTAAAAAAAAAAATGATTAATCAACCTAACTCATATGTCTAAAAATCAACCTAAAACCTTAAGAATTTGACATGTAGATTCCACTAATTCTCTTTCATAATCTTGCCTTCTGATTTTTCCACATGTCATCATCCTATGATTAGATTGATTTCTAAGCATACAAATTAAGTTAATTTATTATTATCCTTTGAAAAATGAGATGTCAGTTATACCCAATAAAAAACAAATAGAAAATTTAAGATATAAAATAACACAATTAAAAGTCTTATAATTTACTTAAAAGTAGTAATGAACGTGTTAGTTTATTTTTCCGCATAATAAACATAAATAAAACATGAATATTTAGTGTAATACTTAAAAAAAAACAAATGTTATCTCGTTAAATATACAAAATCAAATACTAAATTACGAACTCTATACTACAATTATGTATCTATCTAATAAAGCATCGTGATATTCGCAATGTCGTTTACTTTACAATTGTTAAAGTCATTAGATATTATCTTGTGTATCCCGAAATTAGTGTACTTAATAAAAATGATACACAGTTATTGAAATCAATGATTTCACCATCATACAGTTTATTTATTAGTCCACAACCGAGTAAATATTATACAAGATTTTATATGCATAATAAAAGTATTATATTATTAAAAATCCATTTAATTATTATTATTATATAACACGCCGTCATCGCCGCTGCCGCTGCCGCCATCGCCACACCGTCGTCGCTACCACTACCACCGTTGCATCGCGCTGGCATCCGTCTAGTATAGATTAAAACATCCAGATAACAATTTGAACTTCCAATCTTATACCAAATTTATGATTAGTTAGATCTTCCAAAGACAAATAACGTACCCCATGAATAAAATAACGATTTCAACAACCTAATATAATATGAGTATATATTTTCCAGTGAAATCTGACGACCAAGAAAATTGCCAAAGTCTTTCATTTATTCATTTTATTCTCAGTTGCCAAAAGGGACCTTACACGTCTTTTTCTTGTGTAGCACATTGATAGAAACTTCTGATAGAGAAAGTATATCAACACTTGTTTGAATCACCACTCACGGACTCAACTATATATAGAAGTGGTACCCCACTTCTTGTTATATACTCATATAATAATGATCTTTATTCTAGATACCTATTGTTACAACTTACAAACCATGTACCCAGCCACTGATTGGTCTTGGTTTATCAAGGGACTAACTGTTACAATATATGAACATATAAACAAACAACATCACGAATAAGCGCAACGGAAGAAATCGAAACATATATGCAATCACATTAATTAACAAAGAGGGAATCGAGACGTGTACCTTATATGCAAAGATCCAATTGAAATAATAATAATAAGATTATTATTAATGCTTAGGGTTTAAAGCAAAACCCATCCACGATCGCACACTAGACACCCCGAATAATGTATGCTAGTACCCCGATCACGAACCTAAACAAGCCTTTGTTTAAAACCCTAAACTAAAGTTGAAAACCGAAAACCCCTTTGAGGTGGGGAGTTTCGGCCGAACCAAGAAGAGGGAGAGGGAGGAGAATTGTTTGTGAATTGAATGAATGAAAAACCTAGGAATTAGCCCTTGTATTTATAGGGTAATTTTAGGTTAAACAAAACTTGGAAACTAAGCAACATCAAGGCTATGGAAAGCCTTGATGTGCCGTCCCCCATACATGGACCAAGGTCCAAGCCCACTTTCCAATTTTCACATTTTAATCCTCCTTTTTAATTAATTAAATATAATTAATCCTTTAACTATGTTTAATTAATTATTTCATGATCAAACTAATTAATATATTACTTTAATATATCAATTGTTATTATCGAGTTACCGTGTCATTTCGTGTGACCCTGTAGGCTTAAATTATTCCCGGACATGCGACTTATAATAATATGATCATATGCCAACACTAACCACTTTTGAAACGTCTTCTTAGGCCTGTGCTTATAAGCACCAGCTTCTTGGAGCTTCTTCCTTGTCACATCAGCATTACATAATCCAGGACTCCCCTCAGGACTCTCACTGTCAATAAGAACAACTTCTTCAAAACTTCTTCGCCATTAATTTATTATTTATCACACACACACACATATATAAAAAATAAAAAAATAAAAAACTGTTCGACCCCACCATTCATAGCGTCCACATACTTCTTCCCCAAGAATATTACCAAGGACGCAACCACAAGGACGATGGGTGTCCATAGCTCGTCCGCGTCTTTCCTCCTTTTGGACGCTCCGTAGGACTCTTATAAGCACCGGCCTTACTAAATTCCAATGTCGTAGAAAACCGGTTTTTGTTTTATTGGCTGCTGGTTGTTATAAACAATTGAGTTTTTTTTTTAAAGGTGGATTTCGCTTGAGAACGTCGTGTCGTGATATGACAGCAAGAGGTCTAACATACGTTGTCTTAACCGGGTCCGCATTAGAGAGCTCTCTCAAAGTAGGAATGGCTATTTCAAATACCCGATGAGGGGAAAACCCCCTACTAATCCGCCCGAAGACACGACGATCAATAAGGGTAAACTCTGCCTCCTCAGACTTGAACCTGGGTATACCCAAGCCAAGCCTTCATAGAAAGACTTCCTATGTACTTCCCAAGTCTTGAACCCAAAACTTTCTGTTTGTAAGACAGATGCTCAACCACTTGGTAAAACTTAAAAAAAAAAAAAAGAAGAAAGAAAAAACAAATTGAATGTTAGGATCCAAAACAATAAAATTAAAAGTCTTACGAGTATAATTTAAGCTAATTTGAATTAAGTCTTTTTGAGTCTAACAAATTTTTTTGCTTATTGTCAATCTTTTTCTACTAATTTGTGATATTACTTACTTAAAAGAATATATTTAGTCAAATCTATTATTCAAGGATTATACAATATATGAATAAACTTTCAAACTGTAAACTTAATCACGTATTTACTTAAGTTATATATTATAGTATTTTTTTTCTTTTCATCTTTTGTATTTTAAAAAATCTTATTTAACCTTTTAGTTTTTAAATAAAAATTCAATTTCTTACTCAAATTTAATAAATTATTTATTTCTTAGAAATTAACCCTTTCAATAATTTATGTTTTATGCATTGAAATTGAAATTAAACTTATGTTTATTTATGAAGTATATTTTATACGGAGTAATTTATTTATCTATTTTATTTGTTGTATGTTATATGATTTAGACATTATTCAAAAAACAAATACACTAATATGATTTAGACATTATTAAAAAAACAAGTAAACTAATTATCATAAAAATATACTCTAATAAGTAAGTAGAGTTTTGAATACAATATTGTAGTTTTATACATTAAATTTGAAAGATAAATTATTGGTTTTTTATAGATTTATAACTAGATATTAGACTCGTGTCCAAGACTGATGGACACGGGGTTTATGATATTTTTCAATATTAGATCTACATATATTTAAGTCATAAAAGTTTATAATTTTGAAGCTATAAGGTTTTAAGTGTTACACTTTGCAAATTGTAGTACAATAATCATATGTTTGTCACTGTCGTTATTAGCTGAGACATATTAATGAAATTATTTGTCGTATTCATTCCACAAGGGACATGTTATAATAATTTCTCTATTATATAACTTTTTGAAACCAGTTGTATTCATAATGTGATATTATTATTAAAGATAATTAAGAATTAAAATATAAACATACTTTTGATCATGTATTTGACATTCAAGTATATATATGTGATCATGATGCGGACCTATAACACGTATATGTTTATTTTCAATCACTTGTCCTATGATAATTAGATAACAATTAAGATTGTTTTCATACTCTTTGATAACAATTAGGTTTCTTGATTTGAATGACAATGGTAACTTTAAACATTAATACGCAAACCTAATATATATATATATATATATATATATATGTACCTCTTTGATTTGAGAGATATAATGCATATTGAATAGAGTTCATATTAACTTCAATTTAGTATTCAAGTAACCCTGTGTTGTAAATCGTGTTTTGTTCTGTGACCGTTTCATGTTTTGTGATTCGTATTGTGTTTAGAATAAGGATGTTATATATCGTCATATGTTATTATGTTTTGGATATGTATCTAGAGTTTAAATTGTGTTTATATTAACTATTAAACTATATATTAATATTTATAATTTATAAAAATCTAATCTAATATTTTTAATAAGTCATTAGGTTTTGAAATAATTTTTTGTAAACAATATTTAATATATTGAAATTTTTTTAACTAATTAAATGATTATAAATTTTTAAAATATTTCTCAAGTTGATGGTTAAACATAAATATAAATTAAGTATTCATGGATAAAAGGTGTAAATTATTGATGGAAAATAAAAAAGTGTAAATTAATGAGACTTTTTCTACAAAATAATATAAATTCTAATATAATAATATATTTAGATAATGATTATTAGGATTTTTAATTTATAGTTAATCTAAATGATGACATAAGCGAAAGTCAAGTTGATGAAATTGTGCGATTTGATTGGTTAATAAGTTATTAGTTCAACTGTCTTATAGTGTATATATATTAAGATTTAACTTATTATATGGTTAATTATTTTTTTCATAATCTTAATCTTAATTTTTTTCAAATCGTTCGATTTTATCAACTTGACTTTCGCTTATGTCATCATTTAGATTAACTATAAATTAAAAATCCTAATAATCATTATCCAAATATATTGTTATATTAGTATTTATATTATTTTGTAGGAAAAGTCTCATTAATTTGTATTTTTTTTGTTTTTCATCGATAATTTATAATTTTAACCCTATATTTAATTTCTATTTATTTTAAGTCATCAACACAAGAAGAGTTTTTTAAAAACAATCATTTAATTAGTTAAAACAATTTCAACATATGAAATATTATCTACAAACAATTATTTCAAAACCTAATGATTTATTAACTAATGAAATATCTCCGCTTAATTTCAAAATAGGAATCAATTTCAACATGGGCCGATCACAGAACAAAGCACGATTTACAACAGATGGTTAATTGAATACTAAATCCAAACCAATATGAATTTCATTGAATATTCATTTTATCTCTCAATAAAAAATTGTACATATATTTCTTCATTTTTATATATTAGTTTTGCATATTAATGTTTAAAGTTACAATTGTCATTCAAATCAAAATTCCTAATTGTTATCAAAGAATATGAAAAACAATCCTAATTGTTATCTAATTATCATAGGATATGTGATTAAAAATAAACCTATTCGTGTTATAGGTCTGTTTCACGATCAAATATATATATTTGAATGTCAAGTACAGGATCATAAGTATGTTTATATTTTATATATGAGTATTAATTATCTTCATAATAATATCACATTATGAGTACAACTGGCTTCAAAAAATTTTATAATAGAGAATTTATTATAACATGTGTCTTGTGGAATGACTACAGCAAACATTTTCATCAATATGTCTCAACTAATAATAACAGTGACGAACTTGTAATTATTGTACTATAACTTCCAATATAAAACACTTAGAACCATATATTTTTAAAATTATAAACTTTTATGACTTAAATGTATAAAGATCCAATATTGATAATATCGTAAACTCCGTGTACAATATTGGACACGAGTCTAAAATCTAGTTAAGTTAATAGTGTATGTAACATACTCAATTAAAGACCAATATAATTATAATTAATAAACATATGAAACTTTAATTGACCGAATAGTTAAGCCGCCATTATCAAGTTTTACCTTCCATGTAGCTGATCATGCATGGGTACAAATTTGGATATCATGCAACTTGTTTATAAATCTTTCATATATAAATAAGTGTAAGTACTTCGATGCTTTGTACACAAACTAAAAGGCACCAATTCACACATTACAGAAAAAAAAATAAATAAATAAAATTTTTTGAACATATATATATATATATATATATATGGATCTCGATAATACTGATCCGACACTTTGCAACGAAACTGTGACTAAATTATTCAATGATCAGACCAACAACCCTTTGGTAAACGCTACGAGTTTATATAACCTGTACTATTTCTGTGCCAAGGGCAACGAAACCAAATTAAATGATGACGAGTTCAGCAAACCTCTGGTCGCTATTGGGGTCTACATTGCACTAACGTCGTTGTGCTGCGTCTTTGCTATGGGGGCTGATTTTGTACATGGTATGCGGAAAGATCGTTACGAATTCCGAAGTAAGTCTTTCTCTCTTAATGTTGTTTCTTTGACGCTGATAACCGCGGCGATGAAGCTGCCGGTGGATTTGAGTGGTTCCATGCCAGGTAACCTGGATCAAGCAGCCAAGATAGGTAGCATCGCTTTCCTGTGCACCTCATTGGCTATTTTTAATCCTTCTTTGGCATCTATGAACAACAAGGAGTTGAGTGTAAACATCGGAGGTTTGGTCCTTTTCGTAGTCACCGTAGCAGCGAACGTGTTCATCGAGATTGGTACCGGTGTGATTAACGATGGTGGCCCCTTTCATGTTTTCGAATACAAGATTAAGGGCGAAAAAAGATGGACGGTACGTGGAATTTACTACAGTATCAGGTATGTAAGGATGGCGGCCACCTATGCAGGTATCATGGTATTGTTGCTAGCAATATCCATATCCACAGCTATCATTATCCCATCCTTTAAGAAAATTCTAGATGACAAGTATCAAGTAAAAAGACAGGCCTTAAATGAAGAGATTACTATAAAACAACGTCGTCATGGCAATAATAGAATAACTACAGTTGAGGAAATAACACAGTATGTGACCAGGTTTTTGATCATGGCAAAAACCGGTAGCCCTGAGTTTGTTATGGCTAGGAATATATTATCATATGCTTCTCTTTTCTTCTGTGCTTGTGGTATGGTTATATTCACAATCGTGTTTTGGTCCTTTTTTGAACACTTTGATAGGGCGACCGAATACCAATCAGATTATAAATGGTCAATTCCTTTCATTCTTGTAGTACAGTCCATCGGTAACCTACTAGGTACCGTATTTGTGGGTTTTAGATGTTATGGGTGTATGAAATTCAGAGGCTTCAGCTTGAAGTCACATAATTGGAACCTCACAAAAGAAAAGTATTGGACAGACAAGTTGCGTGAATGGAAAAAAGCTTGTACTAATCGATATCGTATAGCAGCAGCTGCTAGTAGTAGTAATTATCCTGCAGCTAGATTACTTGTTAACAAATGCGTCTATTTTATGACAAACTGGGGGCTAAGCATTTGCATTGGTCTTCAGAGTACATTTGTTTTAGTCATCCAAATTTGCATGCTCTATCCTGTATGGGGCCTAAGAGCGTTAATGAAAAGGCCTTGCTGCCGGGTACCAACTACACCGGCGGTTGCAATAAGTCAAATTGAAGACCTAAGCGGTTATGTTTTGCAACTTGATGATGAGATGAAAGCTTCTCCAGAAGTTGTAGAGCAAATCTCACGCTCTATGAAATTCCGGATTGAGAGCGCCAAGGATAAAGAAAACAACAAAGTATTTAACAACAATCTTTTAGAGCTTCTTGCTGCCAAGCGGCCTGATGATGATGGATTCAAAGGGGTTGAAATCTTCGACGACGACGACGATCAAATAAAGCTTAGTAGCAGCTGGAGTGTACCAGTAATAACCTTAGCATCCATTGCCATTTCTTCTGTCCCCGGTATTGCTAAGGACCAAGTTCAAAGCTTGATTCAAGCTATCGATGAAGCTCTTTTGTGTATTCATCCTGTGGAGGAAAGCTTCGACCGCGCAAATGAATTTGTAAATATCCGTAAGGCCGCAACGACATTGTGGGTCGACGCTAAAGCCACCACCACTGGGGCACACACGATCGACTTTCCCAATGATGATCAGTCGAGTAGTAGTAGTAGTGCTGCTGGTTTATTAATGCGGCGTATTAAACGCTCAATCTCGTCTAAGTACCCAGAAGAAATCCAGACGAACGAGCGTTTCTTCCGACTTTTGCGTAGCATGATTGCAGACGTATTGGTTGCTTGCTTCTCCAACCTACCACGAGTGGTTATGATGAAATGCCATGCAAATGAGATTGAGAAACGGGAGGCAAGTGTTGAGGCTGCAGTCAAACTTCTTGTCCAGAGTACAAAGATAATAGAAAAACTTGAAGAATGCCAACTACCTGCAGGTCTTGATCCAGACAAAATGGCATCCATTGAGGAGTGGATTATTCATTTGAAGCAACCTTGAAATTCGATCATTACCTTCAACACGTACGTATATACACTTTCGATTCCTTTTCTTTACACGTACTAATTATAGTATGTACGCTCGTATCTTCTATAAGTTTTCTTGCTAGCTTAATTGTCTTTAGTTAATTATAAGTTTTAGCTAATGAATGTGTTTTGATTTGCCACTGTGTCATAATATAGGTGATGTATATCCAAGAATTCAGCTGTTCCGCTGGACGATCTAGCTATCATTTATTTAAGACGTTTTGTTCTGTAACATTATGTGTATATCACGGAGGCTTTCTTATTTAGCTAGCTTCTAGTAGTATTTCTGTTGAATATACAGTATCTACTATATATATTTGCAAGTCATGTGTGTTGTAATATAATGCTTCCAACATTTATGTATTATGTAATGTGTTTATCTAAGTTGTTTGCTCAATTAATTATGGGAAGTGAATTTGCTGCTGTAATACTCTTCCCTTACTGCTACTAATTTGTTATGACTCTTTTACCCTTCTTATTAATTGTTGATTTGTTAGTTGTTACAACCCATCAATTATATATTATTGTTTCATCCGCTTCACCTCTTTTCTCCTTCTTTTTGTTTACTTATTGACCGTTCTCAGCTCCCCTCCTAATTACCTCCCAAAACAAAACAAAAAGTTATAGATATCTGTTAACATAGATAGTACTCGGTACTCTCTGCGAACACAAAATATAACCGATGACGTTTTTAGTTTAAAAGGGTAAAGCAAATAAGCAGCAAGGATTTGACTAGAAATTGTTAATCTTGAAATTGGGTATATAATTTGGGTTTTGTTAAACAAAGCTTTAAAAAATACAGTTATACATTTATCGTAAAATTCTGAAATGGATTTGATATAGAAAGTACAATTTTCTTTATACACGTTAAATACAACTCTTAGGTTTGTATATATATATCTATTATCTATTATTTTTTTATATAATTATAGTATACATGATTGATCAGTTAGGTAAAATTGTTGATAAAGCTGATATAAAAAGAATTTAGAAACAACCTTAAGTAATGCGCAAAAAGAATTTAGAAACCTATAAGTGAAGTCCATAAGATAAAAAATAAAAATAAAAAAAAAAAAGTAAGAAACAACCTTAAAAGTGAAAGAAATTAGAAATTAGCTCATAAAATAGAGGAAAAAAATTCATAATAAGTTTGTTGGTAGGGGTGAGCAAAAACTGAACCCAAAAACTAAAAATCGAACCCAACGGATTGGTTTGGTTTTGGTTTTTCAAAAATTGAACGAATCAATTCCGATTTTGGTTTCATATTAAAAATAGACCGTGAAAATTGAATGGAACACCGATTTTCATTAAGCAATTTCCAGTAAACCCCCTAATGGAATACAAACCACCATTTTCTGTTTGTTAAAAAAGTAATGCGCAATATTAATTTTAGCAACAGAATGCATCACAGTTTCCTGCAAGACAAAAAAAAAAGGAAAAGTAATCATATATGCATTTGTTAGAATATCATCACGTAAAATGAACGTATGTCCGAAAAGTATTTAAGCCTACGGGGTCACACCTCAACGTGAATGTAACTATAAATTAATTAATATATTTTATTAATTAATTTGATCACGAAAAACTAACGGAGGTCCGTTAAAAGAGTTAAAAGTTAACGGTACTTAACTAACGGACTTAACGGAGAAGAGTTGGAATTAAAAAACCCCTCTAGAATGTTCTATGAGGGGGGACGGTCGACCTAGGGATTAAAAACCCTAAACTTGGTCATCAAGTTTCCTAAACACTATAAATAGAGGTCTAACCTAATTGTTTTCTACACACAATTAATTAGATTTTCTAAAACCCTAAAAATCTCTTCTCTCTCTCTTGGTTCGGTCGACTACTACAAAGGAAAAAGGGTTTTGGGTTTTTGTTTGGGTCGAAACTCAAGAGCAAGGAACAAGGGTTGTTCGGTTCGTGATCAAGTACTAGCATACATACATTCCAACGTTGTGTGTGCAATCGTAGAGAAGTTTAATTCAAACCTTCTTATTAAGGTTTCTTGCTTAATTCTCTCCAATTTAAGGTACATATTCTATACTTTGGTTAATTAATTAAACTACATAGATCTTGTCTTCAATTGCGTGCTTTGTGATTTGATTTGATAAATAGTTATATAACCCAACAACATTTAAATACATAAGCTCGATAGAATCATAAACAGTCTAAATCTTACATTTTTATCACACTATATAGTCAGTACTCATATATCTTCCATTCACGTTGCCACGTTGGTCACGTCCCATCTTCTACATACCATGAACAATTACACCAAAAATCCTTCGTGAAGTTCATCCAGATACATGATTCCATTTCCGTTATACTCAACAATTATCGTCATTAGATATTTGCTCAAAGATTAGCAACACAAAACTATATATGTTGCATTATATGATACTCTCTCCATCCCACTAGAAGTGTTCAACTTTGAATATTCAAAGTCTTTATTTTTAAACTTTGACCTTAAATATATGGGATTAGTTTCCTGAAATGTAACTATCTTTGACCGAATGTCTATAGTAGGAAAAAACTAAAGTTATGTGTATTGTATGTAAGCAACTTGAAAAAATGCTTATTGTATGTAAGAAAACATACATGTCAACCATATACAGGTGCCACTTGTCAGATTCTAATTGGTTGAAACGAAATTCTTACATACAATAAACATTATTTCAAAGTTGTTTACATACAATACACACAACTTTAGTTATTTCCTACTATAGACATTCGTTCAAAGTTTCTTACATTCGAGAAAACTAATCCCTAAATATATTTTGTTTTGTTATATAAAATTTGATAAAAGTTATACCATTAAAAAACACGTTTTAAAACACAATCAATTTATATAACATTTATCAAATCTTATCTAACACAAATAAAATTATTTATGGTCAAAGTTACAAATGTTAGACTTTGAAAATTAAAAACATGAAAATTTGAGTGGGACGAAGGGAGTATACACGTTGCCTTTTATAGACTTCAAATTGATCATTGTGTACCCATCATCATAAATGATACTCCCTCCGTCCCATTAAAAGTGTCTTAATTTGAATATATTCAAAGTCTTAGTCTTCAAACTTTGACCTTAAATCTATTCTTTTATGTTATATAAAACTTAATGAAAATTATATCATTGAAAAGTGAAAATACTTCTAAAACACAATTAATTTGTATAACTTTTATCAAGTATTATTTAACACAAAAATAATTATTTATAGTCAAAGTTGCAAAAGTTAAACTTTGAAAATTCAAAACATGACACCTCTAGTGGGATGTAAGGAGTATAACAATTATCTTTACTCATAAAATAAACTATCTCTCTCCCTTTTCAACTTTCTATTTTTAAAAAACTTAAAATACTAGTATTAGGCCTGTGCTTATAAGGCGTGTTTTCTTGGAACTTCTTCAGTGCCACATCAGCATTACATAATCCAGGATTTTCCTCAGGACATTCACTGTTTATAAGGACAACATCTTCAGAACTTTTTCGCCACATCATCAATTTTTTTATCATTTATTTAATTAACAAAAAACCATTCAAATATAATAAAAAAAACCACATTTTATTAATAACACACAAATTACATTATTTAAAAATAAAAGACAACACAAAATATAAAAAACATAGTACTTGATTGAAAAAAAAAACCGAAATACATAATCATTAAAATTACTCTTCATCTTCATCATCTTTGATTGACATTTTCCCTAAGCCACGGTAAGCGGTTTCATTTGCCCATCACTTGTTGTGTTGCGGGCATTTGACTTCTCAAGTACTTTTGTCTTCCCCGCAGTTGTCATGATACGATTCGGCCCAGGTGCACTGGTCACCCAACGTGTGACCAGTGTTAAAAACGTCATCGATCACCCTTTTTATCTTCTTGATCTCATCCTACAGAAACATAGAATATGTCTCTTCGTGTTTCGAGACCTTGCGACCTGGTGCTTGTATTACCTCAAGTTGATGCTTGCATTGTCGCCTTTTCTCCTATAGGTAACCCATTTGGTTAGAAAGTTCAGTTTGAAGGAGGATATCCTCTTTGATATCAGCCATGATTCGTGTTTTCATCTCTTGTTCGGTCAGACGAGGTCGATGAAGATTCTTGTTTGATGATGAGGACTTCATTTGGTTAGAAAAAGTGAGTGAGTAAGTACAATAATGAAAATGGGTCTGAGGATGCAACTTAATTGTGCTATGGGTTAGTATTTATAGCCTGGCAATCCAACTAGCCGTTCAGGGACTGAAAGTGTAATTGTTTTTGAATTTTTGGACGTTTGAGGGACTAAAACTGTAAATATTTTGAATTCGAACGTTGGAGAGACTAATTGTGTAAATATTTTAAATTTTGAACGTTGGAGGAGCGTCTTTTTGTTCAGCTATAAATATTGGCTCCTTATCAGATATTTCTTATCAACTCTCAAACTCTTATACATCTTAAATGGCTTCCTCATCAAATGTCTGTCAATCATGTAACCATAAACCACCAATGACTGTCAATCAAGTGAATGACAGTATCATGGCTGATATCCCCGACCACCAAAAGTCCAAAGAGGAAATTGTTGAAATTGGTCTAAAATTGGCAGCGAAAAAGAAATGGTGTCTTGAACAAACCCGTTATATACAAACCGGGCATTGTACTGAGCCTGAGTATCAATACTTCACTTATTTGCAGGGGAAGTACGACAAAATTCAACTTGCTATTGACCAACATGCTAATGCGGTTTACACATTCAACGAGTTCATCAGTTCGGCCAGAGCAGTTCATGAGATGAAGAAATAAGTTTGTTTTTTTAATAATGTGTTCTATGAATTATTATGTTGTATTTTTCTATTTAATAAGTTTGTAGTGTTTTTAAATTATGAATAAAAGTCTATTTTTATTAAAATACAAAGTACACATTACAATACATAAGACAAACTTAAATAAAAATACATAAAACACACTTAAATAAAAATATATAAAACAGACTTAATTATTAGAATACATAAAACAGACTTAATGAAAACGAAAATGGGGAACCGTGATAAGCTCCCTGAAACAATGCTCGTATCTGAAGCCCTTTCCATAATTCTCACGGTACTCCCGATGCGCCGTTGCATAGAGCAACTCATCAGAATGAATCTGGGCATTCAACATCGTATAAATTGCCTGAAACTGCTTACATTCATTGCGAATCTTATTGAAGTGGCCTAGTATTTGAGATACGCTCCGTGGACCTTCAGTGGTGCGTTCGTTGAAGCTTTCACATATGTTGGTCCAAGTAGATTTTTGGGGTGCTGGGTTAACCATTTCAGATACTTGTATCCAACACTTGCATAACCAAAGATCTTCGGATTCAGTCCACACTTGTTTCGCCATCTTGAAATTGAATGGTTTGAGAAGGATAAAAAAGAGTTGAAAGAAATTGTTTAGTGATTTGAATTGGCTGTGAAGCTGTGAAAATGTTAGAGTTTAAATAAGGAAAATTAAATTTGAACGTTGAGAAAGAAAAAAAAATGAAACGGCACAAAATGGACCCACACGTAGCGTCCGTGAACATCTTGGCCAAGAACATGCGAGAGGACGCAGACTTCCAGACGATCAAGGCCTATAGCCGTCCGCGTCTTGGGCTTGCGAGAACGCTCGGGAGAAGGTGCTATAAGCATCGGCCTTAACTTTACACATTTTCAACCCATACATAACCTCTACCTAAAATATCATTAAAGTATTTCCAACCCAATATATCCATGCTATCTTTTTTTCTTTATTCACTAATTTAAATATTTTCACCTAATATACCTATAATTCTTTTAATGAAATCATATACAACATACATCACTTAACACTTAAACTAACTAAAATACCATTTTACATCAATAACCATAATATTACCGCCACCATCACCCGTGATGTCATCGTCGCCCATTGCGCATTTGAAAGAGACCTTGGAACGCCTCGGGGAGTGGGTTTGAATGGAGGGCCGACATTTATATAAGTGAGTCCAATACATTAGTTTTAAATAATGATAATAATTTTTATGAAAAATAAATTCTTATTACTTTCTTTTCAAACTGTAACATAATCACGCTTATATGGTTAATATATGGAGGATTTATCATTTTGCTTAAAATTCGAGTATCGACTTGCCCTATGTAAGGAGTAGGACTCTGGGACTGTGATCTTGACTACAACCAGTCGATTTGTTACAAACACCCGAAATGGAAACAAACCCACCACCATTAAAACCTTTAACACCACAAGAATGGGAATCTTTAATCGATGACCACCGTCACCACCGTTGGATCTCATCCAATTACACCGGTCTCCCTCTCCTCGATCTTTCTCTCTCTTCAATCCTCCGTAAAGACTTCCCTATCTCTCTAAAACTCAACATTATCATCTTCCTTGAAGAAAATTTCACAACTTTGTCAATACCCATTTCGGAACAACCCCTCACGCGCCTAGTTGATACTCTACGCGCCGTCGTCAATTCTCCAAACGACGCCGTTTCGGTATCTTTTTCGCTTAAAGAACAGGTACTTGTGTCTTTCACTTCTATACTTATATTGTGTACAATTAATTGTTGTAATAATGATGATGACGATAAAAATGGTCAAAACCCTAGGTTGACTTTTGTAAGTCAGCTAGAGGGTTTGCTTGATGTGTTATTGACTGTTGTAAACCGCCCGAATCACGGGTTAGATAGGAGTTTAAGGGGTGTGGCGTGTGAGTGTTTGAGGGAATTGGAGAGCGAATGTCCCGGTTTGTTGTCCGAAATTGTTGGGAGTCTGTGGGAATTGTGTCAGAATGAGAAAACTCATGTGGGTCAGAGTTATGTTTTGTTGTTAGCCAATGTGGTTCATGGGATTGTGGTTTCCAAGGTGAATGTGTCGTTTTTAGGGACTGGGGTTCCGTTGACACCGTTTAGTGTTCCTCGGTTTTTGATAGGAGAGAGTGGTTCAGGAAGGGATAATGGTGGGTTGGCAGTTAAGGAGTTGAGGAGGGTGATGTCGTTTTTGCTTGAATGGCCGCAGTATCTGACTCCTTTTGGGTTGTTTGAGTTCATGTCAATTATAATGCCGGTGGCGGTGGCACTGGAGTTGCAGGCCTCTTTGTTGAAAGTGCAGTTTTCGGGGTTGCTTTATATGTTTGATATGTTGCTGTGTCATGCGTTTATAGGGATGTATTTACAGTTTCCTGAAGCGTTTAATGGATATGAGAATGAGGTTATTAGTCGCCTTTTACTGATTTCCAGGGAAACACAACATGTTTTGGTTTTTAGATTGCTTTCACTTCACTGGTTGTTGGGATTCATGGGTTTGGTGATGTCAAAGAGGAAGGTGATTAAAGAGAGGATTTTTGCAACAGCTATAAGGTTTTACCCGAGTGTGTTTGATCCACTTGCTTTGAAAGCATTAAAGCTTGACTTGATTGCATATTGTTCGATCATACTTGATATGTCTAGATTTGCCAATGCAAATGGTGAAATGGTTTCAGATGTGGATAGCTCTGAAGTGTCTGTGGTGAAGCTATTCGAAGATGGTCTTGAGTCTGTATCTGGTTTCAAGTGGTTGCCACCGTGGAGCACAGAAACTTCTGTTGCATTTCGCACCTTTCATAAGCTTTTGATAGGCGCCTCTTCCCATTCTGATACTGGTTCTTCCACCAAAGTTCTCGTGGAGTCGACAATCTTCCATGCTACAGAGGTAACATGTAAGACCTTATATAGCTATGTTTCACCTTTTTACTAGGTAAAATATACTTGACCGTACTTTTAAGACCTTTCATTGCCACAAGCCCACAATCGTACACCTTTTAAACTACAGTAATATACTATGAGCATTACAAGTTAAAAAGCCTAAATAAGCAACAAATTGTGTTCAAGTTTAGTAATAGCGAACATATTTCTCTTACTATACATGGCTGGATAACTTAATATGAACATAATATGAGGAACAAAAAACCAAACAACTTCATGTCTTAAGTTTTTAAAACCTAACCAAAGTAGGAAACTAATAAGATAAACTTGATCCCTATCACCATTGGAATTTCAATAGACGCTATATGTGTTTTCATGGCATTTTATATTCTGTGGAAGAATTTTATATGTTGGTGTTGTTCTTATGATCATTATGCAGAAGATGTTGGTGACTATGACCTTAGAGTCTCAGGGATTAATTCCCGTCATAGAAGCTTTCATTAACCGATTGCTCCGGTGTAACAAGCACCGCCTTCTTGGAGAGCGCCTACTTCAGACATTTAACAATCATTTGCTTCCAAAAGTTGACATAGACTATCGACTGGGATCTTATTTTCCACTTTTTGAAAAAATTGCTGAAAGTGAGACAGTTCCACCAGGTGGTTTGCTAGACCTGTATGGTAAATACATGCGGACTTTAGTCGAAAAACATGGTCCAGACACAGGTTTGAGATCATGGTCTCAAGGAAGTAAAGTTCTTGTTCTTTGTCGGACAATATTGATGCACCACCAGAGCTCTCGATTCTTCCTTGGACTATCTCGTCTCCTTGCATTCACTTGCCTTCACTTTCCAGATCTTGAAGTCCGTGACAATGCAAGGTATCAAGAACCATATTCCTTCTCTATTCTGTAGAGGTGGCAAAATGGGTGGGTTAGGTAATGACTCAAATTGAATTCCCGTCGAAAGGGGTAATGTTCTAGTACAGGTTGGGATAGGCAATGTTCTAGTACATTCTATAACAGAAATGTGAATTATGTTCAGAAAAAGTTATTGAAGTTGAATAATCAGAGGGAGGGCGTATAAGAAGCTATAACCATCATTATATATTAAAAAAAGCCCTTCATTCAGGCTTTCAATAATCAGAAGTGTGAATTATGTTCAAAAAAAGCCCTTTATTTAACTTGACCTTTTTTAGATTTTTAAAGACAACCCAAGTTACATTCACAAGTGAATGGGTTATATTTGCCATGTTTACTGATATTCTCAAATTTTAAATTTGTTCAAATATAAATACTGCATTACGAGGACGCTGTGGGTAACTTGGACCTCTTTACTCATTTATTCATATTCTTCAAGATTATGTATTAAGTTTACTCGTTTGAGCCATTAAGAATAATCTCAACCTGGATTGACCCGTTCTTGATTAAATGTTTCAAGATTGCCACCTCTACGTAGATATTTCTGCTGGACTTATGTCTTTAGGCTTCCCAAGTCTGAAAGAACTCTTTTGCATGACCTTTCTAAGCTGATATAGTTTTCTATATTCAGAATATACTTGCGGATGCTGCTCTGTGTACCAGGAAATAAGCTCAGACATTTACTGAGCACTGGAGATCAGCACCCATCTTCTCATTCCACTTCATTCTTCAGTGTTCAATCTCCTCGATTTTCTTATGATCCAAAAAAATTAAAAGATATTTCATCCTACATCCACATTGAACGGGTGGTTCCATTATTAGTCAAACAATCCTGGTCCTTGTCTTTAAACTCCTTTGGCGTTAGTGGTGACAAGCCCCGTTATATGGAAGTCATCACAGACACTAATACCTCATCATGGCAACCGGAGACACCCGATGACAATGCCGAAGTCTCAACTATCCCTGCAATTGAAGGACCCAATCAGTCACGGGAACCCTTGCGTGTTACAGATTCTAAAGTTTCAGAAATTGTTGAAATATTACGGAGATATTTTTCATTAATTCCTGATTTCAGACATATGTCTAGTATCAAAATTGGAATATCATGTACTCTGAGCTTTCAATCAGAACCTTTTAATCGAGTATGGAAAAACAATGCATCTACTGAAATCGACGGGGTTACTGCGTTGTATGCTACAGTGCTCAAATTTTCTTCTTCGGCACCATTCGGGTCTATTCAACCTTGCCGCATACCTTTTCTTCTTGGCGAACCCACCAAAAACGACATACCTTCAAGTCAAAGTCAAACTGATTCTCTAGATATTGTTCCTGTTGGCAATGGTGCTGCAGAAGAAGAGAAAGAAAGCTTCAAAGCTCCCGTTTTAATTGAGTTGCAACCAAAGGAACCAACACCGGGTCTTATTGACGTGTCCATAGAAACAAATGCAGAGAATGGTCAGATCATCTCTGGTCAGCTTCAGAGCATTACTGTGGGCATTGAGGACATGTTTCTTAAAGCTATAGTTCCAGATGGCATTCATGATGATGATATGCCTCAATATTATGTAAATTTATTTAATGCATTATGGGAAGCATGTAGTAGTTCATCCAGCACTGGGAGAGAGACCTTTCCTTTAAAAGGAGGTAAAGGGTTTATAGCTGTCAATGGAACACGTTCTGTTAAGTTTCTTGAAGTTTCAGCAACTTCATTAATTCAAGCAGTTGAGAAGAACTTATCGGATTTTGTTGTTAATGTCATTGGTGATTCACTCATTAATGTTGTCAAGCACAGAGGGGTCATAAGTGACACTGTTTGGAACGATGATGCTTCAGGTTCGGGTCTTGATGTTGTTGCTGTGGATCCTAATATAGTGGAGGGACCACTTTATCTTAAGTATGACAAGGAGGAAGATGACAGAGGGAGTAACCTACACTTGAATAAAAGAAACATGGGCCGGTTTCATATTTTGATATTCCTTCCTCCAACGTCTCATCTTCTTTTTCAAATGGAAGTTGGGGTTAGTTCGACTCTAGTTAGGATACGAACAGATCATTGGCCATGCCTTGCTTATATTGATGATTATTTGGAAGCTTTATTTTTTACTTAGAGGTACTTTTGCATGGAATTCTTTTCTTTTTTATCCTATAGTTTCCTATGTGGAACATTTTCTCCACGCGTGGCAAATATTTGCATTTCAGGATCGGTTAGCAGGAACCAAATTTGGGTTGTAAGGGTCGTTTTTGGTATGGGTCAGGGTTGGGCCGTCCCGCAAACTCTCTTATTTCTATTTATTTCTATTCTTAAGTTTTCCTTAAATACCAATCCCTCTATTGATGGCTGGTTTTTATTTCCATTCTGTATTATTCTAAAATGTATTAATCAAGATTCCAACCACCACTTCATTGATAATAGTCTGTGTCAAAATGAGAACGATTTAGGAGGTTGTATGCATTAGAAATAGAGTTTTGGCTACTCAAATTCCTTTATTAATTCAAAAGTTCATTTGATAAACCGCTTTGCAATTAATAAACCCGAACTTGATATTTAATGCAACTATGAATCGAAAAGGAAAGTTGAGTTCTATTGATGAAGCTATTTTCTCTTATTGAGTGTCATAACTCATAAACAATACCCTTTATCTTTGATGTTAATCTAAAGGGAAATGATTAATCATTTTAACAAAATAGCCTAAAAATCTTCTTAATTATTAGATGATGACATGTGAAAAAATCAGATGACAAGATTAGGAAAGAGAAATAGTAGATAACACATGTCACCTTCTTAAAATTTTAGGAGGATTTTAGGCTAATCTATTGAAAGATTTATCATTTTCCTAATCTAAATTACCACTAAGTTCTATTATGAATGAATTGTCGTATGTGCAATTTTAGGGGTGAGTCTTTTAGAGACCGGCAAGGTTAGGTTTATGGCTCAGATTTTATTGGTTTGGATCAATGGTCTTTGCAGAACCCTGAGGATGGCCTGTGTACAAAAATATCATTAACAAAGCCAACCATGCACCTTCAAGAACTCTGAACCAGAAAAGTTTGTCCTAATTTTGGCCTGAATCTTTTGAGGGGATTTTTTGATAGAGAAATTGGTACTATAGAGATGCAACGGTTGATAAGTTAGCATGGAGAAATTATTTTACTGATTGCTGCTCCGTTTGGCTTAAGAAAATATCAATAGTTATGGGTTTTTTATACAAGTGCTGTTAAAGCTAAACAATCAACTAATAAGCGCGATAGTATTCCACTTCTGTATTCAAATTATAATCTAACTAGGTATTACAAAACAATTTAAGTTTTACAGGTGGATCATTCTTGTTCGTGGCACTAAATGAGTTCTTAGAAAAATCCACAATAAGAAACACCAGATACATGCAGTCATAGAGCTCTCTTTTTATGATTCTGTATATATCAATAAACTTGAAATAGTAATTTATAGAATCTGATATCACATAATCACTTGTAAGCCTCGTGTATTGACAAACAGACTCTACCTCTTAAGGAATTATATATATAACAATCCTAAAGTGAACTACTACAGTAGCGGCTTCAACTGACTCATTTGGCTTCTAACTGGCTTAGTTAGGTAGGTTGAAATGACATTTTTGTCCCTTTATCTCCCAACTGATTTTCTCCATTCTTTGATCCTTTCTCTGGCTCTCTCTAACTCAATCATCTTCTTTTTCTTCATCACGTACACCCCAATTCTTCATCAGCCACCTCCTCAAATACCACTGTTGCTGACAACCTCTAACTCCGTCGGCCGTCATCAGAAAAAACAACCGTGACCGGAAAAAACCGTAATCGCTTCACAATCGCCATCAAACACTCAAATACCACTGCTGCTGACAACCACTAACTCTGTCGGCCGTCATCGGAAAAAACCATACTTCACAATCACCATCAAACACTCAAATACCACTGCTGCTGACAACCACTAAGTCCGCCGGCCTTCATCGGAAAAAACAACGGTGACCGGAAAAAAGCGTAATCGCTTCACAATCACCATCAAACAAGCAACCAATAAGATGTATAAAATAAAGATGAAGAAGAATGTGATGGTGGTGTGTCAACGGTCGTGTTTGGTGGTCGGAAAATGCAAGGCGAACGGGGAAAAAAAAAAGGAAAGAAAAAGAAGAAGAAGAAAGAAGATCAAAAGTGGGAGATCTATTATTTGAAGATGATTTTCGTCTCCCTGATTTCAAATTCAAAGAATTATAGATGGAAAAAAGTGCAAATGGGTGGATAGTATGTTGTCATTTCCAATAATTTATGGTAATGTTATTAGAATTCAAAGTCACAAGTACCTACAACTTTACATGGATACATTTTTTTTAATAAAATCTTTCACTACTTTATACTTTCTGAATTTGACATAAAATAAAAAAAAAAAGTTACATATAAAGTCTAAACAACTTTCAAACAATTAAACTTCATATTAAAGTAAAACAAAATAAATAAATTAGATAATGTAATAATATTGATGTTAATATAAAAAACATAAGTCAATGCCATATAATGCGTTATGTATATGGATTGTTATGGCGTGCAAAAGCTTTACGAGAAACACGCAAAAGTTAGACCCCGGGCAACGCCGGGGGAATTCAACTAGTTACAAACAATTCACAAATCACAAGTTAATTGAGGTGAAGAGCTTACCCAAATTTATAATAAGGTTTGTTCTGTATGTGATATATAACGATCTGTATAATATAACGGAACCAAAATTATAATAAGGTTTGTGCAGTCATAAACTGAAATTTATTATCTTATCCTCGTTTAATATACTCATACAGTAACATATATTAATGTATTTTAGTTACTACCAGTCTCAACAATCATGAAAGGATATCGTACCTGGCATATCCCTCAAGCAAACATTTCAGGATGAACACTTCTGGAAGATGTGAATACACCTTCAGAGAAAGACAAAACTATAAGATAACGGATCACATCACAACCTTCAACATAATCTTGCGGAGCATTATTCAAGTGCGACATTTGTGCAAACATATTTTCTCAAGTCTGGGATGCGCAACGGTCAATAAAACCAATACCGGTAGTCTAAAAACAAGAGCAATATAATGACATATATAGACTAGATGACTAAATTTTTGTTTTGACCACAATCAATAGGCACATACACGCACCTGAACGACATGGGACTACCCTAGCAATAACATAGTATACAGAAAGACTAAGAAAAATAATATATGAGATCACACACAGTAACTCTATCGGAGATAAGATGTAAAATGAATCTAGCCCCAAACAAAGCTATCGGCGATCATGGTTTCTTTTAGACCCTGAAATGTATTTCCTAGAATCAACTGAGCTTACTATTCTACCATCTCCATGCTTTTCCGAGTCTTCGTCAACTGTTAACTTTCGCCTTCGTTGCAGGTCATCGACATGTCGCCGCCACAAAGCCTCCCTATCTTTTCTAGGCATTTTGTTGTATCGGGCATCATCTTTGAGAAGGTGTTTCGCTGTTGACCATGAGGTAAAAACCGTCTTACCACCTTCATATTCTTTTTTAGCTGCATTTGTGGTTATCACACCAGCCAACAGAGCTTTGTATTCGTGTGCACACCGCTGAAATGTGGAAAAATATCAGGTTTAGGAAAGGCAAATCTTCTAGGCTTGAATGAGGTTGCAGTTTAGACATTTTTTATAAATGGGTGAGTCTATTTAGGTTGTATTTATTGCGAATGGACCAAATGGGTAAAATCGAAAAAGAAACACAACGAACAGGTTAGATGTCACCCAATGTCTATTTTTTGTGCAAACATATTCGTCACCCTGTAAATCTCTATATTCAAAGATTCTGATTATTATTATTATTATAGTGATAATATAATTTTCTAATCCAAGCCTGTTTTCACCCGTCAACACGACCCATCCAATAGTGCTCATATTAACCCAAACCAGCTTTCACCCGTCACCCACCCACCCCTCCCCCCTTTTTTCTTTCCAAAGATAATAACTAATCGAGGATATAAAAAAACCACGCTACTAATACCAGTAAAAACTGCCAAGGAAACCTAAATTTGCGAACAAAAGCATAGTCATAACAGGCTTTATTACTTACGTCATGCAATAACTTAATGTGTTCACGGAAAAGCTTTTCAAGATCTGATACATCTAAGTAAGGGTTGCCTGCACGCCCTTGAGGGTCCTTCTCTAGTTTAGGTTTTGCATCCACCCATGAAACCTGTATGACAGAAAAACAAGTGGCATTACTAAAACTGGTCTCAAAATCTAAATAACTAAATACGGGTAGTTTCATATACAGAGTGCAAGGTTGTGCTTTCTGTGGTGTTGTATGAAAGCATAGACAGTGTATACTCCTTCCATCCCCGAATAACTTTCTACCTTCACTTTTTTTATATATCCCAAAATAATTCCACAGCTAAAAAGGTAATACACAATGATCAAGTATCCATAATCGGAGTCGATGATTACAAATCTCAAAGAAATATCAATAAATGGCAAAGGACAAAACTGTAAACATTGTAATAAGTAAGCTGTGTTATTTGCACTTTTCTTAAACCTTGTGTTTTACTTTTGTCTAGTTAACATATTTTAGGGTGTGGGGAGTACTTGTTTAAATGGTAGAAAACTTATAACATTCACGCACAATAAAAATCAGAGCCAAAACTTTGCTTCTTAAACTAGGACAAGTGGACAACTGTAATATGAAACATACAAAATTTGACTACCTGAGGATCTTTGATTGTCTCTACAAGTAATGCTTGATATGATTCAATGGCTTCCTTTCTGTGAGCTTTTGAACGCACCCTCTCCACTTCTTGTTCTTCACGCTCTTTCCGCTTACGAAGTACTCGCTCTCTTTCCTTCAACTTATCCTGTAATTAAGTGTGTATTAAGCAATACTCTTCATTCTCATTGCAAAATATTTGAAGTGTCATCCACAAGACGACAACTATTAGAAGTTAAAACTTTTGAAGCAACACGATGTAACATGTGGATGTAGCTCAATATATCACGGTTAATGTGATTACAACTTGTAATTATTACAGTAGAAGATAATGAGCTAACCCACACCCACTGTAAACCCAAAGGATCCTACAATTCTACCAGTGTGATTGCATAAAACAACTGTTAAGAAACAACAAATTATATAACTTGGACCAAACACCCAAATAAAAAGCCTGTTCTATTACCTCCTCATCGTGTTTTGCCTTTGCAGCCCTTTCAGCTTCCTCTTCAGACTCCTTTAACTCAGAGATATATTCATTGAATATAGCCTCCCTATCCTCATGCTTCACAGATTTGTATCGGGGATCATTTCTTAGGATATCCTTGACCTTTAAGTTCAAAATTTAGAACCAACAAATACATAATCAGAGACCAAACACCCAAAGTTCCATATAAATACATACAATATCTGAAATCTTGCAATCATATATAAGCTTGTATTACTAACCTTAGACCAACGAGAAGTTAGAGAAATATCCCTGTTATCGCGAAGCATCGACTTAAAACTCTCACATTTTGCACGAGCCATTTCTTCAATAGACCTCTTTAGGGTAAGAATTCTGAAATAGATGAAAACATCAGAGCTCCGAAATTATATTGAAACAAAAAAAACAAGCAGAGAATTTATTAAAATTCCAGAATACCCATAAAGAAGTCACTAAAGATGAAACTCTGCATTATGAACATATTCATTGGATCACACTTTGTTAACAACTATCTTTAAAAATATATCATGTTCTGCAATTTGAAATGGTTGCAAAATTACCTTTCATTTAAAAGAGCTTCACGCTCTTTCCGGTCTAAAGCCTCAAACCTAGGATCGTGACCCCATTTTCTTTTAAATGTTTGATAGTCAGAGTTGTGGTCGATATCCTGAAAGATGAGACAGAATCCGACAAATTAAAAATCTAATCATGCAAGATCTACTTTGGAACTATGGAACAGACTGTTTGAAAGAAACTTTTGAGACTTAAATTAGAGACAGACTTAAAGCAAACCTCCTTCGCCTCGTCCAGTAACTGTTTGTAACCTTCAATTGCAGCTTTCTGTGCTGCTCGTTTTTCTTTACGTTCTTCTTCAGCACGTGTTCGAACATAATGATCAAAGATAGCTCTCCGAGCACTATAACTTGGTATTGCCTACACTTGGTAAATAAAGAGTTATTTAACGGAGAAAAGAAACTTTTTAGGAATGATTAAAAAAATTGCCAATACAAGTGCTCTAGTTCAATAAATGTTCTTTCTAGAGATGACACACTTATATTGTATTTTATTTTTACTGAAATGATCTCTTACATCCACATTTTTGTTTCTACTTCAGTTATAGTTAATTCTTTGTCTCAGCTGCACTAAAAAGAACAAAAGACTGAGATTACTAAAGATTAATTCTTAGACCTTAAATACTAAACAAAAGTACAGGAGTAAGTTAATTATAGATACAAGTAAAGAGCTGACATAAAAAATCAATGTAAAGTAGGATACAATAATCAATATATTGTAATAGTTCTTAAACCAGCACTAAACTATCATGCTGCATGATAATAAGAGATGGCAAAATCATGTCTTAACAGGTTTTTACAAGTTCGGAACGCACGATTAACATAAGTATCAAACATGAAAACAACTCGTTTAACACTTGGCTTTGGTGGTTTGAGAGTGGCACTTATTTGTTTTACGTATCAAAAAAATTAAATGATGAACCCTAGAATACTAAAAATTATTTATTTTAAAAAAAGTATATAATAGCATAGTGTATTCTTTCCTTAAACAAGTCTTAACAAGTACCCAATTTGCCAGCTCTTTGGTATCCGACTAAGAGAGCTTCTGCGTGTTAACCTACAAAACTGACAAAATTTAGACTTTACAAACCTTGAAACGTGGATCAAACACAAATTTTGGAAGCTCCTTCTCCCATTTCGAGAATGGGGCTACCCCACGCTCCTTGAGCATCTCCTGAATATTCCATAAGTGCAATAATTACTACAGTATTAAATGCCATAAAATTAAGTAACAACCAGTAAAAAACTTTAGCATAACAACAATAGAAAACAGACACCATGTAATAGCACAAATGACTTCCATTAACCAAGTACAAAGGTCTCCTGATTGCCATTATTATCAACCTGCTCCAACCTTACCAGCCGTGATTTTAGTTCCCTTTAACTAAATACACGTTAAGACCTTGATTTCACATTTTCTGAAAAATCATATGTAGCTTCTTCATATTTTAAATGTAAAGACCATCAGTGACACAGTATGCCAAGTCATGGTGAGACGCAACATATTAGAATAATGTTGGACTTTCACAACAAGAGTAATTAACAAAACAAGAAGAAACCTTGAATTGGATAGCACGCTCCTCCTTGGTTGGTCCACTATCCACATCCTCTGAATCCGACGAGCTGTTGGATAAATTTCCATCAGCGTTTTCATCCTTCACCTTATCTTTTCCATTCTCGCTATGTGATCCCTTCCCTACTTGATCAACTGGTGTAGACCCATTCAGTTCAGAAGGCATTCCTCCTGCCGAAGCTGCGTGTGGCAAAGAGGTAGCAGGCGACGTGGAATCTTGCAGCTTCTTTTTTATCAAATCCAGTGCAGATGATGATGATGATACAGGCACACTTAATGTTGCAGGGGACATAGCATCACGGCCACCTGTGCTAATAGCAGGGGAACTCAAGCTTAAAGGAGCAGAACCTTTTTCAGTTAGAGTAGTAGCATTAGCTACTGGTGCTGATTGTTCTTTCAAAACATCAGCATCCTGCCGCCTTTTCATCTCAATCACATCTGTTGGTATTTGCCAGCTGCTCAACTGACCAAATCATATTAAAACTTACTTCATTAAACAGCCAAAAAAATCAAAAAAACTTACTTCATCAAAGCAAATATGGAATTTGCAAGCTTAAAAGTGATTTTACAATTCATATGTTCAGCACTTGTGTGAAATATACTACTCATATTATAGAAACATCAAAATAACTCCTTAAAACTACTCTTCACATAAATGCTTGTTTGATAAAGTTTCTTAAAAGCTACTTCCAGCAGACAATAAAATAGCAAAAACAAAATAAGAATTGTTTTGAATGTGTCCTAATCATCCAGAAAGTAGCTTAACCCCTCAAATATCAATTAACCCAACTTAAACCCTCAGCCTTCAGCCAATAGCAATTAACCGAAAGTTAATAACATTAGATATAAACTAGAGTTGGCAATGTCAAGCCATTGACCAACATACCTCCTAAACTGTTCGACTCGAATTTTATTTTAGAAGTATCGTTTTCCATCAGACTTGATATATTACTTATTTATAAGCTTCAAAGAAGAAACAGGGGGTTGGCGGGTCAACTCTAACCAAGACCAACCTATGTGACTCGTTATTGAAAATCACCCCCTTGACCCGTTATGCAACACACTTGACCAAACTATTTTGCTACCTCAAATATATTTCTTAACTTTTATAGGATGAATGATAGAAAACCCCAAAAGTAGAGCCTGTAGAGTGTGAAATTGGTAAAGCAACATAGTAGTTACAATATTACAACAAATAGAATAGTAGCCGAACCAACTAGGTTCAGTCCATACTACTTTAGTAGGCCACATAACCAGAGTAGCTTTTAATATATAGCTCATAATACCTTGGTTTTAGCATTGTAGTAGTATCTTTTGCCATCATTTGTAGTAACTAGTGACCAATCTGTGCCAGCACACTTCTCCCTGAACAACATATAAAAGAAAGAAAAAAGATTAAGAACCAAAGCCTGTGATTTAGCATTTCAAAAGATGTGGAACCTGTAGAGCATGAAATGATCAGGGTTATGATTGCACACACAAGAAGACAACATGATATATGCATAACATGGGAGAAATGAAGCAACAAATTGTAAAAACTAAAATCAGGATGCTTAAACAAATCCCGAATACTCTTCCTTAAGTAAGAGCATAGATGTCAAGGTTGCTGCAAGTAAAGCCATTTGCATATTCCATAAATTTTCATTTGACAACTAAATATAAATACATCTAAGAGTGGCGTAAAAAAGTGTCTTGGTGTTACAAAGAGCTCACCATGAAACTGGAGTCGGTTGTACATAAACTTTATCAGGCTGCCAATAGAAGTACAGATGAAAAGAAAAAAAAAAACAAATATTAGTTCATCTTTACAAATGAAAAGAAAAATGCAAATATTAGTTCATTTAAGAAAGGCAACCATATATAAATAAATAAGGCACTATAATGCTAGCAAGCATGAAGGTAGAAAAAATTGTTCTATCTAGCAGAGAACAAGCAACAGCCTGAATTTGAAAGCCAAATTAAAGAGAAAATGACCACTACGGCAAAATGGAGGTCAAGTGTTCTCTGTAGGAACATTCTTCAATTTTACCCCACTACCCTATTATATACCAAGTTCCTATATTTTACCCCGCTAAGGTAAAAGACGAATAGAATTTTTCAACAGGTGAATGTACTATTCTATTATTACCTACTAATCATTGACCACATATTCAGATACTAAGATCTAGGTCTGCCACGAGGTAAGACAACTCCCAGTCCCAACCTTTCCCCCCATAACTTGAGAGTCACACAGAGTACCTACCAAAAGAAACATATACCGAAAACAAAAGATCGATGGAACTTTTAAAAGGATCAAAGCACTACATTTGTTTACCTACTATGTATTAACCACATAAAAAAAAATATATACCGAATCTGATGGAGAAAACGGGTCTTGGGATAGACAATACAGATTCTGGTCAAAGCATTAAATGGCTAAAACTTTCTATAACCTAATCTTATGCAACTACAAAGAGCTGGGGAAAATCAGGAAAAAAAAAAAAAAACGTAAACATGACAGAAATAAAAATATTAGTGCCTTCTCACACTTCTTACAAATTTGGAGCTTCTTATTTGTACTCCCTTTATATGTACTCCCTCAAGGCACTCCTATTTTAAAACTACTAAAAAAACCTGGGTAAGACTACATTCAATGTTAATTGATAGCAAAATTGGTAATCAAGATTATTGTGTATAAATAAGGACAAAATGGGACTTTTTCGATTCCTATTAATTTTATTTTGGAACTATAAAAAAATTAAAAAAGAAGTTTGTGACTAAAACTGGTCTATATCATTTTGAATTCCTTACTTAGGTGTGGGTATGTGTAAAACTAGCAGGATATCTTATTCATATCTTCTGCCTTGGATTCTAATCATACTATTATCATACGGGAGTGAAGTCCTGAGAATGTTTAGAGTACAACTATCAAGAGCATAATAAACGGTGTTGCATATGTTATCCATTAGAAATACTAAGCTCATTATGTTGCATATATTATCCATTAATTTTGAGTATCTATAGAATTATGAATAAAAACAGTCAATACAAGAAAATGTACCTCTCCCATAAAACCAGTAGGTTTTTGGTAGGTAGATTGCCCGGTCACAGCATTATAATAGTATATGATTCCTGTTTCACTCCTATGGGCTGACCATGCATGCAACTGCTCAGCAGGAACTGATTCATCCTTAGCTCCAACAGCATTCATATGCTTGCTATCGTCTGTGAAAGCCAAAGGTCCCAATGTATATAAATACTCATTTACACAATAATAGACTCAGATATCAGAATATTCATACATACCAGTTCCTGGCGGTAAATCATGTGGCACCTCAGATGGCACACTGTCAGAGACTGCATGGGATATAGATGTCACAGCAGAAGCTCCAACTGAAGTACCAGGAGGCTGAGCTGCCAAAGGAAAGGAACTAGGAAAAGCAGGTGGATATGGTAAAAGCTGGGGTCTTGGGAAGCCACCAATTGGTGCAGGCTGAAGCCAGGCTCCCTGCGGAGGTCCCATCATAGGAGGATTAGAAACATAAAATGGCTGCTGAGGAGATAGACTAGTTTGAACAGGAATAGCTGGAGCTCTTCCAGGTGGGCCAGATGTTACAGAAATTCTTGGTGCACCTGGAGGCAGTTGAAAAGATGGTGCAGATGGCATCCAGAATGGTGATGAAGCAACGTTTGAGTTTGTAGATGCGGCAACTAAAGTAGAATGAGCATGTTGTGAAACGGGATGAGGGATAGATGCAGCAGAAGATACACTAGGTCCTTGAGCACCATGTCCTGTAGGTATCTGTTTCAAATAGATCAACCACAAGCAATGAGCTTCATAACGCATACTACTTCTTACAGTTAGCCTTCTGCAGCATCATTTAAATTAGAATCTATTAATTTTCAACGAATAATAAAAAGGAGGTTAATCCCGATATTTAACTATAAATCCACCTATTTGTTAGTCAAAACAAAGCCATATTATTACATGCAATTATTATGATCTCAACTTTCAGAATACTCAATAAAACGGGAGGAACTTCCACAGTAACCAAAGCTTACATCAATATTGAGTGTAAAAAAAGTGTAGTTAGTCATGCCTGCAAGTAACTACATTCATAGAATTTGGGAAGATGCACGTACAGATGGTGCAGACTGATCCTTCTGCAGTAAATGCTGGTGTCCATTATAAGAAAAACTAGCAGCATTGGATGGCGCTTCTCTTGGGACAGCAACAGGTGAAGGTGGTGGCATGAACTGCGCAGTAGGACCTCTTAATATTGAACCAGGGTGTGCCGCCTGCCCAGGAACAGAAGGTTGCAAGGATGTTGCAGAAGGTGACACGTTCTTTGCCACTTCAGACATCGGTGAGACAGCCATCTGACAAACACCGAAATATGATGTCACAAAATTGCAAAACATTTAATATATAGCATAACTGATAACCTCCTAAAGCAAATGTGAACAAGAGGACTGCCTTGGTGAGTTTACAATGATCAAAGTCTCCAAGGTTGAAAAAAGTTAAGTTTTACTTCACTAATGAACCTTAAAGCTGCTATATAGCAGTGACTTCCATACTCATGCCTTAACAGCTTTATAATTTCAGTATTGAAGCAAGAAGTTAAAACAAGCACTAGTTTTAAAAATTGCCTTACCATTCTTGGGTGGAATAATAGCCCACCAGAGAAAGCAGACTCTGCTTGTGGAATGCTATATGAAAATGAAGCACCTGAACTGGCAGAAACACCAGGAACAGGAGGTCTCGGAAATGAAGAAGTCCCTGGTGAGTTTATCATAGGCTGCAATTATAATAACAACAAAAAAAAAATTAGGTAGACGATATGCTCAAAAGACTTACAACTATTTGACAATTGACAGTAATATTTAGGGTAATGAACTATTTTAATAAAAATGCATCCAGCAAGCAGAAAAATGAAAGGTTGCAGAAGGATCCACTAACAGTGCTGGCTGAAGATTGATGAGGGCTCTCGGAACTTGTAATAGCATTTTGAGGCACGTTGTATGAAAATGAAGGTGTGGAGGCAACATGACCATGTGGACTAGCACGGTTTGCTGGATCCGTGTCAACCATTGAACCGTCTCCATCCTTTGAGGTGGGTGTACTTGCACCTAAAGCAAGTGCCACAGTTGGGGTTGAAGGTGCAAAAGATTTACTCTCGATAGGTGGGTCAGAGCCAGACCCTTGAGATGTTGAAGTTTGTTCCATTATCAAATCTGCAAAACGAAATCCGGAGAAGAATTATATTCAGATCCATGAAATATTTAGTTACAAAAGCAACTAAAAGAACCGCCTGCATGTTAACTTTAACGCTCATACCAACTAAAACTATTCATTTGTGTAAAGTACATATCATTCTTAAATCTTACATATGAGCATTTTCATGTAGTATATGACAGTGAGAAACGGTATTAAGGTCGGCAACATCAAAGTAAGTTATATTAACGGTGACAATTCCCGATACAAAAACAGTATACGAGCCGCGCAGAACACATTGATAAATTGGTTGACCTTTACAACCCATTTTAACTTGCCATTCAAATATACACCTAAAAAAGTAAATATTACTCGTATATATTGAAAGGCTGACACATTATAAGTCAGGGGTCTTTCTAGAAGCAGCTTTTCGACCCTACCGGGCTACCGGTTAGCTTTTCGACGCAAGTAACTAAGCAGGTTAGCTAAAGTGATTGGTATGTATATCCGCCAGCATGCCGAATTTATAAATATCAGTTCTCGTATTAATGATTAGTGGCAATTAAATTAATGAACTATCACTGAAAATTACTCGTATTTATTATAAAAAATAATGTTGAAAGTAATAATTGCATTGATGTTAGTATAGAAAACTATACTTGTGAAATGGCAAACAAATGACGGCGTTAGAGCTGAAAATTGCCCTGGAAGTTCGCGGCAGAGATGAAGGAGACGACGGAGTACGCCGGCAACGGGGACAAAGCCAACGGGGGGTTTGGATGGTCACTCGTGTGGATTCGATTAGGGCTTTTATTTTTGTATTTTTCGTTATTTTGTTTTTTTTTTCACCTCTACTTCCTGTTTATTTTCCTAAACCCATATTCACTCCGGTTCGGGTTACACCATTACATCAACTATCAAAAAATAAAAATAAGAAATGCTTTGTATATAAACTAAACTAGACAGGTGTCCGTAGTGATAACGGCGACGATGATGGTGTGGTTATTAACGTAAAAGTAATTTTATTGCGGCTCGAGATGTGATGATCTGTTGCATGAGATATGAAAGGGGGAGGAGAAGAAAGAATTTTGAGTTTGAGCTTTTGCTATGTGTTTCTGCGTGTAATTTTTTTAAAGGCATTTTAGTTATAGTATATAAAATAAAAATAAAGATGTATTAACATAGAGGTAAATGTGTTATTTAGGTTCTTAAAAATAAGGAGGGGAATTGGGAGTTTGTTTTATTTTTGAATATAGATATAGAAGTGTATATATAGATATAGATATAGATATAGATAAATAGAAACATATTGTTACAAGATAATTTCGCAATGTTTGGCAAGGAACTTTTAAAAGTTTTTAGGAGATTCAAGCTTCATGCTTTTATGAAACAGCTCCTTCGATTAAAAGCATTGTTTAGTTACAAAGTTTCAAGCTTTTATACTGAGATATACAACCCTTTAGTGAAATGTTACTCTTTCAAGCGTTTAACATGAACTACAAGCTTTTGCTTCTTAAATTTACTCAAATAACCTTCTTGTGAGGCACAATAAAATCTACCCGTAAAAATCAATAGTATGCTTCTAATGAGTTTTCTTCTCGTCGTCTTAAAAAAAAAGTCTCATGTTTTTCATCTTTCAAAATCTACTGTATTTTGTTTGTGCATGATTGAAAGTTTCAATATTTATTTGAGTAATTGAGTGTGTGATTGTGTTACACGTATTAGAAGACATAACACGTGTACTTGAAATCATATTTTTGTATGGTGGATTTGAAATCATTTAGCTACACATCATTTGAGAGGTTTTTTTTTTAATACAAACTTTAGATTCATGTAAATATTACTTACTATAAAAACCAATTGGATGTGAACAGTACTATTTTGTCTTTACTTGAAACTTTTACATAAATATTTGATTTAGCAATTACTCACAAAAGATCTTATAGTTGAAGTGGTTGGGCCTTTAGTCTCTATAGGAGGGATCGTTGATTTGAAACTTGCTCCCCTTTCCCTCATTTTGTTTTGCATTTTACTCCCTCATATTTCATTTTTGATTTGTTGCTTTTGATATTAAAATAACATTTGGGTTTTTTCCTTTTTTTTATATATATTTAAAATTCTTAGTTTTATGTAATAGCTAATTGCATTTTTTTTTGTTTTGAATTTTTAGGGTTTCTTTAAAACATTTTAGTGTATTATGATTTTATTTTGGAGGTTTTGTTAACAATTTGTATTTCTTTTTTTCTTTAAAACTTTTTGTTTTCATTGTACTTTTCATTTTTTTAACAATCCCTTTTATAATATTAGATTATTTTTTATGGAAACGTTTTCCTTAAACATTTATTTATTTTTTTAAAATTTCATTATTTAGGGAAGTTTGGTGTTTTATTTTACCTCATATCTCATTTTTTATTTGTTGCTTCTGATTTTAAAATAAATTTGTGCTTTTTTTCCCCCTTTTTATATATATATTTAAAATTCTTATTTTCATGTAACAGTTAAGTGCATTTTTTTTCTTTTGAATTTTTAGGTTTTTCTTAAACATTTTAGTGTATTTTGATTTTATTTTGGAGGTTTTGTTAACAATTTGTTTTTCTTTTTAAATTCGTTTTGTAAATTTTTGTTATTTTAACTTTTTTTCTTTAAAACCTTTTTTTTTATTATACTTTTCATTTTTTAAACAATTCCTTTTATAATATTAGATTATTTTTTATGAAAATTTTTTTCTTTAATTTTTTATATATATTTTTTTTGTCTTTTTTTTAATTTCATTGTTTAGGGATTTTTGGTGTTTTACATTTTATTCTCTCATATTTCATTTTTGATTTGTTGCTTTTGATTTTAAAATAACATTTGGGCTTTTTTCCCCCTTTTTATATATTTAAAATTCTTATTTTTACATAACAGTTAATTGCATTTTTTTTGTTTTGTTTTGAATTTTTGGGGTTTTTCTTAAACATTTTAGTGTATTTTGAATATATTTTGGAGGTTTTGTTAACAATTTGTTTTTCTTTTTAAATTCGTTTTGTAACTTTTTTTTATTTTAACATTTTTTTCTTTAAAACATTTTTTTTATTATACTTTTTATTTTTATTTTTAACAATTCCTTTTATAATATTAGATAGAAGATTATTTTTTATGAAAACTTTTTCCTTTAATTTTTTTTTTCTTTTTTGTCTTTTTTTTTTTAATTTCATTGTTTAGGGAATTATGGTGTTTCACATTTTACCCCCTTATATTTAAAATTCTTATTTGTTACCGTAATAAAAAGTAAATTTGAGTATATTAGTTTATATGGATTCGGTTGATTTGTGAACACGATCCTCCTGAATCACAATTGGTGATGATGCTTTCTCATCAACAATTCCCACCACTGGACCAACATCTCTTGTTGCCTCTCAAAATATGTCCCATCAAAACACTCTTTGTTTATTTCTTTCAACTCCCTGACCACAAAAAATTTCATGGCAATTTCACCAGTTACCAACTTCAATCCCATTTATCTTCTTCCTAAGCTATCAAGATTATGTTTCGCTTGAACTTTATGCAATCTCCTCAACCAAAGTTTCGAACTTTACTCAATATCTCATCTGGGTTTTTGTTTGCTAAGTTTCTTTAACGTATATGTATCTACAAGCTATCAAGGTTATGTTTTTCTTGAATATTATGCAATCCTTTTATTAAAGTTTTGAACTTCAGTCCATAATCCATCTGGGTTTTTTTAGTTTGCTTAAGTTTCTTGAACGTATGTATCTATACTATATATCTTTATGTGTCAAGATTTGGACACGTATAAATGATATCTCAAATACCGTCATCAAGGTGCGAGTTTTCGAAGTTTTTATGGGTGTCATCACCAGCAATTTGCCCATGTAAGAAAAGAGTAAAATCTAGTTTTTGTAGCTTTATTAGTAGGAATAGGTTTTATGGTAGAAGAAAGTTTTCACTGATATTGGTTTGTGTGGTTCCTAATGATGGAAAGAAACATAGTTTGAATCCAAAGTTTGTGAATTCGACGAAAAGGGGTGCTAAAGATTTTGTTAATAGAAGGATTTCGAGTGAATTGGTTGAAAATGATGGTGATTCATTATCTGAAAGCTCGATTCCGTTGGGGACTTCGAATAACTTTACTAACTTTAGAGAAGACCCTATAGTAGATAAGCTTAGGACACAACTTGGAGTTATACACCCTATGCCTTCACCACCTATAAATCGAAATATTGTTGGATTGTTTGTGTTCTTTTTCTTTGTTGGGGTTGTGTTTGATAAGGTTTGGACATCAAGAAAAAGGAACAAGTCAAGAGATGAAGGGGTTCCAGGGATGTGGCCACAGGTTCCCACTAGCTTCTCGTTGTTTCTTGAGAAGGATTTGCAGAGGAAAGAGTCGGTGGAATGGGTGAACATGGTGTTGGGGAAGTTATGGAAGGTTTATAGAGGTGGGCTTGAGAATTGGGTAATTGGGTTGCTTCAGCCTGTTATTGATAACTTAGAGAAACCCGATTACGTGGAAAGAGTTGAAATTAAGCAGTTCTCATTGGGAAATGAGCCTTTATCAGTCAGGAATGTTGAACGCAGAACTTCTCGTCGTGTTAATGATTTACAGTAAGTTTTTCCCTATCCGGTCTCTGTATCTGTAGGCTTAAATTTCCCTGGACCTTTTCTCGAGAATATATAGAACATAGAGCACTGTTTTTTCATATAACAAGATCATCACCAATTTAGTCAATCACATCAAAACCTATATATACTGAGATAATTATTCAGTATAAACCACTCAAGTACATTGTAGTGATAACAAGCAAGAAAGTATAGATATCCAGATGTTATGTACTGCCCATTTGGTACCTAATATGTGATATCTGTCATTTGTAGAGTTAATTTTTTTTTTTTTTTTGGATTCAATATTAGATAGATATTTCATCCAACAAGGCATATGATGGATGAGTTTTGAACTTTTAGCGTTCGTAATTTCCTTTTGCATTGAACTCAGAAATGAAAACACTCAAGGAAGTTGCATCCACTTTTACTTTTGTCTAAGTGTCTTACGGATGAACTGTAAAGATGATTTATTACTCTTGTTGGTTCAGTTCTCGGCTAATCTATTTCTTTTTGCCTGATTTTTAATATCTGATTTATTTTAATGATATTGTCAAGGTACCAAATAGGACTTCGTTACACTGGTGGTGCTCGTATGCTTTTAATGCTATCTCTAAAATTTGGCATCATTCCCATTAAGGTGCCTGTGGGTATTAGAGATTTTGATATTGATGGAGAACTTTGGGTTAAACTGCGGTTAATTCCATCAGAACCGTGGGTGGGAGCTGTTTCATGGGCTTTTGTCTCACTTCCAAAAATTAAATTTGAGTTATCACCATTTCGCTTGTTTAATCTTATGGGTATGTCTTTTCTTTATGCTATTAATCACTGTTATCATATTTTAACTGAAATCCATTAAATCTTACATGTTTCTTTTATGATGCATGTACTGACACAATACCAGCCATCCCTGTACTCTCGATGTAAGTGATATTGTTTCTTATAATTTCAATCTCGAATCCTCGGTATTCCCGTTATTTATGTAATGATATATTGAAGGTACCGCGGCCTATGAAAATGTGCAAAATTTTACTTGGCCTACAGTTTATGAAAATTGCTAGATTATTTGTCATATATCAACTAAAATATCCCTGAATAGTAACAAAGGCGGGAACTTTGTGGATCCAAGTTAATACATTTAACCAACTGGTAGTTTTTTTGGAATCCTCCTGGAAAGAGTGTTTCAGTTTACTTTTGATTTTCTTGAAAGGACAGTGCTGCATTATGAATGAAAGCCTGATAGGAGCACAAAAAGCGACGTTTTTGTTTTTCAAAAAATTCTGAACGCGTCGTGACTTTGTACCATGTCTTTTTCTTCAATGTCTGTAAGGAAATATTTTGTCATCTCCATCTACTTTTGATACAATGTTTCCCGGAATTTTAGGTTTTTGACCAAACTTTTAACAGAGGATTTGCCACTGTTATTCGTTCGGCCCAAGAAGATTGTATTAGACTTTCAAAAAGGAAAAGCAGTTGGCCCTGTCCGAAATGATTTCAAGACAGGAGAAATGCAAGAAGGAAATAAAGATTTTGTTGGTGAACTATCAGTCACTCTTGTTGATGCTCGCAAGCTCTCATATGCCTTTTTTGGTATCTCATCTGTCTAATATACGTTTGACACCTAGTACTTCCTAGTTTCCATAATTTACATAGCTGTTTAAGTTTCTTTTTCCAAAGTGCTGCTTCACCGCTTCTTATCACAAAAAAAAAAAAGCAATAGCAAAATAAATGTCAGCATGCATTAATTTGGGATATGTTTTATGACTTTATCCCAATGGGCCAAACATGTGAAATAAAAATATAGCTAAAGTTGAATGGGTCAAAAGGCGACCAAAGTGTAATCTTAGACCAAATTTGTTTCAGGACATGCATTTTCGAGTGATGTTTAATTGTGTATATTCAAGGTAGATGTAACATGTCTATAAACACAACCTGACCTACTGTCAACCAAAATTTTAGGGAATTTTGTAGTCTTGAGCCTCTTTTTATATCTTTGGATATTAGTAAATGTGGTTATGAGAAAAAAATTTGTACTCTTTTTTAGTATATGCTATTTGTATACCAATCTTAGTCACTTATTTCTCATTTATTTCTTATTCTCTTTTCATGATGCACCATTACTGCATTGGAGGGATCATATGTGAGTTTTGTAAATATTATTTTCCTTCTGTTTTCAGGAAAATCAGATCCGTATGTCGTATTAAGGCTGGGAGATCAAGTAATACGTAGCAAAAAGAACAGTCAAACAACTGTTATAGGGGCTCCCGGTGAGCCAATATGGAATCAGGTGAGATTTGGGAACTCTAGTCTGCACTTGGTGACCCTAGGTCTCAAGTTCAATCCCCACTTTGCCCATTCCTTTAAGGTACCCGTTACCAATGAAGCCTAGGCCCACATGTGAAGTTCTTTAGGCACGGGATCCTTCAGGGTGCCCAGACTATGTGGGGATAGGGTGGAATTATTAAACCAGCACCATAAGGCTCATACCGGGTGAATCGATGGGTATCCAATTGTGGTACTGGGCCAGGGTTCCCCCCATTACCCCTTTTTCTTAAAAAAAATGTAAATATGAAGTAGTAATGTAAACGTGTTTCTCTTTAACAGGATTTCTACATGCTAGTTACGAACCCTAGAAAACAAAAATTGTCCATTCAAGTGAAGGACTTTCTTGGATTTGCGGATACAACTGTTGGCACAGGAGAGGTAACCTCTTTAGTCTTTACTTATGCAACTATTTGGAAATTGTTTATTCTTTTCTCTGCTCATAACTTCAAAAGATTAATGGCTTTTATGATAAAGTTAGGCGGTGTTAAACTGTTAATCAAGATAAAGTGATCATTATACTTATTTTCATTAGTTATAATATTCTGCTATAAACTTGTGCAACTATTGGTATTGTTATTTTAATTTTATAGTATAAGTTAAATCGTCATCCTAAATCTTCTCTATCACTTCAATTAGCTACCGAGTGTTGAATTGACCCCCCTTTTTTTTATAAATCAAAGTCTATCAACCATTCTAAACATGTGTTTAACTTGTTGGAGGGAATTTTCTTGATCCTTAGAATATAGAATTCATTCTGCATAATAGCATCATATTATAATTACTTGTCTTATCTGTTCAGACAATTCATAAATATCTTTTTATGTATTCTGGTATGAACTGCTTATGCTTACACTAAAGATGGGGTGGTAAATATAAATTGCAATGACTTTGGAGACCAAAACAATTTATATATTAAGCTATTGATGTATGTTGTGCTAGAAGAGTTGGGAATTTTGACCTGCGTACTAATGTATGCGTCGATCTGGGTTATGTCTTACCCATAACGGGTGATGTTTGTAGCTTTAGCTGAAAATGGAGCACAAATGGGTCAAACAGGTCGAAAATCGTCAAAAGTCTACTTTTAATAAACTGTATTAAAAAGCTCATGTATTATTGTTATCATATTAATTAATCCGTTAATAATTTGTAAAGATTCTTAACTTATTGGACAAAAAGTGAATCTAAATCAATCCAATCCAACCGGTTCTGTTTAAAGCAGCACAAGAGGTTACTTGTTTTGCCCGGAATCTGTTTTGACTGGTGTCTAACTTGCCCATTATGTCATGCCAAGTACTACATCTGAATCTTAAAACCATAGCTTAAATTATGAATGTATTTCCAGGTTGATCTCGGATCTTTGAAAGACACGGTACCGACTGACAAAATTGTGGCCCTCCGAGGAGGCTGGGGACTATTTAGGAAGGGGTATGCTGGAGAGATCCTACTTCGACTTACATATAAAGCATACGTTGAAGATGAAGAGGACGAAAAGATTGAAACTGTAACTTCTGATTTTGATGTATCAGATGATGAATTTGAGTTAGAACAGGCTGCTGTTACGTATGGGCAGCGAGTAAATGATATTTCAAATGGAACCAGCAAAGAAGCTTTTATGGATGTTTTAGCGGCATTACTTGTCAGTGAAGAATTTCAGGGTATTGTGGCTTCGGAAACTGCCAATGCTAAATATTCCACGGATATAAAGAAGTCAGAATCAAAAGACACATCTTCTAGCGGCGTTTCGGCACTCGACCTTTCGAGTTCTGAGAGTGGATCTAGAGGTAACTGTGCGTTTTCTCTTGATGGAATTTCCCAAAGTCCGACAATAAATATGACAAAATATTTGGGTTGGCTAACAAGATGATGCTGACCCGACTACTTGCCCATACTTTTAGCTGTCTCTTAGAAATGATTTTTTTTATGAAGTATAAATACAAAAGATATATAATTACTATAGTAAACTCTGATAACGCGATTTAGTGGGTAATATGCTTCATCTTAAAAGTAGCAGGTGACTTTAGAATTGTTTGACATGTTCCCTTTTTAGCTAACACCATTTTGTTTTACCCATATGACACGTTAAAACTAAAAGATAACCTGAAGTGACGCATTTATTGATAATTGGGTCAAAATGGATTATACTTCGTCACTAACGGCCTTAATGGGTAAACTTTAAAGAATTGTTTACAATAAATATGGATTAAATGGGTAAAATGGATCGAAAGTCACCCGAAGTGTATTCAAGACGCATAAAGCCTCCTAAACCATTCTAAAAATATAAATGAATTAGATTACCGTACTATCTTTTCTTTATCATATTTAACTCATTAATGATATAAATCTCTAAAGAAAAGAAAAGATAAAAGTGTTTGTGGCCTGATCCTACCCGACCTGACCCATTTTGACCTATACTAAACAGGTCCCTGCTTTGTCCTGAACCTGTTACCAAACCTGCATGACCCATCAATTTTGCCATATCTAGTCAACATGCAATAGATTCTTTTTAATACTTATTTTAGCTTGACGATCTGTGAATTTGTTTGCAGGACAAGTCTTAATTTGGCTTGCTGTGATCACAACTATTTCAATCCTTATTGCACTTAATGTTGGTGGCTCCAGTATATTTAATCCCTGATGCAATGCATGAAGTTTTGGTTTATAGTAAGTATCGTTTATCTTCTCAGCTACTTTTGTCGAGTCTTCTTTTGATTTTTAAAGAGATAATTATTCTTTCCAACTTCGTTTTTTTTATTGACATGGAGTATTACTTTTATTCTATTACATCGCGTATAAGCTTAACATGTATTCTTTGTATTTTATTTTTTCATTAAAGTGAGACACTTGTAAATCTTTTAAGTCATAGTCTGGATCAGCATTCCCCATTAACCCCTTTATCGAACGTATGCTATTTGCAAGCTGATGAACATGTTAGTAACTGTGTAATCATTGTTTTTTCATAGGGCAGCTTCATTAGATTTTCAACAGATGTGAGATATCATAGTTTAACTGCCTCATCAAGAAGAGAATGTTCGTTTGGCGGCTTAAATTGAATCATTTCTTGAGAGCATAAAGTGATTATTTTGTCGTATATAATTGTGACATTTTGTGTCACTATTTTTGTATGCATATCATATTTGGTGTAGAGCTTTTGCCAAAGTGAAAGTATATGTTAGAATCAACTTTCTTCATTTCTTGTATATTTGTAAGCACGTGTTATTTTTTATGGATACAAAAAGATCAAAAGAAATATCACAAGTGTGAAAAGCATATGAAGTTCGATATTCAATCTATGACTCGCTATGATAATTGATTACCTAACTATGATAATTGGTTGCACTTGTATATAGATTGAGTTACTATAGTTAATAATCATATTGACTTCACTGTTGGTATTTGATCATAGATCTGATCTAATTTCTTTTGTTTTTGGTTGCATTTTATATTAGTTCATATAATAATTTATGCTGCTAGATTGAACAAGATCATGTCCTTTTTTACGAGAGAAATAAATACATGATACTAATTTTAATTTTGTACCCGTTTGGTATATATGATGAAAGTGAAAAAAAAAAAAAATTTTTTTTACCCAAAAGAAAAAAGAAAAGAGATAATGACGAATGTTTTCAAATAACATGAATTGTGTAGATTAAGGTGAGTGTTTTCAAATGATTTGACTTACGTAGATTATTAAGAATTATATTTACATCTTTTGGCTATAGAGCAAACCATTTATAAAAGGAAGTGATAATCGTATCATTTGTTTTAATATTTTTACCACAACACTGTATTACTGACTTGTACAGTCTGCTACATATATTGTACTTAATGGTAAATTAATTGAAAAAAATGGTACTAATATCATTTCTCATTTATAAATGAACCCTTTGTTTTTATTGCAATGAGCTTTTTCTTAGATTTGGGTTAAGGCATCAAGCCTTGATTAACATGTTATAGAGGGTATTTTTTTATGTCCAATCCATATTTGTTATAGTGTAAATGTGGTTAATATTATGTAGATAGTTTTATCTTTGTATCGTATGGTGAACCAAATTTTTGTTGTAGCGTAGATGCAGTTAAGACTATGTAGATGATTTCACTTTTGTATCATTGTACGATGAGTCGAAAATGATTTGAAACACTTCGTTTAAAAAAACAATGAGAGTTGTTAATTTGTTGTTTGTTTCATACCATTATAATTGTTTTGAATAGTATACATACAAAATCCATCAAATTAGGGACAAACGTGCAGTCAATATTTTGCATCGGCTCCTTCTATGGCAAGAATCGACTCTTTTGCTCCATTACACCCCTTGATTGACAAGTATTAAAAAATATAATTTGCTCCTTCAGTCGGCCAAATAGCATATTGTGGCAAATATTAGCATGTTTTTTGGCTCATAAATGCAAGCCCTTGTCCTCACCATTTTTTTGTTTGGCAACTTTTGGTATTTTGGCAAGGTTTTGACACTACATCTTTCATTTTGGCAAAGTTTTAACAAAAATTGGTAAAAATCTTGTTGGACTATGACATCCTCATATTGGCTTACAACATTGCCAATTCTTGCTAATATGCCAAAGATTGGTACTGCACTATTTCCTCTTATTATCTATTATTTTTCATTAAAATAATGAAAAGTTATATGTAATATGCTATTACATATATAAACAAAGTTTTTATATAAAATAAAATAATTATTGAAATAAAATAAATAAAATAATAAGTTTATCTTTGTTGAAGATTATTGTTCATTATGAAAATGGTCGTGTATCAGCTACTAAATATTTGTGTTACAATTTAATGATGATATATAAAGGTCAAAATTTTATTATTTTATTTTTAATTTTTAATATTTTATGTCACTAACTACAAACTTGAACCCCGGTTAAAAAGATCAACAAAAGATAATATTCGTAAATATCTTGTTTTCGGTTTTCACCAAAAAGCATTGTTGATCAAATTAACATTTTAAGTGAAATATTCTTTTTACCTCGCCAACACAAATCACGTTTTCACCTCCACCGACCACCACCACCGTCACCATCAATTCATCATCATTATTTTATTATTATCTAATTATTAATATTATAAAAAGGGAAAAAAACAAAAGATGACATTGCCGCGATCTGCATCTGTACCTGTAGGTGAAGAACGGAAAAGAGGAATCTATTCGGACTATCCAGATTTAGCCCGGTTCTTACCGCCCGATTTAGCTGACCCGATGACTGCTTTTATCAAACTCGATGATTCCCCTATGTTCCAGAAACAGGTCCTCCTATTTATTTTTAACTTTATTTATTTTCTTCTTCGTATTATCATTATTAATAAAATATAATATAATTTAATGCAGTACGAAGTTGTTAGTACGAGGTTTTGCTTTCATTTCAAGTAATCTCTACATGTACTTATACTACTACTTAATTAATATTAAATAATTAATTATGTTGATTAAAGTTATGTATTTGATTGATTTGGTAATAAATGCTTTAACTTGTTTTGTATAACTTGTAAAAATGTTTAAAATTTAAGTTTGGTAGCATTTCAAAGGTTGCTTATGGCGGTTTTTGATAGTTTTGGGGGGTGGTGTAAGGGAGAGTGTTTGGTTACATGTATACAAAAAAGGATGAGGTGGCTTATCATGATTGGTAGTGTTAGAATCTTCAAATTCGTGCGATGTGGCGTTAAGGAATAGTTTCAGCTGGTTTCTTGATTTCATGACATATTGTGGTAGTTTTGGCGGTCTATGGTGGCATCCATCGGGATCATGGTCCATGGATTATCCATTATCCTCCATGTTTTGATTTTATTGGTGTTACTTTTTGACCATTGGTTGATTGGTTCGATGGATGCTTTGGCCTTTAAGTAAGATCGTTGGCTTTACGAGTGCCAATCCATGGCCATCCTCTCCGCGGTTACCTGGATTGGATATACGTCATCAGTGGTGTAAGAGATGGCATGGATCATGGTTTGAGAGGATGGGAGAGAGGGTACATATCCCATCATTAAAAAACATGAAGAGATGATGACATGGCGCCTTGCAATTAGCGCTCTTTAATGTTAAAAGCAGAGGGGGTAAATACTGTTATTAGTATAGACTATAAATAGATTAGTTATCATTTTATGAAGCATGTAGATAGGCGTTCTCTGTTAATTTCTGTTTCTAATCATATATAAAGAAGTTAAAAGTACGTAGTTTGGTGTTAAAGTCTCAATTGACACATAGGGTTTATTATTAGGTTTTTGAATCTTTTCCATTAAAGAAAACCTACTATGTGTTGTCTTAAACGGTGCCATGTTTGTGTAGGTGCGTTATCTTGAACAAACAACGGATGAGCTAAAAGTTCGATGTCAGAAACTACACAAAGGGAGCAAAAAGTATATGTAAGAGCTGAACGAATAATCACTGTTTGTTTTTTTGTGCTGAAAGACCAATTTGAATGACAGCTATTTGCGTAATTTTACCCTAGATCTGAAGCGATGAATGACAATGGATTGCTTGATGAATGTTCCGAATAACAATTAACAAAAGCTATTGGTTAAGATTTATGAAGGATTAAATGATAAATATTTAATACACGACAATGAGATATAAGCAAGGATATTTTTTTCTGAAAAAAGTTCCAACAATATTATGAGAATATCACTAACATACTGATTTTTGTTAGTGGAGTGCCTAATTACTGGTTTATAACCTTTTTATTGGTTTAGTTTATTAATAGAATTCTAGGTTAGATGTACTGCTAAGAATAATAACAACATGTGGATCCATGGGTAACTGTTGTTATTATTGACCTCAGGGACGGTCTAGGAGAAGCATGCAATATGGACTATATTTTTGCAGACTCGTTAGAGGCGTTTGGTGGCGGCCAAGATGATCCAGTTAGTGTATCTATTGGAGGTTGGTTTAATGGATTCTATATTACATACCCTATGATCTATTAAATGCACATGAGAAGTTACTATTTTTTTGGTTTATATCTGAAAGGTCCTATAATGTCGAAGTTTGTATCTGCTTTTCGAGAAATTGAAACTTTTAAGGAGCTTCTTCGGTCCCAAGTAAGTGAGAAATTGCATTTAAAGCTAATTTATGGCAATTTGTACTTCTTGAGATAGAATTACTCTTTTTTTTTTCCTCGAATACCATATACAGAATTCAAAAGATCATCAATTGTATACTCGTAATTCACAGAACCCAAACTCGTGTAACCTCTTACATCAAGGTTGGGTATTTTAGAGTTTTATATTTCTATCGTATTTTTTTGCAGGTTGAACATTTGCTTGTTGATCGTTTAGCTCAGTTTTTGGCCGATGATCTTCAAGACACAAAGGTGATCTTCTCAAATAGCAATAAAATTTGTGAGACAGATTGCCAAATATAGTGGAAGTTGTTATACATATTTCGTTCTGTATCTCCTAAATATATATCCTTCCTAGTTGCCCCAACTTTTGATTCTATCTAAACTATTGTGAAAAGAATATCTGTTTTGGGATCCCCTAAATTTAAAACATTGGTTTTAAAATGAAGGAATCTAAGCCTTAGATCACCCCCGAGAATTTCAACCCTTGGATCATCTAATCTTGTAACCAAACACCGCCATTTCCCCCTCTGACTATGTAAACAAACACACAACTTTATGTACACACTAACACTACATAAAATTTACAAACGTACCAAAGCGTCACTCTTTTCTCTTCTCACCACAGCCACAACCATCATTTCCTTTAGATACCTTCGCCACAATGTGTGGGCCCAAGGCTAGTTTTTATCACTTAAATAGTTGTTGCATATGTTCCTTAATTTTCATCAGTCATCTAGTAAAGGTGTAATTGATATTCAGTAGGATTATTGATGCATGAATGGTTTTTTCAGTTTTTAAATTATGAAAACCTAGTTTAATTGTCTTGCAAGATTATAAAGTCTTTTGTATAGTTCTTCTTTACATCATCCCTATATGCTTCGAGCTCTCCATTTTACGGTAGCTCATCTAAATAATTTTTTTTTCTCAGGACTCACGTAAACGATTTGATAAAGCTACATATGCATATGATCAGGTATATCGCTACAAATTTTCTTAATCTGTTTCTTTATCACAATTAATTAGGCAATTCTTGTGACTAAAGAGGTGATTACCTGGGTCTAATTTAGGAAATAGTATATGACTTTCTAAATATTTCTTTTGTGACCAATTTTTTTTTCTTTCAGCGTGTTGGTATATTGTGCATTTATGATACTACTCATTATGGTTTAGTTGTATTGATTTTTTTTTACGGGTGCAGGCTCGTGAAAAGGTTGCATCGTTGAAAAGGAGCACACGAGACGAAGTTGTTGCTGAACTAGAGGAGGTATGGTATGACCTTTCATGTATTCTGGCTTGTAAATTACATGTGCAGGAGCTTATTTGGAGTCATTTTGCAGGACTTGCAAAACCAAAAATCTGCATTTGAGAGGAGCAGATTTAATCTAGTATGTGTAATAATTTTTCAGCGTTTTCTGTATACATTTAGCAAATGTTATTCATTTTTAAGGTTTAAGATTTTCTCCATGGTGTTTTATAAGGAATGCAGGTACATTCTCTCATGAATATAGAGGCAAAAAAGAAATACACATTTTTGGAATCTCTTAGTGCAATAATGGATGCACATTTGAGATATTTCAAGCTGGTGGGTTGTTTGAAAATTTTGAAATTAAGCAAGTTATTATGTTATTTATTTTGTACTAATCACACTGTTTTGACTTTGTAGGGCTATGAATTGTTGAGTCAAATGGAGCCTTTCATTCATCAGGTTGTTCTTAATGTTTTGATTGGTAATATCAATATCTTTTTCAACGATAGTCTAGTAGTATAAAGCTGTAACAAAAGGGTAACTAATTTAATACAAGTGGTGGTGTTGGTATCAGGTGTTGACATATGCCCAACAATCTAAGGAGCAGGCAAGTATTGAACAAGATAGACTTGCAAAGAGAATTCAAGAGTTTAGGACACACACAGAAATGAAGGAGGCAGTGCCTAGTAACATGGGGCGTGTTAATGGTGTTGGAATGAGCTCTGATAAAAATATAGAAGCAATAATGCAGTCCACTACAAAAGGAACAGTAAGTAGTTATCTCTTATTTCTCCGGCTTTTAGGCATCTCTATAAAGGCATACTTGGAGGAACGTTGAAATGTTTTCACATTTTATGCTTTAAAGCCCAAGATGCTACATCTTTTATACTCTCCCACTGTTTTGAAATTTAGAAGCAGTACACACAATTTTGGGGATGTTTGGTTGTGCGTTTAAACTTTTAAGGTGATTAGGTGACTTTGAATAATCAGCTGTAATCTAAGTATCTAACGGATTGTAGGATATGGGGCTTGATGTGCTTTTGTTGTTTGAAATTGTAAGTCAGATAATCAGCTGTTTGAATGCTTTGCAAGTTCTAATTTTTTTAAGAAAATGATACATAAAGTGACCAAATTGACATTCTTGTGGAAAAGGAGATGTTTTCCGCGATGGGATATCTCAAGTCACTGACATCGGGTTAAAAGAAGGGTAATTAGGTAATTGACCTACCCATAGATAATCAATCTATTCCAGCTACTATGAAACAAGTTACGTGAAACTGATTAATTGACTCCTAAAGAATATGATAATCAGAATAATAGTATGTCAATCCGAAACTTATGAAACTGATAGTATGGCTATAAATTGCAATTTTCAGATACTCAGTCGTTTGTAATGTGCCGATACTCCTTGCAGGTCCAGACCATCAAGCAAGGGTATCTTTTAAAACGATCTTCAAGTTTGAGAGCAGATTGGAAGAGGCGATTCTTTGTACTTGATAGCCGCGGGAACTTATATTATCACCGGATTCTGCCCAACAAACCTGTGGTAGGTTATAGTGCAGTTTATGTATTTTTAGTTTTCTCTTCTGACAAAAGTTCTTGTAATTGTAACCTCTTGTGTTTTTTCATCGTCCTAAGCTCTTGATCATGTTAAATAATGTTATAGGGTGCACAATCAACAAATTCACTTCAATCTGCTGAACACCATAGTCGTGTATTTGGAAGGTTTCGAGCAAGACATAGCAGGGCATCATCACACGATGAGGAAAACTTGGAATGTCATACTGTAGACCTTCGTACTTCGACAATAAAAGTTGATGCTGAGGATTCAGATTTGCGTTTGTGCTTCAGGATAATTTCACCCTCGAAAACTTACACATTGCAGGTTAGATTGATTCAAATGTGAAAATTTTAGAAGAAATGATGCAGACAAAAATTTACCTTTTAGACCAGCTTAGGGACACATATAATATAGGTAAAGGTGGCAAAACGGCAGGTCCAGTAAGTGTCAAATGGGTTTGGGTCGAAATTGGGTAATTTTTTAGTACAGGTCAAAATGAGTAATCTTTTGGAAGGTCAAAAGCAATAGAGGTTGGGTCGATTTATACACACACTGTTCAAAAGCGTTAAATTTATGTTAATAGTAATACTTTAAATATGATACAAAAATTGTCTTTAATCATATTACTCATTTCCTTTTGAAGGTATCTTTGTTGTTACCACTTCGACACTGTTTAACCCTAATGAACCAATTTTTTTGAGTTAGAGATTTTTCTCCCCTACTTACAGGGCAAGAGCTTGAAAACTTTTTTTGTTCTACTGAATGGTGTAAAAACTCCCTTTGTTTATTGTTCATCTACACTTATTTGAAGTTTCACTAGTGTAGTATAGTTTTTTTTATGTGGTTCTGGAAATTGGCAGGCTGAAAATGAAGGTGATAGGATTGACTGGATGAACAAGATCACAGGAGTGATTGCTTCTCTCTTGAACTCCCACTTGAAACAGGTTAAACTCTTTGAAAGTTCGCTCATTTATCATTTCTGTGTTCTTATCTTACTGTAACTTCTGCAGCCACATTTCAACAGAAGTAATATGGGAAGTACCCTTGATACAGTTGGTGAAGATTATGCTGTTTCACAAGTCGATGAAATGGGATCTATATTCGATAACATAAATATCAATCAAGCAGATTGTGTTGCTAACATTCTTCGGGAGATCCCTGGAAATGATCTATGTGCAGAATGTGGTGCAACTGAACCTGATTGGGCATCTCTTAATTTAGGCATATTAATGTGCATTGAATGTTCCGGTGTACATCGGAATCTAGGGGTTCACATATCGAAGGTGCAATCCTTATTCACACATATAAGGATTCCGTCTCTTGATGTCTAACTGATTAAATTCTGTTTACATTATTGCAGGTTAGATCAATTAGTCTTGATGTTAAAGTTTGGGAACCTACTGTAATGGATTTGTTTCAGAATTTGGGTAATTCATACTGCAATTCCATATGGGAAAGTTTACTTGAAACTAGTAGGTGAGCATTAACTAAATTTCAACGGAATGCGCTGTCTTCTTTTTTTATGTCAACAATTGTTCCTGCCAGCTAATATTACTTTTCAAATTGATAATTGTCTAATAACATAACTTGGTATGATTTTTCTTTTGGACAACCATCTTTGTTTTCTTTTATAAACTTTTCAACTTCTAAATTCGGTTGTAAGGTAATTCATAAGGATTATGAGATCAAATGATGATGTGGTGGTATGTTTGACGATGTTGACTTATATTTTGAAGTGGCACTCAGAAAACAAGTTATCAGTTGACAAGGTTGAAGAATACCTTAAATTGGTAAACTTCAAAAGTTGGGGGATGAATTAAAGAAAATAAAAATAGACACCCAAAACATAAATCAAACTAAACTACGATACCTTGTAATGTATATCTATTGTTAATCATTGAAGTCCTGTGGTAACCTCGGCTATCTGAATTTTTTATATGTAGTGAGGATGCATCGAGTTTTAATAAACCTACTCCAAGGGATGCATTTCAACAGAGGGAGAAGTATATCATTGCAAAGGTATATGCTGAGCTGCATGCTAATTTATGTTTCAGAACCCCTTAGTCGAACACCAGAAGTGTGAATCATTGTTTTTTGTTTCCAGTATGTGGAGAAGCAATTAATCTCTCAAGAAGAAACCTCTACTACCACCCCCTCCCATGCCACTAGGATATGGGAAGCAGTTAAGAATAACGATATACGGGAAGTATATCGTCTAATTGCTACGTCAAGTACCAATATAGTCAATACCACATATAACGAGGTGGCTGGTGCTGATCTGTTTCACGCTCTTCACGACCATGCTGCTACCGAAAAAAACGATCCATTAAACTGTAAAAATATGAAGGATTCTAGTAAGCCGGAAAGTTGTCTAGAAGGGTGTACATTATTGCATCTAGCATGTAATTCTGGCTTTCAGGTGATGATGGAATTACTGTTACAGAGTGGTGCTGATATAAACAAGCCTGACTACCATGGTAGGACACCACTTCACCACTGTATCTTCTCCAGCAACAACAAATTAGCCAAGTATATGCTCAGAAGGTAGTGTCATTATTTGCTCTTGCCATCTTTATTTTGCTGTTTAAAGTCTATATCCTACAAGCCATGCCTTCTCTTTTTGTAGAGTTGACAATATGGGCGAGGCGGGGAGGGTAGGTAATGGGTCAAAATGGGTTTTAATTCTGTATGGATTGAAATGGGGCCGGCCGGGTCAGATTGGGTTGGCCCGGAATAGTTTTTTCCCAGAGTTTCATAAATGACAAGTGTGTAGAATATGATTACAAAAGTTATAGTACTATCCACCTGTTGATCTAACTATCTGAAAACAATTATTTAGGAAGTTCATATACTACATTGTACTTTTGGCTGACTTCTGAATTTTTTTGACCCAATTTCGTTTAATCTAATTTTTTTAGTCTATCCGCGTGACTGGTAAAACATAATGCAAATTGAACCATTTGAAGTAAACAATTCGAAATGCACCCTCTTGTCCATAGTTTCATTAGCTATGCCTTTTTTTCTTAATGTGTATTTGCTTTAGAGGGGCGATTGCATCAATCAAAGACGGGGGAGGGCGAGTTGCCCTAGAACGAGCAATGGAAATGGGAGCAATCACTGATGATGAGTTATTAATCTTGCTATCGGAGGGCAAGTGAAAGTTTACAACTGTTGCCTGTTGATTCCTCCTTTTATGTGCCTTGGGTGGATCATAGATTAGGTTGCACAGAAAGGATAGAGACTCTGAGAGTATATAACTCTATCGATCTTTTGACGCTGCCATGGAAGAAATCTGAATATCTTTGTACTCTTGGTCACAGCTAACACAGATTTTCACTTGTATTTGTGATCTACTTCCTAATTTGTGTTGTTATTATGTTCTATAATTTATTATAAACCCGTCTTGTCTGCTGATGTTGACCCTGGTGTTGCTTCTGTATACCGGATTCATGCTTAAAGTTGATACTTGTATGTTGTAGCGTATAGGTTTACATTATATTATACGGAGTATTATATAGGAAAGTAATCACTCATGCTTCTACGCTGATGCCAAGCCAGCTTTTATTTTTTAATAAAAGTTCTACTTTTTGTTTAAGATGGTGGGATCCAAATTAGTGTATAAGATTGAAAGGCTGGTCAAATTAGTAACAGATTGCCAAGATTGTTATTTAAGTAGAATCACATATATGACGTTAAAAAAAAGAAGTAAAATCATATGATCGTATCACTTTAATTGGTGTCAACAGTCGAGCTTCAAATTCATAAATTTAGAAGATGTGGGGTTTGTAATCAAATTGAGCCGATCCCGCTCGTTTAACTTTGGAATGTTTGTGGTTGGCTCATTTTGGGCCTTAAAAAGTAAAATAATCGTGCCATAAATATTGAAAACCACAAAAACTAACATGTGGCTCTAAGAATTGTCCTTTCCAATTTCTTTATGTCAAAGCCACAAATATTCATTTTTGTTAATTTTTTTTTTTAGTCATGAACATTAGAATTCCAAATGGACAGCTTTGTATTGAATTTTCGTTTGAATGATGTGATGTCTAGAACTTTCTGATATTTTTCCTTAAAAATTCATCATTAATAAAAACTAAACATTTATGTAAAGGCCAATCAAGTTCGTAACTAGTACTGTAGTAATGAAAATGGTCTTAATAGTATTTTTAAATGAAATAAACTAGGGTTATATCCGGCCGTTGTTCGGGATAACAACTGAACATAGACTTGAATGTGGGTAGTTAATTCTAACATGTCAATCGTTACCATTAGACAAAAAAACAATCGTTAAACAATACACCGTTAATCTTAAAACATTAAAAACTGTGATGACGAAATATAAACTTACGATGTTCTTGGAAGATAAATATAAGAAGCTAAAAACTTTGATTGTGAAAATTAAAATAAAGTGGTATCACATAATTGTTAAACATAAAACTTTAATGGTAAAAATAAAAAGTTTTAAAAAGATTTAGTGGTTAAAGTGTGAAACACTAAAATATTATCACCCTAAATAAAAGAAAAAAAAAACTCAATAAGTTAAAGTAACATCTACATAACACGATACCTTAAACACTAAAACTGAAAAGAAATAAAAACAGCTGTCTGCTAGCTTCACTGTTCACCTGAAATAAGTTTAAATAGGTTGTAATATGGTTTGATCGAAATGTTAAAAGAATTTCATCTTTTTCTAATTAAAAGTTTGTTTTAAAGGGAGAAAGATTGATAATATCATGTCTGTTTTACAAAATAGTTATTACTAGCATTAGCAACTTTTTAATATAAACCAAAACAATTACCGATACCCTAAAATATATCGTGTAGACACAAGTGAAAATGATTGATGAAATTGAAAATATTTCTAACCAAAAACTTACATGCCAAAGTTTGTAATGGAATATATCTATACTTCTATACTATATTATAAAGTACGAGAGCAAGTACCCATGCGTTGCGGCGGTGAGATAGTGGGGTGATACCTAGGTCATAGAGTATGATAGGTTATAGGAGTTGATATGTCAGAGTATGATAGTCAAATGCCTTAGCCGTACGGGCTCCGCCCTCGGATTTAAAAATTTGTCGAAAGTATATCAAATGATATCTCTAATGAAAGAGCATGAAATTTTAAGAACACCAATACAATTTTTATAATTTATCGATGTACGGTTTTTGAGATAAAAGATTTTGAATGAATTGGAGGAATAAATGATTTATGGAGGAGAAAGAAAAAAGATGATTGGTTGAGATTTGAGGAGAAAAAAGGGTATTATAGTTATTTTAGATAAATATAGAATATATAGGAGGGACATTTTGGGAAAGTACTTAAAATCAATATTGAAAATTTGAAGTTCAATGTTGAAAATTTAAAAAAAATATGCTTTATAATATAATAATATAGAAATTCACTTTTCAACATTCAATTTTAACAATATACACATATTAATGCATGATGTACTATACTTCAATGCATACAACTTTCTCTCTCTTCCATAAATCATTTTATTCTTTCAAAATCTTTTATCTCAAAAACCGTACATCGATAAATTATAAAAATTATATGGGTATCGTTAAAATTTCATGCTCTTTCATTAGAGATGTCATTCGATATACTTTTGACGAATTTTTAAATCCTAGGGTGGAGCCCGTACGACTAAGGCATTTGGCTATGATATTCTATGACATATAACCTCCTATGACCAATTACATTTTATGACCTATCACCCTCATCATTTCACCTCTCGTCAAAAAGTAAGAGTGACAAATATGATTAACATTCATTTCGATTGAACTAAACCTAATTAACAACTAAAAATATTATGAAAATATCACTTTGAGATGAAGTGTTCAATATGATGTGAAAGGCTTCATATGTGACAATCAAAATCTTCCTTTAAAAAGTCCCTTCTCAACAAACTACTTTCCTTTGCTTCATTCATTTCCATTTTGCTTCTAAAACAACTAGTGTACTATTCATCACTACAAAATCTAATCTATATCTTTCTGTGTATCTATCTATCATGGCGGCACCACTAATGTCACTCCCTCTAACCACACCCACCATTTCTCATCACCCACAACCACAACCTCCAACACTATCTTTCACAACAATCAAACCACCATCATCATCATTATCATCATCATCATCATCATCATCATCTTTATCTAACAGTAGTAGTAGTAACTATTCTTCAGATGGGTTTTTCAAAGCAAGATTTGGGTCTTCTTCAGTTTTAAGAGGAGGTGGAGCTGCTGGTGTTTTGGAAAGGCCTGCCTTAGATCAATCTCAGTTTGACCCTGCTACTCAACTCCAAGAAGGTATATTATTTAGCTCAATTTCGAATCTTTTCTACTTTTATTTGTAATCTTTTTTCATGAAATTCCAAAAAGTTCATTAATTTATGTGTGATATTTATGGATAAAGGAAATTAGTGTCTTACATGTAATCTATTTATCACCATAATCCTATTACAAAAAATCTGAATAATAAGAATAGGGTAAGGGCTATGGTTAGCAAGCAGTAAAATTTTGTATATATAGATAAACTTCCCCTATACATAAGTTTTTAACAGCAATTTTAGAGTTTTAACCATGGACTGAAGGACTATGGTTAGCAAAAATTTATAAAGGGTATTGGCATAATATATTTCCTGCCCCCATTTCCTTAAACGGTAAATAAACTAGGCTCAAAAAATGTTTTTTTTAATCATGAGAGAAAGGTACCTGCGCCTTGCGACTGTGATGGAGGTGATGGCGGGGTGGTGATGTAATGGCGGTGGCGGTGATGGGGTGATCCACCTGATGGGCTTCGCCCTTAGCCCTACAGGCTCCACCCTCGGATTTAAAAATTTGTCGAAAGTATATCGAATGACATCTCTAATGAAAGACCATGAAATCTTAAGAACACCCATATAATTTTTTTTATAATATATCGATGTATGGTTTTTGAGATAAAAATTTTTGATTGAATTAGGGGAATGAAATGATTTATGGAGGAGGGAGAAAAAAATGATTGATTGAGATTTGAGGAGAGAGAAAATGTATTATAGTTATTTTAGGTAGATATAGAATAGATAGGGGGGCGTTTTGGGGAAGTAAATGTTGAAACTTAAAATTTAGACATGGACTATTTGCTTTATAATATAAAGTATAGATAAGTGTTTAGATTTATGTATTTTTATAAAAAATTTGGTGACTTACATACAAATTATAAAGGAGATTAAGTATGTTACTGTGAACCTAAATTAAAATGTTATGGTGTTTATATATGAATATGTTTTTTGATGTATTGTTTTGGTGTTGTAGGTGGAGATATTGGACGGGTTAGAGACAAGAAAAACACTGGTAGTGGAGATAGTTACAAAGTGCTTTTGATTGATGATGCACGTCATACCGAGAAGCTAGGTAACTAACTACAAGATTACATACATGAAATTTTCTTACTTTTATATGTTAATTCTATGGTCAGATATGACACAAAGGATTTCTGCTCTAGAAAAGAGTAATCATTCAACTTTTGAGGGAAACCATGTCATTTTTCACTTACAATCTTGCTATGTATTCTTTGATCATATCTTTCAAATCTTTTCAAGTGAAGTACCTAAATATTTGTATAAATGGATTTTTTTTTAGTTAAGTTATCAAGACTTGGATAAACTCTAAGCAATCAAGAATTTGTAAAGTAGTTTCTCAACCATTTTGGGTTATAAGTTATCTAAGAGATCTCATGCTGTGTGTCAGCGTCTTTGTTACATTATACTCAGTTTATAATTCACGAGTGCTGCAATTGGTGGAATAGTGGAACTCCTTTCAATTTTCTGGCAAAGTAACATTATATTTCTGTTATATGCAGTGGTAAAAGTGTTGCCTCAGGCTGTTCCAGCTGTTACACCTGATGATGCAAGCAAACTCTTCCATGCCTCACGAGAAAATGGACTGGCTGTGGTTCTGGTTACAGTTAAGGTATGTTTTCTGTATTTATTTATTTATCTATTTATACAGGGGGAGCACAGACTAACAGATAGAAGTGGCAATTGTGACTTGTTGAGGGGTAAAGGGGTTGATCTGGGTTGTACTTTGCACCTATCGCCCTATCGGGTATGATGGGTAAACATTAAATGTTTAGCTAAAAGGAAAAAGGCTGAATTGACTGAGCCTTAGCGGGTCAAATAAGTTGAAAGTCACCCAAGGTGTGTTTAGCTTGCATAAAATCTGTTTTCTTTCATAGCTAGATGTCCGTTGGAATAATCTAGTTTTCTTAATCCTATTCAATACATTAGTCATTCATGTAATTACAGAAAATAAAAGACAAGAAGGTGTTTGCGGTTCATTACTTCATTTCGCCCATTTTACTTGTGGCCTGACCCACTCCTATCCCCCATCTTGCCACCTCTCAAGGGTTGAAGTCACATAACTGCACTGAAACCCTATCGGCTATGCCATTGTGCTTAAAAAAATCCCATACTGATGACTTTGAACCCCCTTTTTTGTCTGAACAGGAACATGCAGAGTTCTATGCCCAGATGATGATGCGCAAAGGACTACGATCAACAATAGAGCCAGATTCAACCACTGTATGATTTTCCTATACGACTACATTTTTTGAGCTGTAGACTCGGTGAGAGCATTTGGACTTGATGAGGTGCTCTCAAAAACCAATTTTGATGGAGCCAGTAGAAATATCGCTAGCATTATATAGACATCGACGAACAACATAGTAGATGTGTAAACATGCATTCTTTCTTCGGGTTGCATATAGGCTGACACGCCTTGTCATGAAACACGACTAGTGAATGTAAAGAAGATTAAACAATAGATACTTCTAATATAATATATATGTTGTGACTTGTGATTTATCAATCATTTTTCATTTCTTATTGACGTGTAAATGTGATTGTCAAAGATGCATCTTAAAAAGCTACCCAAAATACTTTATAAGCCAAAGGCGGTTCTTGAATTTCAGGAGGTATTTGTTTCGGTAGTGCATCAAGGCAGAAATCTAATTTCATGTCTAAAAACATTAAAAGAAAGCATCTGTCGAATTCTGCTCTTTTTATGCAGTCGTTCTTTAATCTTTCTAACTCTCAAACATGTCAAGTCTTACGTCTTAAGATACACATACACATTCAGCCAATAACTTCAAATGTCAAATATAATGTGTACTTCAAAGTAAAACTTAAATCAACTTCTTACATCTTGGGCAAAAACATACTCTACTTGGATAAGAAAAAACATGAAAAAAAAATGCATAACAGTTTTATTTTAACAATAGTGAATACACTACAAAGTAAGATAGAAAACGTTGGCATCTCATTTTTTCGTTTTTTTCTTGTACCCACTTCCGATCAAACTTATTATGCCACCTTATTTTTATCTTTCTCATACCACATTTCATTATTTTATTGACAACCGACCTCTCACATTACACCTCATACTACACTACACTTCATATAGACATATATTAAAAACACATAAAAACCACGAAAAAGACAAATGATTTGCATTGTCTATTTCTTTACGGTGTGGTAAAGTTTGTTACCAAGCTTTGTCACACCACACAAAAGGTGTTAGCGGCGGTGTTTCCGCATATCAAACTCCACTACCGCATTGAGATTCCATCGGATGCCAACTCTTTAGGCCAATCACCCTTTTGATTTGAGTGGCTAATTAAGATGAAAGAAACGAAAACTTGTGAATTCTGTAGACGTATCAAAACTAGTTTGAAACATATGAAGGTGTAATACACTATTCAAATGTGATAGTTTACAATGTTGAATAAACGGTAATGTTTTTTTCTTTGTTTTAAATTAATTAATAATCTTTTTTATTTTCAAAAAACTAGCGTTGCTTATTAAAAAAAACATTAATGGAAGCTTTTTATAGTGTTTTATATTGATCAAGGGCCTATTTCTAATTTTTAAGCAAAGTATTGGAAATTCTTGTAAAACCCACACGTATATATTTGGGTCCGTCTTTATTTCTTTTCTTTTTTCTTGAAACAAAAACAGTTTACATAAAAGATTCTAACTTTAAACAAATCAATAAAAAAAGATTCCAACTTTCAGAAGAAAGATTTCCCCAATTTCAACCCCGGATCAGTTCGTTGATTATCTTGAACCCTAAATTCTGGTAATTCCCTCAATTTCTATTAATATATTATATTAATCTAATATTTTGTTTGTAGTATTATATGATGATGATATGATTGTTAAGTTTGTTGGGTAGCTTAAAGATTTGTTTTTTAAGAGAATGTTTTAATAATTCTATAGAAAAAGAAAGAACAAAAATGGAAGAAAAGAGGAAATTGCCATCATGGATGATGGGTGTGAAAAAGGATGAAAATAATAGTAGTAATAATAATAGTGTGAGTAAAGCCCTTGATTTGGATGATGTTGTGAATAAGGATGAGGATGTGAGTAAATTTGTAAAGCCCAAGGCGAAACGTGTAGTCCCCCGGAAAAAGTTTAGTAATGAGAAAGCAGTTTTAGTTAAATGTGAAACGAAGCGGAAGAAAAGAGGGCTTGTTGAGGAGGATGTGATTGAATGCGACGGTTTCGAGGGAGGAGGAGTTGTTGAACGGAGAAAGCATGGATGGGTGGGGAGGAAAGGCGGGGACAATGGGGCGGTAGGGGGAAAGGAAGATGAAAGGTGTGAGTTTGATGGTGGGAACGAAGATAAAGATTTGTACCCTTCTTGTGGCGAAGAGGATGATGATGTTGATGTTGATTTGACAATGGAGGATCTTTTAAGCATTGCAAAAGAGGTATATTTATTTTTAGTTACATGTTAACTTAGAGATTTAGAGGGTGTTTGGATTTGTGGTTTGGAACTCACTATTGTGTTATTGAGACTTGTGGTCACAGTTTTTGGTATTCAGTGTTTGGTTTAACAAATTCTATTTCTGAATATTTGAATATTTAGGAGTCAAATGATCAGTTTGTAATGCTTGGATAAACAGTTTCAGCTTTTGTTTATGTGATTATGGGTCAATCAGTTAGTTTTGAATAGACAGACTGGTTCCTGAAGTGTAAAGTTATACTGCCTAGTTACGCCTCTGATAACTGAGCTTTTTACTCCAATTTAACAAAGCGATTTCTATTTCCACAATTATGTTGTGTTTGGTCATTTTTTATGTATAAATTTGTTATTCATTACGTACTCAGAATTTGCCAAATGCTCACACAGTTAAGTTTCTGATTATTACAACTTCTGCAGTTAAAGAATACGATTATCTTCAATAGCCCATTTAAGTGATTATCTAATACAGTAATGGTTATTCAAAAAGTCACATGATCACCTCTAAGTTCCAAAACGCACACTTTGTCATTCCCAAGTCCGTAGAATCTCCAGCTATCACAAAGTCATGCTTTTTAGTACCTTTTATTGCAGTTTGTTGAAAATGACAAGAGAGATTTGAGTCAAAAGAAGCGAGCAGAAGAACACTGCAAATTAAAAAGTGATGCTTTATATACTTCTTTGGATAAAACCAGAAATTCTCTTCTTGCCTCTCAAGATACTACATCACACATGCATGAAGAAACAACTTCGCATCATGATTGCGTTGAGAATACAGCGAGTGAAGTTACATTACCTGATTTCCAAATGACTGAGGATTCAACACAGGACATGCTCAATCTGTTTTTGGGGCCTTTACTTATGAAGCCGATAGCAAAAGAAGACCCTCGCCCAGTTAAAAATATAAGTATATCCCATGAAATCAAGAATCAACTAAACGAAGCAGTTATCAGTGATAAACCAGTCACTGTGACAAAGAAGAAAAGCAGGCTTAGAGAAGCAGTAGCCATGCTTCTGGATTGTGAAACATAGTAAACTCAATGGCAAACAGGTATAGATATTGTACTGGAGTCTGAAGTTCTCATCCTGTATATATGTACAACTTCATTCTTCGAATATTTTTATGTGATTTTGTAAACCTTTCAAAAGTCTTATAAATCTTGCCAAGCTTTTTAAATTTGTAAATATGAGCAAAACAACATACATGAAGTATTCTGTATCTTGGTATTTCTCAACAAAAAAGCAAGTGGACTTTGGGTACTTCTCGTTCTTTCATTAACTTTGGATACTCGCTCTTCTCTTCAGGAGCTTTTCATCTTCAAAACTCTGGAATAACATAATATATAGGTGAAGTGATGTCTGTTGATGAAATCATCTTTTAATACTTCTTTTATAAGACAAAAAACTATAAATTATCAAATTCACATCTGTATTACAATCTACACCGAGCTTAAATCTCGTTCGCCATATATTCATAGATGACTCCGTCAGAAAGTGTAATCGTATTTTTGGGATAATATAGTGTTATATTGTGGAAATTTGAAAAAGGTCACTAATTTTACTGGCTCAGGAAATAAGCCTTCAGCAACAATTATCAATTTGGTAACTCCCAGGTAAAGTGTCCTGTATGTATAATTTATTGTTCGTTATTTGTAATTAAATATGGTTTAAGCCGAATTGCAAACTTGCAGTTTAATAGTAGTTTATTGCTTAAAAACATAGATTCGAGTGTCTGTCTTTGTGATTCTTAGCTGTGCAATTTCATATTTCCTTCAAACCTATATATTACCATAATGTCTTTGAGTGGGTTTGACAACAGGAGTCTGTATATGTAAATCTTTTGTTGCACTATAACATACTGCAATAATTATGGATGATTGTTCAATTTGTTACACTAATTCAAGAGGAGTAGATAATAAAGCCTGCTTTTTTCATATTTATTATTGCAGTTTGTTGAAAGTTGAAACAAGAGTGATATGGGTCAAAAGAAGGCATCAGAAGGATACTGCAAATCAAAAAGTAAATCCTCATGCATTTCTTCATCAAATACCGGAAGTTCTCTCATTGCTCCTCAAGATTCCACTTCCAGATCACACATGTATGAATAAATGTTTCTCATCATGTTTTCATTGAGAATACCAGTAAAGGTACATTACCATATGGAACTGATAGGAAAAAAAGAGCCCTTCTCAATCAAGGTTATGAATATTCCTCGTGAATTAGAGAAGCAACTACATAATGCTGTTATAGCCAGTTCACCATGACAAAGAAGCAAAGGAACCTCAGGGATGCAGTAGTCATGCTTCTTTACTGAGTAAGACTTTTAATCTTTTTTCATAAGATCAATATTATAGTGGCTTCAATAAAAAAAATTAATTTCAGAAATATATAGATTTGATCCTTTCTTTTATGCTTGAATTGAATATCAAGCAGAAGGTATATACATGCTCTTCTAAGGAGTGTACGCTTGTGTTATTTAGTGATTATATATTTGTATCTTGTAGCTAAGTATTGATATTTTCAACCACTATATAAATTTTTAGAAATTATAGTAGAATAACCTACATGATGTATTCCTGTATTAAAACAGTAGCTAAAATGTGAAATCTTTGCTATTGAAATGTTGTAGTTTATAGTTCTTGTAATGTGAGTCTCTTGTAATGTATACCACACACACACACATATACTCTCTCTCACACACACACGTGTGTGTGTGTGCACAGAGTTTTCACCTGTAATCATGTTCATTCAATTGCCTGCATCATCAATCATCTCCATTAAAACCAGTCCCTAAGTTCGTGCCTAGTTTATAAATTCGGATAACAAGTATTTGGTGGTCAAATAAATGAATGTATGGGTGTTTTATTACTTGCTAAAAGTTCAATATAATATCCTTTCTTGGATTAAAGCATAGACAACTCATTTTTAGTTTTTTTGGAGCAGAATGAATTTAATCTGAGAATATTATGAACTTCAAGCTGAAGGTGGTGGACCCATGTCGTAGCTACGAGTACGGCTGATTTTTGGTGGCGGTGGAGCTGAAATTGTTCTCAGCGTTCTCCGATTCTTTGAAGCCGCAAATTTCTGTTGCCAAAACTGAACCAACTTTCTTGTTCTTTGGGTACATTCGGAATCAGTATCTATATGCACATAACAAAGTTAAGTTGCAAGTTTTGTAATTGGTTTTTATACAACGCCCATTACTTCAAGAATGACTGATAGTTTGCAATGAAGTTACGATTATAATAGCTAAAGAATTGATTCACCCTATTGATAAATAATTGCTTACCTGAATCGACTGGATTGGCATGATGATGATCAAGCATCAATAGAAAGACAAACACTAAAGTTATCAGTGGTTTTGCAGATAATTTATACATTTTTGTTTGTTGGATCTCTCCAAAAAGCTGAACAGGTTGACTTATATATATGCTAAAGTCAACGAGATGATATGCATTAGGTGAATAGTTGGAAACAACATATGGTTGACATTGTTTAAATATGAAATAAAGTAGCTGGCTTTTGGTAAACTAAGGTCTCATGGTATTTCGGTGCTTATAATTATAACCTTTTCAAATATTGTTTAGAAATCGAGATGTTAAAGGTTGTAGCTTAAAGGGGTGTTTTTTTTTTTTTTTGTTAACTTAGATACATGCCTGCTTTGCTAGTCGACTATTTTCAGGGGGGGGGGGGCTATTTTGCAGGTAGTGTTGCAGTTGAACCTTCGTGGGTATATTTTTTATCTTATAGGATTCACACTTCGTACCTTTAAGTATTTTCACTCTTACAGACCAAACTTTTACCACTAGACCAGATTTGTGAAGCTGTGGTAGGTTTTTGTTCTTTTTTTTTGGTGTGAAAACTCTATTCATATGTCATAACCCAAACCAAACGAATAGAGAACTAGATAGAATCTTGAACGTTGATCCATGATAACCAGAATTAAGAATCAGACTGGTTGCCTTAGACCCTTAGTATGGTGTTGGGTCAGGCAGGTATGTGAGTTGGGTAGGTCGGTTCCAAGTATAACTTGGTAGCCTTAGACCCTTAGCATGGTGTCGGGTCAGGTGGGGATATGAGTCGGGTCAGGCAGGGATGTGAGTTGAGTAGGTCGGTTACAAGTATAACTTGAACCCGTGCGATTAATACGAAATTTGATATACTAAAATAAACCCGTGCGAGCCACATGTCAGAAAAAAATGTTGTAATAATAGTGAGTCAAGATGTATTTTACTTATGAAAACTTTATATCAAAACAAAAGACTACAAATATTTTTGATGTGACAAATTAACTAAAGAACAAAAATACAAACAAAAAAAGATAAACGAAATACACACATTAAAAACCTGTAAACCTACGTATACATACATTTTTGCCTAGTATACATGTAAAAAAAAACATGGACACACATTAAAAACTTACGTATATATTTATATTTATAAAACTTTGTCTAGTATATATCTAAAAAAAATCATGTATATATAACCCATTTATGGAAATGGGTATCAACAGATGTCGCATGGAGACAATACTAAACTAATTGATGTTACAAATTTCTGGCCGACTCAACTACGAGTATTACGAGTATAATATAACTAGCCTTGTACCCGTACAATGCGGCGAGACATAAGGAAAAAAAGCTAATTAAGTACTGGTACCATATTATTACATGAATGTATGATTCAACTCAAGTGTTTCTTACTTCGGTTGAAAGTGCAAACCGCCGTTGTTGTTTTTGAGTGAGCGTTTTTTATGTTGATTGATTATTAAATCCAGTAACGCATGTAAGTTTTTTTGGTATACTATGTGAGCAGGGAAGGGAAGAGGCACGCGTAAGATTTTTTTTTAAGGGTATTTTTGGAATTTCAGGGATAAAGTGTTTGATGATAGTATATATTAAAAGGGTAAATTAGATATTTTAAAGGTAGATTGTTAAATTTTAGAGGGTTAGTTTGTTTATATAGATACGAGATAGGTACCCGCGCAATGCGGCAACAGACGGTGCTAGTGGCGGTGGTGTTAACGATGTGATTATTAATTTTAAAGTAATAGATGTAAATGGTAATGTAGTTATTTTATGGTTAAGAGATGTATATTTTGTAAATAACTTTATTAAAAATATAATAGAGATATTAGGTGGAAATATTTAAATTAATTAATAAATGAGATAGATAGTTTGGAAAAATATGGGTGTAAAATATTTTAAGAATATATTGGATAGATTTGGTGTGTGAGTTAGGAATGTGTTAAAAATTAAGGTTAGTTTGTTTATTAATATAGTATAGATATAGATTTAGGAATAAAGGGTTTGGTGGTAGTGTAAATTAAAAGGGTAAAATAGAAATTTTAAAGGTAGAGTGTTTAATTTGGGAGGAGGGTAGTTTGTTTATATAGGGAGTATTGACTATAGATAAGTACGTGCATGTTGAATTTTAATACTTCTTTAACACTTTCATCAACATCTGGGCACTTTCTAAATCTCTAACCGTTTCAAATGCGTCGATCACTCTACGATCATCAAGGCCCTCCATATCTTCCCAATCTTGACTATATGTAAAGCCAAAACCTATATCCACGGGTCCTGATATAACCCTCATACCCTTACAATCATCATCCAACATCTCCTTAGTATTGAGTGTCTTTTAAATCGGAAATCTCTAAATATTATAAAGCTTCTTGATAAACTCTTTTGGAAATAGCGAGCGTTTGACGGATAAGTCAATACAGGTTCTTGTACTGATCATCACTCATCTACGAAGGCTACAATGTTAAAAACATATATATGTAATTAAGAATCATAAAAATTCTGTTTTAGAAAAGGAAAAAAAATCAAAAGACAGTTTATATAACATACTTTTCGTTTATACCAAATTACCAATGGAGATGTTGTTCGCGTAGTAGTAGTTCAAGGTCTACACCTAATTACGAATCAAAAACCTTGTTATATATACATGTAAAATAACAACTTGTTATATCAAACTAATAATAACTGATAGTAAAAAAACCTCTTATGTGAAAGGTAACACAAATGTAGATATCAAAGACGTCAGTTAATATCAACTACCGACTTTGATATCTATATTTGTGTGCTTTCACATAAAAGATTTTTCTTTTACTGAAAAGATTTTTCTTTTACTGTTATAATTTTTCTTACATACCAAGTTGTTATTTTACATGTGTACATATATAATATATAACAAAGAAGTATTGATTCGTAATTAGGTGTAGACCTTGAATAACTACTACTCGATCAACATCTTCATCACTATTAATGCAAAGTATGTCACTAAAATTGTCTTTTGATTTTTTTCCTTTTCTAAAACAACATTACTATAATTATTAATTGCATAATATATGTTTTTAACACTGTAGCCTTTGTGTATGTGTGATGATTGTTATGAATCCAACAGTTTCATAATATTAAGAGGTTTCCAATTCAAAAAGACAGCTCAAAAGTTATTTTGCCTGAGCAAGTTACGCGGTTTGAGTTGGGCTTAAAAGTTGTATCATACGGTATTATATGCGTAATGACGACTTGTATTCGATAGCCATATCAAAGAGTAAAAATTCAGGCGAAACTTTTAGCAATCCTAAAGAGATGTTGGATGACGATTGTGAGGGTATGAGTGTTATATTAGGATCCGTGGATATAGATTTTGGGTTTACATATATTCAAGATTGGGAAGCTAATGAATGGGCTTATTATGGAAGGGCAATCGAGGCATTTGCAACGGTTTAGAAGGTTGTTAACTAGATACGAGTATATAGGTTTTGGGATTACATAAAGTGGATATCTATAACATGATATTTTTAGATGGAGAAGATTTCTTCAACTTATGTTTCCAATCAATTTGGGAAAATCTTGACCCATGATTGAAAATCAAGGGAGCGGATTCAAAGATAATTTTTGAATCTTGACATTTGATTTTCAATCAAGGGTCAAGATTACCCTAGGATAATTTGAAGGAATTTTTTTTTTTTAGATATATAATATGCAAATGGGTCCCATGAATTTTATGATAAAAAAAACAAAAATGTGAGGTGTTACCCATCTAAGCTATATATATATATAGGGGTGGGTTATTTATAGTACAAACATTTAAAAAAGTACAAAAGTACATGTCTAAGTTAACTTACACATGCTTGTTCCTTCCATCTCCGACCACCACCACCACCATGATCATCTTCGACCACCACCATGATTCTCCGGCGACGGCGACCATCTCTGGCGAGACTTACACATGTGTAACTACAACTTACACATGTGTAAGTTAACTTTCCGGCGAGAATCAGGTTCGTTTTCGGGTGGATACGGTACAGGCCAGAGGCCCTCATCCGTTCTAAGCTGACCGTCAAGGGACGCATATGGGAATCGTATGGATTTGATGGGCGGCGATCCAAGAGATGGTGACGGTTTGCTACGGTACGGGCGAAACCCTTGATGTCGGCGCCGGCGCCGTGGTTGGGGTGGTCGGAGATGATGGTGGCTGGTGGTGATTGTCTCGCGAAGGAAAAAACCTAGAAATTTTAGACCCTTAAATGGTAAAAAAAAGTTGTACTTACACATGTGTAAGTTAGTTACACATGTGTAACTCTCGCCGGAGATGGTCGCCTTCGCCGGAGGATCATGGTGGTGGTCGAAGATGATCATGATGGTGGTGGTGGTGGTGGTGGTCGGAGATGGAAGGAAGAAGGAAGAAAAAAGAGGAAATACCTTGTACTTTTTGTACCTTTTTAAACCCTTGTACTAAAAATAACTTTCCTATATATATAATAAGTCCAAAAAAAGTCCATGTAACTTACACATGTGTAAGTTAACACCGACCACCACCATGATCATCTCCGACCACCACCATAATTTTCCGGCCACCGCGTCGCCGGAAAATCATGTGTAAGTTAACTTACACATGATTTTCTGGTGGGCCCGTTGCCGGAAAGTCTTAGTGTTTTTACAAAAAAGTCTTGTATATCGTAGTAGATGATGGTGGTGTGTAAGTTACGAAAATCAATGGACTTTTTTTAGAGTGACTCATTTTATCTTACCCCTATATATATATATAGGGGAAAGATAATTTGAGACCAACTAAAAAAAGTTCAAAAAAAGATCATTGATTTTCGTAACTTAAGTTAACTTACACATGATTTTCTAGTGGGCCCGTCACCGGAAAGTCTTAGTGTTTTTACAAAAAAGTCTTGTATATCGTAGTAGATGATGATGGTGTACAAAAATCAATGGTCTTAGTTGGTCCTAAAATAAGAAGTGGTTTCAAAATATTTCACCCATATATATATATATATATGGGAAAGTTATTTATAGTACATCTACTTTTTATAGTACATGTGTAACTTAACTTACACACTTCTTCTTCCTTTCATCTCCGACCACCACCATGATCCTCCGGCGACGGCGACCATCTCCGGCGAGACTTACACATGGGTAAGTACCACTTTTTTTTAGCATTTTAGGGTTAAAAATTTCTAGGTTTTTTCCTTCGCGAGACAACCACCACCAGCTACCATAATCTCCGACCACCCCAATCACGACGACCACCACCAGCAAGGGCTTCGCCTGTACTGTAGCAAACCGTCATCATCTCTTGGATCGTCGCCCATCAAATTCATACGATTCCCATATGAGTCCCTTGACGGTCAGATTAAAACAGATGAGGGCCTCTGGCCCGTACTGTATCCACCCGAAAATGAGCCTGATTTTCCGTCGCCAGATGATCATGGTGGTGGTCGGAGATAAAAGGAAGAAGGAAGAAGAAAGTGTGTAAGTTAACTTACACATGTACTATAAAATGTACTACAAATAACCCACCCCTATATACATATATGGATGTAGAAAATAATGTATGTCAAAAAATACATATCTATATATACAGTATTAAAATAGGTATTAAGCCTGTATAATCTGAAATATTTTCGTAAAGTGGTTTTGCAACCTGATAAGCGTCCATATTGTGATAAAAGCCCCTACCGAAAGCTTCATTTCTATGTTCAAATCAGATATTATTTTGGAACTATTGATACTAAATGAATTGTATGTTTACGCAGGTTCACGGAAGATGCGAGAGAGGGTAAATGATATCAAGTGACTCGAGAAGGAAACCTTTGAAGTTACAAGACACAAAGAGGTGATTCGAGAGTCGAATGAAGAGTACGAGAACGAACAGCAACTCCCAGCGCCACTGGCAAACCCAGCCAGTTCCGCTGGGCGGCCCAGATCAGAAACCGACTTAAATCACTATTTAAGCCGAACTAACCCTCAAAACCCTAAGAGAGAGCCAATTTAGCAGCCCTAGCCGCCCAACCCTAGTTCGTAGTTGCAGATTCCAAAAAGGTTTTGGAGCTTCTAACGTCTTCCGATCTTCATCCGCGGTCTAGATCTACTCTTTTATTTTACTTCTAGTTTGGTAAACAATGTCTTTCATCTTTTTAGACTTTGTTATTCCTTTAATAATGTCTGGCTAGTAGGCTGAATACTTGTTTGAATCGATGTGATCATGTAGACGTTTATTGTTTTACTTGTTTTATTAGAATCTGTTGGAGTGTGTTTTATTGTTTATTTAGATCCATGTTTTACTAGTTCTTCATATTATTATCGGTTCTATATCTGAATATATTAGTTTAATCCTGATGATTGTCTATGATCATACACTAGGACTAATATGCTAGGATGGAAAACGCTAGTCGGTCTATAACTAGTTGTAAAATGTGATTCACTTGTAACCAAGGGATCCAGAACCGTAGTAATTAGGATGAATAGAACATGATGCTTAACAATGTCAGACACGATCCTTTGACTTGAAAAGAGCATTGTGGTCACCGGAGAGAATTATTATCTAGTCATGGCTTAAGAGCCGGGTAACTTAACGATGAACTAATAACACAAACTTTAGGTCATTAATGCTAGTAATCAGGCAAAGTGAATCTAACGAGAATTTATTTATAAGTTAGTGTGAGTCTAACGACTGCACTAGTAATCAAGTTAAGTGAATTAAACGAGAATCTGAGCCGTGATTAAGTTTCCAACAGTCTAGCAAAATAGGTAAAATAGTATTTGGTCATACCATGAGATCGGAGATGTCAAATAAGTATGTTAATTTAATTACTGTTATTAGGTTAATTTTCTAATATTTTACGTTGTTTTTTCAAAAACGGTATGTCCCGGTAATACCAAATATTTACTTTAAAGTATTAGTTTATTAGGAGTTAGTGACAAACCCCCCAAATCAACTAAAATTGCACACATTATTAGATTAGGTAGTGCAAGCGTCCCTACGAACGATCCTGTAGCTTACCACTAGGCTATATTACATTGACCGGGTTCTCTGCTCGTTATTGAGTGTTTTCTAGATAGTTACTTGTACAACATATAAATTTAAAAGCTTAAAATAAACACCCATCACAACCTAGCTTGAAAATATCTTTAAGAGGATATTACATGCATGCAGCAACAAGAATAATGCAATTCTGTCTGCTTATCCATGGAATAAATGGGCATCATTCCTCCCAAAATAAATACTCTATCTAATATCTAACATTTATCTTTTACTTTGTTCAAATGAATGTGTGTACTGTCAAATTAAAATAACATATCAGTTTTACCATTTTATTTTTAATGCGTGCTTCAATTCTTCACAAAACATGTATTGGGAGTTTATAAAACATGGTCGTATTTCTACTGCACATCGACGCATTCACTAGAAATCTTGAAATTAATTAATAAAAAAATACAATAGTTGGCATACTGTTCAATTGATCAATCGCGATATTTAAATTATTTTAATCAATCTATTTAATTTATTTTAATCAATCGATCAAAAGCTTGTTTTACTTATATTACATTGTGGGGTTTTTTTCTTTTTCGAACGAATATATGTAGAAAACTTTCAAGTTGCTAGATAAAAGTTGCAGTACTACTTATAAAAGTCTTGAATATTTTGTTTTTGAATAGTTAATTGGGTCTTGTCCAGGCCCAAACAAAGAGAAGCGGCCCAATATAAGAAGAGAGGTAAATACCGTAAAGTGTAAATACAATTGTTTAGACTTTAATTGGAGGGTGTACAAGGCTACAAGCCATTGTTTTTCAGTGGAGTTTTCCGTTCATGGTGTCATATCCTACCAATCTATCATGGTGCCAATATATATTTTCCCTATCACCAATTTTTACTTAAAAAGTTTCTAGCAACTAATCATTTTCTATTTTTCTATGTTGAAAATCAATATGTAAATGTTTTAGTTAATTAACTTTGATATTTGATCTCTTTTCTATGCATACTTTTAGGTGCATGAATATTCATACGTATCATTTGTTTTTGTTTTTATATATAGATTTTGCTAATAATTAGGGTTGTTCATAACTTATTACATGTATAAATAAATAAATAAAAAAAAATTACATGTATAAAAAATCGATACCTTATACATAAAAAACTCATCTTTGAAAGAAAAATATATAGAAAAATCACCTCTAAATTGTATGATTGAAAACATAAAACTTTTTATATACACACTAAAAACAACCTATAAAACTTTCGTTGGCAAAACCGTTTTTTTTTTTATATTGTAGAGAATGTCTTACTCTAAATTCTGATATGACTTTCTTGTATATATATTTACTAATATGTAAATAGGTACTCAAAACAACAGGTTATATATATACCATAAACAAGAGTGACCAATTAAAAAGAACATTTCATTTCATCATTTCGGTATTGCCTCTAGCAAGCACGTACGACAACATATAGAAAGAATATGTCATTTCACTAGCCTACTAGCTAATTAACATGAAGATGAAAAGATATTGTGCCGCATATATGTATGAATTGCTTGAAAATATTATGAAGAGTTGAAGTCGAATATAATTAATTATTATTAGGGTGGCGGTGGGGATTTTTCATTCATACCATTACGGTTGTCCTGTGGTGGTGGTGGAGCCGGTATTGTTCTTAATATTCTTGGTTTCATTGGAACCACGTGCTTCTGCTGTTTCCATCCTTCTACCAACTTCCTTGATCTTATAATTTGGATACATTCGAAATCATTATTATCTAGATACACAAAATTAAGATGGTAAAAATAAATACTAAAAATTTTCCTACACATATAAATGCATCATGGAATATAATATACTAACTAAACTAATTTCAAACATGGATTTGCATTTGTATTGCAAATGTATTACTGTAGTATCCTTTGAATTATATAAATTAATAGAAACTTTGATTAACATATATAATTTATATGTGAAACTTTTGATTGTATTTGATGATATATTAACAAATTAATTAAACGACTCACTGCACGCATGGAATTGAGGTGAATTGTTTACCTGAAAGCAGAGCATTGGCATGATGATGATCAAGTATAAGTAGAAAGACAAATACCGAAATAACTAGTTTTCGAGATAACATTTTTCAAACAGCTCGACCCGTTGATGGAGTGATTGTTGAATCAGAAATAAAACTCACACACTTATGTTTTACGTACTCTAAATTTCTGATTACATATAAACTAAAAATACAATATATGGCAAAAATAACCTGAAAACTAGGACCACTAAAATAAACATGGGCATCTCCACTATCTAAAACTCGGCCCATGAGGCCATGATCCTAACCACTCGGGTCAATTCTTTTACCACCATTTCTTCACATGCATGCTAACAAATAGATATATGACAAAACTAATATAGATTGCATGTGACTATATATATATGATATTAACTTTCATCGCACCCCCTCTCAATATCATAATTCATCATTCTCATACTAGTATTAGTATATACTACGTATCATGATGTTTCATTCTTTTTCAACTTCGTGCAGCCCGGCATTCAGCTACCATAGTCGACACACATCACTGTACGACATTCAGCCCGGAGCTCAACGTAACTATAGAAATTTGCCAAGAAGCTAGGGAGAATATTATAATGTAGCAGCCCAACCTTTTTATTTGGAGGCTTTGTAAGTAACACTCCACCCGAAACGCTAGCTAGCTAGCTACCAGATCGAACAGCTGTTATTACGTACGGTTAATTAATAGCAAAAGCAAATAATTAGACTATATATGTACGTGAACCAATTAATCCCCTGAAGCGAATTGAAAAACATGTGGAAGATGTTGTTTGAAAACGACGAATCTGAGTTTTTGACCATAGTCGCTTTTGGCGGAAGGATGAATATATGATTACACAGATACAGAAATTCCATATCCTCATAGAGCTGGGGTGTTGTATCAGTTTCACCAGATTGCTATTTATGTTTTATTTTTTTTATCAAACCTCATGAGACACGACACCAACATCACTTCGACGTATCAATTGGCTGAAAAAATTTCAAACAAATGTGTACATTCATTTTTAATTTGTTTCAAACAAATGTGTACTTTCAAAAATAATATATATTATCAGTTAATTTTACAATAATTGTATTTTTTTTTAGTGATTCTTCACAAAATATTTGTTGAAAGTTTATAAAACAATATTTGTCATTTTTGATCCACAAATTCAGATATATAGATCCTTTTTTAGTTTTTTTACGGGTTTTATATCCAAACAACAGATGGTGATGAGTAATGTTTTCCTATCGTTACATATATGCTTGTTTTTCAATTCAAATTTTAAGTCACTTAACATTAAAAAAAAAAAAACCCCAATAGTAATTAATTACCTCCCTTTACAGCCAAAATACTAAAAGAATGATTGACAAAAATTTTACTCAACTTTTGTTTTAATCTATCCTATATTATAAAAGAAATAACCCCTTTTATTTATGAAAGTGTTGAAAATATGTAATATTTTCACTTAGTACCCTTAAAATATTTCCACATACACTACCCTATAACATTAATGATTAATTTACACTACCAATCCTTTATTCTTTAATATATTTTCATTAACCATTTACATCAATTATCCACACCACTCGAAGCAGTCTCCACCACCAACACTTGGCCCCCCACTACAACGGCATTGTCACGACCACCGCCGCATTACGCGAGTAACGTGCTAGTTATTCTTTAAACAAATGAGCTAACCTCCCTTTAAATATATGTTTGTTTCTCCGCTCCACCTTACTACTACACATGAAATTTTAATAGTAATAAAAGATAATTGTCATAATGTTCAATTGGTCAATCACGATATATATATATTTTTTAATCAATCGATTAAAAGCTTAGTTTACTTACATTTTGCCATTTTGGGGTTTTTTCTTTTCCGAACGAATATATGTAGGAAAACTTTCAAGTTGCTGGATAAAAGTTACTAAGTTATTAATTATAACTTATAAAAGTCTTGAATATTTTGTTCTTTATATAGTTTGTTTTAGAAGGTACAGTGTACGACCCAGACCCTTCATGGTTTGAAGTTTGAACAACATCCTACATTCCTACCAATCATGATGCCAATATATATTTTCCCACCATCAATTTTCACTTAAAAGGTTTTTTGGTGGCTAATCATTTTCTATGCTGATCAAAATCAGTATGTCATTCCTTGCATCATGGTGAGTTGTAGATTATTACCAAATTTACCATTACCATTGTGATATCTAAATAAGACACTTAAAACACACATCAATTAAATTACTTGCTAATTATCTGTTGTTTCATACTCCCAAGTACCATTTTAATAAGCATCGTTATGGCATATATGTTTAAAAAGTATATGTCTAAACATGTTTAATCCATTCATCTATTGACGTGCATATAAATTCCATTTTTTTCTTGAATTGTAAATTTGGGCTCAGTCATATACATAACTTCTGTTCTAAAAGAAATCCATTTATGAAAAAACCGTTTATGGAAAGACACTATCTCCATTTTTTGAAATATTTTTACTCGGACAGAGATTTAAATCTAGGATTTCAATGTACATAGATTCCACTTTTTCACTTTCTTCATCTTTTTCGTTAACTTTGCTATATGATTTGATCTCTTTTTAATGCATACTTATTTTAGGTCTATGAAATATAGTCATACATATATATCATATTCTATAGAATTTTGCAAATAGCAATATTAGGGGCTGTTAATAACTCATTATAACTAAAATGCGTAAATAATGGTACCTTAAAAAAAACTCATCATTCAAAGAAAGGTTTTATTTATTAAAAACTGAACTTTGAATTTTATGACAAAAACATATATATATATACAACCTTTTATGCACACACAAACAACCTATAAAATTGTAGTTAGCAAAACCGTTTTTTTTTAATTGTACAATTAGTCTTACTCTAGATTCTATTATGACTTTCTTGTCTATGTACTAACTAATCTGTCAATAGATACTCGAAACAACAGGATATACATACCATAAACAATACGGACCAATTAAAATTAAAGAATATTTCATTTCATCATTGCGCGGCATTGCCCTTAGCACGTACGACAACTAGCTACATAGAAAGAATATATAATTCGTTTCACTACTAGCCTATAACATGAAGATGAAAAGATTAATGTGCCGCATGTAATGCTTAAAATTAAAATATTATGAAGAGTTGAATTAAGTCGAAATATAAGTAATTAAGGTGGCGGTGGGGATTTTTCATTTACACCATTATGGTTGTCCTGTGGTGCAGGTGGAGCCGATATTGTTCTTAATATTCTTGGATTCATCGGAACCGCGTCCTTCTGCTGTTTCCATCCTTCTACCGACTTCCTTGATCTTATTTGGATACTTTTAAAATCATCATCTAAATACACAAAAGATGGTAAAAATAAATACTAAAAATTTTCCTACACCTAAATGCTTTATGGAACGAATATGATATAATATACTAATTATTAAACTTTCAACATGGATTTGCATTTGTATTGCAAATAATGAAGTGTCATTCTCTATGTATTCCGTATAATCATAATAATAAACAAGTAAAAGTTACAAACATGTATTAGTATCTTTTGAATTAAAATTAATAGAAACTTTGATTACATTTTCAGGGATACTTAATCCTAATTTGTACGAGTATATGATTATATACAATTAACACAACTTTAGTCCTTTCATACTATAGGCATTTGTCAAAGTTTGTTACATTTCAGGATACTTATCTCTAATTTATATATGAAACTTTGATTATATATGATGATATGTTAACAAAATGACTTACACATGGAATTGAAGGTAAATTGTTTACCTGAAACGAGAGCGTTGGCATGATGGTGATCAAGTATAAGTAGAAAGACAACAACAGAAATCACTAGTTTTCGAAATAACTTTTCCATTTTTTCCTTCTTTTGTACTCGTATATTATTTAACAATTTACAAACTGCTCGACCCGTTGATGGGGTTATATATGTTTAAAAGTCAACGAAATGCGCGAGATCTATATATGTATGCATGTGCAATAATAATGTAGTATGGCAGAGCATATATGGTTCACATTGTAATTTAGTTCTTTTGAAAAGAAGAGTTCACATTATTTTTCACTTGGGAATTGGGATGCCCCATACAAGCTGCAAATGCGTTTTGGTCAACTCTATGATTTTTGACTGTTTCATCTCAAGACTATTTTATTCTTTTTTTTTTTTTTTGAACAGAACTATTTTATTCTTGTAGTGTCTAGAGATTGAGAGGATGCATAAAAGCAAATGGGTTTTGGTCAACTCTCTGATTTGACTGTTTCATCTCAAAACTACTCTATTAATCTAGAGTTAATTACTGAAATGGTACTTCACGTTTACGCTATATTACTGGTTTCATATTTTTCCTTTTGAAATTACGCTGATCATACCCAACGTATGCAAATCTCCACTCGGACCATACTGGAGGCTAACGTCGTCAGCTGACCGTTAAAACCTCCCCCACGTGATTTGCACGTGAGGGGTAAATATGTAATATCGCGTTTCCTAATTACTGAAATGGTACCTAACGTTTGCATGATATTGCTGGTTTCATACCTATATGTTTCTTAATTACTTAAATGGTACATAATGTTTAGTTATTAATTTTTTTATATTTTTTTAAATTTGTTTTACTTGTCTTTTATAAAAATTCTCCAAAACTTATTATAATTTAATGAAAATAGTCAAAATGCACCTATAATCTACTAAAAAATAATACCAAATAGTTATTTCATAACAAAATATAAGTTTTAAAGTTCACGAATAACCAAAAATAGTAATAACGTATCATAAAAATAATTTTTTTAAAAAATAAAATTTTCTTTTTTAAAAATTTCAGAAATACCGCAACGGTAATACCAGAAATATCCAGGAATACCAGAAATACCAGCCGGTATTTACGGGTATTTAAAACATTGCTTTAAGCTTTCTGTCGCAGTAAATATTGACTTGTATTTCTAGTATTACCATTGTGGTATTTCCGGAATTTAAAAAAAAAAAAATTCCTCGCAAATTTTTTAAAAATTGTTTTATGATGCTTTATTTCTATTTTTGGTTATTCGTGAACTTTAAAACTTATATTTTGTTATGAAATAACTATTTGGTATTATTTTTGAGTGGATTATAAGTGTATTCTAACTATTTTCATTAAATTGTAACAAGTTTTGGAGAATTTTTATAAAAGAAAAATTAAAAAAATTAAAAAAAATTAAAAATAAATAAATTAATTAATAACTAAACATTAGGTACCATTTAAGTAATTAAGAAACATATAGGTATGAAACCAGCAATATCGTGCAAACATTAGGTACCATTTCAGTAATTAGGAAACGCGATATTACATATTTACCCCTCACGTGCAAGTCACGTGGAGGAGGTTTTAACGGCCAGCTGACGGCGTTAGCCTCCAGTATGGTCCGAGTGGAGATTTGCATACGCTGGGTATGATCAGCGTAATTTTGAAAGGAAAAGTATGAAACCAGTAATATGGCACAAACGTGAGGTACTATTTTAATAATTAACTCATTAATTTATGTAGTGAGACAATGCATAAAACCAACTCAGCTGGTTGGGTTTTATCCGCTAAATTGTTGTTCATATCAGTTGTTGGGGAAACATATACGAGTATAAAAGAACAAGAACCAATTAAACGTCTCTCATTTGATGGGTCTTTATCTTTGGTGGTTGTATAGGACTTATTATGTCAAAAAAAATGACTAGATTTGATAAATGCCATCAGAAACTAGTGAGTAATATACTAATATTTTTGTCAGATTAAGAACCACATATGTTAGCAGGTCATTTTTTAATAAATACAAGTACATTCTTGATAAACCCAAAATATTTTTATTTTTTTTAATTATTAATTTAAATATTTCTACCTAATATATATATATAAAACTCTTAATAAATTTGTTACAACATACATCAATCAATCATTAAAATAAATGAACTACCTCATTTGCATTAATTGTTTTTACATTATGAGTCACACCGTCGTCGCTTCCGCTGCCGGTACCTGTACCACCCCCGCCACCATCCGTCTCCGCCACCCCTGCCGCCGCCATAGCCGCTACCAACACCCGTCCTCACCACTATACCGCCGCATCACGCAAACACATGTCTAGTATAATTATAGCAAATGTTTAAAAAGTGTGGTAATCACTCCCCATACTTAAATAGCTACTCTTCTTTTATTATTATCTTCACTTAACTAACACTATATGTTTCCTATAACCTATATTAGTGTTAATACTTGTAAGTTGTAGGTGAATTATTTTCATACTACAGTCAGGGTCGCCCATGGACAAAGCCCAGGAACATCAACAAAGTTAGGGTATCGAAATTTTGATAAATCTAGCCTGTACAAAGTTTGGGCATCAAAATTTAATTTGGTTTGTTAATGCCCAAAATTTATAAACTAGAAAAGCAAAAATTGGACTTTTCTGAACACCACTTTTACAAATGAATTCAAAACAACCACCATTTTGTCAAAAAAATCCTACGTTATGTAAACAAAATTTAAATCCAAAGTCTATGTATTTACCATTTAGATAGGCTTGAAGTTCAAAAAATTGTTATGTCTCGGATCAGACAACCAGCAACAACGGGCTCTAGACTTCAGATTCCTGTCTCAGGCCCAGATCAATCTCAGCCCAACTAATGCCCTTTCCTCCTAGAGGCACAAACGAAATTACTGTTGAACTTATTCAGATTAACGTGGATCGAAATCTCTGTTCGGGACCTATAAACGAACTTAGATGGAAGAATATGATCAGTCCCATTATTAGAAATAAGATCTTACAAACTGGTTCTTCTTTTGTTTAGTTAATAGGGTGTTAAATAGGTATAATTTAGTAAAGCTAGCTAAATTATATGGACTATTGATCCAATTACTTGATCTTTATAATGTGTAAACCTTGTCAACATATTGTCAGTGTTTGTGTTATACTAATGAAACTATTGTTAAAATAATGCGGGTTAATTAGCCCGGTCGCCTTTGTAAGGGTGACACATATGATTTAAGTACCAACAATTAAAATATTTATGAGTGAGGGTTCCCCATCTAATCTTACATAGGGAACAACACCCTATATTCACTTTTTCATATATATATATATACTAGGTCTTTTACCCGCACGATGTGCAGATATTTAAAAAGATTGTTTTAGTTATATGAATATTTATAATAACTTTTAACCATTATAAATTATTTAAGCATGTACATATACCAAAATATAACTCTTAATGTTTATGAAAATTTTGCATTTACAAAAAAAATATTATAAAATATTCATATTAAATATCACATATTATACTTCATGCAATACTAATAAACATAAAATTAAGTTAAAATGTAAATGTAATGTAAAATTATAACGATCTGTTATTATTTCAAAGTGACATGTGATCAAATAATATAGTTTCATGAAACTTAAGTGGTGTTTGTTTGTGACTTAAAAAAATAAGTCATGACCTAATCAAAAATACTTATTCCATTAAGTCATCAAAAGTGTTTGTTTTCATGACTTAATAAACAAAAAATAATTGTAATGACTTAATCCATACAAACATTATTTATTAATTCAGTCACTAAATCAATTCAGTCACTTAACGGTTAAAAAAACAAACACGCTCTTTTTCTTTTATATTTGATATAATGTGTTTTTTTATTTGAAAGTAATTGATATAAAGGTAATTGATGCAATGGTAATTACAATTAATTAAGAACAAACCTATGATTCAAATTAGGTTAAATTAACATGTAATTGATGCAAGTGTCTTGAAATAGTTTTTATAAAACGTAAAATCACCACCAAAAAAAGGATAAAAAATAATTATAATATGATAGTAGAATAAGATATGAACATTTTAAAAACCAATAGTATAAAATATTTTCTAATTTTAAAAATAAAATTTAAGTTCATACGGTTTCTACTATGACATAGGATTTGGTTTTTTACTTTTGTTTTTCTTTTAAATTTTGTGTATATATAGATTTTATTTCTATTTAATCTAATATTATGTTTATATACTAAAATTTAGTGGATTTATTATATTGTGAAAAAAATATAGAGAAGCCACATAAAATAAAGACTTATGTGGCAATTTTTGAAAATAGCTTTAAATTGAAGAAAGCTTTAGAAGGCTAGGATTCCTATTATTTTAATAATTATATAGATATATATATATACTAGGTATTTTTACCCGCACGATGTGCGGCTAATTAACAAAATTGTTCATGGTTTTTAAAAACACTCATATTAATATCAAAGAACGTTATATATATATATATATATATATATGATTTAGAGGACGGGCATCGACAAATATTTTCTAACTACTTAATTCTCTTTGCTGGCATTTTCAAATCTTAACAATGTCGCGTAATACCAATCAACAATATTGTACCTCATCAACTTAATGTTTATTTGAAATTATAAGTTTGGTGACATAACTATTACGCTAAAAAACTATGACGGCTAACTATTTGCAACCAAATTTGCATACCCATTTAACAAATAATAACCAGATAGCTCTACAGATTTAATTGTACGTGTTGTATATATAGAGCAGATGAAGAGATATGCAAGGCATAAAAATAATCTATGTATATATAGTCTGAACATTGATTTTTTGGTTAGTGATATCATTTATCTAGTTAAACAGACTATTTTAGCTAGTTCTTATAATTAAAGATTTGATAGTATATGATTTGATAATATGTGCTTTTTGGTTATTCGATAATTTGTTTATCTTGATTTGTGATATCTTTACCACATTAACATTGAGTTTTTCTTATTCATAATATGTACAGGATTTTTTTAACTTTTTTTTATAATATGTTAGATTTTGTTAAATATAAAATATTGTTAAAAAAGTTTGTAAGATGTCATATAAGATAAATCACACGTGGCAGTTTTTTAACATAGTTTTGAGTTTAAAGAGAGCTTTAGAAGCTAAGATTCCTATTGTTTTAATAGATATATATATATATATATATATATATGGGAAAGATAATTTGAAACCAACTAAAAAAAGTCCAAAAAAGGACCATTGATTTTCGTAACTTACACACCACCATCATCATCTACTACGATATACAAGACTTTTTTGTAAAAACACTAAGACTTTCCGGCGACGGGCCCACCAGAAAATCATGTGTAAGTTAATGTAAGTAACTTACACATGTGTAAGTTACTTACATTAACTTACACATGATTTTCTGGTGGGCTCGTCGCCGGAAAGTCTTAGTGTTTTTACAAAAAAATCTTGTATATTGTAGTAGATGATGATGGTGTACAAAAATCAATAGTCCTAGTTGGTCCTAAAATAAGAGTTGGTCTCAAAATATCTCACCCCATATATATATATATAGGGGTTGGGTATTGTAAAACAAATATTAAAGTAAAACAAATAAAATAAGATTTTGACCTTATTTAGATCATGGTAAAATTAATGCACGAGGAATCACAAATCAATTGATGCACTATGATTTTCATGAAGCATGATAATTTTTGGTGAATAAAAACATACTGTTTTATTTGTTTTACTATAATACTTGTTTTATTTTTACCTAAAACATATATATATATATATATATATATAATTTTCTTAATTTGAAAACCATCTTTTTTTTGGAAGAAACATGAGAACTCTCAATTTATGTATTAAATCACATGTTTATTTTGTTTATTCACATTTGAAATAATATAAAAAAGTATGTTGTAGAAAAAACTTTTATATAAACCCTTCAAAATAGCATTTTGTGAACTTGTGAATTAATATGTTCATGTTTTTGTTCACATGTTAACAAATGAGTATATATATAAGGATGGAGATTCCTCAAATTGAAAACAACTTAAAGGGTAAATTATAATCAATGGCCATGATTCAAAAGTGATAACTGAATCTTGGCCAGGTTAGAATTCGAGAGAATCATCATCCAATATATAACGTAGATTAAATTTACCATCTTTCCTCAAGGGTTCCAACCACCATATTGTCCTATATGCGTCCACCAAATTTTGATAAGTGTGACGCATATAAATCGTGTTTTTCTACCTCATACACCACCACCTAGTTTTGTTTTAATCATTTAGATTTGATAGGACAAATACCAAAAAAATTGGTAGGGTATATGAGAAATGGAAAGTTATTTAACAAGTGTATAATTTATGTGGGTCTATAATCGTTGGGGAGTTTGGGGTTATATTCATTTGTCTCATTACGTTCTAGCTTCTCGTTAACTTGGTTTTAACTTTGTTATGAATAAATTTATGGTTGTGCAAAGATATTAAATTATACATACATATCCTAGAATTTGTTTCTTTTATTGCTCACTGTTTATTATTCATTTTCATACAAATTAAAAAAGGAAAAACAATTAATACAGAAATCGTCGCTACAAAAGAGCAGAATAAATACTTGCATAACGTTCCTAAATGGAAAAACGTCACATGTCCGCTAAATATGTTGGGAATACTGGTATGCTTTGCGGGTGTTTGAAAAAATTCTCCGGATCAACTACGGCTTTAATGCTAATCAACTTCTTAAAGTTGCGTCTTTTCCAGTATCTCTCGCCCCAAACACTCGCTTGTTCATAAGAACCAGCTTCAAAACCCAAATCAAGATCATTGTAGTTGGAGTACGCCTCCCGTGGGTTCCTTGACATATACGGTGCTATAAGATCATTGAAAGATCTTATCCATTGAATACGCTTGAGTGATACTGGCGTCGAGTCTGACTCTTGGTCGAAAAAATTAACCATTTGGTGAAACTGGTACAATACTCCAGCTCTATGAGGGAATGGAATGGCGGTCTCTGAAATCTCATCATTCCTTCCTCCAAAAGGGTGCATAATCAGAATCTCTGATCCGTCGTTTTCAAACATCTTTGTCCATATCTTTCTAAGCCCTTGTATAGGAATCGGTGATCGTATATAGTCTAGCTTGCTTTTAGTGTTCAAGCTAATGCTGGGGTTTCGGGACCGAAGAACCTCGATTGGGGTGTCGGCCGGTAAGCCTCCAAATACTAGGGATGTCTGGACCATTCTCACTTCTTGGCAAACCTCCCTTGTGACGTTAAGCTCGGGGAGCGTTTCGTTCAGCAATGGAAGCAACGCATCGATTCTTCCTTGATAAATCCCTTCAAACATAACTCTTATGGTCTTTGAGGTAGTGTTGCCAATAAAGACACTGGACATCGAAACTCTTATGCTTAAATCACGATCACCACTTGGTATGACATATTGGAATTTGTTTACAATTTCCGTGGCGCCTTCTTCTAAAGTTTTGTTCACTAAGAAAACAGTTACCAACTCTGGCACCGGAACCAGCCTTAGTTTCCATGCAAGAACAATTCCAAAACTAGAAGCACCAGCACCACGAATCGCCCAAAACAAATCTTCGCCCATCGTCTTCCTATTTTGAATAACCCCGTTGACGTTCATGAACCGAACATCAACAACGTTATCACCACCGGTACCATATTTCCTAATAAGGTTTCCATAGCCACCTCCGCTTAAGAACCCACCAACACCCACCGTAGCGCAAACACCAGCCGGGAAATACAAGCTATCGGTCTTGTTACTAATAGCGTAGTAGAGTTCACCAAGCACGGCCCCACCTTGGACCCATGCGGTGGCGTTTTCAACGTCAACATCTACGGATCTCATTCTGTTGAGGTCAAGCATGACAAATGGAACATCAGCACTGGACGAAAGGCCCTCAAAGTCATGACCACCACACCTGACCCTCAGCTCGTATCCGTACCTCTTGCTGCATAGAAGAGTCGTACGGACCTGGAGTTCGTTGTCAGGGGTTACGATGATTGAAGGTTTAGGAGTGGAAGAGGTGTTGAATCTAAGATTGTTGACTCTAGCTCCCCAAATGGGCAGGAAAGAAGCGTTGACGGAAGTAAAAATGAGTTGGGACATGGCAGTAAAATTATTAGAGGTTGATTGAACACAGTTAACGAAATCGCCACCATTAGGTGTGACATCAAGAATGGAGGATAATGCTCCCCATGAAGAAGTGAAAGAAAAACTTAGAACCAAGAGGAACACACAAGAGGTAATTAGCTGAAAGTTGTTCTTCATGTTTGTAATTGATCGATTTGTGAGTTTCATCTATCTTGTAATGCCACTGGTTTATTTATAATAGAGTCCATTAGCTAGCTAATGGCTGCCAAAACGTCTGCTAATGGGGGTTATATATTAATATTACATATTGGTCGGGGTAGATGAAAAAACCACGGAACGAAAGAGTGGAACATTACTCAGAAGAAAACATTCTTCAACTTTGTTAGTTGACTTTTTCTTGATAGGAAACATCTTAGCTGTTCTACTTTTCTAGAGGCAAAAGTAATATATATATATATAGTACTTTTGACAAGTAGTTAATTTATCACAATTCAAGTAGTTTCTATTTTTCTAATTGGAAATATGAAATATTGAAGATATGATTACTCAGAAAATAACATTCACGTACACAATATAATTAAATTTGTCACTTTATTTTGTACATATTACCTTCCTTCAATTCATTCATAAATTTTGTATAATAATAATCAACATTTTTATTATTATATATAGATATAGATATCGATGTGTATTGAATATTGATTGGAAATGGGAATGTGTTTTCCGACTATTCTCACTTGGATTCTTATTTCCGAGAACTAACAATATAAACTCACAAGCATATTATGTACGTCAGTTGTTTTGAACAAATTAAAAATGTAAGCCAGCTTGGGAATCTCTCTTAATTAAGGTCTTCATAATATATATGTACTGTTGAATTTACGATTAGGATCCAATCTTTTGCTTCACTTTTACTATCTAAACAAATATATAATATTTAAATGTTGCAAGTCTCGTTTCACTTTTTGATAGAGTCGGAAAATGTAAAGTTGCAACTTGCAAGTGATGAACTCGTGATAAAGACTAGCTAGGCTTGGACTCTCCATGGTTGACTTGAGCAATGGGCTTAGTTGCATGGGTTGACAAAACATATATGGGTTAAGAGAAACCTTGGACGATTGCTTTTATGCTTAAAGGTTGGTTGCTGCTCTCTATATAAAAGAGAATAAAAAGGGAACAACGAGTAGAACAACAACATAACCATTTCAATGTAGCCGTTTACTTCCTACAATCACTTTGTCAAAATTAGTCTTATTTATTGTTATGGTCTTGGTTATATCTGTATTGGGCTTGATCGAACACTATTCCGTATTAGTTATTTTTCTTATATTAAGAAATAAGAACTTCCAAGTATAAGTAGTCGTCTTAATTTGTTATAAACATAAATATTAAAGATAAAACAATGAAGTGTGTATATACATACGAGTATTAATAATGAAGATTCAGAAAACCTATACAACTAACCCCAATAAAATCATTGAGTTCTAAGGCCTATCACAATAGGCTCGTCAACAACCCTTCGAAGGGCTCGTCGACGATGCCCTTATTGTGAGCATCTCGTCGATGCACTTCTTTGTCCCTCCCCATCGACCGATCGACACACTTTGATGAGGAAGAGAGTGGGGCCGCTGTGAGTTTTTTTTTTAATATTTCTTATTATCAATATATATATATGTGTGTTTTTATATAGGTGCAGGTGTATATATCTATATATTTAGAGTAGTAATATTCGTACAACAGTTTTCGATAGATTTACCACATTGTACATGTTATACAGTTAACTGTACAAACGTTTAATGCACCACTGGGGTATATTTATCAAAAGTAGTGGTACAAGTATCACATCCCATATATTTATGATAGTATATAGATGATAGATACTGAATATGAAGACTAGCTTTTGACTTTTTTTTATTAATTTTCATTTTAGGCCAAAACTTGTATAAGTTTTTATTATAGCCCCTAAAGTTTTTTATTAGTGTTATTTTTTTAATTAATGTAAATAAAAGTAGATTTAACTTTTGAATAAATATAAAATAGAAATATATAAAGTTGTGGAAAAGGTGTTATTGTTAGTGGGTGTGAAATAGGTGGATAAGGAGAGAGAAAAGCTGACGTACCAGTATGAAAGAGGTGTAGATGAGCCCCTTATTGTGATAGGCCTAAATCTAAACATCACCATCTTTCCATGAAGGTTTTACAACCACCATGTGGTCATATGCCTTCACCATCTTAGTAAATGTGACGCATATAAATCATGTTTTTCTACTCCATACACCATTTTTCTTTTTTCTTTTTTAACATTCAATTTTTTAAAACTAAGTACCAATTAACTAGCAAGGTGCTAGTTCAAAAAGTACAAAGTCGATTACAGAGAGTAGTATCACGCTTTAGCTCAGGATTAGAAACAAAATGATATCCAATTTTGCCAAGTGATCAGGGGGTGTTCCAATCTATTGACAAGCCAAAGGAAGCTAGATGCCTTGAGCTCCTTGATAGCGGATCGAATCGAGAGAGGTTTGTTTGAGAAGACACAGTTGTTCCTTATCTTTTAAATGGTCCAACAGTAGGCGAGAATGACGAGATTGATGTGTTTGGTCTTGTTTGGGCTGATTGCAGGGTCTTTATGCAGCATGAAGAGATCGTGTATGTTGATGGGAGACAATGGTGGTAATTTGCACCAGTTTAGCATGGCAGCCCATAACATGCGAGCGAAGTCACAGCTGAGGAAGTGTTTGCAGATTCTTCATGAATGTTGCAGACGGGGCAAGCAGTGTTGATTAGGTGTATATTCCTCTTTATAAGATGGCCGCGGGTGGGTAAACGGTTCAGCTCGAGTCGCCAGCCCATAATGTTGGCCTTAGTACGAGCCAACCGATTCCAAGGGAAGGTCCATGTAGTAACTTGGTCCGTTGAAGGCTTTTTGGATGTGATTTCTCATTGACTTGACAGTAAAGTTGCCAGATTAATCAATGGCCCATTTCCAGGAATCTTTATCAATTGAGAGGCTTACATGTTGAATCAAAGATAGTAAAGCTTGGAGTTGGAAGAGTTCATTCGGTGATGTTGGAGGCGAATTCCACTCCCACCTCCACTTGGGGAAGACATTGTTACCAGCGTATTGGTCTCTAATAGCGCACCCCTGTATTCTTTCTAATCTGAAGAGGTTAGGGAAAGTCATGCATATGGCTTCATTCTTGATCCAAGTGTCAATCCAAAAGCGAATAGCAGAACCGTCTCCAATAGTACCTGTGATCAGACTTTGAAAGGAAATATCAAATTCGGCAAGGTGGGGGCTTAGTTTTGCAATGGTGCACCAAGCACCCACCAAACCGGATTTAAAGGGAAGAGGGGTACAATTCCCTAGATGAGTGGTGGATGGCAGATATGGTACGGTCCCATAAACTGTTGGGTTCATTACGATATCTCCACCACCATTTAGAAAGTAAGGATATGTTTTTTGTAGCTAAACAACCCAACCCAAGCTTGCCCAAGTCCAAAGGAGCGATGACACGATCCCAACAAATCCAGGGAATTTTGTTTGAGGAAGAGGATCCTCCCCCCAAAAAGATCTTCTAATTGACTATAATTTGGAAAGAACACATACCTGGGCCTTATACTGCGAGAAAAAGTAAGAAGGGAGACTGTCAAGAACGGAGCAGATTAGGGTGATTCGGCCACCAAGTGAGAGGGTACAAGCTTTCCATTTTGAAAGGCGATTTTCAAAAATATCAGTGACAGGCTGCCAGTTCTTTTTAAGGGGCATGTTGGCTCCAACGGTGAGCCCAAGGTAAGTCATGGGGAGTTGACCTTCTTTGCAATTAAGAATGGATTCTGCATAGGTTATATCTGAATGGGTGAGGCCAAATCCATAGAAACTGGACTTGTTGAGGTTGACTTTAAGGCCCGAGACCAGGTAGAAACCTTGCATGATCCTAACAATATTGGCGATGTAGGTTTTAGACCACTACCCAATGAGGATCACCTCATCTGCATAGAGCAGGTGGGGTGATGGTTGGGCCGGCCAGAGGGTACACCACTATCAAAATTTGTCTTACACTATTAGATTTATAAGGACAAATGTCGGCCAATTAGTGGTAGGGTAAATGAGAAATGGAAATTGTTAATGGTGCATAAATTATGTTGACTAGCTAGAGTCTAATAAATGTATATTGTATACAGCTTGAGGTTACATTCATTATCTCATTTTTCGGTTTCTCGTTAATTTTTCTATGAATAAATTTATTTTTGTGCAAATAAGAGGACCCTTATTTTGAGAACCCATGTATTTGTAAGAACCTTGAGAACTCTTAAATTTTGTATTAGATCATATGTTTTTTTTTGTTCATTCACATGTGAAACGTTATAAAAATATATGTTGCAGAAGAAAGTTTTTTTCAAAGCCTTATATATACTCATTTGTTTACATGTGAACGAAAACGTGAACATATTCATTCATAAGTTCACAAAAGGCAGTTTTGAAGGTTTTTAAAAAAAGTTTCTTCTACAACATACTTTTTTATATCATTTGACATGTTAATGAAAAAATAAACATGTGATATAATACATAATTTGAGAGTTCTCGTGGTTTAAAAAAATAGTTCTCAATATATATATATATATATATATGATATATAAAGGATAACACTATAGTGATAACACCCTTAAAATAAGAACACGTTAATAACACTTAAAAATATAATTTTGATGCATTAAAAGTCTATAAAAGTTACTATTACTTAACTAATTACCATAATTTAAGTGTTAACAACAAATTGATCCGTTAAAATCAAAAAAATCATCTTCCATTTTGATTTTCTCGAAGTTGACCGGTTAATGTGTTGTTAAACAATTAAATAATGATAATTAATTACACGTTATGTTAATTTTATGAGCTTTTAATGTATCAAAATGTAGTTTTTAAGTGTTTTCACCGTCTTCTCATTTTAAAAGTGTTTTCACTTGATTTGTCCCCTATTAATAAATACATATATATCCAGCCTATTAAGTTTTATATGAAAAATATACAATTATTTTAGTCGGATAATTAAGACATTAAAAACAAACTGAACCTTGGATATTTTTATTGCTCATTGTTTATTCATAGTCATACGAAAGAAAGGGAATATAATACAGACACTTAAATTGAAAGGCATCACATGTCTGTGAAATATGTTGGGAAAACCGGTATGCTTTGTGGGTGTCTAAAGAAATTCTCTGGATCCGCTACGGCTTTGATGCTTATCAATTTCTTAAAGTTGCGCCTCTTCCAGTATCTCTCGCCCCAAACACTTGCTTGTTCATATGAACCGGCTTCAAAACCTAAATCAAGATCATTATAGTTGGAATACGCCTCCCGTGGGTTCCTTGACACATACGGTGCTATAAGATCATTGAACGTTCTCAACCACTGTATACGCTGGAGTGATATTGGCGTCGAGTCTGAGTCTTGATCGAAAAAACTAACCATTTGGTGCAATTGGTATAACACCCCAGCTCTATGAGGAAATGGAATAGCTGTCTCTGGAATCTCATCATTTCTTCCGCCAAAAGGGTGCATGATCAGAATCTCTGATCCGTCATTTTCAAACATCTTTGTCCATAACTTTCTAAGCCCTTGTATGGGAATAGGTGTTCGTATATAGTCTAGCTTGCTTTTGGTGTTGAAGCTAACACTGGGAGGTCAGGTTAGAAGAACCTCGGTTGGGGTGTCACTCGATAAATTTCCAAATACAAGGGATGCCTGGACCATTCTCACTTCTTGGCAAATCTCTCGTGTGACGTTAAGCTCTGGGAGCGTTGTGTTTAGTAATGGAAGCAATGCATCGATTCTGCCCTGATAAATCCCCATAAACAAAAAATTTATGGTCTTCGATGTAGTGTTTCCAATAAAGACACTAGACATCGAAATTCTTATGCTTAAATTACGATCGCCACTTGGTATGACATATTGAAATTTGTTTACAATGTCCGTGGCACCTTCTTCTAAAGTTTTGTTCACTAAGAATATAGTTACTAACTCTGGCACAGGGACCAACCTCAGCTTCCATGCAAGAACAATTCCAAAACTGGAAGCACCGGCACCACGAATCGCCCAAAACAAATCTTCGCCCATCGACTTCCTATTTAGAACAACACCGTTGACGTTCATGAACCGAACATCAACAACGTTATCACCACCCATACCATATTTCCTAATAAGGTTTCCATAACCACCTCCACTTAAGAACCCACCAACACCCACCGTGGGGCAAACACCAGCAGGGAAATACAAACTATCGGTCTTATTACTAATAGCGTAGTAAACTTCACCAAGCACGGCCCCACCTTGGACCCATGCGGTTCTGTTTCCTACATCAACATCTACAGATCTCATTCGGTTGAGATCAAGCATGACAAATGGCACATCAGCAATGGACGAAAGGCCCTCAAAGTCGTGGCCACCGCACCTGACCCTCAGTTCGTATCCATTTCTTTTGTTACATAAAAGAGCCGTACGGACCTGGAGTTCGTTGTCAGGGGTTACTATGATAGAAGGTTTAGGAGTGGAAGAGGTATTGAATCTAAGGTTGTTGACTCTAGCTCCCCATATAGGTAGGAAAGAAGAGTTGGCGAAGGTAAAAATGAGTTGGGATATGGCAGTAAAATTTTCGGAGGTTGATTGAACACAACTTATGAAGTCTTCACCATCAGGAGTGACATCAAGAATAATGGAGGATAATGCTCCCAATGAAACAGAGAAAGAAATAGTTAGAACAAAAAGGAACACGCATGAGGTTAGTTGTTGAGACCTTTTCATGTTTTTTTTGTAATTAGTTTCATCTTGTAATGCATGTGAATGGTTTTATATATAATAGAGCCGACTAGCTAATAGTTTAGAGCTATAATATATCAGGAGTAGATAGGGAAAAACCAATTTCTTCCATGCAACCAGTTGATTCTTCCTTGATAGAAAAATCTCACTTACTTACTTACTACCATTTTTTAAGAGGCAAAACCTTAGTACTTTTGACTATATATTATAAGTAATTAGTTAGTAGTTTATCACAACGCAAGTATTTTTAAGCGAATATTGAAATACAAAAGCAAAACACTAAAGTTAAAATGAAATGTCATCAATTGTTAAAAATATGATCAGTGTCAGGTGTATAAATGACTGGAAACTAATTTCAGATGTTCATAATAGTGTTATACTAAGTAAAAGCTTGTAATGTTTTTTTTTTTTTTCTATTCTGAATTTCAAAATTATATTTTGTACATTTGTGTTGACATTAGTACTAAATAAAATAATGACTAGAAAACCTTTTATATAAAACCAATTACGTGGGATACTGGGATATTGCATATGGAGATACCGAAATTAAACCAACGCCCAACTAACGACGCTAAAATACTAATTAAATTCTAATGATCCCTTTCTGAAATCCACTTCACCACCTGCGCGCTATCCCGGCCTCCATGGTTTTCCGACACCCTATCCATATGGCCGGCATGCGCATGCGCATTCACCATCTTATAATTTATTTACTGAGATACTTATATTAGTTATAAATCATGTACTTTATAATAGTGACTTGTTGAAGCACTTTCAGACCGATATACTGTCCGATGTTTGGTAACTACTTTTTCTTTTTTAAAAGCCGTTGTTTTTACTTTTTAGGTCCAGGACTACTAAATGTGAAGCTATCGATCATTACAATATAAATGGGAAGTACGTGATAATAGTGTTGTTTCAGGATTGGATTTGGATTGGAGGCAGGTTAAGAAGAGTTGGATGGGGTGAACACCTCGTTCTCGATCGGTGTTCATCTAACTATCCTCTGAGAATTGAACCCCTAGTGCCACGGCCACGTTACTGGGATGACGTACATCTCCATGTAGACATGACAATTTCTGATGGTATTAGTCGTATATATATGGTGTACGTGAAATTCTTGATACATTCTGAAAGTGAAAAATTGTATGACATAATTTGGAAGGCCTTATCAATCTCATTTATTAACCAAACACTCTCTAAATATTCAAAGTTAGATCGGCCAACATTATAACGGCCGAAAACTTCATTAGACATCAACTAATTAATATATTAATTTACTAGCTAGTACTGAATTGTTTGATGAGATAGGCCGTGACCCTTTTCGTTTCAATATAATATATTTATGTGTTCCAAAAAAAGGCATACTTTGATACATTCGATTATTGGGTTAAAGAGTACTACATATATAGGCCAGAAGAACCAATGACATCTTATTGTTTTCTTAAACATGCTATGGGAAGGGGGGGTAAAGGTAATTATATATCCATATTTTACAATCATGCCATAGACACAGCAAAAATAAAGCACTTCGATCACTACACGTCCGAGAGAGATTTTGAGAAAACCGGAATACTTTGTGGGTGTTTGAAGAAATTCTCAGGATCAACTATGGCTTTGATGCGAATCAACTTCTTGAAGTTGCTTCTCTTCCAGTATCTCTCGCCCCAAACACTTGCCTCTTCATAAGTCTCACTTCCAACACCCAAATCAAGATCATTGTAGTTTGAATACGCCTCCCTTGGGTTCTTTGACACATAAGGCGTTATATACTCATTGAAGCTTCTCAGCCAATTTATTCGCCGAAGTGATGTTGGGGTAGTGTCTGATATTTGATCGTTAAAAGTAACCTGCTGGTGAAACTGGTACAGAACCCCAGCTCTATGAGGATATGGTATTGCTGTCTCTGAATACTCATCATTCTTTCCACCAAAAGGGTGCATGTATAGAACCTCTGAGCCGTCATTTTCAAACACCTTTCTCCATATCCTTTTGAGTCCGGTTATGGGGATCGGTGTTCGTACATAGTCTAGTTTATTTTTCCCATTTAAAATAATATTGGAAGACCGGGTTAGAAGAATCTCGGTTGAGGTGTTGCTTGTATAGCCTCCAAATACAAGGGAGGCCTGAACCATTCTGACTTCTTCACAAATTTCTCTTGTGACATTGAGCTCTGGAAACCTTTCGTCTAACAACGGAAGCAATGTGTCAATTGTCCCCTGATATATTCCATTGAACATAACATTGATAGTCTTCTTGGTAGTGTTTGTTATATATGCGCTAGATATTGTAACTCTTATGCTTAGATTTTTGTCACCATTTGGTACAACATATTGAAATTTATGCAAGATTTCTGTAGCGCCTTCTTCCAAAGTTTTGTTAACAGAGAAAATAGTTACTAATTCTGGCACAGGAACCAACCTCAGCTTCCAAGCAAGAACGATTCCGAAACTTGAAGCTCCACCACCACGAATCGCCCAAAACAAATCTTCGCCCATTGACTTTCTGTCAAGAATATTTCCATTGACATCCATGAACCGAACATCCACAACATTATCAGCACCAGTACCGTACTTTCTAATCAGGTTTCCATAGCCGCCGCCACTCAAGTACCCACCAACACCCACCGTGGAACAAAGACCAGCAGGGAAATACAAGGTATCGGTCTTCTGTGATATAGCATAGTAGACCTCACCAAGTACAGCGCCACCCTGGACCCATGCGGTCCTATTTGCAACGTCAACGTCTACAGATCTCATATTAGTAAGATCAAGCATAACAAACGGAACATCAGCAGTGGACGAAAGGCCCTCTAAGTCATGGCCACCGCACCTGACCCTCATCTCGTATCCGTGTTTCTTGCTGCACAAAAGAGTAGTTCGGATTTGGGATTCGTCAACAGGGGTGACAATAACCGATGGTTTAGAAGTGGAGGATTTAATGAATCTAAGGTTTTTAACTCTAGCTTCCCAAATGGGTAGGAAGGAAGAATTAGCCGGTGTAAAAACGAGTTGAGAGATAAAGGTGACATTGTTGGAATAATAATTGGATTGTAGGCAGCTTAAGAAATCTTCAGAATCTGGTGTGACATCAAGAATTGTGGATAAAGCAGCCCCCCATGTAACAGTAGAGAAACAAAGAGCCGGAATTAATATGAGTAGAGAAAAGCTAATTAGTTGAAACTTCTTCATGTTTTGGTGAGTTTGATCGATCAATAACTAATGGATGGATGTACTTTTTTTTTTTTTTTTTATATCTATATATATAAACTTAATTGGTTATATATAATGGTGAATGAATATGAGGGTTAGAAAAGTCTCGGATAAGATGGAAATTTCAAAAGCCATCTGTTGGCCGGCCAGTGATTTTACTTTCATTGTACGTGATTGTCGTCATTCAAATGAAATAAAGGATTTCGGATTAAACACAACTATATATAATTAAGTTAATTGGTGGGTGTTTACTACTACACAATAAAATTAAATCCCAACTAAGAATTTATAATTCACAATAACAGCTTAATTTAGTTAGCTATTAATTAAAAAACTTGTACGATCTGATTATATATGATAGCGATAATTTGAAGGTGTGACTATTCTTCAATAGCATTGGCCGTATAATGTAGAAAAAATAAAAAGAAATTTCAAGGTTGAAGACCGTGAGAGCATAAAAGTCAGTCTTTTTTAATTAGAAGTATCCAGATTCGAAGTGATCGATTTGATGTTTACCAAACATAACATACACAACCATACAACAACACAAATTAAGCCCAATAACGTAGATGGCGGCTACCATGTGAATTTAAAGTTTTTTTTTTCTTTCATGCAATTTCCTTGATTTCCACATATCCCATGATTGCATTGTTTTGACGGAGCAATCTTGAAAGTGTCCAGAGCACCCGCTATATATATATATTTGCTTACAAGCTGGTTGTACTAGCTTGTTTCACCAGAAAATGTACAGAGAAGCCAAAACCACAACTTCCAAAATAGTTAATTTCATTAGGTAAAATAATCATCTTGAATATTATTGATAAGCAATTGTTATCTAGTTCCATCATGATTAATGGAATTAACATTGATGTAGAGTACTTTTGATTATTTTTATACTTTTTGACTAATATATATTCAATCTCTACAAAGTGTTCAATAATATGTCCAACAGTACTAACAAATGTGATTCTGTAAAATGTAAAATAATGTGAACATAAGGTCCTATTGTTTAATGTTTCTGTTGGTTGTTATGTGTTTGCTTCCTTGTCAAACCTTCTCAAATAGGTGTGTGAAATCGAAGTAATTTTCAACTCTAAGTGTATTTCTTCCCGGTATTCAAATTCTGTATTTAGGGGAACCAGAGCGAGATAGCGTAGATTAACCATTTTATTTAGCTTTAGTTAAAACTAGAGAAAATGTCACAAATGGTCGTTGTGGTTTGTCACTTTAGCGTTTAGCCCCTTGTGTTTTTTTTCCGGTACAAATGGTCCATGACTTTTTCATTTTCGTTGCCAGAAGCCCCTGACACTAACTTCTGTTAGTTTGGGCCCGTTAGTCAGGATTTAATTGTCCACTTACATAAAAACACACCATTCTTCTTCCTCATTCATTCTCTATCTTCTTCCTTCTTCCAGCCACCACCACCACCAAAATCCGGCCAAACGTGATTTTTTTTTTCCAAATCTTTTGATTCATTCTAAACCGTCCATGTATTCACTGATCTAAAGTAACCTTCAACCACGGTTCACATGGATGAACATCATATCGAATACGTGAATGTTTGTACGCATGCGGTGCCATTTAGCGGTCACCGCATCTAAATCTCGATATGTGGATGGTTTGTTTTCATAAGCGAGAAAAAGCTGGGTCACTTTCGACCAAAACGTACGTTCCTTTTGATAATTCCTGCACAACGGGTCGTCTGCCACCTCGACCCAAGCTCGTGCCAAAATTATTTCTTAGGAAGAGAGGGTTTTAGTTTATATAAAATGAATGAGGAGTATATATATATATAAAGATTTTTTTAAAAAATGAAAAATTTAAAAAGGGTCAAAAAGAGCCGTTAAAGGCTAGAAAAATTTTGAAAAAAGAGAAGAGAAAGGCGATGAATATTGATCGGCCAAGGATTTTTTTGACGAAGTCGCCCCTCGGGGCGGTGTAGCTGGCGGCAAAGGGGCAGCGTCGGGAGCAAAACCCCCCACTCCGAACAGCCTTAAGAGTTTGTTAACGGAAAAACTGGTTTTGTTTGTATTCTAAGAAACATTTCTTCCAGTGGGCAGTGGTACATGCATGTCGGCAAGGCACTAAACTAAAATACTGAATCACTTTCAAATTTCTATCTAATACTGTTGTTTTTACAATTAATGTCTATTGAACTATAAGTTTTTAAAATAAAATGGTTGTGTGATACAACACAACATACAATTCACATCACATATAAAAAACTTTAGGATCCGTGAAGCAATACCGTAGAGGAATATTAAGGCTTTCAGAACATATATGATGTCTATGTCAGCAGGTTGTGAATTTTAAGGCTTCAGAACACATACATAACAAGTATAGATATAACTTGGCAAGTATATATTAAAGAAGAAAATTCATTAGTAATTTATTGCTTCTTAATTAAACAGGCTTTTTCATGTTCTTACATAGTAATCAGCACTAAGTAGCTAGTAATTTCCTAAAAAGGCACAAAAAGGAAAACAATGACCAAATGCACTTCAATTAGCTAGATCACATGTCTGATTGGTATCTTGAGAAGACCGGGATACTTTGTGGGTGTCTAAAGAAATTCTCCGGATCAACTATGGCTTTGATACGAATCAACTTCTTAAAGTTGCTTCTCTTCCAGTACCTCTCGCCCCAAACACTTGCTTCCTCATAAGTAGCACTTCCAACACCCAAATCAAGATCATTGTAGTTCGAATACGCCTCCCTTGGGTTCTTTGACACATACCTTTCTATTTTGTTATGGAACCGTATCATCCAGTTTATACGTCTTAGTGCTGTTGGTGTTGTGTCTGAGGTTTCACTGTTGAAATTAACCAGCTGATGAAACTGGTACAACACCCCGGCTCTATGAGGGTACGGAATCGCGGTGTCTGACAAGTCATTCATCCTTCCACCAAAAGGATACATGATCAATAACTCCGATCCGTCATTTTCGCTCACCATTTTCCAGATCTGTTTCAGCCCACTTCTCGGAATGGGCGTCCGTACATAGTCTGATTTGCTTTTGCTGTTGAGCCGAAACGCAGGCGTTCGGGATGCAAGAAGCTCGGTTGAGGTGTTTCGTGCATATCCTCCAAATAAAAGCGTCGACTGGACCATTCTCCCTTCTTCGCATATTTCTCGCGTCACGTTGAGCTCGGGGAAATTCTTCTCCAGCAACGGGAGCAACGTGTCAGTAGTCCCTAAATAAACCCCATCGAAAAGAAACCGCACCCTTCTGTCCGTACTATTGCCAATACTTTCACTACGAATCTGAGCTCTTATTTGCAAATTCCGGTCAATATTTGGTACAACCGTTTGATACTTATAAAAGATCTCCGAGCCGCCTTCTTCTAAAGTTTTATTAACCAAAAAGACAGTAACTATTTCGGGTACCGCAACCAACCTCAGTTTCCAACTAAGTACAATTCCGAAACTGGAAGCACCGCCACCACGAATCGCCCAAAACAAATCTTCGCCCATCGACTTCCTGTCAAGTATATTTCCATTCACATCCATGAACCGAACATCCAATACATTATCGGCACCAGTGCCGTACTTTCTGAGGAGGTTTCCATAGCCACCACCGCTCAAGAAGCCCGTAACACCGACTGTCGGGCAAAGACCAGCCGGAAAATACAGAGTATCGGTCTTGTTAGTAATAGCATAATATAGTTCACCAAGGACAGCACCGGTCTGGATGAATGCGGTTCTGTTTGCGACATCGACATCGATATCTCTCATTCTGTTGAGATCAAGCATCACAAAAGGAACGTCAGCAGTGGACGAAAGGGCCTCGAAGTCGTGGCCCCCGCTCCTGATTCTGAGTTCGTATCCGTGTTCTTTTGTGCATAAAAGAACCGTACGGACCTGGGTTTCGTGGATGGGAGTGACGATGATTGAGGGTTTAGGAGTGCCGGAATGATTGAATCGAAGGTTGTTGACTCTGGCTCCCCAAATGGGTAGGAAAGAAGCATTTGATGGGGTGAAAATGAGTTCTGAAATGGAGGTGACGTTGTTGGAGTTGGATTGGAGGCAGGTTATGAAATCTGCGGAATTCGGTGTTGGATCATCATCGATTATGGAAGACAATAATGCTCCGAAAGAAACAGAAAAAGAAAGAGCAACAACAACCAAGATTATTAAGAGCAAATAAGAGGTGATTAGTTGATGATGATGAGTGGAGTTGTTCATGTTTGAAACTTGGTGTGATATCAAGCAATGCCAATGAATCTGTATTTATACTCTAAATCAAGAATATACAGGAGTGTAAAATGTGTTTGCTCATCATCAAATGAAAGTTTTTTTGGTAAAAACCGTGGAAGGGAGGAGGACAGTAAATTTCCAAAATGATGAAAATTCCCATTCATATATATTGGTTGACTCTTGGACGTTCAAAGTTGAATATATTCTACACACGTGGACGTTTTTATTCATAATTCCATTCTTCAATTTATGTTACCAAGTATGGATAGTATGAGTACAAATAAATACTCCGATTTATTTAGAACGAAATGGTAACGTACATTTTCTATTTTATTTTCTTTTTTCAATAACGGATCATTATCATAACGAATGACTTATACTATATTGTCTTAACGGCAGGCACAACAACTTGTTATTAGAGACTTTAGCCTCCTAAACTCATACATGGATAACATTTTCTTTCTTTTTTAAGAAAATAAGTTTCACACAAATTATACACATATTATTGTAAAATATCAATCATCAAGTTATAACTTTTGTTGAATCACTACATGGATTAATCAATCGTTATACAGTAGTAGTTGATAAGTTATTAGTTCATTACACATTACACAAGAGTAAAAGTAAGGTTTATATATATATATATATATATATATATAGGTTTAAGCTATATAAAAACAACATATTTTTATGTGTTTTGTTGCAGCTGGGTTGGATCAATGATTGGAGCCCTTGTCCCTTGAGACATAGGCCATTGATTCGATCCTCATCCACAGCAAAGCTAGAAATCCTTTTCTACTTTTGATAGAACCTGAAAGCAATCTATATATCGAAGACAGTATTTGGGAACTAAAACCCATAGAAAACGGTATCGGAAGTTATTTTTTTGTCGTGTAGATAATATAAACTCTGACAATACAAACGGAAGTAATGTATTTTCAATTTTTTATCCAATATTTGAGTTATTGACATGTGTAGGAATATATTAATAAAAGTACTTTCAAATTTTGTTCTAATAACCAGAAGAAATACTTGCGTGAACTAATCTTATAATAGCATGTTATCTTAAAATGTCTTTGTCAATATATGTTACGAGTATATGCTAATATTGGAACAACTTTTATAAGAGTGTTGCATACATATAAAATCATCTAAAGTTGAAAGTAATTCATAAGTAAAGTTAAATATTTTTTATTTTTAGATAAAATTTAAGGGTCAATATTTAAAAAAATCTGTAAATCTTAATTCTTGATTTTAATCAAATTGTCTAGATGATCAGCTTCACCTATAAATTCCTTTCGATTTTATAGGATTTGTATCCTACTTTTATAGCTTCGTTCTTTGCATTCAAGCAAAAAAAAAGGATTTTATTATTGTATACTTTAGTATTATATGGTACGTATATGGAAGCAAGGATTAAAAACTGAAAAGAATGATGGCGGATCTCAACAAGTGGTGGCAACTTAATTTAATTTTGGATAATGATAAAACAACTTAATTAGTGTGCCTAAAAATATGCTTAATAGTAAGATGACAACATGTGAAAAAATCCGGGAGCAAGATTAGGAAAGAGAATTAGTGGAATCCACATGTCAAATTCTTAAGGTTTTAGATTGATTTTTAGACGTATGAGTTAGGTTAATTAATCATTTTCCTTTAATTTTATCTCGTGTCGTCGTTAGGTGACTTTTTGGCTTTTTGGATGATGAGAATACCCACTATAATAGTCTCTTTTCATAGATTTCTACATTATCTATTAGTCTACATTTGTTTTTGTATTTTTTCTTTCAGCTTTAACTCGATGGTTAAAAGATCATCTCCTTGCAAAAGGTTTTGTGTTCAAGCTTTGGGCAGGACATAAGAATCAAGTCCCTTTATGAAGGCTTGGATTGTGTATACCCAAGTTCAAGTATGAGGGGGCAGGATTTACCCCTATTAATCGTCGTGCCTTCGGGCGGATTAATAGGGGTTTTCCCCCATCGGATATTTGAAATAGACAATTCTAATTCGAGAGAGCTCTCTATCGCGTACCCGATTAAGACAACATATACTAGAGCTTTCGCTGTCGAATTGTGACACGAATTTTCCAACAAAATTCACCTTTCAAGAGAAAAAAAAATATATAAAAAAAAATAATTAAAAAAAAAAACAGTTTCCTTTTTAAAACTATGATGTAAAAGGTCCTCAAATAAGGGAATGTTTATCAATGCTTTTATACCTAAAATAACAACAGCAACATATATAGAGAAGTAGAGAACGAGCCTTCCTTATTGTGGTGCTTTTGTAGTTCTGGGGAAATTGTGGAATGATTGGGCCCAATTTGGTGATGTATTATCCTTAACTTTAGCACCCTTTGCCAAATCCTTTACTCAATTATTTAAATGTTGTTCAAAAAAAAAAAAACACTCCAGTTTATATCATGATAAAAATAGAGTATAAATTTTATTAAGGTGCACAACGTTTATTATAAATGATCTATAAAACTTATAGATAGATGTTGCTAACAATAGTTAGATGCTGTTAGGGGCTTAGGGCGACGACATTTCAATTAAACTTATTCATTTAACATGTCACTCGTAAAGTTTTTGTCTTATCATGAAAAATACATTTCCTAACTTGGTTCAAGTTTTTAAGGCTATCTCCAGTTGAGGCGTCCTTAGGCTTCCTTAGGTGCCCTTAGGTGCCATTTGATATTATTTGCCGTTAAAGCTTGTCCAAAACTAAGGATGTTTTAAAGGATGCCCTTAGACTATCTCCAATGGCTATGTTTTTGGCGTCCTTGGATATCCTTTGCGGTTGAAGTTTGTCAAAAACTAAAGATTTTTTGATGCATGCCCTTACTCAAGGACATGCCCTTAGGTGCCCTTACTTATATGTTTTTTTGTTTTTAGTGGAGTTAAAAGATATGTAAGGATGTTTGTATGGTTGGAGATAAAATTATAGGATTTTAAGGATTTATAAGAATGTGTAAGGATTTGTAAGGATATGATATGGCAGCTTGGGCGTCCTTGGCATTGGAGATAGCTTTACCTAAGGGCATGCCCTTACTTGTTTTTACTTAATATATTTTTGTTTTTAGTTGAAGGTAAACGAATATGTAAGGATATGTAAGAACATGTAAGGATGTTGGTATGGTTGGAGATAAAATTATATGATTTATAAGGATGTATAAGGATTTGTAAAGATATGATGTGGCAGCTCAAGAACGCCTAAAAACGTCCTTAGCATTGGAGATAGTCTAATCATTAATTATAGAAGCTATTAACTTTACTTACAGTCAAGTTGCAGAGTTTAGCGGCACCCATAATTGCATAGATAAAACTAAACTAGGACAATATCATATTAGCAGCAGCCCCCCATAGTCCCATATGATGATTAAATAATATTTTTGTGTTGCATCGGGAAGACGACGATTTTTAACTAGCAGCCCCCCTAAACAATAAACATATAAAGGGAACATATGTTTGTTTATGATGGACTGATGGAGTTAGGTAATTCCTCCTCCTCAATAATGAAAATTGAAAACAAGCATATTTATTTTTAATTTTGAAACAGTGAAATTGTACTCATAATATTGTTTTCAACGTCGCCTTGTGAAATCTTGCTACACATAATCATAACTTGAACTTAAGGGATATGCTTGTGAGTATCACACATTTGTTGTCCGAGCGGCAATAGTACAAGGGATATTGACCCCTAGATCACCGTGAATCATGATGCAAACATACTTGTGAATACGATTCATTTTGCTTTTTATGTTCAAGACCATGCCAAAATAGAGATTCAAATATTCAAATTGGATAGTTTGAGAGATGAAACACGAATATGATATATTATATTATTATGAGTCCTTTAGTTTTTAAATTTTTTTATTATTCTCACAAATTATCCAACTTCATTTATCAAGTTGAAACTAACAAAAAATCCTTATAGAAAAATAGTAGTATAAATAAGTTAAACTATATAAGTTTGACCCAACTCTACTCGAGTTCAAACATAATTCGAAAATCTGCTTTATTGAGTTAGCTCAAGGCTAAGTTTTTAAAAGTTTGGGCCCATTTAAAATATGGGTTGTGGGGCAGTGTCATTTGACAATAGTGATATTTGTCAAAGCTTCAACAAGATATTTGTCAAACATTCTATTTACACCCTTGATTACGACATAATTGCTATAGAATAATAAATTAAAAAGAGCTTCGTCACAAAGTAACCTCTTAGGGCGTTGACATAAGACGTAATATGGATGCGTGGTGGATATAGCACCACCACTCCACACTGTCGCCAACATACGAAAAATGAGTGGTGGTATGGAATGCGTGGTGTGACCACGCGGTCGACCATCTATTTGAGCAATGATTGATTCCCTGTGATGTACCTTTTTCTATTTATTTTAAGTTTATTTTTATTAAATACTAGTGAGTGGTGAAGTGAATAAAATTTGGATGAGTGATAAGTGAGTGGTGGAGTTGAGATGGTATAAGGTAATTGGTTATTTGGTTAGAATTGGGTAGTGAAAAAGGAAATGGGAGAGGGGATGTCATCCCCCTTATCTACAAGACTACAATGACTAAATGATAGAAAGATGTGGGCTAAATTTGCAAGTAAAGCATAACAACAAGGACAATACCTTTTCTTTTTGAAATGTCAAAGGACAACATTTACCTGCACACACCCTCTTCCGCCACGCTGGCAATCCGTGTCAATTCTAACTTCAAATCCAAATTTTCCAAATTTCAAATTTCACTCATCTTTTCTTTTTATTCAAATATTAGCGCGCTACTTTTTTATTCTGGCGCTTAATTTTTTTCCCCCCTTTCTATTAAACCCTTTTTCACCATCAAACATCATCATTCTTCATTATCCAATTTCACACACACGCAGATTTCATTTCAATCAATGGCGCGTACCAGCAATGCTTCTTCAAAATCGGTCAATGCGACTCGAGCCCGAAAGCGAGTCGAAGCAGATACCACTTCTACGACTTCCACTGTTCTTAAAAGAGCCAAAAACGGCAGCGCTTTCACTCGATGGTATATACACGTCTTTATATCTATATCTATATACCGAAACATAGTTTTTTAATTTTTAAATTTAACTTTGGTAAAACAGTGAATCGTGTAACAAGGATGTAGCAGTGGCGTTAATCAGTATGCATGATTGTGGCCTTGATGCTAAGATCAAAATGAATCTAGGTTTGTTATATTATATATATATACATATTAATTTTGAATTTAATTTATTTTTTAAGAAAAAAGTTATACAAAAAAATTATATAAGTTTTGGTTGGGTTGTAACAGAGACATTGGCTGTTGAAATGCCTGAACCAGTTGCTAAAAAGCCTACAGAAAAGTAAGTGATTGTTTTCTAGGTTTACACTTTTTTTTATATATATATAAATTTTCTTTTTTATTATTATAAATAATGTTATAATGAAAATTAATTAGTATGGATGGATGGATGTATGTATGTCTGCAGAAAGAAGACAGAACCATCTGTGAAGAAAGCTGGCAAGAAAGAAAGAGATCCAACCAAGCCTAAAAGGCCACCTACGGCCTTCTTTCTCTTCATGTATGTATAGATTTCTCTTTGTGTGTTTGTGTATATATATATATTTTTATAATTATGTACTTTGAATGATAGAGATAATTATAATTAGCCATGGGAAACACTAATTGTATGTGTTTTTTTTTTGGGTGTAGGGATGATTTTAGGAAAACATTCAAGGAAGCAAACCCAGATAACAAAAAAGTTGCAGTGGTAATATATTTATATATCTAATAGAAGAATTGAGTTTTCGATGTTAGTTTCATAACATTAATTTATTAATTATATACTGATGGGTTAAATTGTTTAATTAAATAATCTTGAATTAATAGGTTGCAAAAGAAGGTGGTGAGAAATGGAAAGCTATGACAGATGAAGTGAGTTCTATTTAGTTTTTGGATGGTTTATGTATCTTTTTATAATTATTACTATTTCTAACTATTGATTCATTAATGTATTATTTCAGGAAAAGAAGGTTTATCATGATAAGGCTGCCGAATTAAAGGAAAACTATCAAAAGTCGGTTTTGGAGAATCTGAATGATGCTGAAAATGAAACTGATAAGGCTGTAAGTATTGCTTTCATATTTTTTTGTTTGTGTTGGAACAGTTGGATGAACTAATATTTGATCATCTGATTAGCAGGCAGGAGAATCGAATGAAGTTGAAGACGATATTGAAGTTTCTCCACCGGAGAATGAGGAAGTTGTTGCTGTTGCTGATGATGAGTAGATTATTTTGGAATACCTTTAGTTTTATTGATGGTTCAAGTATAAAAAAAACATGTCCCTGGTTTAGATTATGTAGAAAGCAGTTTTTATTTTTCTTCCCTACATGCATTTGGTCTTGATTTCTAACCTACGCAGTAGTATTGAATGAGATTTGATGATATAGTCCTTCTCGTTATCAACAAATGATATAAACCTACTTCAGTTCTTATAATATGCTACCTGCAAATAGAAGTTTGTTAAATGAGTTTTACTACTTGTACACAACAAAAAAAAAAAAGTAGAACTCAACATATCATACACCATATATCCGTTCAACAGACAACAGGAAACCCTTTTGTAAGCTTCTCCATGTCGAAGACGACTAAACTATTAACTGTGTCTTAACACATAGGGTGTGCATTGTTCATAACTAATTATACTATCTTAAACATAGTCAACTTACTGAATCATAGAGGAAATACGAGGGAGGGATTACTTTATTATATGCCTAAATGGTTGTATCTTCTACCCAATGATCAAGAACCTGATGTCTATAACGATATTATACAACTTATTAAATGTGAGATCAGAGTGTATCATTATTCACCATGCCATAGCATATTGAGTCTCTAAGTGAAGACTTTTTACTGAAGACATAACTTGTATATAGAAAATAAACCTAGATTTCCCCTAAATCCTAATCACAGTGAATATACACTTACCAATACCAACTCATGGTTAGAGATAAATTGATAATGTCAAAGAAACAAAGGTTATTATTCTCAACAAGAACTCATTTTGAGACGCCCGTTTTGGTTTGGAGAACTCAGTTGGCTAACTTGCAACGAGGCCTATCACATATCAATGAATAGCCATGCTCTGCGTGCTGATACATCAAATACACTTGCAATGGGATAATAATACTTCGTTGTTGACACAAAACAGACTTCAGGCATCTGAAGTACTCTAATATCCATGACTGCAAACAAAAACAAATAACCTTCTCCACAGACTGAGCACAAATAAGGGTACAAGGTGACGAGATTGTTAAAAAAGAACATCCATGGATTATTGTTTGACTAATTAAATAGAATACGACTGAATTACCATTGCAGTTGGTTGTGTTCTCTAAAGCTAGGGGCAACCACAAATGGTTAAAGCAACTTTGAGAAATGAAAATATAAATAACTTCATGTCATTGAGGTTAATAAATACAAAGTCTAATTCAGGAATGTTCACAAACACAGTAATTGCTAAAAATTGCCACACTTATATTTTAGACGCGAGTCATTTTCACCAGCTTATTGTAAAGTATACGATCATCCCTTCCAGTGTTGCTCTCCAACAATGCACTTTGTACAAGTTCCTAAGTCCAGAAAGATAATTCGTCAGGAAAGAGAATGGGCCGTTACAAAAACTATTACCATATGAAGTATGGATCACCTTGACATCCCTGTGAGAAATGGAGTTTCCCAATGCATGCAGGATCAACCGTAAATCTTCAACCTACATAAAAGATAGAGTCAATAGAGCTTTAAACATTACATCTTTGTATGGAGAAGTTTAGATAATCATTAACAGCTCAGCTTACCCTGATGTAGCCCACTCGGTTTCGGTCAAAAAACCTGAAAGCCTGTGTTATAAGAAGAAAGCGCCATATTTTAGTAACGTAACAAAATACCGATACATGTTTCACAAGAATGAATTCTAGAAGCTAACATGCCTGTAGAAGTTCCTTATTTATGCTAACCGGAGTTTCTTTTGCTTTCTTCCCCTTTATGACCTTGGTGTCTTCCTTTTTCCCAGCGTCTGACTTGGTGTCCATAGTCACAGTTGTTTTCGCACTATCCTTTTGTTCATCTTTGACTTTAACATTCACAATTATTGGAGTTTCCTTTTCTTTCTTCTTTATGTCCATCTTCGTGCCTTTCTTATTCTCAGCCTCCGACTTGGCATCTACACCTGCAGTTACTTTAGCCTTATCTTCTTGTTCATCTTTCACTTTCCCTTCCACGTTTATAGACTTCACATCTAAGTTAACTTTGTCAGCCTCAGCTTTCTCCTATAAAAAACTATAACTTATGACATGTGGCCAAAGAGATCAATACTTAAGTTTCAAATAAAGAAAAACCAGAACTAACATCATTATTTGCATCATTTTTGGGGTTTGCATCTGCCATGACTTCATCTTCATCAGGAATCTCTTCAGGATCTTCTTCAGGATCCTCTTCCAGTTCTTCCTCAGGATCTTCTTCTAGTTCTTCCTCAGGATCCTCTACTGGTTCTTCTTCTTCAGGATCCTCCTCTGGTTCTCCTTCAGGATCCTCGTCCGGCTCTTCCTCCGGTTTTGATTCATCTTCTGGTTTTATTTCCACATTGTCAATAAGCATGCTTTCTTCCTTACGAACAGTTTCTTCATCCACTAAGGAGCCCTCATGTACGGTTTCAGTTTTAACTGATTTCCTTTCCGCAGTGACGTCTTCTGTCTTTTGACGCTTAGGGGACTTTTTAGCAGATGATGATTTCTCCTTTTTATTGTCAGACTTTTCTTCCCTCTGCCTCTTCTTTTGGTTCCTCTTAGCCACAAACTTGATCCGTAATTTCTATGACATGAGAAAGAAGGGATCAAAGAAACAGAAGCAAAAGAAACCAAGTGGAATTAAATTATAGTATTCTCAACAAATACCAACCTGGAGAAACATTAATATCCGAGAACCCATTTGATATTGAAGCATTTCGTAAAACGTTTCAGCAAATATAGAGAGCTGCCAAAAAGAGAAATTCAAGCACGAGGTGAAGGGTCAGTTTTATGGGGTGATCAGTATGAGGCTATGAGTGCCCCACACCACGTGATCCAGTGTTGGGCTCCTCGGAATCGATACGCCATTGGGCGCAAAGCACCTTTAATGTATTTTTATTTTGTTTTTAGATTCGTAAACTTTTACCGTTCCTCCACCTACTTTATTTCCAAAACTATTTACTTTAAAAATTGAAATTAATTAGTTTTTGAGGTATTCTTGTTAATACGTTATTACTTATTAGCATTAAAAGACAATTTATGTACTTAAAATTGAATAATCGTTAGTACAACTAAAAAATCAGCTTTTGACTAACATCTATGTTATTTTATAAGCTTTAAATAAAAATTATTTTATTAGTGTAATAAATAAAAAAGTTTTTTATTGAAAATGGTCGGCGGTCGACCATAACAGGTGGGCTCTTGGTGTTACAGTGCAGGAGGGATAGTAATGTAGCGCTGATGGTGGATACTTCCACTATACCAGTAATTAAGAATTGACATACCTCGAATGTTGATTCTTCAATATCTTTATCACTATAATCCAAGAGTGAATCCAGTGAAAGTGACAATGAACGCAACTGCTGCATAGAATGTTACACATCAATGATGCATAGAGATATGGAACATTGCACAGTTTGAACCTAAAAACAGTTTGCAAAATTCATAGGATAGAAAACGAATATGCGTTAAAACACCTACTTTAGTACTCCTGCCCCCTTTTGTCTTCAGAATCAACCCCGGATGCCTAGGAGGCTCCTCAACCTTTTTCTTATCTTTCACCCTTTTAACCCTTGATTCAGCTTTACCATCCTCGACTTTTTTCTCTATCCCATCCTTTGATTTGACATTATTGTCTTCATTCTCGATCTTCTTTTTAGCAGTTTTCTTTTCATCAGCCACTTGATTGTTCCCGCCTTTATTTCTAATTTCACTTGAACCACCCATAACCTTTTGCTGCTCAAAGACTGATTGATTGGTATCTAATTTCACTTCACTTTCTTGATCTCCTGAGGCTAAATTTTCTTCCACAATAGCCGCCCCCTCTTTGTTTTCTGTACCCACTTTATTTTTATCATTGGCATCCTCAGAAGCTACCTTTTTCTTAGCAACCCGTTTAATTATTTTCTTCTTAATGGCAGTTTTCATGGTTGCACCAGCCCCCTCTTTATTTTTTGGTTTATCCCCAGAACACTCGAATTCCTTAATTACATTGTCCTTCTCAACGGTTTTAACAAGCATGGACTCTTTGGCAACTTTCTTTGTGGTAGAAGTCTTAAAAGTTGAAGGGGTAACAGATTGCACAGTACCTTCACCAATAACATCTGAGCTTGTTGCACCAGCTTTTTCTACGTTCTTCGAATCCCTCGTATCATTATGTTTAGGTGCATTTTCGGCCACGTCTTCATGAGCAACCTTCTTTTTAGTAACTTTCTTTGTAATCTTCTTTCCACTACCAGGTGAACTAACCTCTTTCTGAGTCTTTTTCCCTGAACTATTGCCTTCATCAACTGTCTCAAGCCCAGCTTTCTTCTCATTTAGGATATTGCCCTCCTCTTTTCCAGCTTCTTTTGCTCTATCTTTGGTGCCAGCTTTTCCTTTTCCAACTTCTTTAGCTTTACTTTCAATGCCAGCTTTTTCTTTGTCATTAACTTCTGATGTTGATCCAGTTTCTTTCTTCTTTTCTGTTTTCTCAACCTTTTTCAATATTTTGGTTGTTCCCGCCTCTTTTTCTGCTCAGAAGTAACAGAAATAAAATATTACAATAACCAAAAGCAGAAATGAAGTCCCAAGTCAGTTATCGTTCAAATGTTACCTTTCAGATCTTCCTTTTCACGCAATTTCTATACACAAAAGAACAAACAAAGATATTAGCATCAAAAGTCTCTTCTACAATTTAATCTAGTATCTTGTGAGCATTTGTTTGCAATGTTTTCTGATTCTTCAGTTTGAAGGTTCTTATTTTATCCTTTTATAGGTAACAAAGGATAGTATAATTACAGTACAGTGTAAAATGGGATAAGACATGTCTTAGTTCAGGACATGTCCCAAACTAAGGCTTATCACCGATTTTTATTTTATCCTTTTAGGGATGACATAAAAAACACTATACCTCTCTTTTAAGAGCATGAAGCCGTTCTCGCTCTTCAATAGACTTCTTGTGGGCATACCACTGAGCTCTCCAAGCATCTATTGAAGGCAAGCAGTCCGATAAATCAGGGATGTAGAGGACAGTGACTTCCTTGTGGCTAAAAAGTCCATCCTTCCCTACTCTGTCATAGTGAAACTGCAAATGTCCAAGAAAATTGTTTATGTACATTAGACAGTAGACACATAGGATATATAAATTAATGATGATAACTATAATGAAAATTATATTAATAAACAATAGCTACCTCAAGAAATGGATTCCAATGTCGACAGTTCTTAAAGTCAAGGCTTGTGAACTCCTTGGAATACCTAGAGATTATAACTTATTTATAGAAAGAAAGGAACATAGGAGATTTTTAAAGAAATTGACAACACAAAAAAATACCTCAAAAGAGTTTGAACTAAAGCAGATTTATCTACAGAGGGATCGTTGCCATCAACAGTGTCCCATGAACCTCCAATTGCCATAATAGAATTACCATCTTTAAGAAATGCAAACCTAAGCATATTGCAAAGATGAGGAATGCGGTCCTCATAATTTCTTTCAGATGACAGTTCCTCCCAAGCATTATGACTAAGGCCACTCATTAAAAGCATCTGAGCCGAACAACCAAATGAAAACAAGGATGACATAAGATTATACTTGTTGGAAACAGATAACATAAAAGATACCAGCATTTAAATGAAGCCTACAATAGTGATGCAGAAAGAGAAAATTGGTAGCCAGCATAAGATACGAAATGCATATAACAATAAAAAGCTTGGGGTAAAAATTACGTTTGAACATTATAATAAATCTTTACCGAAACCCAAAAGTACCAATAGGCAGACAAAATATAAAAGGAGAAAGTCATTTCCTTTCTCAAAAATCTCGCTTCATTTTGTTCCATTTCTTAGTAGGGTACAAGTTATCTCTTAGAGTCTTAGGGCAGGTCCATGATACATCATTAACAATATCAAGACTTCTTAGTTTCAGTGTTGGTTTATACCAACTTTATCTAGAGATCAAAGTATACTTTGGACTAAACAAACACATGGTAGTCATCAATTGCTCAGAGTTGAATATATCTACCAACCTTTGCATTCCACCGAGTAGTTCCGGTCTCCAACCTTACATGAGCATCAGCCAGTGCTTTAGTGGATGCTGACACATGTTCAGTTGACTTCTCCTCCAACACAAAATCATGTTCGAAACTGTTCAACAATATCAATTGGTTATATTTGTGTTCCTCCAATGTGAGACTGTCCATGGATCAAGCATGAAACTACCAGGTCTAATGACCGTTGACAATAGACATATGAATCAAAAAAAAAGAAAGAAAATAAGAAAATGAATAGATACAAATGAAAAAAAGAACATAGCAAGAGCAACAATACCTGATAGGAGTATTGAAAGGAACGTTAAGGTTTTCCCTTGACCAATTTACAACCACCTGAAAATATTTATCACTCAAGTCAATGCATAAAATAAGAAGAGGAAGAGATGTTGGATCGGTGAAACACAATGCACCTTTGAACATTCTGGAGATACGTATAACCTAGGATACCGTTTATCCATGGACAAATAATCCCTCTCAATATCCGCTACATTGGATGAATAGACCTGCATATATAAGAGAATGTATCATTAAAAATGTGTGATAAGAAGTTCCATTAAATGTTTGATGAACAAATAAACACATTCAGTAAGCACGAATGTGTAAAGATTTCGATAGATGGCATAGTTCTAAAGAGCCAAAGTCTACAATTTTCGAAGAAAATGATCCATATACGAAATAAGAAATCAGAATTTAATAAGAAATCAACAGTCGATCTTCATCGTGTCATTCAAAAACCACCTTAAACACCATACAAGTACAAATACCAGAGAAATCCTTGCAAGCGTTCAATATATGATAAACAGGGCGTTAGAGACCGTAATTTTAAGACAAAAAGACCATGGAAGTGAAGATGAATGGAAAATGCACATGGATGACAGTGAATAGGAAGTTATCTTCAGCAAAATAAAGCTCACGGGAAGAATAGAAGATCGGGACAGTCAGTATATGGAACCTTACTCCTCACTAAATCCAACAAAAGAAGGCACATCTTTTCAAAGGAAGAGGCATATTAAACGAAAAAGGCCTCTGTGTAAGGCTTTTTACCTTGCAGACATATTCTCTTCGTTTTTCTTTAACACGTGAAGGACGCCTTCAGAGTATAACAGAACACCACGTTAGTTATTAAAGCTGCAAGATACACTAGCAGCTATACATACAAAACTATAGCAGGCACAAATTAAGCAACAAATTCCACCTATGTGAAGCTTCAATAAGTGGTGATTCCAGCCTTAAAGACCTCCTAGCCATTGCTGATGACGAACGACCTCGGTCCCTGGAGCTTCTAGGAGGAGTTCTTTCAAGTCTAACTTCAGGAGCACGTTTCAGCTCCCTATCTTTATCCTTCACTTGCCGTTCCCGTTCTCTTTCCCGTTCCCTCCTACGCTCCCGTTCTCGCTCCCGTTCTCGTTCCCATTCATGTTCTCTTTCTCGATCCCGTTGTCGCTCCCGCTCCCGTTCTCTGTCACGCTCCCGGGCACGTTCTTGTTCCCTCTCTCGTAAAATCTCAAAACGAAGATCTTCCTCTCTTCGTTCAACTTCCATAGCAGATGGCACATCAGCCTTATCACCAAACCTTGCATAACTACCGCGTGTCAAAATGCCACCTGGATAATCTGAGTCAAGAGATGTGCCATGAAGAGCCTTTCCTGAAGAATAAGCCCTGCCAGGAGGTAGGCTAACTCCATAACCAGGATTCGCAGAACTATGAGAATAAACGAGATCTTCAACATCTAGCCCTGGAGCGCATAGAATTGATGGAGCATGTTGGGTTCCACTTATCCTTGATAAAGTCTGAAAATCAGCATCCATTCTCCCACCATAAGGCAAAAGTTCTTGACCCGCATGACGAACAGTTGCTGCTCTTGCAGATAGGAAATCAGCTTGTCTGCCAGAACATGTTTTGCTACTTAGTTTTCAAAGAATCAACTTATAAATGTTCACATCAATAGCTTCTTTGGTAAAGTCCTATGCCATCAGCACTATGTACATGTATTTCAATCTAAGTTATTAGTGGTCACAAGTTATGAAGACATTGAGCAGAACATAAACAAAAAAACCCATGAGCATGGTACAAATATCTTACAAAATAGCATCAACAATAGATAAAAGGCCAAAGTATTTATTTCGGATGTTATGGAGTACTGTACCTAGGACCCCCATCTACAGAAGCAGGCTGAAGTGATTGGGTAAGTAGCAAATCTTTCCGAAGCACTGTTGCTGCATCGTAACGATCATAAATATCCGTCTGTCCAGAAAATATTACATGGTCGATGCATGAGGGTCAAAATGTCAAATAGATGTACCAAGTGTCAGGAGACTGTCAGAGAATCCTGATGTACAGATTTATACAAAATCTTAACAAGTATATATCAGCAAATGCACAACCTGACGTTGACGACCAAAAGCAATTGAGTCAGCAAAACGAGGAGCTGCCTCATTTTGTAAATCTCTTCCAGAATATGAAGTGAGTCGTTCAGCATATGGGAGTCTATCCTCCAAGAGGTAGTCATTCAGCTTATCAGGGTATAGCTTTTCTCCTTTCTGGCCATACTTTTGGGTAGCTGCAGCGTAGTCCCTGGAGGCATATTTTGGAGAGTCTTGCATGGTTGAGTCATATCCACTTCGACCTTCCAAAACAGATGATCCGGCTCCTTTAACGCTTGTTGCTGGGACCTGTGATAGATAATATTAAGGTCGCATACTCTAAATGGTAAAACTCGATCACAAGATACTCATATTCATAACCATAAACAATACTGTAAGATGCTACAAGGCTTACAAAAACTTACGAAAGCTTCCAAAACAGATAAGAATAAAATAAACCAGACCCAAAAAATGAAGAACGTATAAATTTCCTATTTCTAACTGTGAAGAGAATACGAGCTTCAAACAACTATGGGATTAAAAGGTTAATTGATGATAAGTAAAAGTGCCAAAATAATCATAAGCAATTGTTTGAAAGGGTCAAATGTCAATTTCTAATATATCAAGAAATGAAGTTTAGCCCACCAAAAATATCAGAATCGACCGGCCTCTAATCATCGATATTCACAACAGCAAATAAAGCTGCATAAAGTTGGCTGGGGAAAATACTGTTCATAACAGGGTTTTATCCCTCGTGATAGACGTGACTGCATTATGGTACACCCCCTTAAATTAGAACTTCTATTTTGCCCACTCAAACGTTAACTAATTCTACTTTTTCCTCTTAATTTAAATTCTTAACTTTTGTTTACCATATATTTTTTTTCTTTGCTGTTTTTTGTGATGTGACCATTTTAGCCAGCATCGAGGCGTGGATATGCTTTCGTAATTCGTAGTTTTCATATATGCAAACAATGAAACAAAACTATGTGACAGACCTACTGGCTGATCAGACACAACATATCCAAAATACGTACATACAGATAAATTTTGTAAAACCGTCAACGGGGACGCACCTAACAAGACTCAAAACATTCTATAGACAATATAGTTCACTAACCTGTAAGGCACTATTGAATGCCGATGAACCATACGCCAAAGTATATTGACTACCATGAGCTCCAGCAGATGAGTGCCCGCCTAACAGCGCTGCTGCATGTCGTGACGGCTGGACACACCGTCAGATCCCAGTTCATCAAACCACATCAAAAAGTCAAAATACACACACAAAATCGAAAACATAACTTATCAAATAGTTAAATTATCATGATGACACTTTTTTCTCAAAAGATGTTCCTAAGAGATTTTTACTTTTTTAAAACCCTGAACATATGGTTTCGAAACAACTATCACCCCATAATTTTCCACAAGATAATTAATGCAGGTAGATTTTGAACTTAAAAGCTGTTAATATACACACACACACACATTGTATTGTTATTAAAAACATCAAAAGTACAATTTTTTAAATCTGAATTGATGATCAAATTCAGAAAAACAGAACATAATTACGGATTAAAGCAATACATACATATATATATCATACTTACAGAGTATAATTGTGGTTTTGAAGGTTGTCCGTACGCCTTATTGTTATTTTCTCTAGATGAATACATGATTTATCTCGAACTAAAATATAAAAAATCGCCCAATGAATTTTCAATTAATTAATAGCGAGAGGCAACTATGATAATGAATTGAATTTGTATGGGTTTAAATTAGGGCTTAATTTTCTAATTGGAACCCAATTATTAAGCTAATTTTAGGGGGTGGGGTTTAGTAAAGAAAATCAGGTATTGCCGTTAAGAATATAAAAGAAATTAGAAAAGCCCCAGTGGCCTTAAAGCTTCGTATAAATCTTTGACTTCCAGTGAGCCGGACCAAGTCGAATTTCGGAAATTTCAGCCTTCTATATTTATTTATTTTTTTTGAAAAATATATTTCTTTGTATATTCACCCTACTCCGTAATTACAGAATAGTAATATTACAATTGATTATGTTATATTGAAACTATTGCAATCTTCCCAAGTAAGAGATCATTTTTTTCATTATATTCTTATACCATAAGAAACCAATTGTCTTAGCCTTAAGAAAAAACTTTGGTGGCGCATAAACTAGATTGCTCAAAAACCTTCTCATTTCTAGCCTTCTAAAGGCACCAACAAGTGACAACAAGAATACATTTGAGGATTTTGGTAGTCTTCTTCCAATGCCGATTTATCAACAAAAGAAACTAGTTCCTTGATTGTTAAAAAATTGAGCACGCCAACTTTGCACCGTAAACTCACAAGACCCCACACTGATGTTGCAATTTTGAAGTAGCATAACAAGTGATCAATCGTCTCATCCCTTAGATTACATACTCCACGGAGCCTAGTACCGAAAAAGCAATTCCGATATTGGAGGGACATATAACTAGGTAACCGATCGAGTTCAAGATCATATAAATATCTAAAACTAAATTAAACTCATTAAAAATATAGATAATATAACTAAAATAATCATTGGTTAAAAATAAAATATAAAAATTGAGAATATATTTTTTTTTTATTTGAAATCTCAATATACAATACCGACACAATAAAAAGTCATAAAAATTGACAAATGATTTTTTTTAATGCTTTTAAGTTTACAATTCAATTATTATATAAACACTTTACAAACTTGAATTAATTAATTAACATAATTATCTTTAAAGTTTAATTCTCACCTCATGGAAGGTTGGAGATACTTTTCCATGAATAAAATTAAACTTGCAAGCAGTATCTATATATGTCTAGAAATAAAGTTGTCTATATCTCAACCTCTCTCGTACACAATCGATATATATTTGGATACAAAACCTGTAAAATACGACATTAAGTGTTACTTACCCACTTTTTAAAAAATCATTAAAATAATCATACAAATTATAAATCTACCGACACTTGTAAAATACATTGGTTATATAATTGATAACAAACTCATTTTTTATTTAATATACAGAATTTCAAACCTGTTTTATAGTTAACTCCTAAAAAATACATATAAATGATCATTAGTTCGTGAATAAAACAAAGATTCCCAATACAACATTTCATTAAAACATAGATTCCTAATACAATATTTCATTTTATAAGATTTAGCAGATATCATTATATAAAAAAAACGAAATCAAAGCCAAACTAGTCAATTTGGTTCGGTTTTCGATTTATTTGGTTCAATTTTATATTTTTCTTTTTTCAACTTTGGATTTATTTTCAGTTTTCGCACCCTAAATATCTGTATGGCATATCATATACAATAACTTTGCTCTATGAGTTACAAGTCATATGCACGCACAATGCGGCGACAATGGTAGTGGCGGTAGCGGAGGCGACGACGGGTGGCAAAAACGGTGGTGTCGAAAGCGACGGCGGTGACGGGTGGTAGGGGCGGCAATGATGGTGAATTAAAATAATTGATGTTAAAGGTGGTGATGTAGTTATTTTGAGGGTTAAGGGGTTTATGTTAAGTTATTTCGTTACGGGTATGTATATTAGGTAGAGATGTTATATTGGTGAATAAAGAAATAGAGTATTTTGGGTAATTCAAAGTTGTAACTTGAGAAAAGATAAAAAGGATTTATATAATAGTATGGATATAGATATAGATAATTTTAATGAAAAACGAACATGGTACCAGCGCAATGTGACAACGGTGGTGGGAAAGGCGATATAGTGGTGTCGGTGATGGTATTATTGGTGGTGGTTGCAGTGTTAAGTGATATAGGTTGATGTAATTGTGATAATGAAAAAAAATTTTAGAAGATAAAAGCTTAAAGTGTTAATTGTTAAAATAAAGGTTTAGAGTGTAAATTAATTCATTAAGACCAATTTGGTATCTTATAAAAACTCTTTCCATAGTGGGTTTTTATTAAGAGTAATTTAGTAATTCCGTATATAACTATTGTGTAACTATTTCTAAAAATGGGGGGTGTGATAATTTTTATAAAGGGGTATCGATGATTAATTCTCCTAATTAAATGGCATAAAAATTCTTCTAAACATTATATGAAGACAAATGGCAAAACCAAAAGATTAAATTATGAAAGACGAGCATGGTACCCGCGTAATGCGATGGCAATGGTGGGGTAGGCGGTATAGTGGTGTCGATGATGGTACTATTAGTGGTGATGATGGTGTCAAGTGGTGTAGGTTGATGTAATTGTGATAGTTAAAATTTTTAGAAGATAAGAGCTTAAAGTGTTAATTATTAAAATAAAGGTTTAGCGTGTAAATTATACGAGTAATTCATTAAGGGCAAAACATAAAAAGTCAAGGAAAATTGTAATAATTCAAATGTAGAATTACCTAAATTAAAAAAGGTCATTTCTTTTATAAGGAAGTAAAAATAATTAATGAAATACACATGTCATAAATTTAAAGTTTTAAAAGAATGGTTAGGCTAATTTTTAAAAGGATGAAACATTTCCCAACTATAATTAAAACTATATTTATTTATTCTTTTTGTAGACAAAGGTACTAAAAGTAGGGGTGAGCAAAAACCGAACCAGAAAACCAAAAACCGAAAAAAACCGAAAAAATCAAAAACCGAACGAAATCCATTGGTTTGGTTTTTGTTTTCCAAAAACCGAACGGATCGGTTCGGTTTTCAGTTTCATATGCCAAAAAACCGATCAAAAACCGAACTGATACCATTATATTTTAATTTATTTTATATTTATATCATATTACATTTATATTTATTGCTTATAATTTGTAAATATGTTAATATATTTAAACTTTTTGTCTTTTTAATGTACAAATCTATATAAATTATATGTTTTAAATGAAAACGTACAATTAAATCAATTCGTTTTATAAAAGTTATATCAATTTTAACATCTAAAAAGTAAAATTAGTTACTAAAAAGCATATCTTTTTTTTAGTTTCTATATCATAGTTTTTTTGTTAATAATTGAAAATTAAATATATAACATCATAAACAAAAAAGTAATATTTTTTTTATTTAAAAAAACGAACAAAAACCGAAACCAATCTAAATCGAACCAAAAAACCGAATCCAACAGTTTTGATTTTTTATAAACTGAATTGATCGGTTTGAAGATTGGTTTTAGCCAAAAACCAATCCAAACCGACCCATACTCACCCTAACTAAAACTGATGGAAACAACGCTAACTAGGATCATATCACCAAACTAGTTGGGCTTTTGGCCCCCATTAAGTGGAACTGTGACAAGTGTAACATTAAAAAGTCTTATTGGGATTCTCACTTTTCCTGCACCTCCAAGATCTGCGCGACCAAAAAATCTTTTTAAAAAAGGCCTTCAAAGTTCAAACACAAACACAACCTCATTCAACTTCCACTGATTTTGGTACTCTGTTTTCCTATTGGCCCAAACCCCACTATTTTACTACACCACTAAACACACATCCTCTCAGTCCTCAAAAGCACATAAAACTTCACACAACAGCAGTATGTGGTGTGATTGAGCCATTAGTGAAAAAAGGCCAATAAAAACCCCCCCAAGAAAACTTGAAAAGGTTAAACATTTTGAAAAAACCATATATATTTTCTAGTAAAGCTTAAAACTTTATCAATTTTTTGTGTATATAAACTACCTTACTTGTCATTGTCAGCATCAATTTTTGGGATTTTGATAATATAGTTTCTAGATTATTGGATATGAAGGCTTTTTGCATGTGGGTATGTCCAAAAAGGTATTGTTAGTACTTATATTGATGATTTAAGATTTTTTGAAGGTGGGTGTTTGTGATTTTGAGTTAAAGTTCTGATTTTTGGTGTGAAGAATTTAGGGTTTTAAATTTTGGGGGTGAAAATAGTTGCCAGATTCCTTTAAGTTGGAGACTTAACGCTATATAACTATAACAACTTTTTCGGGTTTTGGAATAGATACCTTTTAGCTAGAGATTCTAATGGTATATATGTATACTTTGTTTTTGCATATAATGACTAAAGAATAATATAGTGTTGGTAATTAGTTAGTGGTATAGGAATTATGGATTCGGGTTTTCACCATGATCAAACGTTGAGCTATGTTCCAAACCGACACGCTATATCGTTCCAAACGAGTGCTGTAGATAGTACAAGTGAGATGATCATGATGGGGGATTATTATAGGATGAATAGTACTTCAGGCATGATGTTTTCGGGTAATTCTGATATGGGAAATAGTGGTTCAGGATATGCGCAATATAGGAACTCTTGTGGTTCTGTTATTTCAGATTCGGTCCCGGGGTTGAAACATGATGCAGGGTTGGCTGTGGAATGGTCTGTTGAAGAACAGTATAAATTGGAGGAAGGAATTACCAAGTAGGTATCTTTGTTTCATGTTTAAATAAAGTATATATGTATGCTCTGTGTACTTATTAGTTCCGTATATGTTCTGGTTAATTGATGATCTCTCTAATGTTATTTTGCTGCTAACATGATTTAGTACTTCTGAATCTTATGGGAAGGGTCCAGTCCTAGAGGCAGAATATATGCATATATTGATGATAAATTAAGATTACATGTTTCATGTTGTTTAACCTAACTTGGGAGACTCCCAATTTCATCACATACAAAACATATATCCTTGTTTTCACGGAAAATTGCTTTTTGGTCATTTTATCTGATAACTTCTCGATAAAAGTATTTTCCAAACATTCGTACATGTTAACATCTGATTATTACAACTTTAAACGAGCATAAGAATATCCAATGTTCCAATCACTACCTTTTACAACTTATTTTATTGCCACTAATGACCTGGATCTAGTTATTCAATATCACATAATCTTTTCTATACCCTGCCCCCTCTCTATCCTAACTTGAAATAGTGTTTCTTCTTATAAGTGATATTGATCGATGTCCCGATCCATGGTTGGGTTATATATTCATTTAAGTGACTACCAGTATAGATTTAACGTCTAAGCTCGTTAGCTCCTCCAAATTGCTACCCATGAATGACTAATTTCTGAGTTTATGTGCCTATGACTTTTTAAATATATGTAGGTATGCTGATGTACCCAGCATCTCGAGGTATATCAAGATTGCTGCTACATTGCGTGACAAAACTGTTCGAGATGTTGCCCTGAGGTGTAGGTGGATGACGGTGAGCTTGTTACTCGTTTTTCTTGGTATCTTGGTTGCCTTTTAAATAAATATATTAAGATATCATCCTCTTTATTATACAAATTTTCAGTATCAATAGATTGTAATGTTGTATCATATTTCCTAGTCCTTCCATCTCAAAAAAGTGCAACATTTTCCTTCATGGAATGTCCTAAAATAAATGCAATGTTTCTTATTTGTAAATTTTATTAAATTTCTTCTTTGGCATATGAACATTCATTATCAAGTATTCATATTGGTCGACAAGGTTCATCAATTTTGAAGGTCTTTTTGATGTTTAGCTATGCTCAGCCGGATTTCGAATTCATTTTATGTCGTAGATAGAATTGTTTGCCTAATCCTCTATGAATACAGCAACCTTTCAAGCCCACGCAACTTGACCACATCCATTTTGACCCATTATTCAATGCACTCACTCTGCCCATTTTATGATCTCTAACTATCATGGATGTCACAAACATAGAAGCTGAAATCGTACCTCCTTTTCTAGAGCTGTTCAAAGTAATATGTATAGATAGAGTTCTTAAGTGCACAATAAGATCTTCAGAATGTGACTTTTTATCAAAAATAAGGATGATCAGTGAAAAAGTAATACTGTAATTTGAACTTTGGAAGACAAAATAGTGACAGACAGTGGCAGAATAGATGTTTTTCTTACCAAAACATGGGTTAACACATTTAGCCAATTATCAAAGTTCCCCGTGTAGATGCTTACCACGATGAGATATTTTGGCAGAGTAAACGAAGGAAACAGGATGAGCTGAAGTTCGGGAGGAAGTTAAAAGATAAGAAGGTATGCTTATTTCCAACTATCAGAAATGATAACCATTCTGAAAATGCTTGTCTGTATTGTAAACCTATGAAGAAAATGCCATATTATTTGTTCAAACAGCGCAAGTAACAAGATGTGCTTGAATTAATAACACTAACATAATGCCCCTGACGAATGATTTATATGCAAATATTTTGACTGTTGCCTCATGTTTTCCACATCAGAGAGTAAGATACAGTTACAATTGACACAATGATCCACTAAAAAAGCATATTCTTATTGTCATGTTTCAACAGGATAAATTGGTGGAGTCACTTTCAAAGCCTAGTATTTCATCAATTTCAACTTTAAATGTGGCTCCATTTTCTGTATCCATGAACAATCGGTTTCAGAGTGGCCCCTGTGAAGGTTAGTATCTTCCATGTTTACTAAGTCTCGCATCTTTTCTTTAAATCTTTCGCTATTATCTAATTTACATGGAAAGTAACATGAAATACTCTGTAGGCTCTAATGCTAAATCACAAAATAAGATCTACCATCTAGTTCCATTACTTTATAGTTTTTGCAGAGGTAAATAATCTGATTGATGGTTTGGCTCGTTATACTAGTCGAAGATGTTAGAAAAACTATATGAAAGAATAATAGTCTTTTAGGAATTCTATATGAAAGAATAATAGTCTTTTGGTTGATTGATGCAGCTTTAAGCATCTCCACAAGGCATCTTTTGCAACAAAACAACCAAATTTTTGGTCAGATTTCAGCTAATATTTCTGCACTCAAAGTAAGTGTTTTCCTCTTTTTATTAAAAAAAAAATGTTTTATCAACCTGTTTTTGGAAGCTAACATTTTGGTTTATGTCATGATAGCTGCAAGACAATGTTGATCTTTTTAATCATGCCAAGAATAATATAACTGCCATCTTAAATGAGTACGTGAGAAGTTCAACATTTTGTATTTCATCCATCCCAAAAAAAGTCCAATTTTGACTTCTGGAACTTGAAGTTACACAGCCTTGCTTTAGTTTTCACTAATCAAAACATTTTTATTATGGTTTTATATGTTCAAATGTCCATATCACGCTTTTATTGGCAATTATAAACCGGTCAAAGGACAAGTTCAAAAGTCAGACATGGACATTTTAGTTCCTATAATAGGCTATTCGTTAAGCTCACGTCTTTTTAGTTCGTGCAGCATGAGATACATGCCAGGACCACCACTGCCTGTATCGTTAAATGAAGATATAGCTAATACCATTCTGCCGCATACAAGCCAGGTAACCAAGCCAAACAATCAAATACCTAACAGTTGACTCTTATTTTTCAACTGCCTTTTGGGTAATCCAAGGATTAATTAGTTTATTATTGGTGATGATAGACAAGGACTTTTGGCTCATCAAGCAGAACGCATTTGAAGCAAGAGCCAGATTATTGATATGGAGAACCATTTGGTTGTAACTTGTAAGTAGAGAAGTCAACCTATTGTAAATAATATACTGATTGACCCTTCTGGGCATAATTCTATATACATGTATCGGTTGACCATTGTTTCCATGTCAACTAAATACAAAAACTTGTAGAATGATGCCATTTTTGGAAAGCTAATATGATTGATTGGCTTACTGCTTGTATTATTGCGTGTCTTCATTTCTTGTAATATCTAGTATTCATATCGCGTTTCCACTCAACTTAACATTCATAATTGTTTATCGAGTTATATCCAACATCACTTAATTATGTTTAAAAATCATGACACAACTATATTAGCAAAAGATTCCAATCAATGATAAATATGAAAGAAAAAAAAAACTTTACTTCCTACACAAATAAACAGAATAAAATTTCACTAAATTCGACCACTTAAGAATCATATGCTTAAATGTTCGTCCCTCGGCAAGCTCTGAACAGTATCTGACCATCGTCCTGGTGAATGATCGCTGCTATTAGATGACACAATAGCTGCTTCTGCTCTCGTTTCCCGAATCATCCTCAACACCTCCTTCATCACCGGTCTATTCTCCGGGACAAGTGAAATACAAGCCATGGCAATGTTCAGAAGAGCTGTAAGTTTCTCCTCTGACGCCTCATTCCCAGAAGACGTTGGCTCATCACCTGACTCTGTTTCTTCTTCTCTTACTGACTTGACCCATTTAGGAATATCCGACCCGTGTTCCATAACAAGGTCCTGGAATGGAGTTTTACCAGTGAGAAGCTCCAACAGAAGAACACCAAAGCTGTAGACATCCGCTTGTTGAGTGAGCGGTTTTCTGGGGTCACGACATTCTGGAGCACGATAGAAGAGAGAGGAAGCGCTTGCTTCTTCTGGGTAGTCCGGGTTTCTGAATGTCATCAATCCGTAATCCGTAAGGCAAGATTCAAAATCGGAGCCTAAGAGGACATTTGAGGATTTCAAATTTCCGTGGGTAAGACCAGGGTTTTGGTGGATGTATAAAAGCCCTGTAGCCAGGTCCTCAGCAATCTTGAGACACGATGTCCAGTGAAGTGGCTTTCCACCAGCTGATGTTCTTGATCCTGCAAAACCATATTAAAAATGTAGTTTGGAAAATTAATCAATGATCATACAGTAAAAATTCAATTGAAATGACATTCTATACTCATTAGTTGTTAGTAACTGGAAACAATTTATAGGAAGCATCTTGCTCTTAGCAAAATTCTATCCAGTGTAACTTCAAATACATGAGCATTTTGGGATGATCCCCGCTCGCTAAAGTTACCAGCTCCCCCATAATAGTCCGATTTTTCCTCCATAATAATGACGGGCAGACAAAAGTTACTCAAAGTCCTAGGATAACATGTGGATCTTCCCTGGGAGTTCAAATCGACGGCAAGGTTTGGCACCTATGTATTTGTGTATTATTATCTATATATGTCACCACCATATTGCACACGCACTATTTTAGTTCTAGTATAAATTAGAATACAGTATGTCCAATGTTCTACAAATGTTAAACTTGTCATATAAAACATTTGCAATTTTAATAAAATAATATTCAACGTGTGTGGAACTTTGGAGAATTTCCTATGTCAAACAAACTAACATATTACACAAATTGTCACATCAAAGTAATTACAATGTTTATATATTATAAAATCCGAGTTACCGCAATCTAAGGACAATGCATGTTGCTTGTTAAATGTTATGTATGATTTTTATTTTTGGTATTAAAATCAAAACCGTAAAAATGTAAAACACAACAAAATACATTCACATTTAAAAGAATATAAAAATAGAATGTTGTCGGTGGCCTAAAATTTTCACAAACCTTTCCTATCCCAAAGGAAATATCATACATATTTATACTTATATATATGATCATTTTGAAAAGATAATTTTTTAAATTTTTACATATTTCATTTCCATTATATTTTCTATTCTTACCATATAATGTAATTCAGTTACCTTTCAATATTTGAAAGGATTAGAATTAGAATTCTATACATCTCTATTTCTACACACTACATACCTAACTCAAACCACGAACATGGCAAATTAAGCTAAACGACATTGCAAGTTCAGCAAAACATGAAAGCCGAGCTAACCCGACCACCATACCGAATTATCTAAACATTGAAAACTTGATCAACTAAATTACTTGAACTAAAACAAGAAGTTAGTCTTTGCGGCCACATTAGTTCACTTAGAGTACAAAAATACGATTAGGATTAATTTGCTTGCAAAACGAGTTCAATAGTAAAAAAAAAAAAAAAAGTTAAAAGTACTTACCATGGATGAGCGAGAAAAGACTGCCATTGGGGAAATAATCGTATACAAGCAAGCGTTCTTCCTTAGCATGGAAATAGGCTCTAAGTGGGACCAAATTTTGATGTCTCAACCGTCCGATGACGTCCACGTGTCTCCGGAATTCCTCCACCCTTGGATACCTGGCATCCTTTAGGCGTTTCACCGTAACAATAAACCCCGATTCCATCACCGCCTTATACGTGCTGCCCACCGTCCCCCTACCCAATGTCTCCGCCGACGCTTTCAATAAATCTTCTAAACTATAACTCATTTCCGGCGAGTCTCCGCCACCAAAAAATACCAACTTCCCAATCCCGCCGCCGCCGTCATCGCCACTGGTGTCACCTGTTTTGCCACTGCTACTTGCTGCTCCGGCGGCGGAGGGTGGCGCCGCCGCAATTTCTGACTTTTTTGTAGCTGTCTCTGGAGACTTGTTTTTTTGTGTCTTTTTGATGCAGAGCGCTAAGAGTGTGACTAACAGGCATAACAACAAAAACCCACCAACGGAACCGGCGATTATGGCTATTTTCTTGATTTTCCGGTGACGGTGTGATTTCCCGGCCGTTAGAGGTGGGTTCGCCGGAGAAAAAGATGGGGTTGGAGTAATGTTGCATGGGATGTTGAATGCATCACCGCAAAGATCAACATTGCCGGAAAACGACGTAGAGTTGAATCTGACTAATACTGGGGTCGCCGGAATTTGGCCAGAAAGTTGATTGCTTGACAAGTTTAGAAATTTCAGGCTGGATTGGTTTAAAGGTGGGATTTTTCCGGTGAATCTGTTGTTGTCGAGGTAAAGAACATATAATCTTTGTACATTGAGTATTGACGACGGAATATCGCCGGAAAGTTGGTTGCTGGAAAGCACAATGGTTTTAAGGCGGTGAAGGGTGGTTAAACTAGCCGGAAAGTCGCCGGAAAAGTTATTAAAAGAAAGAAAGAGAGATTTAAGATTTTGTAAGCCAGAAAGATTTGGGATTTTGCCAAAGAGTGAATTTTGTTTAAAGCTTAAAACTCTAATTTGATCTAATTCATTTAATATTCTTGAATCTAATGTACCTTGTAAATTTTTATTTTCAAGAACAAGTTTTGAGACTCTACCATTTAAGCATTCTTTAACACCATCCCATTTGCAAACATCACTTCCATTCCATTTAAGTGAATTTGTTGGATCAATTGATGATTTTAACCTCAAAAGTGATTCTTTATCACCACAAAATACACATTGAAAAAAAATTACCAAAAAACAAAGACGGTAAAAAAAACACCCATTTTGCCTCATCTTATATGGGTCCAAAAAAAAAAAAATATCAAATAAACAAGATTAAAGATCCATTGGGGAAAAAAGATACTCACCTTTTAAATGAAATTTGAAAATAAAGCGGAAAAGATGACACTATAAAATGTAGCTACTTCTTGTGTGTGTGGGTGTGTGGAGGGGTAATGAATAGATGTATGATTGGGAAAAGAAAAGATAGAGACAAATAAAGGGAGAGATGATTAACAACGATTTTCTCCTAAATTAAATGGCATGGTCAAAGGGTTTTGGATTTTGACTAAGAAAGTCAACATCTTTTCATCTTCAAGAAAACAAAAATGCATCTGGCAGCAAGAATCAAGAACCACCGTGGAAACTGGTTCTTGATATGCAGTGAGAGATATCTATTGATCAAATAATGGACGGATGGATATGTGTTTTTGTGTTTCTTGATTTGCAAAGACTCACGGACAGATGGATGAATATACACGTGAAGTTAATCAGAGCTTAGCAACTTCAAGAAATACTATATTCTCTTTCTATACATATAGATACATTTTGATTAACAAATTTGGAATTCAAATCTTGGCTTACCATAATCAAATTTATTGACTAATTTAAGGCTTTTAAACATTAAAGTCATTTTATTAAAATAAACTATATTGCATGTCTATATATATTTATGATAAAAAGAGGACAAGTAATATATGATAATAAACTGTAAAGAGATGTGATGAAAACAGGTGAAGGAATTTAAGAGAGTTGGATGGATGTAAATAGACTAGACCATTAAAGTGGTTCATAAAATCTGTACCAGGATGAGCCAACCAAGACAACCGTCTTCTGGTTCACAACCAGGACCAGCAAGGATGTTTTTATGTGTGCTTTTATTTACTCTTTTTCACTTTAAACATAAAAATATTAATTGATAACTGTTAGTAACAATTATATCCTTTATTAAAGAAAATGGATGGGAACAGTAATCATTAAGATTAAAGATAAAAACTAGATTTAGCAAACTTTAAATATTGGGATTAGTTTCATGAAATGTAACTATCTTTGACCGAATGTTTATAGTAGGAAAAAACTAAAGTTGTGTGTATTGTATGTAAGCAATCCGAAAAAATGTTTATTGTATGTAACAAAATATACGTGGCAACCATATACATGTGTCACTTGTCAGATTTTAATTGGTTGAAATGAAATTTTTTACATACAATAAACATTATTTTGAGTTGTTTACATACAATACACACAACTTTAGTTATTTCCTACTATAGACATTTGTTCAAAGTTTCTTACATTCTAGGAAACTAATCCCAACAACAATATGATTAGAAAAAAGTTGTTCATGCATTCTTAATAGGGTTTTGTATTTAGAAGTGTAACGAACTTTTACACTTTTTCTATTGCATGAATGTAACTTACACTTGGTGCATTGTAGAAAAAAACTTTGTAAAGCTATTCAAATAATGTAACATTTTGACAAGCACCAATTGAAAAATTACACTTGCTAGCTCATATAATTTGCCACGTATACACTTTTACATTATTTGAACAGTTTTATAAAGTTTATTCCTACAATGCACCAAATCTAAGTTATATTCATACAATAGGAAAAGAGTAAAAGTTTCTTACACTTCAAAATACTAAACCCTTCTTAATAAATATATATAGGATGTCTTGGGTTCGACTCCATCTTGTTGACCTTATATCTTTTAGCTTGGCTTCACTAGACACCATATACTAGACTCCATATTTTATGCTATGTGGTGGAATTATGTGGTGATCAAGATTGACCATGACAACCTCACAGTGCATATAAATATAGTATTATTTTTATGTATTAATTTAGTTTTTGAGATAGTTAGTGATCTCAAACTGATTTTATTTAGTTTTGTAGTTTAGTTTTACCATTGCTAATATCATAAAAACCATTAGGCGACCTAAAATTGAAAATCCTTACTCCAACACTCTTGATGCTTAACTCGACTAGTATAAACCAAAATTTAAAATGGGGCACATTATAATAGCTTCATAAGTCAAGTATTTAAATACTTGGATTACGAGGTTAACCTTTCTTTCTTGAGTTAGAATAATGATACGACACTCAACATTTACTTAAGTAGCCCGAGTTAAGTTGTAAGTAGCAAACATGTTAGCTTAATTTGACTTGTTTAGATCCTTGATAACTACGATCTATAGCCCATTAGCCCGAGTTAAGCTGTAAAGTAGCCAACATGTTTGCTTATTTTGACTTGTTTACATCCTTAATAACTATGATCTATAGTCGGTATTTATAACATTTTTTAATTATCTTGAACATCATTAATTCATTAAAGTTCTCAAAATAGGTGTGTTTACACAGTTAAAAGCGAATTTACCTTTACCATAAGACATACCCGAAAGGTTGCTACGCACTAACTATAGAGAACACTATACAATCTCTATAAACATAACTAACTGTGCAACTCAACAATCATATCCTCGGCAAAGTAGCAACTATTACAAATTAATTCCAACAAGTTATTGCAGGCTTGCCAGAGCAGTGAACTTCATCATCACGTCACGTGCAATTTCACTCCCAAATTCATATAATTACATCCACGTTATTTATAACTTGGTGGTTCCACCTAATAAACATAAAAATAACATTCTATAACTTATATACCCTGGTGAGTTCACCTAAACAATTTATTAATTGGTCAATGGCTCACCTCAAAAACAATTATCAACACATAATTTATAGATAGCTACAAATTGTCCATCATAAGATTACAACGCTACAAGTTGTCTCGTCCATGGTAAGATTAATATTTAATTATAACTAAGGCTGACAATTTTGATACGAAAACATGTTAACATGACACGACATGTTCTTAACAGGTTTCGTGTCTTAACAAGTCAAGCCTGTTAAGATTCGTGTCCTAACAGATCAGACCTATTAAAATCCGTGTCTTAATAGATCCGGACCTGTTAGGATATGTTAAGACCTGTTAAGGTTATATATATATATATATATATAATTTACTAAGAATTGATTATTATGATTTAATATATGAATTTTATAAGGTAAGATGTCTATGAACTTTTGTAATGTAAGGATTATTATCGTTATATAATAGTTGATATTTGTAAGAGTTTTTGTATCGTTAAGGTTTTTTCAATATTAGTCAAGAATTCAACAAAATATATGTTAACAGGTGCACCTGTTAATTTTCGTGTCGCATTCGTGTTTGAAAAAAATGACACGATTAATTAACAGGTCGTGTTCGTGTTTGACCTTAACAAGTTCGTGTCTTAACAGGTTTCGTGTGACTTGTTATGCCAGCCTTAATTATAACTCATAATGGACTTGAGAGTTACACGATCCTTTAATGGTTTTATAGATAAAGATTTTCTAAAATTAAAATCAATCTTACAAGTAAAATTGAGATCCTTGACATTTAGATTAAAACTAAGAGTCAAAATTCAAATATGACTTTCAAATCTTCACTTTTGATTCTAATTAAAGGGTTGGCATCTACCGAACTTTACTAGTGAAGTTATTTGTAACTTTTTTATGGCTTTTAAGTTTTAACAAATGTAGTTTGACTACTTTGACCCCTTTTTCTTTTTAAGTTTTAACAAATGTAGTTTGACTCAAAATGTTCTATTTCTCATTTATCTTTTTGAAAGGGCTCGCTCTTTTCATAGAATGATAGAAATATATAATTGTTGCTAAAAGAAACACATGTAATATAACCAGGGGTATGTCTCCCTTCCCTCTACTTTCTATACAGATCGACCCATATATACTTTAGCGCATATATACAGAATATTTCTTGAAAGTAGTTATGGACATTTGTACTTGCTTTAATACTTATTTGTCAGTTAACAACTGAAAAGCAACTTGGATTACACATGATGTAAAAATAACAAAAAAAAAATACGAAGAATAATAAGGTACCAACAGATGTATGAGTTGTGACCATCCAATGGCCATGTGTTTCTAAGTTTTTCTTTTTCTTTTTCTTCTTGTTTTGGTCCCTGTAATAATTTTGAGTAATTCACTTGCATTATTTTAATGTCGGTTATATTAATATGTTCATCTGTGTGGTCAAAGTCACGTCACATTGTCAAGTATGGGAGGGACCATTTGGTCGTAGTTTGTCCTAAAAGTTTCATATAGATATGAATGGCAGATAATGTACTTATATTGGACCCAAAGTCGATCTAAATTATTCTACATATATAAAACATCAAGAAATTTAGCATTATCGATCACACTTGGTTACCTTAGAAACACATGGCATTGGATGGTCACAAATGCAAGCATATATGCATGGTAATGATCACAATTATTATCGCATATATTACAATGTAAATGCAACTTACAAATATGCAAGCCTATCACATATTTTGGGTGTATTTGTCGTGTAACTTGTAAGGATGTATCAGAGCTTTAATTAACTTATCATTTCATAAGCTCTACCGAAACTTAAAAAAAAAAAAAAAACTTGGATCAAATACATAGGTTAAGGCTCCAATCCTTACTCTTTGCAAGGCCAAAAGTCATTTTTTTAACTTAGTTAGAATTCGAAAGTATATTCTCTACCTTATGTATGAGTAAGATTGTTTATATCTCAACATCTCTCTTATACCGTCTATAACGGTATTATGACACATAACTCATGTCTAAAGATCTACATTTGGTGCTACTTGTTTATTAAGCAGGCTCTATTCATTAGTTTTGATTAGGTCAAGTCATGAGAAGTGATACTTTAGTAAATGGCCCCTCTTAGGGGCATATCCTGTTGAGTGGCAGTTCAGTCAGCAAATGACTAAATCTTTTAAAAAAAAACTATATAAGCTAAATCTTCTCATATTTGCAAGTAATCGGTACCTTAAAAAAAAACACATTTATATAAAGAAAAAATGCTCGAAATTTGTAGCATGCCCTTCTAATGTTTTGAAAATGTTAGTGACCATAACGTTTCGGCATTTTGAGAGTGCTGTCGCATTCCATCACGTATGAAATTCATATTAGGTCTCAAAAACGATAGGTTGTTTCAAACTTAGTTGAGATTTCAGATAGATATTTAATTCAACTTAAACTCTTGTATATGTATGGGTGCACACGTGCTAGAAAGCACCAAACATTGTTTAAAGTTATATTTGTAAGGAATTAATTAATAAAGGTATTCAACATTAGGGCCATCTTAGGTATGAATTGTTCACAATAATGTGATACTAGTAAATTGCGAGTGGTTGGCTAGCTAGTCTTTTGATTTTATATGTATTGGCTTTCCCTTCTTGTATATTATAAATTAGTGTAGTAAAAGAAATCATTTTAAATGTCCTCTAACTCTCTATGGACTAAGGATTTATTAACAGATAGTTTAAGTTTATAGTTTATTTATATATAGTTCTTAACTTTGTTTAATTGAATTATTAGAAGAAAAAAATAGAAAGTGAAGGTTTGGATTTGGGAATTGATATCCGTATCAAACATTTTGATAAATTTATTAAACTGTACAAACTTTATAACATACAATACAAGTAATTCATGCATAACTTTAATAAATTAATAAAAACAAATGATATAAATGTCTATCTCCCATTGGATTTTGGAAGGGAGGGGCAGCATATATAGAGTTGGGTTCACGTTCTAATGATGTGGCCAACATGTCATGCCAGTTGTCACTCTGACATTACTACTCGTATTTGTTTTCCTACTTCCATCCAACTTAACTTTACTATCCATCTATCTCTTAGAAAAAAATAATTTTGAAACTCCCATGTTTGATGTTTTAACAAGGTATGCTGAAAACTAAATTCAGATATAAGACTATTGATCTATCTAATATCACACCAATAAATGCATGAAAATTTATAGAAATGGAACCAGTTAACCCAAAGACCAATGATCCAACTATACATATATCCAAACCTACTTTCTATTTTCAATAACAGTTTGGTGTAGATATTAAAAATGTAAAATTATGGACCATGAAATTGTATAATAAAACTTTTGATGACCAAGGACAAAACAATGTAATTGAACTCGTTTATATATATGAATACTCGAAGCTATTTATATGTTACATATCAATAGATGTTTTTTTAGATGTTTTTAACTTTTATTTTTACTTGTGTTATTATTTGAACCTCTGGAATTTTTTTATTTATGTATGAAGATGCATAATTATATATGTATAACATGAAAATTGAAATTTTATCATGATTTTCAACCGGAAACCTTAGTCCTGGATGTGGGTCATCCTACATAACCTTAATTCCAAAGAAAGCTTATGTGAAATCACTTTTAGACTATCGTCCGATTACTTTGATTGGATGCATCAAGAAGATCATCTCCAAAGTCTTAGCAAACCGTCTCAAGAAGATTTAGCCTAAGATTATATCACCCTCCCAGTCGGCCTACTTAAGCGACAGAAACATCATATATGGTCCACTAATGCTTAATGAAGTTATATCCTGGTTGAAGAGGAACAAACAAGAAACCTTTTGTTTAAAAATAGACATCGAAAAAGCCTTTGACTCATTGAATTGGGATTTTCTAATTTCCATAATAGATCAGATGGGCTTCCCACCTAGATGGCTTCTTTGGATACGTGGGATTCTCTCATTTACCAGGTCTTTTATCCTAATCAATGGTTGTCCTACTCAGGAGTTTAATTGTGAAAGGGGGTGCCACAGGGCGACCCTTTGTCACCATTCCTTTTCATAATTGCAATGGAGGCATTCTCAAACATCATGCAACGTGCCTCAACCCTTGGACTGATTTTGAGTATCAAATTACCGAACCATGGTCCCAACATTCATCACTTACTTTACACAAACGATGCCATTATCATTGGTAAGTGGTCTCCATCTCATCTCAAGAATATCTCGAGAATTCTAAGTTGTTTTTACCTTGTCTCTGGGCTCAAGATCAGTCATCACAAATCTCACTTCTTCGGCATAAATCTCACACCTGAGGTTTGCAACTCATCGTGCGCCACGCTAATGTGCAAATCAGGACAATTTCCTATCACCTACCTGGGCATAACTGTGGGTGCCAACATGAATCTCGTTAAAAACTGGATCCCAGTTATAAACGAATTCGAAAACCGAATTTCATAATGGAAAGCCTTTACCCTCTCCATTGCCGATCGTATTACCTTAATCCATGCGGTGCTTGACAACCTTCCCTCATATTTTTTCTCCCTGTATAAGGCCCCGATAAGCTTCTTAACTAAACTTGAGTCAATTCGAAGGTCTTTTTTGGGGGGGGCGGGTCTTCTTCCAACAGGAAATTTTCGTGGGTTTCTTGGAATAGGGTTATTGCTCTTGTGAATGCGGGCGGGCTTGGGTTGGGCAGTTTAGAATTTAAAAACCTTTCCCTCTTGTCCAAATGGTGGTGGAGATTTCGTAAAGAGCCACAAAGTCTTTGATGTCAAGTCATTACAGTCATTCACGCCACTTCGAGGAATTGCTCTTTCTTTCCGTGCAGTTCTAATGTAGTGGGAGCTTGAAAATCCATTGCGGGTTTAAGCTCCCACTTAACCCGGTTTGATCTTGCTTTGGATAGTGTGCTTACAGGTACACTTGGCAACAACAGTTCTATCCGTTTCTGGATCGACACCTGGTCTGGCGTCACTCCCTTTTCAGCATCTTTCCCGGAGCTATACAAGTTAGAAAAACATAAAAGTTGTCTGGTTAAGGATCGATGCACTGGTAATGGACGTTTTTCTTTATGGGAATGGGCATGGGCATGGATCAGACCTCCTTCTTCACCTTTAGAACTTCAGCAGCTAGAACTCATGTTGTCCCAAATTCAATCTACCAGGTTATTGAGCTGTGAAGACTCATGGCGTTGCAATCTGGATACATCCCATGGGTTTACAGTCAAATCAATGCGATATAGATTACAAAATGCAGCCTTAGGCCCAAATCAGTGGGCTTTCCCTTGGAATAAACTGGCACCATTAAAAGTTAACATCCTTGGCTGGCGACTTGAAATGAATCGTGTCGCCACCTTGGATCAACTCACCAACAGAAACATTCCTGTAGCATCTACCACCTGTTCGTTATCTAATATTCGCGAAGAAACAGCGGATCATTTGTTCCTCCAATGCCCTTTCGCTGATTCACTGTGGACCATCCTATCCTTATGGAGCCATATTCCTGATCAGTAGCCCCAAAACATTCGAGAACTCATGGACTTCCACAACACATGTGATAACAACCCAAGGAAGCGACTAATATTTCAACTTATCATCTTAGCTTATTGATGGGTAGTATGGAGAACTAGAAACGATTGCATCTTCCAGAATAAATCTCCTTCACTCCGCTTCGCGGTAAAAGAGTTGAAAGGAACTAGTTTCCAATGGCTTTGCAAAAGGTCCCCATCAATAGTTGATATTTCATGGACCCAATTGAGTAGTTTTCGGTTTTAGCTTATGAAATCTCCTATTTTACAAACCTTGTATGTATCTTCTAGCCACTTGCTAGATTACATATCAATAAAAGTCTCGTTTTTAATGTTCAAAAAAAAAAGAATTCTTGAAATATAACTTCACTTCATTATTGTATATGGATTTAGATCTTCTATGATAAGTAAAGAATAATAGATTTACTCCTAAGAAAGGGTATTTAATTTAATTTTTCTCTGTTAAGAGCATCTATAATGGTAGGTTGGTCAAAAGGTTTTTTATACTAATAAGTCATTAAAAAGTTTTTTTACCATGGGGAAAGATAGTTTTTTTCATCAAAAGGTTGACACTTTTTTTAAAAGATACTCACTATAACTACATCATATTAATATGACTTTATCTAACATTCTTAATTTAATATTATAAATTGGTAGTATGAAATGATCAATAAAAAAAAAATTTGTTTTGATGATGGGGAAATAATAAAAAGTCATTAATAGATTAGTGCCATTGCTGTAAACTATTTTTTCTTCAACTTTTTTTTTATATTAACTATATATTCACAGATCTTTGTGATTACAAGCGATCAACACCACCATATACAAATACAAAAAGGTGACAAATATTGATTACAGTATACTATAGTTCACCCAATCTACACTATACTTTTTCTCCACCTAAAAGGCTAAAATGAGTGCTTTTGTTTTTCATTCAAGTTAACCCTATGCATTTATAGATGTAGACTTTACTCCGTATTAACTATGTACAATCCACATGTATCAAAAAGATAATATGACTACTAAGACTGAATTTAGTATAAAAAAAAAAGAAGATTAAGAGTTCAATCTATATTTACGTTTTTAGATTTATTGATAATCGTGACATGGTTCATTAAATTTTACGTCTGCATATTAGGGATGTGCACAGGTCGAAACCCGACCTGATCCGGCCCGAACCAAGATCACCCGCGACCCGCAAGAGCATTAAAAATGGAACCGCGAACCGACCCATGAAGGTTCGGATTGGTTCATTTCGGGTCGGGTTTGGGCGGTTCTCAGGTAGGTCACGGGTTCCCTTCACATTTTTTCGGTTTTTGACTTCACCTGACCCGGCTCGACCCGAATCGTCCAACCCGTGATCCGCGAATGCACTAAAAACATGACCTGTGACCCGGCCCATTAGGTTTCGGGCATGTCGGTTCAGACCAGTTCCGGGTCGAGCACGAGTTTTCGGGTCTTTTGTTCATCCTTACTGCATATACATGGCCTTACTTTGAAAGAAGATGAAAATATAATTTTTTTACCCTTTTTACGTGAAAGGAAAAACTTTACTCTTAAGAAATAAGTTTAATTAATTACTCTTTTTTAGCATTAAACCATTTAAATTATGACTTCAAGATTTATTAAACCATTTAAATTATGACTTCAAGATTTATGAAATATAAATATATTTATGAAATAAGTTTGATTTTTACAAGAGATAGTATCCACGCGTTGTGGCGGTGACATGGTGGGGGTGATAGGTCAAGTCATAGAGTATGATAGTCAAATGTCTTAACCGTACGGGCTCTACAATTGGATTTAAAAATATCGAATGATATCTCTAATGAAAGATCATGAAATTTTAAAAACACCCATATAATTTTTATAACTTATCGATATACAGTTTTTGAAATAAAATTTTTTTGAATGAATTAGAGAAATAAATTAGTGAATAAATCAGTGGAGGAGAGAGAAAAAATAAACGGTTAAGATTTGAAGAGAGGAAAAAATGAATGCTTGAGATTTAAGGGTGTTATAGGTATATTATGTAGAGATGTTTAAATTAATAAATAAAAAAGAATGATAAATTAGATAGTTCAATTACTTAATTGGGATTTGAAAAAAGAATCAAAATGTTTTATAAGATAATATTAGATATTAAATATTTTGTTTAACAGCAAGAAGAGTAATATTTAATTGATAATGACAATAAAGTGTGGGAAAAGGGCATGCGAAAAGAAGCCAAAACTGAATGCCCTGGCTTTGAATATGTCGTTGCACGCATTATCACATGTACACGGGCTTCCCATTGATTAGGATATGATGCTTTTTGGCTTTTTGGGCTTCGTTTAACTGTTTTTTATATCTTTGAGCATCATTCAAACCAAGAGAACTTTTTGATACAATCAATTCATGTTTATATTACTATTGCTTAACTACTATTAAATGAGCTACTCAAAAAAAAAACTGCTATTGGGTGGCTTAATTGTTAGACATTCGGTTCTTTTCAAAAGATATTGTTTGTAGAAATGATTGGAAAAGGTCACAAAAATACCGGAGTGGTGGAATGGATACGTACATCTGAGTTAAAAAGACTCGTCATATATCTTTGGATAACACAAAAGAAAAAACCTCTTCCATATATCCGTTTATTGTTGCCGCTTATTTGATACAATCAAATACAACAAAGCTCGAGCTCATTGATGATGCAACCGGGTCATATCAAAGCTGGATTCAAATTTAAAGTTGAATGTGTCTTGAAAGATCAACATGGATCGACAGACTAAATAGCATGGATACATTTAATATTTTCACATAGATGTAGCTTGAGCTTGATAGCAAATAAGATTAAAGCCTATGTCTTATAAGTATCTGTATTTGTGGTTTTGAGGTTCTTACACAAGTGACATATATATTTTAGACAACGACGATCTATGTCAAATAAATATAGATGTTCATTTAAAATTTTATTTGTTTTGTCTTTGAACAGTGACACCTCACTATATAATAGTGAAATAATACACATACTCTAACCCCCAATACGCGCCTGTGACTTGAGGTATAACCAAGGACGGAGCCAGAACTTTTTTTTGTGAGGGAGCAAATTTAAAATTCTCTTATTATATTTATTAGAGTCATCTTTGAAGAAAAATATTTTTTTAAAAAATTGATCCTCATATAAGAATTAGAAAAAATGGACCCTTAAAATAATTTTGTGTGAGTCCCAGTTATGGAAACTTGAAATTTGGTCTTTGCAATTTTGGAGAATGTGTTGACGGAGGGGGTTATGTCATATTAAAAAATATAAAATAAGTTCATCGAAATAAATGATATACAATTTAGGCTCTACGTAAATTTTCACTTGACTATTGTAATTACTATTTTGCTAACTAGTGCTCATGTGATACTAGTTAAGAAGCATTTAATTAAGCATTTAATAAAGTCTACTTTCTTAAAATATGATAATATGAATTAATTATTCATTTAAAAATAAAAATTGTTAGGTTGAATGAATACATTAAATATAACTTTTGATGAATAAGGAAATAATGAGTTAATTGAATGTTTCTAAACTAGTATATTAGTGACACTAGTTAACAAACCCGGGTTCAACCCGGGCGTTTTAACTAAATTTATAAAACTATAAAATATGCATGTAATTTTTGTTATTAATTATAAATCGATATGGAGATGATGAATTGAAAAATATAATAATTATAAAAAAATTTAATAACATAATAGTTATAAAAAAAATTCTTTGTTTATAATACAAGATTAGGAACTTTAAATAAGTATTTAGTGAACTATTTTTAATTAAAATTATTGTAAATTATTTATGACATCATAATTAAAATAAAGACCTTTTTAAAAAAAAAGGTAGACTTGCCACATCACAATTTTTTTTAAAATACTTTTAAAAGACAATTGTCTTTTATTTAGTATAGAGATTTGAAAAGAAAATAACATTTTCACATACAACTATACTATTTATCAATGTATGATACATTTACCCAAACAAATAAAACATGTTCTTCAACTTTTTTTTTTCAACTCTATTAAAAATCAAATTAACTCAAGAATTTTACATTACCAATAGAGGATTTTATCTCAAAACTAATGCTTCCAATATAAGTAACATACTTCCAAAAAGAGACGTATGATAACGATGATGACATTTATATGTATCTTCTGTTTATTTGTATTTTTTAAGAACAAAATCACGAATATACCTTTAAAAAGTTATATTGTATCAAAATTAGAATGAGACAGTTGCCTACTTGCATACATTGTCCCTATTGTAGAACCATCCCTCGGTATAACGAGGATGACTACAACCAGTTGCTACAACCTTCATTGTCTATTTTATTTGTTGATCACGTGGTTTGAGTAAGATCAATCTATTGCCAAACAATCAACGTCATCGTTGATTTGTAGAAATGATGAAACTGGTGCAAATTATCGCCTAACATTAGTATTTATATCTAAAATTATAGTAATATAATATAATATATAATTTATATATATATTTTACATTTGTGCTTTAAATCTACTATATGTCCTCAAAAAGAGTAAAAGACCGAGCTTAAATCGTATAACCTTTTTAATCTGATACTTGGGCTTTCAGTTGCTTTTTACTTGATAAATGTATAGTGTAATTATTACTAGTATAATATTAAGAGGGTGTTTGAGAATACCTGTAGATAATCTGAAAAAGTGTTTGTGTAAAAAAGTGATTATCTGCTATGAAAACGCAGTTTTAAAGAAGCATGTACCTACTTGCTTTTTCAAAACGCAGTTTTGAAAACGCATAATCTATTTTGAAAACGCAAAATCTGTTTTGCAATCTCAATAACAAACACCTCCTAAGTACCGTGAAATTGACGGGAAAAATAAAAGTTATAGTTGTTTGGTTTCAATCGTAATTCGTAAGTAAAATCATATGTAATGCGTTTCCTAAATCATATACTTATCTTAGCTTTCATATGTGACAAGAACTAAAGCCATGACACTAACCTAAATATAACCTTCTTTGAACAGAATACAAATGAGATCATTGAAATCATAGTGAATCCTCTGATCAAAGTAACTATATCTAAAAAGCATCTGACTTGCCTGAAAATTATGGATGCTTGTTCTGTTGTTCATATCAACAGAAGACCCAGTTACAGATGTACTTCCAGAGGGTGGTTAATCAAATCTCCGAAAGATGAATATAATGATTTACTATATGTTGATATAGTTCTTAGAATCACGGTTTGCAACATCCATAAAAACATTACCAATTTCTTTTGTCAAGTTCGAACAAAGGATAGGTGGGTAAAAACTTTATATTCTCATGATTATGAAGTGACATCTTGATACTAACAGCTGATACAGAACAATATAGAAATGGAAAAACGACAAGCACCACAATTACACCGATTGGAAAGTTACAATGGCTGAGTTTCCGAAGCCCGTTTACGAGCAGCAGCTCTCTCCAGTGCCTTTAATCTGTTGGCTTCTATGCGGGCTTTTAGTTCTTCCGACAATTCAATATTGTGAGAATTTGTTGTCTGACTAGGCAATTCTTTTTGCGTAGAAGTATCAGCAACGGTAGCCTCATCATTCAATGGTCTAGATGGTTCCTAGTAACATTGAGAAATAAACAAATCAGACATGCTAGACCAAAAGTCAAACAGATAGATTTTAGTACAAGTCTTGTCAGGTAGCGTTGACACTCGACAGAGTTTATACATTGTACACATAAAGAAATAACGTTATATTCATACAGTTATATGGACTTACGTTAATAAAATTACAAGAAAAAATGTAATAATTTATACGCATCTCTCTTCGGGTCTTCGGGCAACTTTTGAGACATCCAGTTCTTATCATATTTATGTAAACTTTGAACTTCAAGCCAATTTACAAATAAATGGTTTGAAAGCAACTCTAATGCCAACATTTGGTCAAGGCATGACTATTTGATCAAGTCATCGATACAAGTGAGCCCTAACTTTTCTATACAATAACAGAAAAGTAGGCAACTCCATTTGGCAACTTCTTTAATGATAGAAGTGAAATTCAGCATAAATCTTAACTATACAAGTGACAGATGCTGATAAACTCAACTATGTATTCAGCTATAATGGTGAGAACAGAAACTATACTTACATCAGTAATGTTTTCATAGATTTCCTGAAAGATATTGTGTTGGAAATCATCTGTGCCATTATTTGGCATGGTATCTTCATGTTGAACGTTCGGTTCCTCTATGTCGTTAGCATCTGCACAATTACATCAGCGTAGCACAAGAACATCAGTGTTTAAAGTCCCTATGCTTGGCTAGTACACGCCTGACGCCACAATGCAAAAAACTAATGGCTTATATCTTTAGTTGACCAGATTGTAGTTTCTTGCTTCATCATTATGACTTTTTAAATAATGCTGCACCTAGAGACTAACTTGTGAAGTTATACCGAAAGACTATCGCTTCACACAGAATGGCAGAGATTTGGCAGTATAAATGTACCTTAGGTACATATCAAGCAGGACATCAAGAAATAAAAATAGGAGTGTGACGTATCGGAGTTTTATTGGACAGCATTTCATAAATGAAATCTTAAACATAACTGCAAAATTATCAAATGTGTAATGTACACTTGAGCAAAAAAAATTAATTAAATAAAGCAAGAATCATGCATAGATTAGATTCTTATGAGAGCTGTTAGGGAACTAGTAGGAAAGTACCTTGTTCATGATTTGTGTTTTCATGTGGCTGGGGTGTTTGAAGTAGCTCGGTTGGGTCTCCCCCATTTGCAACTTTTTCTCTAAGATCATTTATGCATAGCTGTTTTAAGCCAGTTGTTTCAATATGAACGTAAATACCAGTTTTGCAAAATACCAAATTACAATTACATAAACCATAACAGATGCAATATTTTCCTTGTTATTGATATGTAGTGGACTAGTGCTGTCAAGTAAATATGCTGATGACCAGAATCATGGTACAACAACTGTTACATCAAGTGTTTTATGTGTATTCACAATATATTTTCTTTTCAAAAAACAAAAAGAATGTTTTATGTCCTACATTAACTAATTTCCTTAATTACTACAGTTATGCAACATATGCATAACCCAATGTATTGAACTTGAACTTCAAGCATATCCAAATTTGTCAAGATTTATACAGCGCTTCAAGTATCAATGGCTGTTAATCTTTTATCAAAGTTTTTCTATAGTTCTGAATAATTGATAAACAAAACTATAATTATTAAAGACGCATAAAAGATTCAAAGGCTCCTCGGTGCCTTCAAGTGAGCAACATACATGATTTGCAAACAAATTCAAAAGAAAAAGAAAAACCATTAAAGAGACGACAATAATACAATAGTGAAGTATTTCACATTTCACCTTAAACTGTTCAAAAGTACAGATACTGAACTTAGTGAAGCATCACCAATATGAGTTTAGATTGGCTTATAAACATGTTCCAACTCTAACTAAAGATAGATCGGCAGACATTATTCCTAACCTCAGTTGACAAATTATATTCAATTATCATATGCTGTGTAAATTCCTATTAACCTTGTCAGATTATTAGCGACCAACAACATTCTATCAACACTTGACATTGAAAATGGCGTCATGAAACAAAGGACATTCAATCAACATTAGCAGTGTAAATAACTAACACATTACCGACCAATAACAGTTCTTAACAATAACAGCAGTTAAATTAAAATTAAGCTATCCTTGGTTACCCTTAAGCTATTTCCATTAACCTCGTCATCTTATTATCCAACAACAACATTCTATGAACAATTGATATTAAAGACGGCATCATGAAACAAAGGACATTCAATCAACATTAGAAGTGCAGATCACTAACATTCAATCAACATTATAAAACTTCAACAACACATTACCTGCCAATGACAGTTCTTAGCAATAACAGCAGTTAAATTAAAGTTAAGTTGTTCTCAGTTACCCTTAAGTTATTCTCTCTTTTTGCAGCATATTAGTATTTTATTGAGAATTGCATAAAAAATAATGTGTACCAAAAAGAAATGTCAAAACTTCATGTTGCTTGCTGCTTGTACCTCTGACTGTAGGTTTTAGTAGTGTGAGTTTAGCATATGGAATGAGACTTGACGTATTAAACTTAACGTAAAAAAAACCTTGCAAAAATATGTGGTTTTACTCCCATGATGAGCAAATCCTAAATATGTATGGATACTTGCCTTACGAAAAAAAAAATTTGCCAATCTTTATAGGGCATTCAACTTAGGTTATTGAACCAATGTTATGACAAATGTGATCAGAGTTATGATATGTTTGCTACTTCAATAAAACTTTCAACATTCGGCAGCTATTAAAAATTTTCAATGCTCTAAAACTTTCAACATTAACTACTAAAGATTCAAAAAAACACAGATGAGATGTATTCTAGGTCAATAAAGAAAGATCAAGATGGAACTAAAGAAAATTTACAGGACATTCGCATTTTTAACGACATAATTTGACCTAAAAACTTAAATCCCATAATGTATAAGAAAAACTGGTAATCAAGCTAAATAAAAAATGGTATCACTGACGAAGTAAATAATCCCTAGAGATAAGGTTAACTAACATAACTACTTAACTAGGCTAATAAATGTAGGAATAAGTAACTCAATTCACTTAAGCTCAGAGCATGGCTTTTTTTTTAATGTTTAATTAAGTGATTTATGCAATTCAAGAGAATAGATTGACTTAAATAATTACGTTAAAAATTAACCACATGATCAATATTTATAAACTCCAACACACATTGGTTTGTTCCTTCAATATGACTTCAGATTCAACAATCTTAGATTTTTTAGTTAAAATGAATCCATATCAAGATAGCAACCTAGAACAATTAAAATTCATCTTCATTTTCATTTACACATTGTGCCACACATACCCGACCAAACCAACCCAAACTGAATTTATACCAGATATCTATTTAACTTGATAGGAGCATTCAGAATTAGGTTTTATAATGACAATAAGAATCATCATCTTTCATACTCCTGATAATAGCATATAGTATATACAACTGATAACAACCAATCATATGTTGTATTTTATAAAACTAATGATATAAACATGGGAAAATATGTTTTACCTTGACACGTTTTGAGCCGCCAACTTGTTCTACCTTGTGAACAAACTGGTTGAACGAGTAGTAGGGAATCAGATGTGAGTGCCATTCTGAATACAAGCTTAGTAAATGCCCCAGATCACTTGTCTGCATATTTTTCATGCAGTTGAAAGTTAACACTTTTTATAACTATAGAACCAGTATGTTCAGCAACACAACTGATAACCACCACAAAAACTCCATGTTATATCCTACTATCCTAGTTGCTAGAATTTTACTGCATGCCAAAATCAAGGTATTAGGTTTACATAAATTGCAGAATGGATACTGTGATATACAAATTTTTAGGATGGAGGGGCTACTGGTATTCTTTGTGTACTTTTTGGAAGGATAATTAATGAAGTATGTTTACTACATTAAAGATTGACCTGTGGATGAAATAAAATCATAAATCAATATAAATCATGTATAAGCATTAGTGTTCAACATCCATTTAAAGGTCGTGTGCCATAAAATTTAACCATGAACTTCAGATTAATAGATCGGTAATACGTTTCAATCGGTTCAGGAAAAAAAAACAGGTATTACCCATATTTTATTGGTAATATTAGAATTTTAGCATGCCAACTTTTATGGTTTCATAAATGGTCACGAAGTTGAATCAACAAAATGGGACATGTTTTAAAAAACAATACCATGTGTCACTGGATACGCAACTTAAGCAATACAAGTTCAATTAAGTATAAGAAGCATGTGTTTTCATACTAGTCCATAGCACATTATTAAAATGTCCATGTATGAGGAAACCACAATTCACGCTAGTGCAAGATTGCAGAGTAAGCATGAGAAAATCATAACACAACAGAAAATAGTACACCAAGAGAAGTTTGCTATTATCATGCCTTAATTCAGGATGTACCACTTATCCCTAAACTTAATCATACTTGTGTCTAGTATCTGATTAATGGGATATAATAACTTATTTAGACTTAAAAGTTCAAACTTCATGTTAACCTTTTTCAATCATAAACTAAGCTCCTAGTTAGAAGATAGATCAACAAGACATCATTACTTTATCTCCTTTTATGAACTTGCATAAAACGTTGATTAGGGTCAGCGCTAAAAAGCCCACACCTCATGCCTAAAGAGCAATACGTGGAAGATAATGTTCAAAAATCAAACAGACTCAACAATCTGTTAAAGAGTGTACGCCCCGCTGGCAAACAGTACCATCCTTTATCCTCTCTCACTATATATATACATATATACTCAAACCCTTAGATATACAGAGTATATGTATATGTGTGTGATATATAACATCTCCCACTTACATCTATCTCACACACCTTTTAGATTAGGAAGCTCCAATAACAATGTGTCAAATCACCTTCCCATCCCCGCCCAATATGAACGTTATCGCCCTTTCATCCCCCCACACACTTCCCCTACACCACATCCCTCAACGAATGTCATTGGTTGTCAACCACTGTCAAAAACTATAGATGACTGAACAACAATACCCAATCTCGTCACATGCGGGTTCAGGGGCAGAACTTAGTAGGGCACCCCCTGAGATTGCTAACTTTTGTTATATATTTTTTACATTGTAATTGCTTTAGAGTCTTGGACCCCCTGATTACTTAATCATCTATGGGTAGAAAATTTGCTCGGGCGAGACAATCATACCTCTATTTATGAGTTGAAAAATTGCTTCGAGAAAGACCTTTAGCAAGAGTATATAATAAGAAACAAGTGTCTAAATATGTGTAAGGATATAAGAAGACAGATAGTGTATGACAATTAAAAAAAAAAAAAATTTTAAAAAATAGCATATATGGGGGTATAAAGTATATAAGTGCTTATAAATGCATAATAGCATATATATGAAGTGTGTAAAAATAAAGGCCTATCCTGAGCATATACGAGAGTAAGGGTCTAATTGCGTAAGCATGTAAACATATATATAACAGTAAGAAAGAAACTATTAGACCCATTCTACATAAGTGTCTTCATTTATACCTATAAAAAGAGGCAAACAACAAAAATTATATATCACATGTAGAAGCATAATTCACACTCAATATTAAAAAAAAAAATGATGACTTATAAGCACTTAATTAAACATGTAGATACATCAAATGGAAAATTAAAAGTTAAATGGCTACCTCGTGACCACGGCCACGGAACTTGAAAGCCTTTGGAAAATGCCGAAGAACGAAGCCGAGACCGTCATCGGAAAGAAGCAGGTCAGGAGTAAGTTTAGGTCTGGTTTTCGGAACCTTTTTCGGCTTTTCGACTGGCTGCTTTTGAGATGAAAATGATGTACCGCCGCTTGATTTAAAAGGATGAGAAGTTGCAGCAGGTTTGTTACTAAACGTATCGTTGTTAGGGTTAGGGTTAGGGTTTGATGGACAGTCACGTGACCAGTGTCCCGGACGGCCGCACTTGTAACACCCGGTAGGTGCTGCACCACCGTTGGTTTCCATTTCTCCGATCTTAGGGTTTTGAATTTGTTAGATCTTGGGTTTGGGAGTGCGTGTGATTTGAGAATGGGATTAGGAGATTTGTGAAATGTGATGGAGGGATTTTGGCGGGAATATGGATTGGGGGAAAATGTATGGGCGGGATATTGAAATGTATACATCGAAATCTCAGTTTTGTTAACTTCAAAAGGAGAGGGCCGAGGGGGTAAAGCCGTAAAGGGCTGATCCTAACTACAATATCAACAATAACCGTACCCAATTCCTGAGCAGAGTATTAAAAAATAAATTGTCGACAGTCTTATCTTCATCAACAAAACTGACAACCAAAACGACCGTCTTTGGCCAAGCAACTCAAGCCCCATAACTTCTAGAGGGTTCGTGGTGGTGGCGTAACGACAAGTACTTAGATAATTGATGTAAATAGAGATAAGGTTTATGAGAATATATTTTTTTTAGTACAACTTGATCTGTTCATATAAAGAATGAATTTGTTCACATATACAATTAACATATGAACATCAAATTATAAATTACAGACAGTTCTTCCAATTTAATTAGTTCTCATATGAAACTTTTCTATGTAAGTAGATAATGAATGTATTTTAAAGATTAATGATGTAAATATATGATCTAGGTGTATTGGTCATTTACATATCAAAAATTGTAACATTTCAAACACATTGTCTTTCAAAGAAATATTACATATATGAATTTGTTTTATTTAAAATACTTGAACTTAATTATAGATTTGGAAAAAATAAAATAAAATTGTTGCAATTTTAGTAGTGAATTGGTTATTGTAAAACAAGTTTTAAAATAAAACTTGTATAATATAATATCTTGACCGTTTGACCATGATAAAACTAACGCATGAAAAACTATAGAGCAAAAAATATATGTACAAATGTACGAAATTTTTATGATGAACAACAATTTACAATTAAAAGAAAAAGTTGATGTATTTAATACTTGTTTTATTTGTACCAAAATTAATTTAAGGTTATCCGACACCTAAGTTACACCTCACATATTAATTTTTTACTATTTTTTTCTTAACAAATAAATTATTGGACCCCCATGAATTTTATAAATTATGTAAAATTAGTATGTGATTATTTTTCATCTAAGTTTAAATACCCGACAACCTTATATTACCATCCCCTGAATATTGTATGGTCACCATGGTAGACCACTCTATATGGATTATTTATAATATAAAAATACTCGTAAAGCACTAGCGGATAAATTTTTTTAGTAATACATATAAATATTAATAGATATTAAAATATGTATGGATTTCGGTTCGGTTCGGTTTTAGGAGTTGGTTTTTACATATGAAACCAAAAACCGAACCGATATGTTCGGTTTTTATAAAACAAAAACCAAACCAATCCATTTGATTCGGTTTTTGGTTTGGTTTTTTTTGGAGGTTTTCGGGTTTCGGTTATTCGGTTTGGTTTTTGCTTACCCCTAATGTTTGGGGTTCAACCCGTGCATCCGATTTTTAGATTTCAAACCTTTTTCTGATAAAAGATTATGGTTTTACATTTTGCCTCCTGCATTTTCATTTGTTTTTTTGATTTTGAATCTAACATTTTAAATTAAAAATTTGTCCTAAAATTTTAATGGCATTTTTGGTTTTGTATTTATCATTATTTTTTTTTCTTCGTATTTTTAATTTTGTTTATACTTTTAAGAAAATAAATTACATATCGAATATTACAAAATTTTAAACTTGATTATGTTTAAAACAAACTTTTGATAACAAACTATTTAAAACATGTTGATAAACTTTTGAGCATGACTATTTTATTGCTCTTAATTGTATTTTGATTTTTAAAGTTTTTTCTTTTTAAATAGTTAATATATTTATCCAATATGACAAACTTTTAACTTATTATATTTTTGATCAAAACATTACAGAGTTTATATGGTTTTTACTTTTGTAGTTGTTTTTTTATGGGTATTTAACATTTTGTCTCTTTTCAAATTTTTGATCGAAACATAACAAAAATAGTGTTGTTTTGGTATTATCTTGGAAAATAAGAACAAAGTCTCGTGGCAACGCGCAGGATGAACTCCCTAATTTAAAGTTAATAGATAGATTTTGGGTTTTTATTATGTGACATCTCTAGTGTATGGGTTCCTCAAGTTTACACTCAATACTGGTGGCCCGTAATTAGGGTGTAAGAAATGAACTGGAAAACCAAAAAACCGATTCGAACTGCGTGATCCGAAACCAAAAAAACCGAAACCAGCAAAAACGAAAACAAAAAAAACGATGTGTAACGGTTCGGTTACGATTTTCAATATTCATTACCTGCGGTTAATCAAACCGAACCGAATTTTGATATATACTACATATAATCATATATATGTATATTTACACATATATGTATTACATGAATACATCATTTACATATCTATTTAGCTAAATTTTTGTATTGTTGCCTAAAATATTAACAACTTTATTAATTTTCTTTCATAAACTATGATTAGTTTTGGATATTCTAAGTAATTGTCTTATATATATACTCTTTTTAAGAAAATTTGTTAACTTTGTTTAAAATATCTCTAAATATATTAGTAATACCATATAGAAGACATTTTAAGTAATAAATCATGATACTTTTAAATAGAAACTTGCATTGCATAGTTAGAAAAAAGTAATTCAAAATTAGATGTAATGTATATTTATTTATAAAATAAAATATTAATATAGTTAAATACTATTATACATAGAAAAATTAATTAATACAATGTAAATTGACTTTTATAATTGAAAACTTAAATTTTAGATCAGCATAATTTTAATAAATGGTTAACCAAAATTAACCGACTTTTTCAGGTAACCGATTTTCGGGTAACCGAAATTATCGGTTCAAAATATCTAACTAACCGAACCGAACCGAAACTCAAAAAACGGTTCGAAATTTCTAACTAATTGAACCGAACCATTTACAGCTCTAGCCGTAATACAAGGGCATATCGTATTGATGAGGTTTTATGGTTTGCAAAAAATGGACTTTTGAAATAAAGTGCTTGTTTGTTGTTAAACTTAAATAGAATATAACGTTAAGAAAATGGAATTTGGGGTGGAGTTTATCGGAGATGTTTTAGTAGAAAACTAGATTATAACCCGCGTGAAACGCGGAAAAACGTATAAAAAATTACATTTATACGTGTAAAAAGCTAGCAAAATGTTATAATAAATACTTAAAAACTATTTAGAAATGACATATTAGTAAATAAAATAAGAATCATGAAATAAACTGGTTGTTTATTCATAAATCAACCATAGTATAAATATAATTTTAAAGACTAAAGTTTGACAACGGTTTCTCATCCACCTGACAAGTGATTTTTAGTTTTATGTAATATTACAAATGATTATATTTTTAAAGATTATAACATATAGTGAATTGAAAGCTAAAACAGTTGGTCCAATGCATGGAGGTAATTAACTACGTATAGTTTAAAACTTATAAGGATTTACGGTATCCACAAAATAGTTAGATATGCAAATAGTAGTGGTTTTGTAGAAACTGATTTTATGCCTATGATCCACAAGCATGTAATCTCCGAAGCCAAGACAATTTTAACCCAAATATTCTAAGATTCCTTGAAGGCATCAATGCCAGCCATTATCGAATACAAGTTGATCTGCCATGATATTATATATAGTGATATGTAAGCAAATATGTAATCTTTATTATGTTAATGTATAGTTGATGTATAATATTCATACATTTTTCATATCACGATAATGACTGTTTGTCACAATATCTCCTATGAGCTATTTCGGTGCACTTAGCTCTAAACAATAACAACCCTGTTTTTCAACCTTAATCATATATCATCAAGTGTATAATTATACTTCATAACATAAGATTAATTTAAACCATAATCCAATACAAAACAATTTTGTTATTAATTATTTGTAAGAAAATCAAATACGGAAAATAAACTATGATGAAAAATGTATCATAATATTAATTGACACAAATTAAGCAACTGAAAATATAATTAGTAATACTTATTAGAAAATCAAATATTTGAAAAGTTATAAGATGGATCGACATAGATTTTTGAAATAATCATTATTTGTTAATAAATCAAGAAAGCATATTTTTATTAATAGTATTAATCTATAAGAAGATTTAGAAGAAAAACAAATATAAAATCAAAAATAAAATAAAAAATGATTGTTTAATAAATAAATAATATGATTAGAAAAAAATATATAAAACATGCACCTAAACAACAAAAGATTCTACTCCTTTTTTATAATGGTTACATTCGGTTTTTTTTTTATATCTAAGTAAATATATTGAATTAAATTAAATTAAATTTATAAAAGGCAAATGACATAAGCAATTTAATCTAAAGGTTTTAATTAAATATTGAATTTCATCAAAAGGTCTAGATTTTTTCATTTATAAATTAAGATTTCTCTTTTTTTTATTTATAAATTAAGGTTTCTCTTTTAATATATATGTTAGATTTAGATTACCCCGAATATTGAAAGATCTGACATGAGGATTTAAGTTAAAAAAACTCACAAAATAGATCCACGATTTAACCAAGACTACCTGCCTTTTTGTATTTTAAATTCTTTTTAAGACAAAACAGAGTATTGTTATCATTTTCATTGTAAAGCGTAACATTCATATTTGTCTTGATTGCTAGTTTGGTTATGAAAGACATAGAATACATCGAGATAATTGGACCCAATTGGCCAATTTACAAAGCAATGACCTAAACTCACTTATGTAACCAAATTATAAATCAAAACGATACTGATTGTCAAATATCTATACGGGCAAAAAACAAGCAGTCTAGCTCATATATTAGTACAAAGCCGAGAAATTAGTACAAACGATAAAAATAACAAGTAGCTGAATTAAAAGTTAAATGTGTACAACAAAATTCAAAGTCATCCATACAAGATATCCAGGGTCTTGCTATCCAACCAATCAATTATGAATTTGGCAAACTAACCTATAATCTGTTACGAGTATTAAAGTTGGCAAAACATTTGAAGTGTTCGAATGATAAAACTTAGTGTACTTGCATCTTATACTTGTGTTAAGTTAGATATATACAAATATTTAAAGAACTTGTTATGTAAAAAATGACAACTACATTAACTTTCATGGCGACAAATACTTTTCGACGGTTTTTTGATTATTCTTTGTAGTGTTTCATAATCTTGAGCGATATTCGGGAATCATAGTCCTTAGATATAGGGGAATGGATTAATGTAACACCCCAATAATTTTAAGGTAATAAAATAACCCCCTTTTTGTAGTTTTGACATTAAAATAAGTTCCTAATATTTTATTTTTGATTATGGGGTTAATTTAGTCGGAACGTTAACGGATAGCGGGTGTTTTATCATCAGAAATTCTAGATGGGTCGTGGCATCCATATGGAGTGCCAGCCACATATCCTTTCTTCTTCATCTCCATATTTCTTCTTAATTCAAAGAAAACCTCAACTAAATCCTTCATGCAATACTACTAATTTATCCAAGAATCATCATAACAATAACCTTATATGATCAAGAAATTGAAAAGCTAGGGTTTGAGTTGGAGTAGTGGTGGTGGCCGAATTATTTAAAAAAAAAGGGAAGAGTTTGTGATTTGAAAACCTTAATCCTTTATCTTCCATCATTGAGGTATAGAATTCTTAACCTAATTTCTTTTTCTTTCTTTGAATTAGGGTTCTTGTAAGGTGAAATTGGGGATTTTGCTAGTAATGAGTGTCTATATGAGTTTTTCCCCAAAATTCTTGTATATTATGATTGTGTCATTGAGTTGCATGTTGAAATCTTTAATAATGAGAATGTTAGTGGTGAAACTCCAAATAAGGAAATGGTGACCTTACTAGCTATATGATGATGTTGATGATGATGATGAATCCTTGGGTTAATATGAGATTTTGTTAAGTAAGCAACTCAATGACTTAATGGGAAGGGTTAAGGTTAGGAATGCTAGTGAAAGGTTGGTTTAGCTATAGTGAAATAGCTAGGAAATGTGAATGATGTCTTATATGCGCATTATGATATGTTGATAGGTTGAAAGCTTGGTTTTGTGCATTTGCGGTTATCTTGATTATTTGTTGTGTCGCGAAGGAGGTGAGTATACTTGCATAAATTGTATATTCGTCGGGTCAATTACCATTCATGTTGAGTGAGTCCATGGTGGTAATTGATTTGGCGTTAAGTCCCATGTTTATGGTTGAGTTTGATTACAGGCCTAATTGGTGGCCATAGGCTCATGTGGAGCATCTGTTATGTTTTAATTGTGTGATTGTAATCATTTGCTTATATGGATCCATGTAATGCCTAGCCCAAGGGTGAGTATTATGGATATGACACGACGGTGTCATAGTCCATATGCAACAGTCCCTTGAGCATTGCCCTCCTTCGTCTATATGATATTATGCAAGCATATTCACTAAGCATTCGCTTACCTTTCAGATGTTTACCCTTTTGATTATAGGTGGTTCCGGAAGAAGGAACTAGGTTTGCTTGTCTCGAAGAATAGAGAACGAAGTTGCTAGGGACTGTAGATAGTTGGAAGGTATCTTGGCTATTCTCGGATGAATAGCATTATTTGGTTAGAAACCTAGTTGTCCCTCTTGACATTGGCTCATGGTACATTTTTGGTTGTTATTTGGCCATATTTTGATATGTTTGTAAATGGTCATGTTCATGTCTTTTGGAGTTGATAAGGATAGTTGGTTTGGTTGTAGCATGACAAATGGGTATTCGACCCAGATAGTTGCGTGGTCGATCTTGGATCAAACTAATTTGACAAATATGAATGTTTTCGGATTAACTCTCTTACTTTCAATTATGGAATGTAATTTCTTATAATTTTGGTGGTGATTCAAAGGTTTTGGTTAAGTCTTAGAGTGGGCAAAGTTTAATGTCGTTGGGTGTTGGGCCACTGCGGCGCAGTGGGAGCGTGCCGAGCCCACTGCGGCGCAGTGGAATCCCACTGCCAAAGTTTCTTTTCTTCCCACTGCGGCGCAGTGGGAGCGTGTCAAGCCCACTGCGACGCAGTGGGGGTTCTTCCAGTTTTGGCCAGAGGATTTCCACTGCGGCGCAGTGGGTGTACCCGATCTCACTGCGGCGCAGTGGGGCAAAAAAAAAAAAAATAACTTTTTGTGTTTTCGAGTCGTGTCGTTACAATTAAAGCATCTCATTTCCAGGTTAGATTTAAAAGAGTTTTGGAGGCTATTTGTTTCATATGGTGATGGTCGATCATTTTGGAAACATAGAAATCAGGTTGTTCACAGGGCTATCAACGACACGTGCACTGACGCTTTTCATTTCATTGTTTCTATGTCATATTGTTGGATTTTGAATCGTGATAAAAAGTCTTGTCTCTCATGGCCGACATGCTTTTGAGTCCTTTCCTTTTGTAACTGTAACTTTCCTTTTATTGCTTAGCCGTCTTGTCGAAACATTTTAATAAAAAATTATAACAGTTTAAAAAAAAAAGGCATTGTATTGTGAAATTTCTGTAATGAAAAAAAGGTAGGATGTGATTGGAATAATATTGAATTTCTTTTAAAATGTACAAGGATTGATTTTCCAAATTTAGTCAAGTTTGGAAAGTGCGATCCGACCTCACAAGTTGCAAGTAACGCTCCTTCCTAAAAAAAGTAAAAAATAAAAAAATAAATAAGTAACTACTCAGTGCCGTCTTTAGTGAGTTTTGAGCCTCAATACCTCGACGGTATATGGAGAGGTTAAGATGTAGTCAGACCTTACCTCTACCTAAATAGATAGACTGCTTTCAGTTTCTACCTAAATGGTAGAAAAGGTCCTCCAACCTTTGCATGAGATGAGGATCAAACCTATGACCTTTATTTCCAACCATTTTGCTTTTCCTGTAGTCTATATCCAATCATCATGTCTATATGTATTTCCTTGCATCACGCCATCAATATGCAACCACTTCCCACGCTCTTTACATTTATTACTTGTGTTTTTATTTTATTTCCTTGACTCTTTCTTTACATAAATAAATATAAATATATATTTTTTTAAAGGCTATAAATAAATAAGGAAATACTAAATACAACCCTTAGTGTTGTATTTAACGTGCATAAAACAACTTGTACCTTTCATACTAAAAGCCCATCTCCTGATTTTCATGATAAATGTACAAATAAATTTATGCATCTTAAACACAGCCCTAAGGGCTATATTTAGCAAACCTCATATAAATATATATGTATGTGTTTTGGTGAAGGTCATGTTTTGGCTGATGATCTCTTTGGTTACGGCCTTACATGAAGTGCACGTTAATCACATTAGTCTTTCTTTTTACGTGTTGTAAGTTTTATAAAAAATGACTTTTCTACCATCATTAAATGAATTTTATTTCCCCACCTAAAACTTTGAATTCGACTTCGTCATGTGCAAATGACTTGGGGGACATGGGAAAATAGTTGGAACTTGCGATGGCCAACGGAAAAAATCCTCAGTTAGTCCCCTATATATGAGTCAAAGTGTGGCTCCTCATCTCTGATATATAACCTAAATGTGGACAAGTTTAATCGTATATACGTTTGAAAATTTTAATCTGATGCAAACCACCAAACAAATACATATAGGAAATTTTAATTTATATGCTTTTCGCAAACACTATATAAAAAGATGTGTAATTTTATGGGACCAAAATTTATCGGGTTAATTAAAATGAGTATCAATGCGTCAAAACATAATAAGGTTACTGGGTTTTTGTTTAATTACTACTCGTATAAAAAACTTTAGATAAGCTAAAGTATGCCACATGAAACAAAATTAGATTAGATTATATATTAAATAATGAGCATGCGTATATATTTCTTAATAGCAAGTTTAGGAGGTCATGACTCATGAGTATTTAATATATCAGTAGTTCATTTTCAGTTAATATTTACCAGCTATATATATATATATATATATATATATGGTAACACTCCGGTGATAACATTTTTAAAATAAGAACGGTGAGAACACTTAAAAACATTATTTTGATGAATTAAAAGTCTATAAAACTAACATAGTGCATAACTAATTATCATTATTTAAGTGTTTAACAACACATTGATCCTTCAAAATTAGAAAAAAATCACGTTTTTTTTTTGTGCATCCATCTTGGATGCATATTATCAAAATGATGCATCCAACAAAAAACGTGATTTTTTTCGATTTTGACAGATCCATGTGTTGTTAAACACTTAAATAATGATAATTAGTTATGCACTATATCAGTTTTATGGACTTTTAATGCATCAAAATGTAATTTTTAAGTGTTTTCATTTTAAGTTGATTCTCATTCAATTATCTATATATATATATATATATATATGATTGTCTAGGGTGGCTTTCAAATGAGAATGAAATTAAAATGAGAACAAATGAGAACACTCAAAAATTACATTTTGATGCATTAAAAGTCTATAAAACTAACATAGTGCTTAACTAATTATCATTATTTAAGTGTTTAATAACACAATGATCCGTCAAAATCAAAAAAATCACGTTTTTTGATGGATGCACAAAACAAAAAACATGATTTTCTTGATTTTGACAGGCCAATGTGTTGTTATACACTTAAATAATGATAATTAGTTAAGCACTATGTTAGTTTTATGGACTTTTAATGCATCAAAATGATGTTTTTTAAGTGTATATATATATATAGGGTAACACTCCGGTGAGAACAGTCTTAAAATAAGAACGGTGAGAACACTTAAAAAACATCATTTTGATGCATTAAAAATCCATAAAACTAACATAGTGCATAACTAATTATCATTATTTAAGTGTTTAACAACACATTGATCCATCAAAATCGAAAAAATCATGTTTTTTGGTGGATGCATCATTTTGAAGAATATGCATCCAAGATGGATGCACAAAACAAAAAACATGATTTTCTTGATTTTGACAGGCCAATGTGTTGTTATACACTTAAATAATGATAATTTGTTATGCACTATGTTAGTTTTATAGACTTTTAATGCATCAAAATGATGATTTTTAAGTGTTCTCACCGTTCTTATTTTAAAATTGTTCTTGTTTGATTGTCCCTTTATATATATATATATATGATAACACCCCAATGAGAACAGTTTTAAAATAAGAACGGTGAGAACACCTTAAAAACATCATTTTGATGCATTAAAAGTCCATAAAACTAACATAGTGCATAACTAATTATCTTTATTTAAGTGTTTAACAACACATTCATTCGTCAAAATCGAAATAATCATGTTTTTTGTTTTGTGCATGCATCTTGGATGCATAATCATCAAAATGATGTATCCAACAAAAAACGTGATTTTTTCGATTTTGATGAATCAAATTGTTGTTAAACACTTAAATAAAGATAATTAGTTCTGCACTATGTTAGTTTTATGGACTTTTAACGCATCAAAATGATGTTTTTAAGGTGTTCTCACCAATCTTATTTTAAAATTGTTCTTATTTGATTGTCCACATATATATATATATATATATATATATATATATATTCTAACTTTGAATGGAAAAGAAGGCTATTCACATCACATAACACATATCCAAAATATAACATGTATACATTAGATACGATTCCATTAAATTTATTCATAGTTTCTTAGTCACCTAACTTGGTCGAATAATATTTTCCACACGTTAATAAGAATAGTGGGCAACAACACATTATATAGGAATTATATTGATGGGTTCAACTCACGACGTCTACTTTACTCGATCAAAGTCTTCAAACAATTAAACATTATTCAACATATATCATTAATATATCATATATCCATCGATCATATTAACATTTTCTAACTTCGGTTACATTATTTAATTATAAGTTGTGTATAACCTTAATTAATGTTTATTTTGTATAATATATGCGATTCAAAAAGTTAGTGACTCATTAGATCAGTTTCTATTCACATCAACTTGTGTTATATGCGACCAATAGATTAGTAACTTAACTATTACAGTATTACGAGTAATATATTATGTATTCCAATCACGTATTCATCATTCATGATAAGTTGGCCACAATGTTTATGTTTAATTTACATACCAATAGCATGCATAATATGTGAGTAAAATAGTTAATTTTAATTTTTTTCATAAAGTAAAAAAAAGGAAATTTTAAGATTTTTACTAATAAGTTACAAGTTATCTTATTATAAAACACTTGAGTATCTATCTATATTCCTTATACGTAAAGAAAAAAGAAAAAACCCATTTTTTATTTTAGATAATTTTATATTTGAATTATTAGAGTTATTTTTGACTTTTTATGTCTAGTCCTTAATGAATTAATTTACACTTTAAACCTTTATTTTAATAATTAACACTTTAGGTCCTTATCTTCTAAAAATTTTCACTATCACAATTAGATTAATCTACACCACTTGACACCGCCACCACCACGAATAGTACCATCACCGACACTACTAGACCGCTTTTCCCACCACTACCGCCGTATTCCGCGGGTACTATGCTCGTCTTCAATAAGAAACAAGCTTGAAAAAACATTTATAGTCCAACATCAACGAGTTAAAAGATCCTTGTGCAAACATAAAGAAAAACATCGGCGCCTGTAAGACACCAAATTTTGTGTTATTATATTTGGTAAAAAAGCAATGAACAAACGACCAGGTAAATCCATACCCATTCAATACACACTTGGTCAAGAGCACTAGATCGATCGACAAACATGGTTTTCTACCTACAATATGCTATAAATAAACCATTATATTAAAGACTAGGGTCAACCTGTAAAAAAATACTCGTAAAAATGTGTGACACAATCAAATTAACATATTCAACCATTATAACCTGTTCACAACACCCACATTGTTTTGACTTTTTTAATTAGTCTTACACTTTTACTACTTGTTCTTCAGTGTATAACATATTAAAAGCATTAATAATCTTCCAGACAAAACACGTATATTAGAGACTTTTGGTTTTGTTAGACTTAATCAAAATAAAATAGTGATGAAATGTTAAACAATAATTCATTCCACACTAGATAATTAAGATACATGTCGTAAGAAATAATATAAGTATGAAGAAGTTGAAAATATCGGCCTTTAAGATTTCATTTATAAACTGAATTATTATGAGCTCTATATGTCCTTGCGAGCCAATAACTTCCTATTGCAAACACAATTGTAAAAACAATTTAATGTCACGTTTGATTCACAGAATTTGATGAAATATAATGAAATTGTAATTATATTCTATTTCGTAGTGTATTTGATTGTTTAAATATGAAATTCCAACGGAATGTAAACATTCCATCATTTGTTCTCAAAACATTCCATGAACCAACGCCCTATATATATGAGCTTTTGTTAATTAAACCACAAATTAGAAGCCATCTTTGCACCAAAAAGAAAAAATGACAATAAATTTTATGTTTAAAAAATCAAGCAATTAAATTTGCACATATATAAGAAGCGTGATAAACATATATTACATATAATTAACTATGAGTATTTTTTATATATATATATATATATTGTAAAAACTACGTGTCTAGTTAATCTTTTTAATTTCTTGAAATCAGTGTAACAAGTTGTTATTATATACAAGATATTAAACGTGTATATATATATATATATATATTTATAATCGTTTAAAAGTGATTAGCTCATAATCGGTGCATGTCTGGATATATTAAGAATATGTTTACCAATCAATCATAGATCAATTGATACTGTCATCATTTGATAATATGGATTCATAAAATGTTGCAAGTCACAAGTTTAAATCCTATCAAAAGTAAGTGAAAATAATTATATTTCCTTATATTGTGATTCATGTATAAGAATTCCAAGTTATCGAACATTAATTATATACGGTATGTCCTTTGGGTACTTTGAGTTTCTATTCGTTTATTATTATTATTTTTTGAATAATATTTCTATGTTTAACCTATATAAAATTTAAAAACCTGAAAAGAGTTTAACCCAACATATTATAAACTGAAAAAATAGATTATGATATTAATAATTAATACTGTAAAATAGGACAATTTAATTGTTATTGAGATGGAAGATAGTTACCAAAGTTCTCTCTAGGAGGAGACTTGTTTAAAGTCATTGTCTCGTTTTTTGATTTTCTATTGCTTAGAAATACCATTTCCTCAAATATCATTTTCACAATTATTGACAAAATTATACGATATCATCTATACAAACTTTGTTCTGCCAGCCTTTTAACATCAAATCTTCCATTCATAGTTAATGCATTTAACTTATTACATCATTAATATCATTAATCCATATACCATAAAAGAAAAAAAAATGTATGGTTTGAGAATAAAAATGAAAATGTTGAATGGTAACGGATTCCAGACCCACCATGAATACCATCCCATTTGGGTTTGAGATATAACAATATATATTCATGGGTTTTAATGATATATTTTGTATCATACCCATTTCTATACCTTTTTATCAAAACCCACACTCCAAATACATCCTTAAATTATTTTCACTTGTGTATATTCAACTTATCTTTATAAGATTTGTCTCTATAAATTATATTTAAATTTATAAACTTATTATGGCTTATAATCATAAAATAAACTAATTATAATCATAAAATAAACTAACAGTTTTACTGTAAAGATTATAAAATAAGAATAAGAAATATTCAAAATAAGCTAAAATAAACACCCAAAGAGTGCATTTTTGAGTTTTATTTTGAAGGGATAAGAAAAGAAAGGGTAAGAAACTTTTAGTTTTTGTATTCTTGAGTTTTTTTTTAAAAGAAAGGGAAGGGAAAGAAAGGGAAAATATAATGTTTTGATTCCAAAACTTTCTTGCCACTTTTGGCAAGATTTGGAAGGAAAAGTGGTGAAATTATTATTATACCACTCAAACTTATATAAAGGTTTTAATTACTACAAGGCTATAGATGTAAAATTGTATTTTTTATCCTTTCTTTTCCTTCCCTTCTAACTCAAGAATATATTTAACTATCAACATTTTTTTTTTCTTTCAACTCGAATTTGTTATGTAATCATCTATCTTTTCTTTTTCTACCCAATCTTCTCTTTTATTTTGTTTTAATAAAAACTCGAGACGATAGGGAAAGTAAAGAAGCAAGCATGTGTCATGTGATATTTGAATCTCTATACTCCCTTCACGTAGTATTATTTAAATTCTTAAACATGTCAAATATTAAATTGATTTGTTCTCATATCCATATAACAGATTCATATGTATTAAATTAAGCAAATATCACAAAAATTATAGTCCTTGTAACACTATTCGTTAATTAATTAATACCGTAACAAACATATATATTTATCACCAGTATAGTATCTAATCTAATCTAATTAGTATTCTCGCCGGATCCCGCCGGTCACGTTTGTCAGTTTCCACCTCCTCCCGCTGACTTAGCAAATCCCCCTCAAACACACCTTCACCTTCAAATATATATACATAAAGACAGATACAGATACATACATATTTTCTCCCCTGATATTATCGTCACTCTCGCAACTTAATCTCTATTTTTCATTTCAAATAATTTTTTTATCATAACCATGGGCCAAATAACAACCGATGTTGATATTATGGTCCATACAGAAAACAATCAATCACCGGAGAAGAAGATGAACGTAACGGAAAGTGAAGATTTCGAAGACCGAAAAACGGAACAACAAATCGATTCAGATGTAAATGATAACGATTCTTCTTCATCATCATTAGATGATTCTAGTAACAGTGATGACGGAGCTTCTGATGAAACTGAAAAATCACATATTAATAAAAAACCGTTTGAGGATTCCGATAAATGTGGCGAAGCTGAACAGAATCAGTTATTTAATCCTCAGCTGCCTAAACCAGAAGCACCGCCAGGTGTTCTAATTGTTTACACAGAATCGAAATCTGTTCCGCCAATCAAACGATCAAATTCTAGTCCGGAAAGTGCTGTACAGATTCCGGCGATAGGTAAGTTTTTTAGAGAGAAAAGTAATAGCTTATCAGCAGCGATAACTAAACGATTATCGTTATTAACTGAAGATAACGAAAACGACGTCGTTTTGGATGGTAATAAATTTTCAAATGTAACGGAGATTAATCTATCAGGAGTTAAAGTTACAGTAAAGCTAAAAAACGATAAAACCGAAAACGAACAGTTTAAAGGACGGATCACGTTCTTTTCGAGATCAAACTGTAGAGATTCAAAAGCAGTCAGGTCATATTTCAGAGACCGAAATATACGCTACGTGGAGATTAATATTGACGTGTATCCTACGCGCGAGAAGGAATTAATCGAGCGGTCAGGAAGCTCCGCCGTGCCGCAGATATTTTTCAACGAGAAGATGTTCGGCGGACTTGTGGCGTTGAATTCGTTAAGAAATTGTGGTTTGTTAGAGGAGAGGATGAAGGAATTGCTTTGCCGGAAGTGTCCTGATGACGCGCCGGCGGTTCCAGTGTACGGATTCGATGATCCGGAAGAGGAAAGGATGGATGAGATGGTGACGGCGGTAAGGGTTTTGAGACAGCGGTTGCCGATCCAGGATAGGTTGATGAAGATGAAGATCGTTAAGAATTGTTTCTCGGCGGCTGAGATGGTGGAGGTTTTGATTCATCAGTTTGACTGTGGCAGAAAGATGGTAATTTGTTTGACTTTTCTACTGTCTTTTATTTTATTTTTTTTATTATAAATTCTTTCAAAATTCATAAAAGTTATGTGACATAAATTTATTTTTACAAACAATATAAAAACGGATTAATTATGTGACATGTTAAGTTTTGCCATATAATTTTGATATTATGACTTTGTCTATTTGGATTATCATAGATAATTTTGGGGGATATTCGTGAATTGAAGTTTGAAATAATAATATTTTAATAATTTGAAACAGGACTTAAGGCGGTAGTGGGATATATAAAGATATCTATTTGAGTAGACAAGTTGGTGATATTTTGTCTATCTATTGTCGTTTTAAAAGAATAAAGATCCAAAGTCTAAAATGGGGTTGACCTAACTGTATTATGTGTTTGGATTAAATAATTATTTAATAAAAGAAAAATAATGAGGGACAAAATCATGAAGAATTAGTTTACAAGGTACACTAATTGAGTAGAAGATAATTAGATTTAATGGTGATTAGAAGTTAGTTATAAACAAACTTTTAAAAAGCATTTGAATGTCATAAGATATGTGTTTTGCATTGGAATAGTATGGATTGCCAATGTTTTTCAACCAACTTTTTCTATTGTTTTAATGATTGATATAAGTTCTTCATATTTACAATTCATATTGAAAGCACTAGTAGTAATAATGTGTACATTATTCATGAAAATCAAAATGTTTTAACTCTTGGGGAAATAGATTTTTACTTGGGTAATAGTACAGTATTTTTATTAGGGTAAAATAGTTTGATGGTTTGTTAATTGTTTAAAAGAACATTAAAGTCATCATTGATGACACATGGTTCACTGCACAATTGATTCTTTATTGGCAACACGAATCATGACTCTTTTGCATGCTGCTGGATCTTGTGCTTCCTCGAGTAAAATACTCCTCTAATATTAAATGTACATCTCGGCTTCAATAATTTGACCGTATTAGGACTCAGATGCTTTTCCCGTAATAATAATTATATAGTTGGGTTCCTGAAACAAAGTTAATTGTGCTCACGATATGTTTTGGCTTTGTTTTTAACCAGCGGCGGAACTTGATCGAACATCACTACAGTGGGGGGTCAAATTTTTTCAAAATCTAGTACATATATATATCTTAAATTTTTGGGAGGGGTAAATACACATAAATCTTATTTTTTTACCATAGTATATTACTCCGTAAATAATTGCTAATTATATCTCAAAATTCTGGAGGGAGCAGAACCTCTTTTGGTCATACTGATCTTCCGCCGCTGTTTTGAACTTCATAAAAAAAAAGTAACACAGTCAAAGGCTACAATACTAGTATAAATGTTTTATCAAGCCCAACTACACAAGGCATCTTCTACTCGTATCGTATAGGTTTAGAAAAAAATTGTGTTTCCTCTAATATTTTGTGCTTACAAGACATCATTTTCATATGATTGTTATGAGACATGGAAACATGAAAGATGAGATGCGTGAGAGAAATAGATGACACATGTTATTGTCATATTGTGTAGGATGATGAATTAGACATAATATATAAATGAAGATTACATTGCTTGTTTCTTTAGGTGCGTGATATTTGCTATTCTGGAATATAAAACGTACTTGTATGCATGTGGAATGTTCATAACTGAATTGTCGTTCTTGGCATTAGGCTGTTGAGATGGGGAAGCAGCTAGCAAGGCGACACTTTATCCACCACGTGTTCGGGTAAAATTATAATCTTGTTTTTGGGTTTATCTTAAACTTAGAAGTGACCACACTGGCCGATTAATTTATACACAAGCCAACAACTGCTCAAGCTAGTAATTTTTTTTAAAGTAGCTTAAAGCAGGTCAAATTGGTCCAAAAAAAGCGGGCCAAATGGGATGGAATTAGCCCAAAAGGTATTTATGAAACAATGTTACGAGTACTATTTGGAAATCTTGCTTGACACTAGTTATTTATAGAAGATCCTAAGAAGCTCGGATTAAAGTGTTTTGGATCAACCTACTTAAACCAGTTTAACTCAATGAATTCCAAAATCTACAATTTGCTACCTCTAGTTATATAGTACTATGAAAACTTTGGGCAGTGCTTGGTATTGTAGTTATAGATCATGCTCCTTGTGCATACAGGGAAAATGAGTTCGAGGATGGGAACCATTTTTATCGGTTTCTTGAACATGAGCCTTTCATTCCTCGATGCTATAACTTTCGGGGTTCGACAAATGATCTCGCGCCAAAGTCTGCTAATGCAATTAGCTTAAGACTTGCCAAGATAATGTCAGCAATTCTAGAATCCTATGCATCTGAAGATGGCTGTCATCTAGATTATTTGGGTATAAGCAACAGTGAAGAATTCCGGAGGTAAAATTTTATTATAACTATAATAACAAGTGATTAATTGTTTGGATTCAAATCAGTAAATTTGTTAGCTTACTTCACAGATATGTGAATCTGATGCAAGAACTACAAAGGGTGGATGTATCAACTCTCTCGGTTTCTGAGAGACTTGCCTTCTTTATTAATCTACACAATGCCATGGTCATCCATGCTATTATCAGTATTGGGCATCCAGGGGCTGCTGTAATTGAAAGGAGAGCCTTTAATACTGATTTTGTCTATGTCATTGGAGGCTCCCCGTATTCCCTTTCATCAATTGTAAATGGAGTTCTTAGAAATAACCGAAGAGCACCTTACTCATTTACAAAGCCCTTTGGTTCTGGTGACAAGCGTTTAGAGGTATGATTTCAATAGATCATATTCAATTTATGGTTGCTTATACTTTATGGAGGTGGCTAAAAGGGTATATCAGGTAGGTTGAGTAACATGTTATAAATAATGGTAGGGGTCAAAATGGTCAGTTTTGGTATGGGTTGAAAGGGTTGCTTAGCGCCAAACACTTTCAAACCAAACAATTTTGAAAATTGTATATAATCTAATCTTCTTTGAAAATAGTTAAGATCATATTTTTGAAAGTAGGCTTTGGACGACTTTTGATTCATATAACTCATTTACTTTATAGCTAATACACATAACTTAGGTTAACCCATTCATTAGTAAATGGGCTAAAATTGTTATCTATGATCATATATGCTAAACCAGTGTTTTTTTTCATTATGCAGTTGACTTCTCCAAAAGTTAACCCATTGATTCATTTTGGTATCTGCAACGGGTCCAAATCAAGTCCACCAGTGAGATTCTTCACCCCACAAGGTATTGAATCTGAACTGAGATTTGCCGCTCGAGAATTTCTGCAGAGGGATGGCATCCAAGTGGATCTTGCCAAGAGAACAGTGCACCTAACTCGAATATTTAAATGGTAAGCCAAACATATTAACCACTTAGTTCAATCTACACATACCCATGGACTAAGATCGTGTTTTTCCTGTCAGGTTTAGCGTTGATTTTGGACATGAAAAGGAGATCTTGAAGTGGATCACCGGTTACTTGGATGCACCCAAGGCGGGGTTGTTGTCACATCTTTCTAGTGATGGTGGTGCTGTGCATATTGCCTACCAGGACTATGACTGGTCCATCAATTGCTAATGAGCCACAATCAGTGGCTCAAACATTTTGTAAATAGAACTATAATTTGAGTTTCATTGAACAATATATTATCCACACTTAGTTTTGGAGTCCATAAAATAGATTTTAGACAATGATCTAAAACATGGATCTCCTTATGGGAGGTATTTGTTGATGAACTTATCACATACTGGTAAGTCGTATTTTTGTTACATTAAAGAACCCATTTCAAAAGCATAGGAATGGAGTGATCATATATAGTTTGTATTGTTGGACAAATTTTCAGTCATGTTGCTTTGTACTGTAATATCTACCATCTACTACATATATTTATTATTAAGATACGATGTTATTATATACTGTACATTTTACAAGCAAATGGTTTGTGCGTGGAAACTTGGTGCAACTTTCTTATTACAATAATTATCGGTGGATTTTCTTGACAAAGTTACAGCTAAGTCATAAACTGAGATGTTCATGTAAGTCTTCTTGGCCATGATTTCCTGTAGAAGTCATACAGAAAAATTTCATGACGATAAAAAAAATATAATGTCAAGTTCAAGAACCGGCAATACAATGATATTGCACGTCAGTGCACGTCCATCCTTGATGGTACTTTAAACCTATTAATATTTGTTAAAACCAACCATCCATCCATACTCAGTTCCTCACCCACAATGCAAGCCAAACTCAATTCAACATATGCATAAAAAACTTGAGATGCAAACCCACTTCCAACGACATGAAAATATGAAATCCACAAGATTAGGAAATATCTTATTCAAGGATGCAGTTTCTCTTGTATAATCTGTTAGAATATATGAACATATAAACATACAAGATCACGAATAAGCGCAACGGAAGAAATCGAAACATATATGCAATCATATTAATTAACAAAGAGAGAATCAAGACGTGTACCTTATATGCAAAGATCCAATTAAAATAATAATAATAAGATTATTATTAATGCTTAGGGTTTAAAGCAAAACCCCTCCACAATCGCACACTAGACACCCCGAATAATGTATGCTAGTACCCCGATCACGAACCTAAACAACCCTTTGTTTAGAACCCTTAAACTAAAGTCGAAAACCGAAAACCCTTTTGAGGAGGGGGTTTCGGCCGAACCAAGAAGAGGGAGAGAGAGGAGAATTGTTTGTGAATTGAATGAATGAAAAACCTATGAATTAGCCCTTGTATTTATAGGGTAATTTTAGGTTAAACATAACTTGGAAACTAAGCAACATCAAGGCTATGGAAAGCCTTGATGTGCCGTCCCCCATACATGGACTTAGGTCCAAGCCCACTTTCCAATTTTCACATTTTAATCCTCCTTTTTAATTAATTAAATATAATTAATCCTTTAACTATTTTTAATTAATTATTTCGTGATCAAACTAATTAATATATTACTTTAATATATCAATTGTTATTATTGAGTTACCGTGTCATTTCGTGTGACCCCGTAGGCTTAAATTATTCCCGGACATGCGACTTATAATAATATGATCATATGCCAACAGCTCCCACTTGAGCATGTTATTATAAACGTAATAACATTGGTTGGCGTCTAGCAACACTCCAATGCTCCCGGAAATATTTAAGAATAGATTCTTAAAATTGCCAAGTTGAAATGATTTAGTCTTTAATATCCTTTTGTTCAGATACCCTTGTTAATTATGAATATGGATCAATGTCATTTCATAATTTAACGATATGTTTCTCATTTCTACAATTAATCAAGATTACCAAATTAGTCAAGAATCCTTTTGAGTTCATTTGGGTACGGCCATACAAACATCTTAATTAATTAATGAGGGGCCTAAATGGTATCATTCTTCAGTTGCAAATTGAAGGAACAAATCCTGTATTGACTACAAGTGTCTGGCCATGTCGTTTCTTAACATTTCTGAAAATAGCCCTTTATTACTGCCTTGTTCAGGACAGTTAGGAACTATATCAAGAAATGCAATCCACACATGCATAACTCACTTGTATCTCAAGTCAAAGGATAAATAAAGTAACCATTTCATGAATTTCATTCAATGACGTCGATCCATAAAATGATAATTCGTTCTGTGGGGTAAGTCTAATATTCACCTTTTGAATATCATGTGAGTTTGGTACGATCCACCATCTTCAAAATATTCCCTTAAATATTTTCACCAATCTCTCACAATTGTCTTACTTTAATCATATTCCCATATAATTAATCGACAATAGACATTTAGAATATCGAATTAATATTCATGGATTTAAACATGCAAATTTAGGATACAATTATTATAAAAATGAAACCACTTATACCGCGTATAAAAATTCATTTATTGAAAATAACAATTGTTTAACATCCCATTATCCAAATACTAATCACAGATTTACATGAAATAACTTAGCAATATCTAAGACCTAAGCCTTCTGGCATGCTTGTTGAGCTTTCCCTTCGACAATGCCTTTGTGAAAGGATCCGCCAAGTTACTATCTGTGTGAACTTTGAGTAAATTGATTTCACGTGATTCGATTTGCTCTCGAACATAGTGATATCTCCTTTGGTAATGTCTGGCACCTTTTTGAACCCCAGGTTCATTGGCAATGACAATTGCTCCAAAATTATCACAGTACAGATCCATAGGTGTATTATTTGATGGCATCACATCAAGTCCAGAAATAAACTTTCTGATCCAGACAGCTTCCATTGCTGCATCCGAAGCAGCTATATACTCAGACTCTGTAGCAGACATAGCAACGGTAGATTGCTTCTTGCTCTTCCAATCTACTGCTCCTCCATTTAGAATGAAGACATACCCTGACTGAGACTTGGTATCATCCTTATCAGTCTGAAATCCAGCATCACAGTATCCAGTGACTTTAAGCTCTTGATCCGGATTTCCTCCATACACCAAAAATAATTCTTTAGTAGCACGCATGTACTTTAGAATGTTTTTCACAACAGTCTAATGATACTCTCCGGGATTTTGCTGATACCGGCTTACAATATTTTGCGTGAACGCAATGTCAGGTCTAGTGCATCTAACCGCATACATGATAGAACCCACCGCCGAAGCATAAGGAACTCTCTTCATACGCTCCACCTCTTCAGGTGTAGAAGCACCATTCTTGTTGGATAAATTAAGTCCTTCTTGCATAGGCAAGTTTCCGCGCTTAGAATTTTCTATCTTGAATCTCTTCAAGATTTTATCTATATACGCACTTTGACTTAATCCGATCAACCGATTACTTCTATCTCTATAGATTTTGATTCCAAGTATGAATGCTGCTTCACCCAAGTCTTTCATAGCAAAACACTTTCCAAGATAAGATTTAACATCTTTCAACATTGGAATGTGATTTCCTATTATCAATATGTCATCGACATACAAGACAAGGAAAGTAACATTACTCCCACTAGCTCTGCGATATACACATGGCTCATCAGGATTCTGAACAAAATCAAACTTTTTGATCTCTTCATCAAACCTTTTATTCCAACTCCTTGATGCTTGCTTTAGTCCATAAATGGACCTTTGAAGCTTGCATACTTTGTTGGGATGTTTTGGATCGACAAAACCTTCAGGTTGGTCCATATAGACTTCCTCGTCTAGAAAACCATTCAAGAAAGCGGTTTTGACATCCATTTGCCATATCTCATAGTCATAGTACGCCGCTATGGCTAAGATGATCCTAATAGCTCTAATGTCCGCAACCGGAGAAAAGGTTTCCTCATGATCAACTCCAAAGAGTTGAGTATAACCTTTCGCCACAAGACGAGCTTTATAGGTGTGTATATTTCCATCCATGTCGGTCTTCTTCTTGAAGATCCATTTACATCCAACGGTTCTACCATTTGGTGGAAGATCAACCAAGCTCCAGACTTGATTGTCTTTCATGGATTTCATTTCCACATTCGCAGCTTCAAGCCATTTTTCAGATTCCGGATCTGATAATGTAGCATTGAAATTAGGAGGTTCATTCAAATCTCCTACCACGTGTTGTTTAGACTCAATCATAAGATTTAATCTTTCACGAGCACGTATAGTCCTTGAGGACTTACGAAGTGGAATCGCTTCATCTTCAACTTGAAGTTCATCTTGAGATTCATCTCTTTGAACATTTCCCCCCCCCCCCAAGTTGAAGATTGCTAGTATCTTTAGAAGTTGACACATCTTCTTGATGCTCATCAAGTTCAACAATCCTCCCACTGTCTTCTTGAGATATGAGTTTCTTTTCAAAGAACTCAACATATCGATGAACCTTGACAGTGTTTTCCGTAGGAATGTAGAAGTAGTAACCCATCGTTTCCTTTGGGTATCCTACAAAGATGCACTTGACAGATCTAGGAGCAAGTTTGTCAGGCGTATCTCGTTTCACGAGCGCCTCACATCCCCAGACCTTAAAGACAATTGAGGAATACTCCCATGCCACAATTCATGCAGTGTCTTGTCAACTTTCTTAGTTGGAACCATATTGAGAATGCGAACAGCAGTCTCAAGGGCATAATCCCAAAACGAAAAAAGGAAGAGTCGTATGAATCATCATTGATCGAACCATTTCCAACAAGGTTCGATTCCTCCTCTCCGAAACACCATTGTGTTGAGGAGTATATGGAGGAGTAAGCTGTTGAACTATACCACAAGCTTTGAGATAATCCTTAAACTCTTGACTCAAGTATTCACCACCTCGATCCGAACGGAGGATCTTGATGGTTTTACCGAGTTGATTCTCCACTTCACTTTTAAATTCCTTGAATGTTTCAAAGACTTCATGTTTATGCTTAATCAAGTAAACATAACCATAATGATTGAAATCATCCGTAAAAGTGACGAAATAGCTAGCACCTTTCCTTGACACATGTCTAAATGGGCCACATACATCCGAATGTATTAGTCCAAGTAGATCTTTAGCCCTCTCCGGTTTATTTGGAAAAGGTTTCCTTGTCATTTTGCCAGAACCACAAGACACGCATTTTTCAAATGATTCATCATTTGATTGTAAGACACCGTCCCTTTGAAGTCTTTCAATGCGTTTCTTGCCAACATGAGCAAGCCGACAATGCCAAAGATAAGTCGAGTCCAAGGTGGACTTGACTCGTTTGCTAACTTGATACATTGAATTATCCTTTGAATCACAACCACGCATATCAATTTCATAAATACCATCACAAGCAATAGCATCAAAAGAATGAACATTATTTCGAGAAACTGAAATTCCAATATCATTATAGACATTAACGTAACCGTTGTTTTTCAACAAAGAAACTGAAATAACACCTCTAGTAATAGAAGGTGCATAATGACAATCGTTCAAGACAATTATTAAACCACTAGGTAAAACCAAATGATAATCGCCGATCTCTTCCACAGCTGCAGGCAGGCCATTTCCCACGAACAGTTGTAAAGATCCCGGCTTCAGTTTCCTTCCTCTTCTAAGCCCCTGTAAAGAATTACAGATATGAGTACCACACCCAGTGTCGTAAACTCATGAATTCCGCTTAGAAAATGAATATAATTCAATGGTGAAGAACATACCTGAAGTCCCGGACGTACCGGGCTGCTTCTTCTTCAACTCAACAAGATACTTGGGACAATTCTGCTTCCAATGACCCACTTCATTACAATGGTAACAAGGTAGGTTCTTAGCGGGATGTTCCTTCTTCGCCGGAGGGGTCTTCTTAGGTTTAGGAGCAGCAACTTGCTTTCCTTTGCCATCAGCCTTGCCCTTTCCTTTCGGTTGTTTGCCTTTTTGGACCTTACCCCCCTTTATCATGAGACAATTGGGAGTAGCAGTTTTCTTCGGTAACTTCTTTTCAAATTCAACAGCCATTGCAAGAAGTTCCGGAACGGTTTTATCCATGTTATGCATAGTATAATTGCGTCCGAATTCTTCAAAATCCTTAGATAAGGACTTGAGAATCAAACCAATTTGTACTTGCTTTGCATAAGGAAATTTCAACCTTTCCAACTGCTCAAAGTATCCTTTCATCTTAAGGATATGAGCGCTCACCGGTGTTCCTTGTTCATGTCGCAAGTCATGGAGTACATCGATGAGATCGTATAACTCCATGCCAGCTTGCTTCTCGAACATAGACTTGAGTTCAGTAAGCATATCACATGGAAATGAATGCTCAAATTGCCTTTGTAGGTCAACATTCATGCTTCCCAACATCAGACAAGCGACCTCATTATGTCTATCATATGCAGCCGCATATTCCGCTAATGCTTCAGTTGAAGCATTGGCAGCAGGAGCAACGGGTCTTGGCTCATCAAGGACTTGGTATTTCCTCTCAGCTCTCAAAGCAATCCGGAGCTGACGATACCAATCATTGAAATTCGATCCAGAAAGCTTTTCCCTTTCCAACATCAGCCTGAACGCCGATTGATGTATGTTTTGAGTGGTATTGGTTGTTGCCATCTACAAAACAGACAAAAAGTTCAATTATCAGTATTTCGATAATTATCCTTAAGAAATGTAATTTTACCCTTGTTAAATTCATCTAACAAATTACTTTCACTAAGGCTAGGATCCAACTTGACATACAATCATTTCATCAGTTGATCTGCTAGAAATGACGGCATTTAAAAGGTAATCGAGAATCGATAATTGCATTCATGCAACTCCTAGGTTTATGGGATTTACAATAACACTGTAAAGGGGTATTAAGTGTTTTGTAAACATGTTTTGTCCCATCTTATGCCACTGGTTAAGGTCTCACCTCTTAACTCGTTTTAAGTCGCCCAATTAAGAACATGTAGATAGTCCACCGCTGTCTCACAACGAGTGGTAATCCACCTTGAAGAGATACAATTCACCTACGTCTCACGTAGAGCAAAAAGCACTGGCAAGTGTTCTTAGCAAAGTGGGTGGGATTGACTTAACTTTAAATGGGTAATGCATTTGATGTGAATCAAAAGTTTATGTTTTGAAGACTCATGCATAATATTCGAAACATAATATTTAATAAAATCATTTTTATAGTCTTACAACACAAGAGAGCTCGGTAGCTCCATTTGAACGCACAAAGAAGCGCAAGGGCAAAGGTATGCGATAGACGCGATTTAAAAACCCGCCCTTTTAGAAGGCTAGCACACTCTGACTTATACCTCTTTTAGAATTTGTTCAAATGGGTGAGCCGGTGTATCTCAAGGTTGCAAGACTCCAATTTTATTAATGAAATCTCTATTTCGATAGTTCTTAGTCAAGTTTATTTTCAAAACCAATTTTTGCATCACCATTATACAACTTATAAATAAAATACAAAAATTAATAAACTTACTAATTACCGAACTATTTAATCATATAACAAGTTAAGGTAGGCCACCTAAACATGGTCACTATGGTTCATGCAAAAGTTCAATCACGGCTCCCCCTTCCGAAGAAGAGGACCACATGCATCAAGTTACCTTGATTGCGTAAGCCTTTAAACAAAACAAGTTGCACATAAAACATATATACTTGCTGTCTGGAAATTTCCAGCAGCTTGATTACCAGTTTACACCTGTTTCTGGTCCGATTCAGCTTTCGACCAAAACTACAAAGTTGTGTCCCTATGTGTTGGGCTTCTACAGTCCAAAGCACGACTCCTAACTCATTACAGATTATTTTATATGATTTTTCTAGTAAACTGTCGCACATCAGAAAATTTACACGCAAAAATCACATTGTCACATAATTATCTAATAATTAACCCTAATTATTGGATCAACATGCTTTGCATAATATAAATCATATTAATTAACAAAGAGAGAATCAAGACGTGTAACTTATATGCAAAGATCCAATTGAAATAATAATAATAATAAGATTATTATTAATGCTTATGGTTTAAAGCAAAACCCCTCCACGATCGCACATTAGACACCCCGAATAATGTATGCTAGTACCCCGATCACGAACCTAAACAACCCTTTGTTTAGAACCCTTAAACTAAAGTCGAAAACCGAAAACCCTTTTGAGGAGGGGGTTTCGGCCGAACCAAGAAGAGGGAGAGAGAGGAGAATTGTTTGTGAATTGAATGAATGAAAAACCTAAGAATTAGCCCTTGTATTTATAGGGTAATTTTAGGTTAAACATAACTTGGAAACTAAGCAACATCAAGGCTATGGAAAGCCTTGATGTGCCGTCCCCCATACATGGACTTAGGTCCAAGCCCACTTTCCAATTTTCACATTTTAATCCTCCTTTTTAATTAATTAAATATAATTAATCATTTAATTATTTTTAATTAATTATTTCGTGATCAAACTAATTAATATATTACTTTAATATATCAATTGTTATTATTGAGTTACCGTGTCATTTCATGTGACCCCGTAGGCTTAAATTATTCCCGGACATGCGATTTATAATAATATGATCATATGCCAACATAATCTTCAGACTTGGTTCCTTTTGTCTTTTTCTAATACTCCGAAACATCGACCCAAATCTTCTATTTCCTCAATACCAAAGTCCATCCTATTTTTTCCTTTTTTTCTCCTCTCGCTTATCTTGCTTATGTGAAACTTGTTCCTCTAATGATCTCCTGTAAATTGGTACTCACGTCGAAAAGTTTGGTCACAACCTGATGTAGCATCCAGTCTATTAGTGGATACATTTGATTTGATGTTGCTTCTGTATTTCCAACATTCTGTTGGACATCGTTAGCTCCACTAACTCAAACATGCTTTTAAACAGATGGGGCCATAAGACTAGTCGATCATTAGGTACTTCATCCGCATCCAAACTACTAGCAGGTTTAGACTCGTAACATGTCTATTACGTACGAACCATATTATTGCTTGCTAATTAGTGATCTAGTGTTGTATCATCTTAAAATTACGAATTAAAATAAAAGAAATATTCTTATATATGTTAACCGTTTATCTTCTTTATATAGAATTTTTAAATGAATTGAGTTTGATTGATTTTGTTACTCCGTAAAAAAAAAAAAGTTAACTACACTCACAACGGAGTTGGACTACAATTGTACAATCCTTCGTAAATATGATTATTAATTATACTTATTTGCAAAAAATTTTTTGAAAAGTGTGAGTTACATTTTAATATCGAGAAGTTTAATATACATTATTTTACCAAGTTTACATCTCCTAATAATCTACGATTTAAATCCATCGATGAGAAACTTATGTCACCCAAAAATTTGGTGGGAACTAAACTTAACATAAATGAAAATTAAATACATATCGCTAATTTTAAATTACGTAAAGTAAAATTTATTTTTATGAAAAATAAGAAAACTTATTGACATTAGACCTCTTATTATTATACTTACTAAATAGAGTTAAAATTTTACATTGAAAAATTTCTAGTTAACTACTAAAACTATTGTCATTTTTCGGATTTTTTTATTCATTATATCCCAAAAATATGTAGTAACAATAAAAAATACCCTTTTTTTTTGAAAAAAAAAGAAAATAAAATTTTTATTGTCAAGCACAATACATTGCTACGAATTAACCAGCCATGCGCTACCTCGTTGTTTTAGATCTTGATAAATATACTAGCGTTGTACCCGCGCGATACAGCGGGGAATAAGAAAAAAACGTCGGTGGTTTGATGGTGGTTTGTGAGGCGGCGGCGATGAAAAAGAAAAAAAAAATAAGCCGGCGGCGATGGAAAGTGGTTTGATGGTGATTTTTGGGACGGTGGTGGATGGTGTTTATGGGGGGATAGCGTACATAGAAGGTGGATTGCGGCGGTGGATGGTGGTATTTGGGGCGGTGGTGGATGGTGTTTATGGGGGGAGAAAATCATAGAAGGGGAGAGGGAGAGAAAATCGAAAATCGGATGAATGTATGTGTGTGTAATGAGCGTGATGGAGAAAAAATAGGGTAGTGTAAATTAGGTAGGCATAAAAGACATTTTAAAGGTAGAGGTGTTAAAAGAGGGGTGAGGTAGTTTGCTTATTAAGGGAGTATAGATATATATATATACTAGGATTTTTTTACCCGCACGATGTGCGGCTACTTTAAAAAGGTGTTTAATAAAGTGAGATTTGAGTTAAACTTGCTTAAAAAAACATTTAATGAAACACTTAATATGTGAACAAATGAGTTAATGGAATGGATCAATAATGATCGTAAAAAAAACATATAGACGAACAATCTATTTAGTTTCACTTAATTAAATTAACAATAACGTATTCATTATCCAATCATTAAACTAATTGTTATATACACTTGTTTTGAACTAACTCTTCGTCTACAATCATAATATTTTTCTCATCATCACAATGAAAAATTGTATTGTTAAAAAACAAAAGAAAAAATAGATTATATTAACCATTATCATAAATTTCAAAAAAAGATAAAAGAATTAAACTAAAAATTGTACATTATTTCCATAGTGATATGAACGAAAGAATTAACATAACTCTTTCAGAAAGTTATGATATTATACAAAACTCTTAACTCATATAAGATGAATATAATTTAGTGGTAATAAAAAAGCTTATAAACTTTAAATATTGCCACTAATGATTAATGCGATGAGAGTTCTAACTAACCAAAGGCCTGAGCAAACTTTCATATAATCACCATAAAAAAAACAAAAGGAACCTCATATAAATGTTGAATAAAAAAGATAATGAAATATCATTAGGTATAGACGTGATTTTTTAAACTAAAGAGAAGATATCATTTCATCTAATGAGAAGATCTTAGATTCTTACAATATATATATATATATATTTTAATTTTCTAAATATATAGTTTATTTAAAAAAAATATGGAGTTGACACATAAGATAAAATCTTATGTGGCAATTTTTCAAATTAGTTTTAGATTGTAAGAGGATTTTAAAATACTTGATTAACTATTGTTTTACAAGAGTTATATATATATATATATATGGAAAATGCTAAACAAAATACATATATATATATGAAATTTTACACAAACAAATGAACAATAAGGACCGTATATGTTATTTAACTTATCAAATATAGGAGTTTTAACATATATGAATACATGATGCTTTAAAATTTATGGTAATTATTATTGGATATGGGATTTTTCCTAACAAAACCATATCAGCAAATATAAAAATTATTATTATAATTATAATTAATTAAGATATATGGTTATTTATATTTATATCCGCAAACATTACCATACCTTAATTCATTATAATAATTATAAATATATTAATTATAAAATACATATATATACCCATTTAATAACAACAGTAAACAGTTTGCAGGAATCGTGTTTTCGAACCATAAATACCCGCTGCTCTGTTCGGCTCGGTTGCTGCCGTGCTCCGTTTAAGAGGTGATCCAATTGTATCTTAATTGATTGACAGATATCTGTTTATTTTATAAATTCTTTAAAGTTTATGTCTTTCATTATTATTTTTCTTGAATTGGGGTTTTCAATGCTTATGATATTCGCATTAAAGTATCTTGGAATGTAACAAACTTTGAACGAATGTCTATAGTAGTAAATAACTAAAGTTGTGTGTATTGTATGTAAACAAATCGAAAATAACGTTTATTGTATGTAAGAAAATGTATTCAACCAATTAAAATCAGACAAGTGGCACCTCTATATGGTTGTCATGTATGTTTTCTTACATACAATAAACATTTTTTAAGTTGTTTACATACAATACACACAACTTTAGTTATTTCCTACTATAGACATTCATGCAAAGATTGTTACATTCCAGGATACTTATCCCTTCACATTATAAGTAGTTTTTGATTTCACTCCTTAATCTGAGCAATTTTTAGTGTGGTTGGAAATTTATATTTATGATAGAACAATGTTTTGACTTGCTGCCAATTCATGAAGAAAAAAGGTGAAACTTTGTGGTATTGTTAATCTTGAAAAGATGTAATTTTGTTGCCCTTTTCCCGTAAACTGGTTTCCGGTTGAAACGTGGTTGCATAAATGGTAAAAAGGTAATAACTTGGTTGCATAAATAAGTTTTTCTAGTTATATACTTAATACAAAGTTGAATAACTATGAAGTGCAATGCAATACACTAGTTTTTTTTTTGTTTGCATGTGTGAGGTGGTTAACCTAGGTATCTGACTCGCTTGCAAGCCAACTAATCTTAGGGCGACTACCCACTTTGTGGGTATCCTGGAATCGTCACAGGGGAATCTCCGTGGCCATAAGGGGATATCTTTTTGCTCCTAGGATTCGAACTCTAAGTATTTTCACCAATAAAGACCATGCCTTTATCACTAGGCCACCTCCCTTGTGGCCGAAGTACTAGGTTTAATCTAAGGTTTGGTTTTGATCTAGCGAACTATTTTTATAGAAAGTTGTAGAACTTGGGTGTAATTAGGACTTGTTTAATAAAATTGTATAATTTAGCGCTGAATAAAGGATAGGACAGAATAATTGATAGGGATGAAAATTGACACGTTGATAAGCCTACTGAATGGATAGGTTAAATATTTGAATATGATCATACTAACCGCGTTTTGCTAATATATGTATTTTTTTATGCTATACAGGCTTTTGAGAGGTGAAGGAAGCTTGATTCATTCCATTTAAAATGGGAGGGAGAAGAAATAAATCTAATCAAGGTGCACATATAGTATTTTATATTAATAAATAAAGAATCCTTAATGACAAAAGTTGTTGAAAGGTAAGTGATCCCCGAGAATCTTGATACGATGCTTTAGAGTTAAATGGAGACAATGTTGATGATAAAGAGAAATATAGAGTTGACTAACAACATATAGGGTATTTAAATTTCTAAGTTTAGACAATGGTGGAATTGTGGAATCAGTTGATAAAGTATGTTTTCTATACTAGTAGCAAATTTTGGTTAAAGTTATAGATTCAAAAGATGAATGGAAGTCAGGGGCTATTAGCAGGTTCTTATTATAAAATATGCGAAATTGTATTCCACATAGCATTATTTAGGAAATTTTTTTCACTAGGTGACAGTTATTACCTTAAAGAAAATATCTTAAGTAATTTATCTGAATTTCGAGGTACTATGAATGTAATTTACATTGAATCTCCTGCTACAGGCACTCGGAAATGTGCAAACTCTGCTACAGATATTGACAATGATACAGATGCAGAGATTTGTACAAGTGCAAGGGCTCTACCCCTACCCAGGAATTTGAATCTCTTCTTAGAGCAGTTATATGAGAAAAGGTGTAATTAAAAAACTATTTAGTCTTAGTGTTTGTGTTTTTGATGCATTACTATTGATGTACAACAAAATTAAGCTTGGATTTATTATTCTTCTGTTTAGGGGGTCGACAAGGGAGGCTGCACTTTCTTCAATTATCCAGATATCTAGTCTTGGTTATCACTATAAGTTCTTTGAAAAGAAGTCAGTTATTCGTTTAGCTATTTAATTTTGGTTCCTTAAATTGTAACTTTGAATTACCGTACGTGTTCCTTGACTGAAAAAATGTTTCTTCCTTTTATTTTTTCAGCTTCACTGAGTTACTTTACCAGTTCTTGAAATCTTTTACAAGGGGTTCAGTCAAAGAGAGTTGTTTGGCTATTGAGGCACTAGGTAGTTTGCTCAGTTCAATTTAAATGTTTTGCACTTCCTCTACATACACTTTGCAAAATAACTCTTTCTTCTCCCAGGATTACTAGCCATCACTGTTGGCTGTGGGGACTATGGTCATGAACTATATAAAGAATCAGCCCCGGTTCTCTCAGAAGCTCTCAAAACCGAGTCTCAGTCGAAGAAGTTAAAATTAGTAAGTCCTTACCAAAGTTGTTTGTATATTTAATTATTTATCATGAGTTATGAAGTCTGGCGTACATACTTACAGAAAAGCTCAGTCTTTATTTTACCTATTTGGATTATTGATAAGGCTTCTGTTGTAGATCTTGGATAGTTTGGCTATCATCACCTTCGTTGGGGGAAATGAATTAGAAGAGACAGAAAGATCAATGCAAAGTATTTGGGATTTCATGCATTCAAAAGCCAATCTCAAGGCATGTTCCTGAAATATTATGGAAACTCTGGGCAATTCAATTGTTTATGTATATTTGTGAAAATAGTGCTATTATGGAATTGGCTAATTGTATTCTGGCTTGGAAACAGGAAGCCCAGAGTGTGGCTATTTTCTCTTGGTCACTCCTTCTAAGTACCATGGATATCTGGAGTCTTGGCTACAAACTTTGGCGCGGGTAATTTATAATATTGTATCTGTGCTTTTCTCGCTAGAAGGGGTTGGGATGGGTTGCCCACTGACCTTTATTAATTCACATTTATATAATATGAAAGATATGATCGTAGAAACTAATATGTTACAGAAACAATTTATTTTCTCATGATGATTATTATTATGATCTTGGTGACTTTATACATTGTGGGTGGGTAGGCTTTGGAAACTTTCAATCTTTTGATCCGTTTCCATTTTAGTTCAGTGTTTTTGAATTCATAACTGTTCAGCGTAAATAAACTTCTCTTTATTTAGTACAGGGCGATCCCTTTCTTTGAGAAACTACTAGCAGCAGATCACGAATCCACTCTAATTGGAGCTAGGCAAGCACTGGCACTAATTCATGAACTAGGGTCCCTTGAGAAATTTGAAGCTGACAATCCAGAAAAGGAGGAGATGAATGCTGAGAAAACATTGAAGGTAATTCTGTGATCTCCAATTATATGATAGAGATGGTAAAATAGATATATTAGTTTATTATTTTAAACACTTTTTTGTCCACCTTTTTTTTTCTGCTGTCGAGTTTTATTATAGATATTTTGAGTTAAATATGATTAGAAACCATAATGAAGTAGATAATAACAAGTAACAACAATACTATATGATTAGCATGAATGAGCAATTTAGCATTAAAAGTACACTCTGGGTGATTTTTGACATTTTCCTGCCAATCCGCCATAGTCCTAGTTAGAAATTAAAGTATCTCCAACTGACCCACCGACGAGTAAATGGGTCGAAGTTGCCGCATATATAGTATGCTACACGCCTATACTCCATTTAAGGGATTAGGCTCCATGGTAATATGTATTATGCGTGACTTGTAGGATGAATGTGTTCCGGAAATTCCAGTAAATATTGATAAACGAGTATTGAAAGTCAGCACGACAGCTCAACAAATCCAGGTATATTTCTTTACATTAGAGATCAACTTTTTAAGTAATGTTTTAAAAATGATTTAACGCATGCTATTTCTTTCAGTCTATGATTATTTCTTTTATGTGTATCTTATGTAGCTAAATTTTATGAAGCGGTTGCTTGGTTCTGGTTTTGTTGTGCACATGAAGGTTGCATTTCCTATAACTTGTATAATCTATCTTTTGATTGATTCTTTTACGTTTATTGGCATAATTTACTGAATGTATAAAATAGGAAAATGTATTTCTGCATGATGTTTTCGATTTCAAACCAGTAAGACGGCAACCAGGCAAAGAACTGTATCTGGCTGAACGTGATGAGGTTAGTTCTTCCCCCCCTCTTCCCCTTTCCTATTTACAAAGATCCTTTAGCTCATAATGTTCCCATTTGTAGATCTCTATCAATCTTTTTGTTCCTGACGTAAAAAAAGAAGAAAACTTCCAGGTACATTTTCCGTTTGAATAGCACTAAACATTTACGTGTTACCCAACCTGCTCATTTCTATATTTCAACTCATCCTGTTGTGGAGTAGTGGAACTGTGCTAACCTTTAGGTATTAAACTGCAGCGTATTCACAAGTCACAAAATTCGGTTTTTGTGAAAGCAAGAACACAGATAAGAAACAAAAATCGCGATATTAAAGGTAGTTCTTGTCCTAAACTTGTTACCTGAAAATTTCCTAACATAGGTAGAAAAGCAGAAAGAAAGTAAAAGCCAGTATGCTATTTTAGTAGTGCCTTAATGTAACAGTTTGTTTTGGTAATGCAAACTCAATAGATTGCCATTGCCTCACATCATTCTGGACTGCAAAATTATTATCTAATGGGAATTATCATTATTCATGTTTCCTAGGAAGAGAAAAGAAAAAAGCATTTGGAAAACTGGCAAAATCAAATTTATTTACTGATTAATCCTGTATTAAATTTATTTTTTGTTTATGTACTCGTATTTTTTTTTGTCTGTAGGGGAGGAGCAATGGTGTTCTGAAGATTGATGATGAGCGTGACAGATTTTGCTGCTTTGATTTTTGTAGGATTAGTTTATACCATTTCATTTATTAACTTGGTATAAAAAATATTATTATTTATTTTAGAAAAAATAAAACGAGGACCAAATCAGGGCGCCTTTTATATAATTTCATTTATTTACTTGGTAAAAGTTTCTTTTGAATTTGCTGGCCTTTTTCCTTTTTACCGAAGTCTCAAGCAGAACTAGTCTACGTAGGGTGTGTGTGTCAAGTAGCCGGAGGTATTAACTCGAGCTGGGACTTGTTTAAGCTTTTGTTTAGAGTTGGGAGATAGAGTTTTTGCTAGTATAAAAGCGTTACACAAACTAACTGGTTGCCTAAATGGGGCTGGGACTAGGGCTGAAAATTATAAATGTAAAATGACATAAAAGGATAACAGTAAAGATCAATTTTTAAGAGGTATTTATGTTACCAAAAATTCTAGCTACTTTTTAAAAGCTTTTTCTAAAAGGCTTTTATACCTTCTTACACATTTTTTACAAATAAAAAAGCTTTTGAAAGTACACCTTTATGGATGCTCTTAGAAAACTTTTGGTTTAAGAGTTTGTTTTTTTGCCAAAAGCAATTAAATTTTAAAATGCCAAATAAAGCTTTGTCATTTAGAATTTTAGCCTCGGCTTGGTGTTGCCACTGCAATAACGAACACTAAGTAGGGGTTACCGAACAAAGCTAAGCGTGAATTTATCTAAGCTTTGGCTTGTTTGAGCTGAACTCAACCTGTGTATTAAAACATTTATAAAATGGGTTTATTATAGTATCATGGGTTAACGATTTTTTAATCGTTTAAGATTTAACTTATTTAATCTTCCAAGGTCTTTTGCAATGACTTAAGCTTGCTAAGTTCTAAATCTTTTTTGAAAACTTAACAATCCGCGCCGACGCCAACAATTGTTTTCGGTTGAAACCGAAGAGGTCTTCAGTTGTAACATACTGAAAAGCAAAGACATGAGAAAGGGGCCGAGGAAGAACCTGAGATCATGAAGTAACATCATCGACAATCCTTCTTTTCTTGCATTGTCAATTGGGAACGGTTTAAAATGTGTGTGTATATGTGTTTAAAAGTGAAGAGGTTTTATCATCGACAGTGTGTCGGTTTAGAAGTGTTGATGTGACATGACTGATGAATGAAGTGAAAATCGTATTGTTGGGAGCGGTTGGAGAAGACCTTTAATCTTTATACTTATATACATACATTTTTATCGATAAACTTAATCTTCTAGGCTGATTTTACCTTTTATAGAAAAGTAAAAGTAATTTTTTTTTAAACAATGAGTTAGTAATTAGTTAGCAATTAGCATTTGAGACACCACAATGACATCCAATTTGGAAGTATGCGAAACTCGAGTCACGCATGCCTAAGATGAAATGAGAATAATCAAAATGATTTGTAACATCTTTCTTAAAGATTATTATGTTTTAAAAAAACATTTTTAAGGTGACGACAGTAGCAAGACACCTTGAAAGATTTCAAAAGGTGTTCAAATACTCAATTTCATATTTATTTTGAATTTTGGTTTTTCAGTTTCGTATCACACGGTTCGAATCATTTTTTTGATTTTTTGGTTCATTTCTTACACCCTATATAATATGATAGATCTTATACTAAAACTATTTCCTTTCTTTTTTTCTTATTCATCCTTTAAAGTCTTTTCCTTTTTATCTTAGATAAAACTAAAAAACAAACATAAAAATTTAATGAAAAAATGATAAAAGTAAAAACAGCTTATCAACAAAAATAAAAAATAAAAAATACATGGTCAATTTTTATACACCACCACCACCCATAGATGGGAATAAAATAGAAATGTTGCGAGCACGGCTCAAACTACAACTAGTAATTTGGAAGTTTTCAGTTTTGGAATCAATAAAACATTATTAAAAAAACTAATAATAATAATAATCCATATTTATTTATTAAAATTTATACTGTAGTAATAGTAATTTTATATTGTAGTGTGTCTCTCTCTGACTCTCAGCTTCTTTTTGCTCCTCCTCTTCCCCCGGTGAGTTATTTTTCTTTCTTTCTTGCCACTTTCTTTCTATTTTGTTCTACTCATCCGTTGGTTTCCCCATTTATGTACGAGTATTTATTTATTTATTATTATGATTATTATAAGTTAAGTGATTCTTCTAACCCGAATTTTTTATATATGTTATTACTAGTTTTATTATTATAATGAATTCCTTTTATTTATTTATATCTTTTCCTTGTTTGTATATTTGTCATGTTAAATCTATAATAAAAGACAGATATCTACAGTTTTGATTTTCAGTAAACAATTACCACTAAACTAAAAACTGTTGGATAGGAGTTGCAGATAATATCCAGAAAGTTTTTCAATGAAAACAGAAGACATGTTTAAATTAAAACTTTTGTGCAAATTTAACTTGCTCTCGTTTACTTATAACTAAAAAAGACGAAAACTTGGGATGGTTTTGGCAGGAAAAAATTAAAATTTTCTGAAACTAAATGCACCGTTTATTTTGTGTATGATCGTATTTGAGATTAATTGATTGATTGATTGTGAAATAGTTGATAGGCATGGCCAGTTCGTTACGGATACCGCATTGGCAATTTAGCTCCCCACCACAAGTTGTTGAGTCTAGACTGTGCCCCAATAATCATTTTGGTATTCATCATCATCTCCAACATCATCCACAGTCATCTGTTGTCAGTTTTCGTAAATTCGATAGCTTTAAGGTAATATGTCGTGATTCCAACGGCCAGCAAAGCAACACCAACCAACCCCAACAAACTGGCATACAGATTTACAGAGACATTGAGAGGTCAGAAAATATTCTGCTCATTTGAAACTAAATGTAATTTATTATACGCTCCTAGTGTAGGTTTATAGTGAGTAGTTTTTATCATATGATGTATAACATGTGCTAATTATGTAGGCCGTATGAGTTAAGTAGTTCACGATAATCATAGATATCTCGTGTATCTTATAGGTTACTAACTGAGACTGTACGGCAATCTCAAGGTGGTGGGTGGGGTGGTTCAAGAGATTGGCAAGAAGTTGAGGTATTGCATACTATAAGCATTCTACTTTTAGTTCCAGTGGATGTTTTCTCATTGTTTATTTACACTGCACTCTAGATTAATTATAAACAACCATTTGTAGTGATAGCTCTTGATCACATATAAGGTCTATGATTTAATATAATTTATGCAATTTCAGGGAGCCTGGGTATTGAGACCTAGAAATTTAAAGCCAGTGGCTGTTGTGCATTTTATTGGTGGCATTTTTGTTGGGGCAGCCCCTCAGCTCACCTATCGTTTGTTTCTTGAGCGCCTTTCAGAGAAGTAAGTGATCTTATATGGTTACATGTCTATATGAATGCGCTGGTGCTTAAATTCTTATAAAATGTTTCTTTCTGTTGCTGTCTAGGGGTGTATTAGTGATAGCAACACCTTATGCTAGTGGCTTTGATCACTTCTTCATTGCAGATGAAGTCCAGTTTAAATTCGACAGGTGTCTTAGATATCTGGATGAAACAGTGAGTTTTAGACAGTCATTTACAGAAATTTGTTGGTTAATGTAATGTGTTATTGCATATGGAAGGAAGGAACCAACTTTGGTCTGATTTTTGTTTGTGTAACCTTCTTATGTCGCCCGTTAATACTCCAAAACTTTCAAACCTACTTTAAAAATCTTCAATTCAAAGTAATTCGTGACTTGGCCAATAATATTTTATAAATTTTAGCTAGTTATTTTTTTCCTGGCGTGGCAACCAAAGTATTGGTTACCTGCTGACAAGATTGAAGATTGCCTTTAACTTAAACTTTTTTTAATTTACGTACCTATTTATGGGTGACAACAAAAAGGGTCAATTTTAATTGTGCAATGACCTTATATGAAGTCTCTTTCTATTTGTTTTCGTACTGAAACGAAGTTGGTCTGTATATAGGTTCGTGATCTTCCATCTTTTGGAATTGGACATTCTTTAGGATCTGTCATCCACCTTTTGATTGGTATCTGTCTTTTTTCAAGTTTCAAGTAGTACTTTGTCTTTTTTAGATTCCGTGATGAGAAATGAAGTTTTTGTTAGACAGGTTCTAGGTATGCTGTGCAGAGGTGTGGTAACATATATATGGCATTTAATAACAAGGTATAGCCATTTCTCTTCCATCATTCGCTTGTAGTGTGTTTGTAACTTGTAAGTGAGTGATTGTGTGTTGGTAGCACTCGTTTGAACGGCATAAGAATCAATTACCATGTATTAGATAAGTAGTATTTCTACTGATGTTTCAGGATGCCAGCCTGGCGGTCCCGTTATTCTCACCTGTTCTTTTACCAATGGCACAAAGCATTGGACCAATCTTGTCACAGATTGCATCTTCACCAACAATCCGTATGGGGGTAAGTAATAATACTTTAGAATTCCTCTGATGATTGATTAACTTTTGCTGCATCCCTTTACTTGGAGTATGTCATTATTATTTACTACTCATATTTTAGATAATTTAAGTACATACAATTTGTATCCCTTCCTTTCCACCACTTAATGAGTATGACTCTTCTGCATTCAACTGTTTTTCCATTTCTAATATATGCAGGCTGAGATGACTCTGAAAAACTTAGAGAACCTTCCTCCCATTATGAAGCAAGTTATACCTCTGGTGGAACAACTTCCTCCATTGTACATGGACTTGGCTAATGGAAGAGAAAATTTCTCTCCGAAACCAGAAGAAACTCGTAGACTAGTACGTAAAGCTGCTATTGTTGTCTGTGCACACATATGATTCATTTATAATAGATAAATTTACATGATTGTTGATATTGATCTATATGTCCAGATAAAATCGTACTATGGAATCTCAAGGAATCTTCTAGTCAAATTCAAAGATGATACAATTGATGAAACCGCTGTCCTAGCTCAGGTGCTTAGCTCAGAGGCTGCCATTAGTTCAGTGCTGGATATGTCAATTCGTTCTCTGCCTGGGGATCATGGACTTCCTCTACAGCAGGTATATTCATACTTCCGAGCAAGGTGGTCATCTAGGCAGGGCAAGTGGATGGATGGGTAATAGGTCAAAATAGGACATGTTTTGTACTGGTGAAACATGCAGGGTTGGGTTGACTCAAAAACACTTTGTGCCCACTTATAATTTAGTTTATTTTCAACTCATTTGACTCGTTCAACCTATTCGACCAGTTCCTCTTTGAGTCAATTTATTGACCCTTTTGAGATAAATCACAATCTAAATTGACCCATTCATAAGCAAATAGGCGGAAGTTTTCACGTCGATTTCTGAGATAAGCGTTCAATATTAACAAAAACTACATTTGTTTGTATTCATCAGGCTTTACCAGATGTTCCGCCAGGGATGATAGATGCTGTAAACCGCAGTGGAGAGTTTTGGGCAAATTTGACAGCAGGTACACCATTAGAAACGGTTGCCAAAGAAGTAAGCAATTCATTAGGAGTAGACTCTACAGTTCTTCGTGCAGATCTTTCGAAGGAATTCGATTTGCTAGTGGATACTATTTCCTCTTGGATAATTACAAATGCTGGTACGAGACTTTTGAAGCCATAAGAAGGCACCATTATCACGCGTTAATACAAATATGTTGCCAAAAACAAAAAAGAGTACACATCGGGTATGTATGATCAATGATTATGCGACTTGTAATTACATGACTAGCGATTAGATTTGCATCACCAATCTATACATCAATACATATACTGATAACTATACATGTAGGTTTGTAAATGCATATTGGAACTAATGCGAAGATACATTTAGGAAATTGGTGTTGTATTGCAATGATCGAGGTATAATTAACATGTCATGCGTCACATAAATCTCACTGTTATTGATTAGGTGCGTAATAAGAGGCTTTGACCTGTAAATCTGTAATGAGGATATCATTGGTTCAAGTTTCACATGATACAAAAAATAAGGTGGTTCATGTTGGGCCTATAAAAATAAGGTTTTCCATGTTAGGTCATTGTCCAAACAAGTGTCAACATCAAACTTACAAACATATGAACATACAAATATAAACAAGCTTGATAGATCCATCTCACAAATGACACCTTCATCTAGGCGAGACTTGCAATGATGTAGAAGTGAAATCATCTTTGTAAGAAGAATCTTTGTCATAAGGCATAGCATATAAACAAACTGAACGGTATCTCTTGAATTGGTTTCAGTTGCTCTGTTGGGCATCTCCTTTTTTACTGGTGTAACTATTAGGTTGTACTTGTTATTTTAAACATGTTACCTGTCTTAATGTTCTAAAAACTTTATTAAAACATTGAACTTGTTTGTGTTTCACCAAAAGGATCGATCTTCATGCAAACCCAAATCAGCTATACGTGTAAAAGAGTCAAAATCAGATCTAAAATCATCCAACTTAGAACTAAAAGCAACAAAAACATACGCAAATTTAGAATTGAAGATGAAAAAAATGAAATAAAGTTTACAATCAAGGAAGAAAAAAGAAGACAAGAAGGTACCGGTGGTGGTAGTTAGTGGCAGCCGGCAATTCTGTGGTGGTGGTAGAAGGGTGTGCGGCTGGCTTAGTGGTGGTCGGCAGTAGCAGTTGAGGTATGGTCAACAGCGGTTTAGCGGTGGTTGGCAGGATCTGGTAGAGTATGGGAGAGGGAGGGAGAACGGGTGGAAAGAGGAAGGATGTGAAATGGATGTGTTTTTGTGTCTCCAAGAATGAAAAACAAGTTTTCTAAGGTTTGTCAAACAAAAAAATCATGTTTGAAGATCTTATGCTTTTTTCAAACAAACCATCTTCAATAGAAATATCTACCAGTCCACAAACACAAGAACTAATAAGATTAGCAACAGTTCATAGGTGAGATTTTGTTGAGAGTTGTAAGTTATATCAAAACTCATAAATCATATGATTTTATTGGTTTGATTCAGTAAAATTGCTCTTTTAAAACTATGTACTCATATATCATTTGAGTTGAATGGTCTCATCCGATTAATGAGTTTGCAATACAACAATTTCACCGTATCAGAACAATCATCTAATTCTGTTCTTAATTTTCCAGCATAATGTGATTTAAAATAGACATATTGATACCCCCTCAAACATATGCATGTTGATCATAATGGCCCATCTAACCCGACTTATTGTCAATACATATCAACCCAAAATAAACCACGACCTAGTTCATCATGACATTATGACCTAAGAAAAGAACTTATATGTAACACGACCTAGTTCATTATGTTTGGATGAACGAGTACTAAATAAAACTTATTATAAGTTATTGGAAGCATTCAAAACATGTAATCCCAAATACAAAGGGCCATTCATCAACTACAGACTGGTCAAACACACCAAGACACAGATGAACTTAAATAAACCACGTCAAGTATCTAGTACTGCTTGATCATACCTGATCAAGTTTTCTAAAATTGCCACAAACATTACACTCCATTACAGAATGACTTGTGGCAACAGATGGAGGCAGGGGAGCCAACGTCCCCCAGCAATTCTTTCGATCACACATGTAATTCAAAAAGAAGTACGAGTGAGGAAACTCACCCTCATCCCCATTCAACACAACACTGCCATCTTGACCTTCCATTTCTTCATCGACATCCTCATCCATAGTCGTTTCTTCCCCTTCATCCTTGCCATCATCACCGTCGTCCATCTCCACGCCGTCATCCTCACTATCAGACCAATTCGCCTCAACTTTACACCGATCACACTCACAAGCAAACCCGTACTCATCTTTCAACCTCTTTTGCCTCTCAGAATACTTCAAATTCACCGGAAAATAACTCAAACAAATCTCCCTCCCTTCCACCACATCATGAATCATCCTAATACTAATCTCACTATTCTTACCCACATTCATTCCATCAGAAACATCAATGTAATCAAACCTGCAAGCATTAGGCAAACAATCATGGTTAAAAAAACTAGCCACAGGGTAAATCCCATACGCCCTAACCGACCTCTCTTCCCTCTCCTCATCAAACGGTTCCATTAACCCGAACGCATTAACCTTATCTTTAGCCAACAAAGCACATGTCAACTCCAAACAGAAGCCAATTTCGGCCGGCATTGGTTTGCAGACCGACCCGATTAACGAATGCAGGAAATTTACAGTCTGGTCTGACTCTCCTCCACCTGATCCATCAAGAGACAGCAGTGTCTGAAACTTTGTTGGTGAAACAACTGCAAGATTGTAAGCCGAAACAAGATACCGGGCTTGCAGTTGTGTATCAAAAGGAAGGCGGTTTTCGGAGAAGTATGGTTGGAGGTAAGATGTCATTTGGCAAACCCAGGGAGTGTGTGAAGTGGTTGAAGCAACTGCTTGGCAATTTGGGGTGCAGAATTGAGAGCTGCTGCAAGTTGGGCAAGAAATTTTTTGGGGGTGATTTGAGATTTTTATGAAGCAATTTGAACAGTAAATGTTTTGGGGGTTAGTAGGGTGAAACGGAAGGGCGGAGTAGAGGATGATTGGTGAGTCTTTGAGGATGACTTCGCCGGCTTTTAAGGGGCGGAGAGCCACCATTGATCTTCCTCTTCCAGGGATTTCAATCATGCTTATGGCGGCCGGTGTTTCCATTGCTCGGTGAGTGACAGGATTAGGGTTTTGGAAGGGTTTCTATTTCTTTTCTTCAACAAATTTTAGTTTCCCATGTCTAAAATTTACAGTCTACGTCTCTGTCTATCTCTCGTAATTATAGTGAACCGTTTCCATGTGGTGCAAATGGTAAATTCACAATAAATTTTATGAAAATTCTTGGGATTTATATTTATGAGTCACACCGTTGCAGCGGCGACTTTAGACACCGTAACGGTTTATAGCATTCAGTTTACTTTCATGAGATGTGTCAATGAAGGATCTAACCGTATATATCATTCTAAAAATAAGTCGCGGATTAGGTGCAAAAAATAATGAAGTGAAAAATAACTATGAAAAATAACTACTTACAGTTGTAGGGGAGGGGACCAAGACAATTAAAAAAATAAATAGTCAAAAATTAAAATTTAATAGGAATATACAAAGAACATAATTGGTTCGTAATTTCGTGAGTTATAAAAAGGTAATTATTGTTTAAACATTTTGTAATATATTTAATGACAATTAAGATGTTTTTCTTATCCGTAACAATACCTTCAGCAATAGTTTTAGAGTTAATGAGGATTTTATAACAATAAGGGTTTTAGATAATTGTGAGGTTTTTTTTATTGAGGGTAATTTCGAAATTTCAGGGATAAGATGTGTGGAGGTAGTTTAAATGTAGAGGGTATATTAGGTAATTCAAAGGTAGAGGGTTAAATGGGAGAGGGGTTAGTTTGTTTATATAGGTAGTATAGATAATAACAAATAGTCAAAATCGAAAGCAAACAGGTAATTTGATAAACTCAAGTATTATAATTGGTAGATAAATTATTAAAACAACTGTTTTTAGTATACAAAAAGATATGATTGCTTAAAACACTTAATTATTACAAGAAAATAATCTATATGCTTTTAGTATCATATTAGTTACGTGTATCTAAAGTAAATTCATATATATCCAATTTTGAAACACCTAACTTATGAAGATGTAAGTTAAGGGGTAGAGGCATGTGTCAAATGACACGACAATTAATAAGTGTGAACCCTACTCATTTATACTCGTACATAGGTATACCAAAATTCAAACCTTTATAAAGGACTATCTTTGTATTTCAAATGTGTCAAATGGGACTTGAATATGTGATCTAAAAGTCACAAAATAGATGCCAATCACCAAACAATATTTGAAAAAATATATAGCTCGTAGAGTTGTAGCTCTCTAATTTACCTAGGTTCAGAACAAAGTTGAAAGGATTTTGTCATTATTAATACATAAGTCAACCCAGTTAAAGTGTTAAACTAACTACTTATTCGACTATTGTTAATCAACAAAACAATTCGACTATAAAGATCTGATTTTTAAGACATTATATTTGACTTGAAAGAAAAAAACAATGCAAGTTCACGTTAACGAGTCTAAACTCTAGAGACTTTGTTTAGTTATTAAAAACAAATAAAAAAAAAATAAAGTCAAACACTATAGTTTATTGACATAGTAATCGGCATTTTGTTTTGGCAATAAACAAATTTAAATAGGAATTGAATATGTAGTTTTTATTCTGGCAACTACCCCCTTTGGCCATTCTAATCTAGTACGAGTACAATACAAGTGTACAACTACACGATTAATTAAAAAATAAATATTAAAAACCCCTACCTACCCGCCTCCAACCCCTTTCTTCAATTCCACTCCACCACCGGTCCACCGCCTCAATCACCCTGGCCGGATAATAAATCATAAAATGACCACCGCCACCACCGTCCAGTGCGCCACCACCTTGATAACACATCCAACACTTGCCACCAAATCCCCGATTACATTCAATCCCCGCTCTAATTTATCATTTAAGTCAAACAATAACATTAAAAATTGTAATAGTAATAGAAAAAGAAGAAATAATAATTGTGTTAGTGCATCACTGGGGGATTCTTCAAACAGTAATTACGTGGTTCCATTTGACATAACCTCTTCATGCATTACTCGGCCTTTAGCTGAGATCCTCCGTGATCTCAATAAACGGATCAATGATAATATCATTGTCAAAAATTCTTCTCAGTCTGCTTCCATCCCTTGGTATTTCCCTTCTTTCTTTATATATATCTATGTATATATACATCCATCTATATCTATACTTACACTTTGTTTTCGTATATATTAGTATTAGTGAAATGTTCATTTGAAAACTAAAATTTGTGTGAAAACCAACTGTGATTAGAAACGAAACACAATGTGTTTATGCCATGGCAGTAAGGGCAGCGCCCGTACCATATCAAACCACCACATTATCTCTTGGATCGCCGACCATTAAATCCACACCATTCCCATATGCGTCCGGCTTCCAACCCCTTTATAAATGCCTCGAGGTTGCCGACCGTGAAGAGCGAAGCCCCCTGAATGGTGCAGCTGTTCGATTAAGGGCTTCGCCATCACAATTTCCGGCAATTATGCTGCTGTGGTAGTGGCGGGCAGCTATAAACACATTGTGTTTAGTTTCCAATCACAATGTGTTTGGCCAGTTTTCTGGTTTTCATGCAAATTTTAGTTTTCAAATGATCACCACCAATTAGTATTAGTATTATTATGATCTGAAATTTTGTTGGTAATTTGTAGGTATCATGCAAATAGGATGCTAAGTTTCTATGCTCCAGGTGCCTTAATCTATCTTTTATTATTATTATTATTATTATTATTATTATTATTATTATTATTATTATTATTATTATTATTATTACTATACTCCAAAATTTTAATGATCAAGTTAAATATGTCTGGATTTCTTTAGCTGAGTTTTTAAAAATAAAAAGATTATATAGATAACTTTGTTATTTAGCTTATGTCCCAAAAAATGTTGCTTTACTGACAACCTAACCGGCCCATACCAGACCACACAGCTTAACGGCACTCAGATTGTGGGCTGTGGCTCAACCAACTCATACTTCCTGATTTATAGATTGAATCCAGGATACCTTTTTAATGCCCTCTAAACCAATGAGTCTACATGTTTAAGGTAGAAAAATATAGTGGATCCATATACAATTATAAACTGACCTTAACCCCCAATAGGAAGCTGGAAAACCCAAAATGGAATTTCAAAGGGATAAGTAACCTGAGCAGGCTGAGGGCTGTTAGGCACCAAGTGGTCGTGAGTCGTGACATAGTTTTGTATTGCATTGGCCCGACCCAATAGGTTTCCTGTATGTTTCAGGGGTGTATGGTTATAAATATTAAAATAGTAGTACATAGGGTTTCCATCGGGGATGCTTTTGATATAGGATTTATCCATTGATCGTATCATGATTTCATGGAGCGTACCTAATCATGTTAAAAATTCTTGTGGTTTCTTTTTTTATTTCTTGTTCATATACTTGCATTGTTGCCCGGCAGATATTTAAGGCAGGGGAAAGTGGGAAATCCAAGAGTATAAACATGGCTTAAACAGTTTTAATTATGTGTTGGATTTAGTTAAAAGTCTCATTACCACGAGCTGAAGAACCTATTGGGGCAATTTAATATCAAACTTTAAGCTTTTTGGGATGCACTATGTTGTTGATAAATACACGAGGTGATATTTTGATTCCTAAACTAATATTGTGACAACTGGCTCTAGTTGTACATTGATACTTAAGGATGGGTTATACATTGTTTTGTGCGTCATCGAGACAAAACATATGTACAAGCGTAGTTTATTATAGATAAGTAACAGAGGATAGGGTTGGCCACTTACAAGATGTAGTCTAACTAGAAATTAGAAATACATATATAAAACTCGGGGACTCACTAACAGGAGCTATGGTAGGATTTATGCAAGGTAGTGGTCCTACAGTTGACTAGGATTCAATCATTCGTGGTGCATATGATGTGAGGAGCCTTAGCTTTTTCAAAGATTTTGTTCTTAGGTAATAAAGCAGGTTCAGTTCCCAGAAGGTTATGCTGTTATGAACTTATGATAACTAAGGTTTAAATGCCTAGTGAAGGCTTATCCAGTGGTAGTTTTTATCAAGTTCATGTTGGTTTGAAGGCTTGCTGGCCAGTAAGGCCCGATCTATTAAGGAGGCCTGTTTAGGTTTCTTTGGGGACCAAGTTTCTAACACTAGCTGTTCTCCTATATATATCTCCTTATTGTAATTGTAATCTTATGGTTCAGAGCTTAATAAAATAACCTAGTTGCAGCCGGTGGACTAGGCCCCCACTGGGGCCGAACCACGTTAAATTCTTGTGTCGTTTATCTAGTTTCTGGTTGTTATCTTCTTGTTTAATTGCTTCCGCTGTGCTATGGCTAAGGGCTGTTCCTAACAAGTGGTAACAGAGATAAAGCCATAAAGGTTCAATTAAGGGGCTGCTATTTTTGCCGATTAGGGTTTCAGTTTTGCCTCTCTTGTTCGCCGTTTTCTTTCGCAACCGTGCAGAGCTGCTGTACCACCTGCCACAGCCACTACGATTAAAGTTTTTTCTACCCTTGTCCACAGCTGTTTGCTGCTGATTTGCAGCTGTCTGTTGCTGTTCAGCTGCTGAAATCTGCTGTTCAGCCGCTGTTTGCAGTTTTTCTGCTGCTGTTTGCTGCCGTTATTTGGCTGTTCAGCTGCCGTTGCTGCTGAATCTTTTAATTTAGCTGATGGAACTGTTGTTGCTGCTGCTGCTGTTTGCTATTTTCTTGTTCGGTCAGATGTGTTCTGGTTCTGGATTGCAGCTGTTTAGCTGCTGTTCCGCCATTGTTTTACCAAACAACCACCTGTCCACCGCCACTGTTGCAGCCGTCTCTGCTGCTGTTAGCCGCCGCCACTTGGAGCTCTATTAGGGTTCCTGTTTTTTGGGGTTATTTGGTGTTATTGATCGATTGGAAGATGATGAAAGCATTGTTTTCTTGTTCGAGAAGATATTTGGCTACAGTTCTTGGTTATCATCATGACATTCTTGTTCGTCATTAATCAGAGGTTGAGGTACTGTGAGGTACTGTCTCTGTTCAGTTTATTCTTTGAGTTGGATCTCGGTTTATTCTGATTCATGATTAGGGTGTGGTTTTTTGCGGGTGGTTGTTACTAAGTTTGTTGCTGTGATATTACCTTGATCGATTAGACAAGAAAAGAAGATAAGTACCATTGTTTGAAGTTAGTCCATTGAAACAAGGTATTAGGTTGATTAGGGTTAAGCCTTTGTTCACCCGGGTATATACATGTGTTTTGGATTGGATTGGATTTCTATTGGATGTGGTACCGTTTATGAAGAAAATAGAACTAGCTGGTTTGGAGTGCTTTGAGTTATAAGTATTCTTGTTCCGGGTTGCTAGTGTTGACACGAGTGAAAAAAAGTTAGTCAAGTCATGGAACTAATGCTTGTTTTCTCTACTGTTATTGATCGTTGCTTTTAACTGGTCTGGATACAAGTGGTTTGACTTTTGAATGGATCTTTGTACTGGTATTGGGTGAAGGTTTTCGCTGGTTCGAAACGAGTGGAGGTTCGTCACATGAAGTCTGGTTTAGCATGGTTGGAATAACAGAGAGAGTGGGAGCTGTGCGTAGTTGACTTGTGAGGTTGCATGAGGTGCTCAAGGTTTTAGGACCCCCCGAGGTTGATAAAATTCTGCTTATGAGAATGTGTCTGGGTTGATGCATTGGGGGTCATTGGAAGGCAGTGAAGACTCTTGTTACAGATTTTGGTTTGCTTCATTTTATGTTACCTACTGTAGTGAAGCATTGGTCTGTTGTTTAGACTTTTGGAGTGTGCAGAATACTGCACTACCCGAAGAATTGAACCAACTTTCGGAGAAAAGTCTTGGCTCGCGGATTCGAGAGTTACACGAGTCTGGTGCGCGGTAGAGGACTTTGGGACTTTCAGGTAATCTGTTCGAGCGTATTCGGAGGTTTGAACTTGGACGGGATTTTGTAACAGTGGGAGCACAAGGAGTGTGTTGACATATGTTGAAATCGACGTTGAGTTCTGAAGACCAGGGTTCCGAATGAAATCTCTCATGTGATGTTACCGCTAGTGGAGAGTGTTGTTCCTCTGGAGTCTCTGGATCCGGTATTTCAAATCAGTAGGGGCCGGTTGAGATTGAGGATGAGTCATTGGTGATCTTTGCCATGACTGAGTCAGTTGTGTCTGACTGTATTGGAGCGGTTTACAGCTTCAATGGGCCTTTCAGGTAACTCTGATGAAAAGGGCCGTTGCAACTAGGTACACTTGGGATGCATGGATTGAAGTTTGGTTTGTTCTTGGGAGCTGGACCTGTGAAGACTTCTGTTCCTATCTGTTTTTATTGAAATCTTAGCTTGTTCATGGAGAATTAAAGACTTGGGAACTTCTGTTTTGAAGTTTAATTTGTTCTTGGAACTGAAGGCTTGGAGGATTTCGCTTATCTGAAGATTACTGGAGTTACTAGATGACGGGAATGTTGTTTGTTTGAATAGCGGGCTGAAGTTTTTTGGCAAGGCCTTCGAGTGGGAGATTGTTGGGTTTGAAGGCTTGCTAGTCAGTAAGGCCCGATCTATTAAGGAGGCCTGCTTAGGTTTCCTTGGGGACCAAATTTTTAACCCTAGTTGTTCTCTTATATATATATATCTCCTTATTGTAATTGTAATCTTATGATTCAGAGCTTAATAAATTAACCTAGTTGCAGCCGGTGGACTAGGCCCCCCACTGGGGCCGAACCACGTTAAATTCTTGTGTCGATTATCTAGTTTCTGGTTGTTATCTTCTTGTTTAATTGCTTCCGTTGTGCTATGGCTAAGGGCTGTTCCTAACAGTTCATTGTTCGCATTTTTACTACAAGTTTGGTTTGCAGGTCCAAGTAGGTGTATGGAAGTGTGTTGTGTTTGTTTCAAACAGTAATAAATTCAATACCATCTCCTTACGTTCGGTTAATAAATTCAATATATGTTTATCTATTGCTGCGGCCTGCTTCAAGAAAAGTAATAAATACATGAAATCAGGAAAAAGGGGGTGGGGGGGTAGGTGATAGTAGCCTAGTAGGAAGGGTTTGTAGGTGATGGTTAATGCAGGGGTAACCAATTATTAAAATTAATCTGAACTAATTAGTATATAATTAGACATAAGAGATACTAAGTATGTATTGGCTTATCAGATTACAAGTTTATCTTTGGTCCTTACAGCATAGCATGAGAAGTTTTTGATCAAATTCGTGTTGTTGTATGAAAATGCATGATAAGTAGGCAAGCAAATGTAGTCATTATTATGTAGAAGCAATGGATAATTTGATATCTTATGATTTGACTAATTAACAGCCTGTACATTTTGAAGAAGTTGAAAGAGTTGGTCCTAAATATGGGTCAATAATGAATACTAGTACTGGGAAGGTCTGTTACTGAGGTTAGACAACTGACTAGAAAGTATACAGGATCATAGGAGTGTGAATTACCTTATACAAGTATCTTATTTTCTGATTGTTAGTCTGATGTTTCATGGACAATAAGCTGCTTATGAATTATGTAGGTTTTATATTATATATATTTTTTTACAACCAGTATTTCCATAATAAAGGAGCTTCATTTGTTGGAGCTAGGAGAAATTGTAATCACTCTCTCTTACCAAATAAAAAATGCCAACTCTATATGTAGGTCATTTGTTCAAATCTTGCAAGTTTGATCATTAAGATTTGATTTTTCTTTTTTTTTTTTGAGTTAATCTAATAAACATGACTTGACCTGAAGAGTCATAAGTGTGTTGCTTTTCCCATGAACTCATTAGATTTTCCACAAGAGGATTATATGTTTTTTTTTTTTCAATCTAGACCAACTTGTTTTTTGAAATGATAAAATCTCCATCTATTTTATTATAGCTTCTTTGACACGAACATCCCACAAACTTTTTATATTAAAGAACCTAAACAAAGCTTCCATCTGCATCTTAGGAGTGTTTATGATATAATAAGGCTTGTCAAGTATTTTAGTTTATTAGGTTGCTCTTTATCTGTTTAATGAACTTGTATTCACAGACGCTATCTTTTAGATTTTATATTCATACTCAATGCTAAGTCTCATATTTTTTCTCTTACTTATACAATATTTCTTTAGGTTGGTGTGGAGAAATACGTGATGTAATTTTTTCAGACACTGGAAGTGTGACTGTGGTTTATCGTGTCACAGTACGTGGTTCTGATGGAGAGGTATGACTAAACCTTTATCTCCGAGTGGTTACTCTATATTTAGCTAGATACAATTCATCAGACACTATTCAGGCCCATGAAAGCAAAGTCGAGGCACGAGAGTTTCCATTTTTCAGTTCATTGCATGACCAGTAATTAACACCGATGTATTCCATGTGTCCTTTTTATATTATTGGCATATCTACTTCCTTTTGGTATCAAATTCAAGTACCTGTAAAATACTGAGTATTAAAGAATAGCAGCTCTTACATATCTACAAACATCTATATTAGCTTTCGGGTTACACTTCATCTACGAATAGTCAAATATGACATATGATCTATGTGTAGGATGGCAAAAAGAATAAAAAAACATATCCGACTGAAAAACCCGAAACCCGACTTTTTGGGCCGGGTTCGGGTACGTGGGTCTTGGTCCAGGGATGGGATGGGATGGTAAAAATTCCTTTTTTGCGGGTTTGGGTCTGGGGACGGTTTGGGAGGGGGTTCTTTAATCTGGTCCGGGATCACCCAAACTGCCTATTATTGTTTACTACTTTTTCAATCAAAACTGTCCCAATGCAGGCTCATCGTGAATCTACTGGAACTGTGTCCTCTACCACCAATGATCAGAATGTTGATCCTGTTGCTGCGGCTGAAGAAATAGCTTTTTGCAAAGCATGCGCTCGTTTTGGACTTGGCTTGTACCTTTATCATGAAGATTAAGCACAATTATGATTTTCGCATGGAGAAGGTTTTTATAATATAGCGTAAAAAGTTTCCTTTCATTTAAATGGATTAAAATATTTAAAGTTATATGGCTGGATGAATGCCGGAAGGGTGAGGTACCTCCAAAGTTCACACATGCCTCCAGTCATCATGAGTGATATAATAAATGTTGTTTAAATCTTTTGTTTTTTAATTAATAGATAACTTGTCATCTTTAAATGACATGTTTGAGATGGTGCTATATGGTCCAATCCAATGTATTAGCATACTGTTGTCTGCCATCATGGAAGTTGTATATTATACATGCAGTCAATTTGATTTGTAAATATATGTCCAAGAATTTAGGCCTGTGCGTAAGGACACTCTGCCTGAAATGGTGTAAACCTGGCCCAGAAATTTTCAAAATGGAGACCGAAGACTAACTGGGTCATGATCGATCTGGTCCAACCGGCAATGCTATCTCTTTTTCAATATCAAAAATGATGTATTTGACCAGAATTCATAAGCCTGACTAAGAAGGAGATTAACATACATCTTAAGATATAAGATGAAGATGAGGTAAGAGAGTGTAGAATCTATGTTTAGACGAATCTTTATTAATTATTTGTGCCTTGTAAAGTAAGAAAACTAAAACCTGGAATGCCGAGATGAAAGAGTAAGTCAATTTTTTAGCCTAGAAATTCAATTTCCTGACACAATTAATTAACAGAGTCCTAAAAGGCTAAAACAAAACTAGACAACATCCAACAGCGCAAACCAAATTGGATTACCTCAAAATGAGTTCAGCGAGTCACATAACATAAAATCAATAACCCAAAGTATGTAACAAGTACTAACATCGGGATGATGGTAATTGGTAAAGGTTCATCATCCAGATCGAGTACTATAATGAAAGTTGGCAAGTATCAACCAATTGTTAAACTAGTAATCCACGATTCTAGTTTCAAAACTTCTCAAAGTATGCTTTCGTCCATTCCGTCATTCTCTTCACTTGTTTCGTTGTTCCCCTTCCACTACATGCATTGAATTTTTCTGAAGTTTATAAGATACAGATCGTAATGACTAATGAATAGCCACGAACTAAGACTCCAATACGCACAACAAGTTGCAACAAACTAATTAAATTTGTAATACTAAGAGAAGTATCTTTTGCAAGTTCGTTAACCTCAGTCAATTAAGTTGTCGTCCATATTGATTTCCCTTGTGGTTGTGGTGAATCAATATCAGTACATAATACTTCCTTTACTATGTAAGGAGACAATAAAGTTCTCGTTTCATCCGATACATGACTACTACAACAACAACGATACCTAAACGGGGTATGAGGTAAAATGTAGGCAGTTGTACACACAAAGGTAGAATGGTTGTAGAAGTGACAAGTTTATTACGAGTAGTTTTTTTCACTGAATCATCTATAAAACTATAACGGCTCATGATATATATATCTCGTTGTTTAGAGTATGTGAAGTACGTTATCCGTTATTTCCGAATACCAAATTACCAACTGAATGTTACATTTAACAAAAAACCACAATATTAAGGTTGAAAAAAATACATATTATCGCAAATGATAAATGGTAAATATCACATGGGAAAAAGAAAAACATTACGTCATCAAACTTGTATGGTTTTCCAAAACTTTAGCCCAATTTATTTTATTGTTAGCCCATACGATGGAACCTTATAACACTTCCCACATAAGATATCTATCATATTGGGCCAGCCCTCATATCTGGCGCGAAAACTTCCCGCCAAAAAAAATGTGACCTAAAACATAAAAAAGGGGGGCAAAATGGTGCAAAACTAACACCAGTCACTCAATCCCACACACCAAGCGTGCGAACACACACAAGAGAGAAATGGCGGGAGGAAATGAGAATGGAGGGAATCCTCCGAGCGATTCAGTACCGAATTCATCGGATCAGGGCGAAAACCCTAATTCAAGTCAATTTAATGGCAATCCACCGTCAACACCTGATTCTCCTGCTGGTTTCAACACCGATCAGCTGCCGTTCAACAGCCGCACCTCTGAAAACTATTCAGACGATGAAGCTTCTGTTGATCATGAAATCATTCGTGACGAACCGGATGACGCCGATGAAGATGAAGGCGAAGGCGAAGATCTTTTTAATGATAATTTCATTGAGTATGTTTCCTTCACTTTGTTAATTAATTAATTATTTTCATAGAGTATCAGTATTCTATTTTACTTTTATATGTATCTATATATATCTAGGCATCTAGTTAGTGAACCGATAACAACACTTGAATTCAGTCATATAACCTAATAAATCCATAAAACTAATGCCTCAAATAAGCACTCATAATAAATGGATACATCGGTGCATATTTTCATTATTTGTCAAAAATAAAATTATAAAAACTAAATCAAATGAAATTATGATGCAAAAATTTGATGTAGCGGCATATAAGGCTGTAAACGAAAAGAATGTTAGCACAGTTTGTGGTACACATGCTTGGTGGGGAGTTCGTTCATGTTCGTTTGTTTAATGAACCAACTATCAAAAACGATAATATATGTCAGGAAGAGCTGAATACTACAAAAAAAAAACACTCAGGAACAGATGGAAACTATTTGCGGCATAACTCTGGTGTATTTATATATAACATAAGTTTATGAAAGGATCAAGCTTATGATGGTTTTGTTGCAACTTATAGGGATTACCGAAGGATGGATGAGCATGATCAGTATGAATCAGCAGGACTGGATGTATCTTATGAAGATGATAGAAGCTTGGGTGAGATCATGGCGGATCGTAAGGCCGCTGAAATGGAACTTGATGCTAGAGATGGTGTTGCTTCACAGCGGAAGCTTCCTCAGTTACTTCATGATCAAGGTCCGTTTGGGTTTTGCTCTTGGCTATTTAGCATAATGTTAAGGAAAATGTAGTTTTTTGTAGCTTAGTTTGACCTAATTGTATATACTTATTTTGGTGTCACTATATGCCTTTTTATGTTTAGTATATTTTGTAATATGAAGTTTTTGTTTTTTCATTTCGATGCTTAGTATGTTTAATTGTGGTGAAGAAGGCAGGTGATCGTTTTCAGTATAGATATGTAGTTATACTAGATACTTATTGTATTGACTTTGACCTTAGTTTGACTAATCCGGGGATAGATTATACTTACGGTGATGACATTACATTCTTTGTTAAATACTATGTATTTAAACCTTCCTGACTAGTTGGGGATATTTTATACTTATGGTGGTGACATTACATTCTTGTCAAATATTATGTATTTAAACCATCCTGATTTGTGCATGGATACTCTATGTTTCGGAAGATTTGCATTCTTTGTTACACTTTAGAAGCACCGATGTTTATCTTACTTGTGTTGGTTTCTTATTGCATGTTTTAACTTTGTTTTTTGTATGTAAGAGTCTTACATATAAAAAACAAAGTTAAAACATGCAATAGTAGTCTTTCGAACACTATTAATATGATCAACTGTGTTTTGATATTAATGGCTGCAGATACAGATGATGACAGCTACCGGCCTTCAAAAAGAACTAGAGCTAGTTTTCGACCTCCTGCTGGTTCACCAGGTGGAGGTGGAAGCAGTCCACCAAGTGGTGGCGATTTTGGTGATGGTGGTGGCAGAGCACCAAGATTTCCAGCTAGCGACGATGACACTGATGTGCCCATGACTGATTTTGATGTGCGAAATTTCAATCTTTATTCAGATTATGTACTTTGCTCACTAATTATTTTACAATCACCATCTGAACTACTCTCTGACATTTTGTTGTAGGATGATAATGATGACGGTGAATTTGAGATGTACCGGGTTCAAGGTACGTTAAGGGAGTGGGTTACCAGAGATGAAGTCCGTCGTTTTATTGCTAAGAAGTTCAAGGAATTTATTCTCACTTACGAGAATCCAAAGGGGGAACAGCGTGACTTCATATATCTTAGGCAAATAAATGAGATGGTGTCAGGTAAATAGTCTTGTATTTGCTTGGTTTTAGTTTATATGTGCCAGCTCTCACTGATGGATGTTAGTTAAAATTGTTATATTGAATAAGTTGTTTATTATGCAGTCAACAAGTGCAGTCTTGAGATTGATTACAAACAGTTTATCTATGTCCACCCAAATATTGCCATATGGCTGGCGGATGCACCTCAGTCTGTTCTTGAGGTCATGGAGGAAGTTGCTAATAAAGTTGTGTTTAATTTACACCCTAACTATAAAAGTATTCACCAAAAGATCTATGTCAGAGTTACCAACTTACCTGTTTATGATCAGATTCGCAACATAAGGTTTGGCCTTTTTGCTTGAATAAAAACTTACATAAATTGACTTCAATGTACACAAATTGAGAATCGGCCTGCATTATCTTTCTCAGGCAGATCCATCTAAACACAATGATTCGTATCGGAGGGGTTGTCACACGAAGGTCTGGAGTTTTTCCTCAATTGCAACAAGTAAAGTATGATTGTAACAAATGTGGAGCAGTGTTGGGGCCTTTTTTTCAAAATTCATATTCAGAGGTGAAGGTTGGCTCCTGTCCAGAGTGTCAATCAAAAGGACCGTTCACAGTCAATATTGAGCAGGTAACTTGTTTATTCTTGTTTTCTGTTAACTAATGTAACATATTTACTCATACTCTTTTATGGCAGACCATATATAGAAATTATCAGAAGCTAACCCTTCAAGAGAGCCCTGGCATTGTTCCAGCTGGCAGATTGCCAAGATACAAAGAAGTGATACTTCTGAATGATCTGATTGATTGTGCACGTCCTGGGGAAGAGATTGTATGTTTCTTTCCTTTTTTTCTTATGCTTTGTTATTTCACTCTCCTATCAGTAAACGTCTGAACATTCTTTTGTTTTGTTTTTGGTAAATATTCAGGAGGTTACTGGAATCTACACAAACAACTTCGATTTGTCGTTAAATACCAAAAATGGATTTCCTGTATTTTCCACAGTGATTGAAGCAAACCATGTTACGAAGAAGCAAGATCTGTTTTCAGCCTATAAACTTACCCAAGAGGACAAGGAAGAAATCGAGAAACTGTCTAAAGACCCACGAATTGGTGAAAGGGTATGTGTTTTTATGCTTAACTTCTGAACTGTTTGATGATACATTTATATTCATGCCTTAGGCTTAGGGATAATTTTAGTCATGTTTTTTTTATTGTATTTTTTGGGTAAAAGGGTTTACGCAAAATTTTGGAATTCGTGCATTGTTGACATCAATGCTCTAACTAGAGGAATCTTAAGAGATAGATAGATTCATGATTTACACATTATTTTATATTTTCTTCTTTCATGAGTATGACATGTAACTAGTGTTTTGCCCTCGTAATGAGATGCATGATTACAACCCTAAGAATTTGTTAGGCATGGCTGACAATGATATAAGTTGAGAAATGTTAGACGACTTCATGATTTTCGCATCATTATATTACTTTTCATTGTCTTCAGTCATGAAGTATGACTTATAATCAGTGTTTTATCTCATAATGAGATACATGGTTACAGTCCTCATTATTTCTCCCACAATCTCAATTCTTGACATTATACCTTTATATGTACTCCAAACATGATTTTATTTGTTAATATTTTTTACATAACACTTAATTTTAATGAAATTAATTTGGGTAATGAACAGATTATCAAGTCAATTGCTCCATCAATTTATGGTCATGAGGACATAAAGACGGCAATAGCTCTTGCAATGTTTGGAGGTCAGGAGAAAAATGTGCAAGGGAAACATAGATTGCGTGGAGACATAAATGTGCTACTCTTAGGTGATCCTGGTACTGCAAAATCCCAGTTTCTTAAGTAAGTCTTTTATGCTTTTTAAAGTTTTTTTGAATCATAGATGAAGTAATTACAGCTCTAATTTTTGTTGAACTTTGGTTTTAAGATATGTCGAAAAGACTGGACAAAGGGCTGTTTACACAACAGGGAAAGGAGCTTCTGCCGTGGGACTTACAGCAGCAGTGCACAAGGACCCAGTCACGCGAGAGTGGACTCTTGAAGGAGGTGCCCTTGTCCTGGCTGACAAGGGGATTTGTTTGATTGATGAATTTGACAAAATGAATGATCAAGATAGGTAATCAAGTATGCTTGTCTGTTGTATTGTATGATTTCATTTGTATATGGAGTTATCTGAATGTCAGATTTTGTTTGTCTATTGATAGGGTGAGTATCCATGAAGCCATGGAACAACAAAGCATTAGTATTTCTAAAGCCGGAATTGTGACTTCCCTTCAAGCTCGATGCTCTGTCATTGCTGCTGCTAATCCAATAGGGGGAAGGTAAGCAAAAGTTGAAAATCTATAATATTGTATTAATTTTTTCTGATTACATTCATTGTCCCATCTTAATTCAATACTCCGTCAATTTGCAGATATGATTCATCAAAAAACTTTTCGCAGAATGTTGAATTAACAGATCCAATTGTCTCCAGATTTGATGTTCTCTGTGTCGTGAAGGTTAGATCTCTATCATTTAAGCTACTCTTTTCTGTCCTTGTGTGTTGTAGACTTGTGCCTAACGTTACATGGATGGAAAATCGTTTAATGTAGGATGTGGTGGATCCAGTTATGGATGAGATGCTTGCAAAGTTTGTCGTAGATAGTCATTTTAAATCCATCCCTAAAGGCTCTAACTATGATGACAAGTCCATCAACAATTCTCAGGAAAATTTCCAAGACTCTTCCATGTTAATGGATCCTGAGGTACCTAATCAGCTACTTCTGCTTCAGTGTGTGTTAAGGTGTAGTTGTTTTTTTTTTAAATGGCAAGATAGGTAGGTCGGGTAGACAGATCTGGATGGGTTAAGTCAAAACAGCGTTTTCTTAAACATGGTCAAACATGCCAGGCTGGTTAGCGATTTCTTAAACATGGTCAAACATGCCAGGCTGGTTTACAAATTTCCCAGTTTTCTGTTCTTCAAACTTTTTATAAAAGATCAATGTTATGTATATCTTTAAACTGTATTATTCTTTTGGATGTTGTTTGCATAAAAAATATACACCCGGAATTTATAACCTGTTCATTTTTTTCCTAGTAGAAATCAGTTCCCATTTGGACCTGTTTGAGATAAAATTAAGTTAGATTGATCTATTTATAAGTAATTGATTTATATGATCACCTGTACAATTCTTGATTGATAAAATAATAATTTTGTTCAGATACTTTCTCAAGACATGCTAAAGAAGTACATCACATATGCCAAGCTAAATATATTTCCAAGGTTGCATGATGCTGACTTGGACAAACTAACACAAGTTTATGCTGAGTTAAGAAGAGAATCATCGGTGAGTCTGTCATGAATTTATTCTAGCTTAGAATCCCAATTGTGCACTTGTTCTAATTGAGTGTCATGTGTTTAGCATGGCCAAGGAGTTCCAATAGCTGTGAGGCACATAGAATCTATGATTAGGATGTCAGAAGCTCATGCCAGGATGCATCTCAGGCAACACGTTACTCAAGAAGATGTGGACATGGCTATTCGTGTACTTCTCGACTCTTTCATTTCCACTCAAAAGTTTGGAGTGCAAAAGGCTCTACAGAAGGTATTGTATAAATATTTAGGAAGCCTATGTTGCTTACGAAACATATTTTCGAGGCTTCAAGATTCTAAAAGTAAACTCATTGTTTGCAGAGCTTTAGCAAATACATGACATTCAAGAAGGACTTCAATGGTTTTGTTCTGCATATATTGAATCAAATGGTGAAAGACACATTCAATTTTGAAGAGATAATGTCTGGATCTAACAATAATGTTACACATATTGACGTCAAGTTGAAGGATTTGCAGACCAAGGTAGTCTAGTTTTATTTTTCTGTATATAGATGGGAGGGAGTTGCATGAGCTAATGGTTTTCGTGTCTGACTGTGCAGGTGTTGGATTATGGAATTACCGATCTCAACTCCTTTTTTACAAGTGCGGGTTTTGCTAATGGGCACTTTGAATTGGATGAAGAAAGAGGTGTGATAAGGTATCACATTTCAAGATGATGTGTGACTGAGTTAACAAAGTACTCGTAATATGTTTTGAACTTTAATTAGTCTTGGCATTTGAAAGAAACAGTTTGCCTTGTTGAAACCCGCTAGCGTTGCTTTGCATATGAAAAATGTTTATTTATTGCAGGAGAGGGTTAACTTATTTTGTTGTACTAAATATTTTTTTTATTACGTCTCTATGTTAAAAATGTTTATAAATTCTAAACTTTCACCCCGGCTATAGATGCACGCTCTTTGCATAGGTTTGCACCAATGAACATCAAAATAGTTTGATTTAACCAAATAATTGTCTTTGATGGTGGGAACATCAAAATCCCACCCACCCGACATCCCTTTATTATAGGTTATGTTCCGTATGTTGGCTGTTGCCTGGTCGTTGAGGGTCAATAATGGGTCAGATATCTATGTTTTTGCAAACTTAGATTATCCATATATGAATATATCTATGAAACATGAGGAAGAGTATACTCTGAATTTCATCTTTTAAATTTAATTATTTTATCTTTATTAAATGACAATATTAATACTTATACTTTACATTATTTGTCAAAATATACCTTTATTAATTATTGAAATATAACATAAATATAAATAAATAAGAATGAGTCGACTTTCTCATTCACTCTACAAATTGTAATATCATTGTATTATTTATTTATTATTTTATTAACATGGTTTCCAAAAGTAAATTAAATACGATTATGTTCTTTATCTTTACTAAAAGACAACTGACATAATAGCTTATTAACCAATCAAAAGCCTCAATTTGTTAAAATTAAAATTTGATGATGTCATAAATATAAAATAAAAATATATTATTAACTTATAAATAATATTATTATAACTTTGCTTATCCGTTATTTGAAGAAAATAATCATATATATCCAAACTATTATTTTAATAAATGATTAATAATGATAGTAACTTAAACAAAGTAGGACTCCTTCGCAATTATAACTCTAATAGGCGAATGACAATCCAATTATATACTTTACTTTTATTAAAAAAAAGTCAAAAATATGTAATAAAATAATTAACACAGGGTCTCGGGTTCAAACATGAAAAAAACATTTCAGGGTATTTCACGGATAAACTCCTTTATTGGAACATGTTTGAGTCTTGCAAAGGGGTCAGAGTTATCCCAATTAAATGTGGTGTCTTCAAACAGTTTAGTATAACTAATACATATCTAATAAACTAATCTTTATTTTTATCTAAATATATTTTTAAATAGATCTTTACAAACCAAACATATTTTTCTTCACATATTTATTTCACGACTTTTGTCATAAACTTAATTAAAATTTGATGATGTCATAAATATAAAATAAAAATATATTATTAACTTATAAATAATATTATTATAACTTTGCTTATCCGTTATTTGAAGAAAATAATCATATACATCCAAACTTTTATTATCATTATATACTTAAAATTGTTTTAAAAGAGATATCAAGTGATTAACACATATAATTTATTAATATAATAAAATTGATCATAAAAATAAAAAATCTAATATAAATAGTACGACCATATAAATGCTATATGGATACATACAATTATCTTTAACATAACTTAGTCTTTAATTAATATTATGAAATAGAATGTCCAATCCATTTTTTTATGTTATCACTTCATAAAACATGATAACCAGTATAATCCATATTTTTCAATTCTACCAATTTCTAAACAGTATAAACTTTTAATTCATATATTAAATCATAAACGAATATAATTATGATTTGATTTTATATTTACTAACAATGAATTTTATTATACTGTATTGGATATTTTTCTAATATATATCAAAATAAACATATACCAAATTTTATAAAATATATTTTATTTTGTTTAGAAATTAGATTTATTTAAACAGATTAGTATTACATATAACAAATCTAATTTACTTTTAAAATTACTCCAAACTTTATGTGAAAGTTTGAACCTTAATCTTTCCGGAAAGATAAATCTCTATCAAATAAGCTAACAAAGTCTGATAAATACATTTTTAACTGAAACTTTACAAACCAAACATATATTACTTCATATAACTTATTTCACAACTTTTGTCATGAACATATTTTAAGCTTTGTTTAGCTTATAATTCTTATATACACCCGTATATTTATACGGGTCTAAAATCTAGTTGTATAATAAATTGTCAAAATAGTTTATTTTATAAATATGGATGATCATCACTTTTATTAACTTATACTTTTTAATTATTTAATTTTTCTTAATTCATAATTATAAATAAATTTGGATTTATATATGAATTTTAAGTTTATTTAAGTCATTATACCTTTTATAATTTTTAAAAATTTAATTTTAATCTAATAAATTTAAATATGATCATTAATTATTAAACAATAATTACTTTAATGATACAATCGTGCAAAAAGAAAATAAATTAATTAAACACAACATTAGTCTTTCCATTTTAGATGATATTAAGGTTTGTGCATTTAATTAGTATTAATTTTTATGATAAAATATATATAAAGTTGGAATAGCAAATAAGTTTAATATATTTAGCAACAAACTTTTTCATCGTTAATTAGAGAGAGAACAACTTACATAAAGAACAATTACCAACGCTTGAGGATTAGCTGGGTAGCATGTACCTTTTATTTTTTTATGTTTATCAAATCCTAATGTTGATTTTAATAATTAGAAGTAGATCAAGCGTCTTAGGACATTTGTGCGATCGTAAGCGCCATGGTTGTTCATCCTAGCTGACTATAGGTCAAAGCTGACTTTGATCTACACCCAACTTTGTCTTTTATATTTGTTCTTCATCTTCGATTTAAATCAAATGCTATAACCTACATTAATACATCTTGAATAATCACTTCTTAGACTTATAATCTACATGGGTCAGCTTAGAGGTTAAAAATGACCTGATTTAAGAGAGCTTACCGCATAAACTGACTCAATTTACAACTAAAGACTTAAACATTCTTTTAAACTGTTTGTTAACAACAAATAAATCCATTTTTTGATTTATTTAATCTATATCAAGACCGGAAGCCGCATTTCACTAATTAATTACACTAGAACTCAACATGTATATCATACTAAACAACTTCGAAACATAAAACTTTTTGAATAATAATATCATCATATTTCAGTTTATTTTATCTATAATTAGTAAGTATGTTATCATGAAAACTTAATATTTTTGAATAGTAATATCATCATATTTCAACTTTTCATATCTACCTAAGTATGTTATCATGAAAACTTAATATACTAATCTCGCATATTACGGGGGAAAATAATCTAGTTTGGTATGTACTATCTATCAATAAACTAAAACATGATTAAAGCTTTCATGGTAGTGACTAGCGAGTGAGTCTCATTGATCAACATGTAGCGCATTATTAAAGCGACATGTGTCCTTTTTAGTTATATTCATTAAAAAACTTATTAAATTTATTATAAATAAATTATTTATAGTATATCCAAATAAATATAAATATAATATATATACCTATACGTAGCTATATTGTTTTTTTAACTTCCTAATTCTAATACAAGTATACAACTTTTACTTATTCAACTAACCATCGACTTTATATATAATATATACATCCACTAGTCTTAATACCCATACGATGTATGGTAGTTATATACACTATATCATGAAGAAATTCGAATATGCCACATAAATGATTCGTGAGTATGAAATAAATTGTGGTTAAAGTAAACCGATGATCGAAGATAAATTATAATAAACAGTAATAATAATTATAATACTTACTCCGTCTCATATTAATTGTCTAATTTTGACTTTTTAAGTCTTTTTTTTCAACTTTGACCGAAAATATTTTTGTTTGTGTTATATAACACTTGATATAACAGATATATGTTTAGTTAGAGTTTTGGATTTACAATATTTACAATCACATCAAAACCAGAACTTCTAAGCATAGTGGATGACAGCAAATAGTCTTACGATTTTGAATCGTAAACAAAAAAATTTTAAGTCTTGATGTTAATAACTTATCATTATATTAGTTTATCAGTAATATAAGCAATAGGAGTTGAATTATTGAGAAAGAAAAAGAAACATTTTTATTAATGAGAAAATAATCAATCAAATAAAATTATAATGTGCTTTGTATCTATAAACAAAAAGTAGCTAATATTATAATCATCACTAATATTATATTAAATAAATATATGTTATTTATAATGATAAATATGTTATTTTGATAAAGGTATATATGATTTCCCCTTAAATTTATTAGAAAATACTATAAAATAATTACTTAAAACTTTCTAATTTCATATTATACGTATAGTTGCATGTAAATAATTTAAAAGAATGAAACGGTTTGTTTAAACATTCACTAAAGCTAATGATCCAATCTATTCACTAATTAATTTAAATAATAAAGTTTTGCAAGAATCCTTTTTAATGTCTATTCAAAATAAATGTCCATCCACATAAAACATTGTGTTTGAAGTTGACCTAAATGTCATCGTAACAATATTTTGAAAGCCTTTTTCCCTTAATGTTGAAGCCTAAAAATTTTCATTTTACCAAAATCAATGATAAACACCTATCATTAGGAGAGGGTTTACCTGTCCTTCTCTAAACTCCACATCGACACATCCTATGTTTATAGAAAAGTGGAAAAAAAGGGATCAATGATTCGTTGTGTCCTTTCCATAACTATTAATAACGATTAACGAGTACAAATTTTATTTGCTATACACAGTTTAACGCGAAGAAAAAAGTTTGTATGAAGGTAAACCGTAAACGTCAACTAGAAATAACGATCTACTGTTATAAAGTACGAGTAAATGGTTAGATATAAAAATGGAATAATAACAAAAGTTGAAAGCAAACAAATTGGGCCGATATGCGCCGGGCTAAAATTGTTAGCCCAATCAATCGGACTACCGACTGAAATGGTCACTTTCTTTTAGCATATAGGAGTAGCAGTCTAGCAGAAGGTGGTTTAATTATTTGCAAAAATGGGCGGTGGCCGGAAAGTAGGTTTAATAGCGGCAGCAGCTATACTAACAGTAATCATAATAATCACACTTTCAAAACCCAAAACCTCATGGAACAAAGAAACAGTTGTGGAATTCTTCACACAGATGAAGGATCGGTTAGGTAACTGGGCGATTCCGGTCTACGTGGCGATCCACACGATTTCGCTCGCTTTATGCCTTCCCTACGCCGTGTTTTTCGAGGCCGGTGCTTCTCTACTCTTCGGATTCTTTCCGGCGTTGCTCTGCGTCTTCTCTGCTAAAGTTCTCGGTGCTTCTCTCTCCTTCTGGATCGGAAGGTATGCTATGTATCTTCGTGTATTTAAATTGCATTTGTATGAGGCTTTGACTTATTAATAGTTACGGAGTATATCTAGGTTTACATTAGATATTTTTTGAAGTACTTTATTTACACTAGAAATGGTGATCCTTTTAAATGCCTATTTAGAGTAAAGAAGCTAAGGTGTGTGTATTCTGTTAGTGTTTGCGTTGCACAATTTTAAGTTGTTTTTCCTTTTATGGAATCTAGCCAGGTATGCATCTAGATGTAATTCGGTATCTTTGAAATTCATTCTAAAGGATTAAAGATGTTTGTGAATGATTTTATTTACAGTTTTGCTTTTGCCTCTAGAGGCAAGCAAAAATCTTATTGTTTACTGGGGGCGTAAACTGAGTGGGATAAGTACTTGTATCTATTTGAAGATATGTAGCATATTGTTAGACCCAGAAGGGTGGGGGATAGAACATTCTTTCAGTTACACGTGACATCTAACGCTAGTTCGATCAAGCAATTATGCTTTAGTATTTTAAATTTGACATCTGCTGGTTATGCTGAGTCAAAATAAAAGTTTATGGTCCTTAAATTTCAGTATTTGACTCTTTTCTTTTGGAAATGTTTTTGGAATGGGGTTGGATGTCTGGATGTATTATTTCGGTGACCTGGAAAATAATGGAACAATTGCATGTGCCTGTATTTATGAAAGAGATTTGATTTACAAGTGCAATCGACATTTGAACGACTTACAAGCTTCACATGTATATTGCTTCCTTCATGATGTTCTGCAAGCTTGACTTGGTTTTGAATTGAATGTGACTTGATCTTTGCTTTCTTGGCGTTAGCTCATTCAGATATGTACATTCCATTGTCGATCTTTATAAAAATCTCAATTTGTGTCTCTTGTGGTGTAAGATCAACCTAATTAGCCCATGATTTGTTATTTGTCTTCATTCTGCCTGTCATGTGTTTTTGTTAGATGATCCTTAAACAAGTAATCTTGAAAAAGGTAATCACATGTACTGACTACTCAATACTTCTTAGCAGAGTGATACTTGCTTTCCAAATAAGGTTGTTATTGATCTCTAGATACCAAATCCAAGTTAAGGGTGTTTTAGAGGTTTTTGTCATTTTTTTTGTAACTATAAATGATTTGCCGTAACTTGGGTTAAGCGAATCTAGGGATGATGTACTTTGTATGATATCCAAAATTGTATCAAAAACACATTTTCAATTAACACTCGGGGGCAATGATGGTAAAGAATATATTTGAGTTCATTAATTGATTGCCAAGAATGGGACATTTATTAAATCAGATGATCAAGTATAATAAAACGACTGTAAAATATGTGCAGTATGTGTTTTCGATGTTTGTGGAGACAATAGCCAGATTTTCGTGTGTTTGATGATTCCATTTGTACGGAACAATGGATAAGTGTTTTTGTGGAAAAATCAAGGCGTAGAAGTCTGTCAAATAGGTTGAAAAGGAATGGGTATATATGTTACCCTTAGATGATTAATCTGGTTATGGCTGAGATGAAACTGATCTGATAGATCTTAAACGTAATTTGTTTATCCAATCACTAAATAATGGAACCCCAAAACACAGATCCAAACACCCTTAAAGGCTAAAGCCTTAACAACAATTGGGGTTTACTGAGTGCAATGTTGGGAATATTTTTTGTTATGGGAGTAATTAGCAGATTCGTTAACTGTTGTTAAGGTTAGGCTACGTATCCACATGAAAGAAAATCTCTCCATTTATTGATTTTGATGATCAGTTATTGGTACTTTTCACTTTTCAGGCTGCTTTTTCGGAGTTCTAGTTCGGCGATTCAGTGGGCACATGGAAATAAATATTTTCATGTGCTTTCTAAGGGAGTTGAACGCGACGGTTGGAAATTTGTTCTTCTTGCCCGTTTCTCTCCTATACCCTCATATGTCATCAATTATGCTTTGGCTGCCACAAACGTCCGTTTTTTGAGGGATTTTTTTGTGCCAACTGTCCTGGGGTGCCTGCCTATGATCTTACAAAATACATCCGTGGGTAGCCTTGCTGGTGCAGCCATGGCGTCCTCCACCGGGTCTCACTCAAACAAGTCAAACCTTTGGTCGTACATATTTCCAATGCTCGGCATTTCATCAAGCATTCTCATCTCTTTAAGAATAAAAAAGTACTCTTCCAGTATTGCCATAGATAAGCCTGTAGAAAAGACCAGTTGACAAACAGTGTTATAGACTACAATACCATCGTAGGCGGGGTATGAAGGAGGCAGAATGTAGACAGACATACGTCTATACGAAGATAGAGAAACAACTTTGAAACAATGTTATGAACTAGTGATTCGAATTTCTATTTTGTATTTTTTTTTTTTAAATGTAATGCCTTAAATGGCAGCTGTAATTGTAATTCCAAAATGTTATGATTGCAAGATAGACCAGCGTTAGAAGACAATTAATTGATGCTCGGCCAAAAAATCATTATGAAAGGTGCAGAATAACATTATTTGCTTGTTGGCCAATTGGTTATGTATGGCAAAATGTTTGTCTTAATATGAATTTATGAAACAAAAAATATATATAGATAGATGGACATGAAAAGGTAGAAAATTATGGAAGGATAGTATGGTGTCGGCTAACAGGCAGAAGAAGTTAAAGTGAAGAGATTTGATTGGAGATACCCACACAGACAAAGAAAAGGCGATAACATGTTATCTAGGTCGGGTGCGTTGAATCTTGAAATAAACAAAACTTTGTTTTTCTTTTTTGGTTTTTATATTTTAGGCGGGAAGGCATAATTATATAGATATACAGATAGATTGGAATGTATAATATTCGGAATTAACAAATTCAGTTAGTAGTAATTAGTGGTTCGTGTATTTTTAATCGGAAAACATAGGATTGATAACTTTATACATTATACGGCGTTTTGGTGATAAGAACTTAAGAAGGGTGTTTTTTATTTTATGGTGTGCTGCGTGTGCAAGGTAACATGATAGATAGTCTCATTATCACGTTTTTTTTTTTAAACATACTGTAACTTTTTTAATGAACATGTAAACAAACAAATTCTCATAATCGTGATCCTTACTTTGGGTTTAACAAAACAAATGAACACATACAAAAATTGTCGTCAGAATAGTCTATACCGACAATTTTTTGCTCATTGAGAAAGTAAGATAGTATTTGTGGAATTAAATATTAGCTCACACTCAACCACCATAATTCCCTCCTAGCTTGTCTTCCCTCCATTAATACTTTGTAAAATTGTAGTACTACCCGTAACGAACTAAAACTACTCCTTTAACTCGAGACAATTCATAACATGATATGTATATAGGGTAGAGATTCAGAGAGAAGCTCTTAAAAAAGAGAAAGGAGAGAAAGTCTGTTTTTTATTTATTTTAGCTTGTTTTTTTGATATTTTTTTATTTTTTCACTTGTTTCATTCTTTTTTTAATTAACTGGATCCATAAAAAAAAAATTTAAAAATTAGAAAAAAAAAAAAAAATCTAACCCGAGTTAGTGAGTTATATATGTAAGGGTACGGTACGGGCTTCGCCCTTAAAAATATTAATAAAGGGTAGCTGGTGGGAGTGATAGGTCATTGAGAATGATAGGTCATAGGGGGTGATCGTTGATGGGGTGATCTACCTAATTGGCTTCGCCCTTAGCTATCATGGCTCCACCATATTCTGAGAGGCTTCGCTTATAGCTTACGAGATACGCTCTTTGGAAAAAAAATATTTTAAAAGAATTTTTAAAATTTTTATATGAATTTGGTTAATGAAAGAGAGAATGAAAAAAGTGAAAAACAGTAAAAAAGTTAAAGAAAAAAAGCTAAAAAAAAATGAACTTTCTCTCCATTTTTTCCTTAAAATACCTTCTCATTTGATCTCTATCATATATATATATATATATTTGAAGTTTTTACAACTTACTTTTATAAATTTGTTGTAATGTTATTGTTACTAATATTGTTTTGAAAACTTGTTGAAATTAATTATGGTCTTATTATAGGGTATAAAGTATAAATTTATAAACTTTTTAAGCTCAATTTGACCCAAACCACAAGTGGTCAAAAATCGATTAAAACCGAACCGAAATAGACTCAAACCGAAAAACTAAAACCGAAAAAATCGAAACCCAATGGTTTTAGTTTTCAAAAACCGAATTATAACGATTCGGTTTTTGGTTTAGTTAAAAACCGACCAAACCGAACCGTATTCACCCCTAGTCAAAACTGTTCGATGGGACTGATAATGATCTAATTAATTCCTCCATTCTTTTACAACTTCTTATTTAAAAAAAGATTTAATTCGACATAGCATTTTTATATAACGACTTCAACCCCTGAATTATTGGTACGTGTTATGTTCCCAGTAATTGCTACATTTTTGGAATTTGGAATAAATGCAATATAGATGATATGATTCATTGCCTCATTGATCTTCCTTATATATTAAGCTCCCGAATAATTCATTTTTGATTAGTTCTACGATCTTTAGAGATTTTTGCGCATGTATATTACAGGGAAAACAGCAGTGGCACATGGTTTGAAGATATAATATGTAACAACAAAATAATCAACTTACATGCACCATAATACCGTTTTCTGTTGATTGATTGAATAAATAAATAGAGATTCTATTTCCATATTTTATTTTATTTTTAATTCTCTAGCAAAGGGTCCCCTGCTCCCCTTCTTAACGTGGCAAAAGAAGACCCAAACATTTTCTTTATTATTCGTTATATTGGGCAACTAGGCTAATCCGCTAATATAGTAGGAGTTAAAGTTATACTAGATTTACTTTAACATTGGTATATGGATATAACATAATCACAAATTGAATGCTTTTATTGATCCAATAATCTCTACTCCCCGTTTTCTAAAAATTTCTACTATCGCAATTACATCAACCTATACCACTTGACATCGCCACCACCACCAATAATACCATCACCGACACCATTAGATCGTCTTTCCCACCACCGTCGTCGCATTGCTCGAGTACTATGCTCGTTAAAATAAAACAAGTAGTTATATTAAAGCTTTTCTGCACGAGAGTTTATGTGGTGTAAACTTTTAACAGTTGCATCGTATTTTTAAATGATATGTAGTTAATGTTAAATTTGATACTCAAATTATAAATTATTCATGATTTTTCATCATTTCTTTGTTAACCGGAGCGCGTTAAAAAGTAAATTGATGAGAACCTTCTGATATCATGTACCGTCTCAGTATTTAAAGTGCACACTACATAAAGCTCATGTCTAATGACTCGTTATATCACACATGGATTACAAGATATAGTTTCACCATTGCCCACCGCATAATTCGAACGTGAATTGTAGCCTTCATTATTAACAATGCATATTTTTTTTAAAGGTGTGGATCATTTACTCACAACAGGGGATTTGACTTACGTTGTCTAAACCAAGTTCACGCTAGAAAGCCCTCTCACCCTCAATACCTAGTAGTAGGAGAAACTCCCAACTAAACCGCCCAAAGGCATGACATTTAATTGGGATAAAACTCTGCCTCATCTGCAGGACTCAAACCTGATTCACTAGAGGACTTTGTGAAAATACCTTAAAATGTCTTTCTCATATCTCGAACTCGAGACTTTCAACATGTAAAGCTGGTGCTTAACCACTGAGCTATAATGTAATAATACATATTAATATCAAGAGATTTATAAGTGCGTATATAATTGTTACAGAAAAATAACATTTTTATATTTATAATAAGTCTAATTTGTATAAAGATTGTTATTACAATGATTTAAAATATATAATTTTTTTAACATGAAGTCATTTAACATATAATGGGAGTTACATATGAATGAATTTGTAAAAAAAAATACCAATATTTATAATATGTTTAAAATGTAATGTTTTGTTATTTTGTGTATAAAATCTAGTAGATATGATATTTATAGGAAAAATCATATCCGATAAATTTTATGCAACATTGTACAGACAACAAAAGTATTTTGGATTGATCGAACTAATTAACATGGTTTAGTTTATAACTATTATTATCTATTATTCTATCGGATATTTATTAGCTATTATTATTTTTTATTTTATTAAAATTATTGAGTAAAAAGTGTAAACTTGTAATGAAAAACAAAAAAATGTAAATTAAAGTCAAAATTGAAAACAAAAGTCAACTTTAAAAAATCAATAGTTGTGATTGATCAATAAATTATTAGAACAACTTTATTTTAGTATGATAAAAGATATTGATTGTTTGAAGTTGGCCTCTTATACTTAGCTATAACTGTCTACCACTCCGTATTATTTCACCTTTCACTAAAGCAACCAAAGTTCAGTTGTAGCTCAATCCACTTGCGTTTCTATATTTATTTACTTTTATATAACATTTGATCATATGAAAATCAAAATGATTGTAACCAATTTACTTGTATATAAATTTTAATCAATTACAATATGTGCTTGTTTTTCTCTATGTATTACGATGCCTTTTACACTTACATTTATATGATTTAATTAATAGTTTCTTTTAGTTTTTAAAAAGAGGTAGATATAAAAACGAAAACATCAAGATCAAGTTTGATGAAATAAATAAGCAACTTTCATATACTCTATTGCGGATGCGTTAACACCCTTTCGATTTATGTCAATGCCCTAAAAGGCTTGTTCTTCATGTGTGAGTATAACATTTGCATGTGACAAGATTCAAACCTGGTAACTTAAATAAGAAAATCACATTGTGAAATACCTTTAGAGTTTAGACACTAGCTTAACACCTCAATGGCTATCACTATCTTAAATACTCATAAAGGTTAATTAATTAGTTTAATTAATTGTATGTTAAAGTAAAAAAGATTGATTTAGGGATACGAATAATAACAAGGAATTGTTACGGGGAAGGGTGTTTAAGAGGGTAAGAGATTGGAAGGTCACGTGCAAAGAACATGGTGGAGGTAACATGTCATGTGCACATGAACTCTACACCCAATGCCTGTCTGTTTTTCCTTTCTTTCTTTTTTCTTTCTATTGCTAGTTCTAAAACCATTTTTTTACTCCTCACAAAATCACACTTCTAGTGTTATTCTTCATGTTATTATATTAGCAAGTTACCTGCAAGTCACAATTCTAGTGTTATTATTCATGTTATTATATTAGTAAGTTATCTGCAACAGTGGTGGCGTCGATAATAGTTTATTATGGTATCTAAGTTTTTATGTGTATACATCAATGATGTTTCTTGGAAGATGTATGTGCACCATCAAAAACATGATTTATAGGGCTAATTTTAATGCAAAATGTACAAACTAAATAGTGCAAAGATTGATGAGTTACTCTTGACAAGCAAAAGATCGAGTGGCGACTTACTGAAAAATTGGTTGATTGGAACAATTTTTCAGAGAATTCTCTTGTATCGTATTTAGGGATAACCAAGGACTTTGCGTTTATTACCTTATTACCAAGAGTGTAACACAGGCTTAATAATACTCAACATTTTAGTCTTGTGTGGTGTTAAAAGATCGACATTAAAAATATATGTAACTTTTTAGATATATTAGACATACATATACATCTATTGAATTTAAATCTCCCCTTTTCAATCAGATCAAAATCTTAAAAATTAACTGACATGATGCATATAAATATTATATCCAACCTTATTCTAATACATATAATTTAAACAGCAACAAAATATAGGTATTTTTAAATAGAAAATTTCTAGTTTAGGCAGATTGAGCTTTAATTAAAGTTTATACTTTAAAAATTAAAATAATATCATATTTTCGTAAAGCGGCAATGGTGGAGACGATAGAGATCTAGTGGTGTGACGATGGGTAGTATTGACGGTGAACATTGGTGGTGGTGACAGTATCAAGTGATGTAAATTGATGTAGATATTTTAAAATATAAGAACTTTAGGTGCAAATTTATAATATAAGAGTTTAAAGTATAAAGTAATTCATTAAGAATAAATTAATTAATTTCTAATGGGATAAGTCATCAAAATTGCGTCATTTATATTTTATAAACTAAATCTCTTGTAACATTTAATAAGAAAAGGACTAGAATTTTTCTAAAAAAACTAGAAAGTTGCTCGCGCAATGCGGCGATGGTAGAGATGTGGTTATTAACGTAAAAGTAGTTGATGTAAATAAGGGCAGTGTAGTTATATCAAAGGTTGAGCTATGTATATTGTAAATAATTTCATTAAATGTATTATAAATATATTATGTCAACATAGTTAAATTAATAAATAAAGACATACAATAGTTTGAGTAAATAGGGTTGAAAAATATTTTAGAGGTATTTTGGGTAAATTGTAATGTATGGATTGAGAAAGGGTAGAGAGTTGAAAGTATTTTGAGTTTTTATAGATAGAAAATTAAAAAGAGGGAATGGGTAATTTATTTTATAAATGAGTAAAAATTGAGTGAGTTAGGGGTAATTTAGAAATATTTGAAAATGTGTTTAATTACTTGAAAATGAGTGTTTAGTTTGCATTATAAAGAGTAGATGTGTGCCCGTGCATTGCAACGACAAAAATAGACAACGTTCGAAGTGTTGTGATAACGTTCAAGGTGGGATGTGAAGCAAGGGGGGGGGGGGACGAATTATGAGTTAGAGTTTTTGCTATGTGTTTGTCTGTGAGAGGGAAATAAAGTCTGAAATTTTTGTAAGGGTACGTTAGTCACAGTGTATAAAAATAAAAATAGAGATGTATTAAGACGGGGGGTAATTAGAAGTATCAGATTCTTAAAAGTTCAAGGAGCGAGTGTCAGTTTTATTTATAAGGGAATATAAAAATATAAAAGTATAGATATAGATATAGATGGAGATGGATTTACTAAGAAAAGGTGAAAACGATAACTTAAATCTTAAACCATCAAACTCTAAGAAGAAGATGGACGATGTGTTTAGGTTTGATAGAAGACAAGGTAAAAAGAAATCACATATAAATATCTAAAAAAGTATTATATTTTTTAAATTAAATTGGAAATTGATTAATCAACCTAATTGGTGTGCTTAAAGATATGCCTAAACCTTAAGAATTTGACATGTGAATTTCACTAATTATCTTTCCTAATATTGCCTACTGATTTTTCCACATGTCATTATCTTATAATTAGACACATCTTTAAGCACACAAATTAGATTAATTTATCATTATCCATGTAAATTTACTATCTTAAAATTAAAGGTTAAATTTTGAAAGAAGGAATATAAACATTATATTATTATATCTAAAGTTACAACAGTGGAATTATTATTTTACAATAGATATTTTTAAATGTATTGTGGAAATTTGATGTTTGTATGGATTTAATGATTTGGTTTTGTTAAACGATGCCACTTTCGTTAAGGTGTATTAAATAGTTATATCCTTACTATAAAATTTAGAGTTGGACTTTTGATATAGAAATGTATAACTCTTTTGTGCACGTTAAGTGTCCTATGGGATTCATTTAGTATCTTTCTAATGGGTTTTCTAAACATTAAATTTAACTATTTTTATGCTTTTTAATAATCTGTTAAAACACATTTAAATAGTCTGAAATCCGGAAAATCACCAAACAAACACACAATAACATGTTATCCTATAACTTAATTAAATACATTGGACTGTAATCTATAAACAACAATATCATATGTAACACATCCCAAGTTCCCAACTTCCAAGTCAAAATTCGTGACCCTTAAGTCAAATTTCACCAACAAACAAATCACCCACTCCTTTTGGTCTTATTTTGAGGTTCCATATAGATAAACTTATGCATTATAATTTTCCATAATTACTTTGAAAAACTATTAGCCTCTGAAAACTCATGCTTAATACTATCAAACACTTCTTTTCTCTAACAAAAAGTGAAGGACAATAAAGTTGTTCTTTTTCCCCCTGATGACGGAATGAGTAATATTAATTTACATTTTATACATAGAAATATGATTAAATATTAATAAATTATTACAGTATATAATAATATAAAAAGATATTGGTAAAAAACAGCTAATCCCATAAATTGGATTTCAGATTGACACAGCTGGATGTAAACTGTTGCCTTCTGTATGCTGCTGCTTGCTTAATTATTGATCCAAATTTCTGCCACTATCATTATTTCCCTCCAATAATATATATCCCACCCCCACACAAATCTATATATATATGCACACTCCCCTGACTCCATTTATCCATCCCAGTAGTAGCTGTATCCATCCATCCATCCATCACTCAAAACTCTTTTTAAGGTAGTACATTGTCTAAATTTACACTTTTACCCTTCACACTTTATAAATATATATACCCCACTAACAAGTTTCCATTTGCAGAAAATTAAGAAACAAGTCAAAAAGATGAGGTTGTTATGGGTGTGTCTGTGTGTGTTAACAATGGTGAATGTGGCCATGGGTGCAGCTCCAAGAAAGGCAGTAGCTGTGCCTTTTGGTAGGAACTATGTGCCCACCTGGGCATTTGACCATATCAAATACTTCAATGGTGGTTCAGAGATTCAGTTGCTTCTGGATAACTATACTGGAACTGGGTTCCAGTCTAAGGGATCTTATCTGTTTGGCCATTTTAGTATGCAGATTAAAATGGTTCCTGGTGATTCTGCTGGAACTGTCACTGCCTTTTATGTAAGTTCTTTGAAATCTTTCAACTATATCTCATCTTTAATTAAGAAACTTAAATGTGCGTTATGTAAATGACATATATATCTAGTCATAATACTCAGTTTTAATATCTTTTATTTAGTAGATACTCAAGAAGTCTATATAAGTGTGAATGTGTGATAAAAATGACATTTTTGGTTCTGATACTCATTTTCAACTGTAGATATATTTAAGAAACTTAACAGAGTGTAACAAAAATGAAATATTTTGTCCCAAAACACATTTTTCTTTACTGTCAACATTCAAGAAACTTAAATGGGTGTTATAAAAATGACATCTTTGGTCCAAAGACTAGTTTTTCATAATGTAATTTTCAAGAACTTGAATGCTTTTTTTCCCCAAAACTCATTTTGTAACTGTATATCTTCAAAAACTTAAATAGGTGTTAATGTGTTCCAATAATCATGTTTTAGCTAAAAATGTATTCAAGAAACTAAAAAATAAATGAGTACAATAGTAATCACAATTTTAGTCCTATCATTCATTCAGTAACTGTATACATATATACACATATATATGTAAATACATGCTCAAGATTCAAGAAACTTAAATGGGTGTTGTAAAAATGGCAGCTTTCATCTCAAAACTCGGAGCATGATGAGATAGATTTTGAGTTCTTGGGGAACAGAACAGGGCAGCCTTACATTTTACAGACCAATGTGTTCACCGGCGGCAAAGGTGACAGGGAACAACGTATCTATCTTTGGTTTGACCCAACTAAAGCTTACCACTCCTACTCTGTTCTTTGGAATATGTACCAGATTGTGTAAGTTTTTACACACCCTTCTTGCCTATATTCGCTTTTTTTTTTTTAAATTTCATTTGGTGTGGTGTGTGGATAAGTTTGGCTTATCGCCTTATTAAGTTTGGTTTATGAGCTTATCAGAACTTAAATACATTTAGGTTCATAAATGATAAATGTGTAGGCCGGAAAAGTATGTTACTTTAGGAAATTAATAAACCGGTAAGACCATAAGATAGTCAATTCCCAACAGTCCTACTTTTGGATTTTTTCTGATATATATTTTGATTAGAATGCAGTAACTAAATTAAATTATTTATAATGTGAATGTGACACATATGTGTTTGTAATTGGCAGGTTTTTTGTGGATGATATACCAATCAGGGTATTCAAGAATAGTAAAGATTTAGGGGTAAGATTTCCATTTAACCAACCAATGAAAATCTACTCAAGCTTATGGAACGCTGATGACTGGGCAACAAGGGGTGGATTAGAGAAGACCGATTGGTCAAAGGCACCATTCATCGCCGCATACAAAAACTTCCACGTGGACGGCTGTGAATCATCTGTGAATGCTAAGTTTTGTGCAACCCAAGGCAAAAAATGGTGGGACCAAAAGGAATTCCAAGATCTTGATGCTTATCAATGGAGACGTCTCCGATGGGTTAGAAAGAAGTTCACTATCTACAACTATTGTACTGACCGGAAAAGGTTCCCGACAATGGCACCGGAATGCAAGAGAGACCGTGACGTCTAAGTTCTTGTGTATGTATGATGTATAAATGGGTAAACGGAGAGCGATTCCAGTTCAAGCTATCGGAAAATGTTGTTGGACCCTTATATTTATATCATTTAATTTGAGTCTTATTATATATATGTTTATGTGTAATGGGCCAAATTCTAAGATTGGAGTTATACATTATTACGATGAAATCCACCATCCCATGTTACAATCTTATGATATATGTAATCCTATGAAGTCATTGCTCATTGTATTCTTTCTTCTATCTTATACTCTTTCAATAATATATGTTGAATGGTTTAGACCATGTTACGTGTTGTTTTTTAATAATATGGTAGAGATCCCTTCAAATTAGTTTGAACTTAAGGGGTCAATTTAAAATAATCATTACCATTAGATTAAAAAAGACGGCTAGTATCCCGACTACTTTTTTGGTAATTAAACCAGACTATTTGCAGCGATTATCGCTGTAAATAGTGGTGTTTTTGTCCATATCCAACTATTTGCAGCAATTACTGACAGAGGGACCGCTATTTTTTGCCAGATTTGCCATTACAGAAAGAGGGGTCCGCACTACTTACAGCGACTATCGCTGCAAATAGTAGGTGTGGTCTAGATACTAAAAAAACTTGGGATATGAATCCCTTTAAAAAAATCATCTATAAATTTTGACCTTTAATTTTAATTTAATAGTCATAATCTTTTAAATTTGACTAGAAAACTTAGATATAGTTTTTATATCTAAGAATGAAATGTTTACATCAGAGAGGTATTATTAGAAGTAAGTTTTTAAGACAAACCATAATTAATACAAGTATGGATGTGTAAAAAGTATGATAGAAAAATTGAACAATAAAGATTGCATTCGTGTGTGCCAATGGCCTATAGTGACAACACAACAAAGCTAATTTGGTTTGGTCTTTGAAATGGACCAATGAGGATTTTGTTTGCGAATATTGATGAATTATTGACCTTGTTCACTTGTTGTGTGTTGTGACATTACATATTTATGGAACATGTTACATATATGTGTTTGGTAAGTGGCAAATATTATAGGACTTCTTTCTTCGTCCCATGTTTAGGTCTTCCTGGTATTGGCTTATAATGATTTTGACGCACTATATTAAAAAAGCGAAGTCAAGGATAATAAGAGAAATTACGTAGTAGTTGCGGATTAATATAACAATGAAGTTGGTTAAAAATAAAAATATAATCTAAAATATATGAAGGACAAATTAGCTGTCAAAAGTAAAAAGTAAAGGTTAAGATCTCATTAGTCATCAGAGCTCAGTGCAACATGTGAATTTATGTCCGTATAGACAAATAGGGATGTAACCAGGAACTTTCGTTCTACACGAATTGTTAATTTGTAGCAAACTTTTTTAAGTTTACATTTTCGCTTAAAGCCTGAAACCATTGAAATAAAAATTAAATAACATATATCTTAATAATCATTGAGGTAAAAACCTCAGTCCTCCCATGAGTATTTTGCGCCTGGAGAGATCCAGGTTTGAATCATGAGGGGTTGATATTTACTCATATTAATGGTCGTGTCGTTTAGCGGATTAATAAGAGTCTTTTCTCCTCTGAAAATTCGAATGACTTATAAGTGAGACGAATATGCTCTGACTATTGAAACATTATAAAAAAACATATATCTTACTAAGTGGTATTTATATTAAGTCGTCATAGTTATATACACCAAAAAATACATAACTTATCTAAAATTGAACACAAGGAAAAGAAATAAAACAACATAACAAAAACAAGAAAAACAGATGAAAAACATGTAGATTAAGTCATTGGTTTTCCAGGTCGGAAAATGAAGTACTCTGGCAAAACGGGTCGCCATTTCGCGGAATCGAACGCCCTAAGAGGAAGATTTCATTTGCTTTCTGTTGACGAAAGGAATGCAATCTGATTAATGACATAAACGGATAAACAAATGAGTTTTTTGTTGTTTAAAATATACGAGTATAAAGATGACGAAGCATTTTTTGACTTGGATGTGCCTAGCTAATCGGGTTTTATTTGCCCATTATCGCTTCTAATATAGTAATTTGATTAATTACATGTCAACAAATATGTGTTTTAAATGACAAATATATGTTGTGACAAATGATAGTTGTTTTTGCATGGATTCGGGCATTTATCCAATTTCATGAAATGGATAAATTTAAGACAAAAAGAACGCAAACATGCAAAAGGGATGATTATTGGCCATAACAAACACATATAAGGAAAAAAGGGGAGGAAAAAACACGAGAGACAAAAAGATAACTGAGAGAGCACTATCATATCGTAGATACATTTGCAGGGGGAGAAGAAGGGGCTTCTCTCGCTAGCAAATATATATATATATATATAAATCCCTTTTTTCATCGATAATTCTATTCGTTTTGTTTCGTTTTCTGGGCAAACATTTAATCAATCAGCCTGTACATTTATAGACAATCTTGGGTTGTTGTGTTTCCTTGGCCCCATTTCCTTTTCTTCGCAAAAAGAAAAGGTCCGGATAATGTATCCTCATGATTTTGTTCGTCATGCATCAAGATACAAGAATTTCTATAAGATTGAATGTTTTTGTTATTGTTATTTGTTTTGTCTTAGGATATTTGGGGACTTTGTTTAAAGGAAGCATTACAACGCTATGAAGAGAACTAGTCTTCCTCCACGAGGATTATCTGACAGGCAAATTAGCAATAATGACACCCCTACACTCCGTCTGTACCAAGTCTGGAAAGGAAACAATGTATGATTATGATTATGATTATGATCCCGTTTTATTAGTTTATTGTATCGTTGGTATATAGGTTATTTAAAATGTTTGTTGGCATTTTGATCATACCGAAATGTTGCATGTTTGTTTGGTTAAATTCGTAACATATGTTTCTTTTTCCTTTCTAAACTGCAGAAATTTGCTTTAAGGGGTAGATTAATATTTGGGTCGGATGCAAGGTCTCTTTACCTTACAATTTTCCTCATTGTGGTTCCAGTAATCTTGTTTTGCTCTTTGGTTTCTCAAAGTCTTGTGAATTACTTCCCCAAGAATATAGGTCTTCTTTTAGTAGCTATTCCTGCTGTCTTCACTCTATATGTAAGTGGTTTCCTTCTCTATTTTTTTGCTTTAACTTTTATTTGGTCATTCTAGTTGCAATAATCAATCTGAGATATTTCTTATCTTAAAAGGGTAAACATGAGTTCTTTAGGTAAACCTGGAATGGGTCAAACTGGGTGAAAATCTATTTCCTAAGCATAAAACCTATTAGACCATTGAAGTAATATTGGTATTGGAATCAGGTCACATAAGTAGTACACTAACTTATTATAGTTTGCAGTGAAGTAAAACAAATGCTTGTAGGTCAACTTGACCCATTTCACACATTAGCCCATTTTGTCATTGACCCGCCCATCTTGTTATGTCTATCAAATCTAGGGGTCATTAAAATTAATCCATATGTTTTGGTCAAAATTATACGTAAACCAACTTCATTGCTTGATTAACTTGAACTTCTTAAGGTTTCCTAGCATTTTGATGCTACAAGGTTGTTAAAAAACTGCAGATTCTTGTCCTTATCTTTTTTGTTGCTGCAAGAGATCCTGGCATTATTCCCCGAAACCCTCCATCTCCAGACCTAGATGATGATTGGGATGCTTCTAGCATGTCTACCGACTGGGCTGCAACTCAAAGTGGTAAATATCTACCACCTACAAAAAGCCTCAATGTTAATGGAACGATGGTTAGGGTCAAGTTTTGCCAAACTTGCATGCTTTATCGCCCACCAAGATGCTCACATTGCGCCATCTGCAACAACTGTGTTGATCGCTTTGATCATCATTGCCCGTGGGTGGGACAGTGTATAGGCAAGGTATGCTCATGCCTATTCGTACATCTCTCTTACTTTTTCCACATAAAACGAAATGCCCGTCCAAACATCCCATTATTCAAATATTTTGACCGAATTATTACTCATGATACTTAAACAATCAGTTCCAAAATGTACAGTTAAAGTTTCAAACACCCCTTTAATGTGATAATGTGGTGTTAAATACTTGTTCATTTCTGAGGGTTGTAGGATGGGGTATTTGGATTCGCCTTATAAATCATTCCATTTTTTGTATTCATATTACACTTAAAGTTGAAACATGTGTAACAAAATATACTTGTGGCTTTCAGAGGAACTACCGGTCCTTTTTCATGTTTGTATCCTCACTAGCAATCTTGTGCACTTATGTTTTCGCCATGTGCTGGATAAACATCATCATGATTATGCAAGAGAACAGTTCCGGTATATGGGAAGCTTTGATGAAGTCTCCTATATCTGGAATACTTATAACATACACATTTACAGCTTCATGGTTTGTAGGAGGCTTATCTGCATTTCATATTTATTTGGTCATCACCAACCAGGTACATTTTTTCGTCTTTCTTGTTCTCCACTTCCATGAGCAAATAGGCATGGTATGGTACCTCGTTATAGTGGTTTGATGTGTTTTTGCAATTTGAAAATGTAATAGTCAGGTCTTGTCATTTTATTTCTGCAGACTACATATGAAAACTTCAGAAATCGGTATGAGAGGAGGAAAAATCCCTTTAATCATGGATGTGCTCAAAACTTCAAAGAAGTCCTTTTTTCTAAAATACCCCGCTCCCAAAATGAATTTCGTACATTTGTAAGACCTGAAGTGTATACTCAATACAACAGTTCAAGATATTTTGGGTATGCATTTAGCCTCAACTTTTCTAAGAAAAGCTACGAAACAGAGACTTCTATTGATGGAATTGAGTTGGATCTGGAGAGATGTGACACAAGTGGAACGGATCATTCAAGTAAATGGGTAACTGCACCTGATTTGCATAGATTGGCATCAAAGTTTATATCAGAAAATGTAAACAAAGATAAAGAGAAGAGACAAGGAGTATGAAAGCAATTTGCTGTTGATAGAAAGGCGAAAGAGATAGGATAGGTCTCCTGTGATTTGCATAGAAATGGTCGTTTGTGCGACCTTTTTTTTTGTTATCCTTGTAAAAGGCCAACATTTGCTAATGGAAATAAGCTCTTTTTGTATAAAGGAATTTGGTGATGATTTCATGTAATTGCCATTCATCTATGCCTGAGAAAAGCAGACTAATTTTTCTTGATTTGCCATGCTCCTTGTATAGTTGTATGTAGCCAATAGAACATCTTAAAATTAGACGCCTCTTGATTCTAATTTGATTAAGATGGTGCTCTAGTCTTTTCACGTCATGAAAAGCAGACAAATTCTGTCCATCTCAATTATGAAGTTGTCTACATCATCAGGAAACCATCTCGGCTAATCACAGGAGTGTTACTCCCATAATTAAACTGTAGATATCCAAGATTCCAAGATGTAATTCTTTATCATGTGAATTCCTTTTGTACATTTTACATAGACTCAAGCTAAAAAAGTAGTCTGCAATGATCACATTATACAATCACATAACCATGTGAATAAAGGGTTTTAGAATTGAATGATTGTATTATATTAAAACATTGGGAATAACCCCAATTTATACAAGAGAAAATCATGAAATAAGGAAACTAAATATATGAGTCGGTTCATGAATTCTTGGGAGCCAAGTCATGTTCTTCTAAATATGGGAAGTGATGATATCTTTCTGATCCTATTGTCTAACACTCCCCCTCAAGTTGAATAGCGGGATTACCGAAATTCAACTTGCTTAGACATTTATTAAACATGGAAGTACCCACCGCTTTGGTTAAAATATCAGCAAATTGATCTTCAGACTTAACAAAAGGCAACTTGATAATTCCATTTTCAAGCTTTTCCTTAATAAAATGACGATCAACTTCCACATGTTTGGTTCTCTCATGCTAAACTGGATTTTCTGAAATCTAGATAGCAGCTTCATTGTCACTCATTATCTGGATGCTTTCTCTAGGAGCAAAACCAATTTCAGATATCAGTTTTCTTAACCATAATGCTTCTGCTAAGCCTCTAGCTATACCTCTGAACTCGGACTCAGCACTTGATAAGGAAACAACTTTTTGTTTTTTACTCTTCCATGTAACTAGATTACCTCCTACCATAGAAAAATAACCTGAAGTTGATCTTCGATTACCTTTGTCTCCTGCCCAATCAACATCTGTATATATCTGAATTTTAAGATGACCATTAGCCTTAAATAATACCCCATATCCTGTTGTTCCTTTAAGATATCTGACAATTCGCAAAACTGCATCCATATGATCAACCTGAGGTTGGTGCATAAACTGACTCACCACTCCAACAGCATATGCTATATCTGGACGGGTATGAGCCAAATAAATAAGTTTTCCTACCAATCTTTGATATTTATCTTTATCAGCAACTTTAGCTTCTGTCTTCATAAACAATTTTTGATTGATGACCATAGGTGTGTCAGCTGGTTTACAGTCAATCATCCCTGTTTCAGCTAAAAGATCTAGTATATACTTCTTTTGACAAAGGAAGATTCCACGATTCGACCTTGAGACTTCTATTTCAAGGAAATACTTAAGATTTCCCAAATCTTTCATTTCAAATTCTGCGAATAATGCTGTCTTTAGTCTCTCAATTTCTTTTTCATCATTTCCAGTGATAATCATGTCATCAACATAAATAATTAGACATGTCACTAGATTCCCTCTATGACGAAGAAATAATGTGTGATCTGAATTACTTTGTTGATATCCATACTTCTTCATAGCAAGTGTAAACCTTCCAAACCAAGCTCTAGGTGATTGTTTTAATCCGTACAAGGATTTCTTCAATTTACAAACTTCCCCGGGTCTAAAATCATGAGAAAAACCTGGAGGAGCTTCCATATAGACTTCTTCTTTTAGATCTACATGCAAAAAAGCATTCTTTACATCAAATTGTTGAAGAGGCCAACCCTTATTTGCTGCTATTGAGAAGAGAACTCTTATTGTATCTAATTTTGCAACAGGGGAAAAAGTCTCTGAATAGTCAATGTCATATGTTTGAGTGTATCCTTTCGCAACCAACCTTGCTTTGTACCTTTCCACATCACCATTGGGTTTATATTTAATTGTATAGATCCACCTGCAACCTACCGGCTTCTTTCCTTTTGGCAAACTGCATTTATCCCATGTATTATTCTTACTGAGTGCTTCCATTTCACAATCCATAGCATCTTTCCACATTTTCAACTTTAAAGCATTCTCTACTCCTGATGGAATTTCTTCCGAATATAACTTTGCTGTAAATGCCTTTGCTTCTTCAGACACATATCCTTCTTCAGACACATATCCTTCGGTGAGAACTTTGAAGGGGGTTTTCATATTTAGAATCTTTGTAGGAAGACGGTTAATCAAATAAGTAGCAGTAGCTAGAGCTTCTGGCCAAAAACTTTTTGGAACTAAGGACTCAATAATAAGTTCCCTAGTCATTTCTAAGAGAAGTCTGTTTTTTCTTTCTGCTACACCATTTTGCTCTGGAGTATCAGGACAAGAGGTTTGATGGACTATTCCCTTGGATTGAAAAAATTAGTTCATTTTTGAGTTCACATACTCTCCACCATTATCCGTTCTCATAACTTGGATAGATTTTTGAAACTGAGTTTGAACCATATTATAAAAAACAGTGAATCTATCAAAAACTTCATCTTTGTTTTTCAAAAAATAAATCCAAGTCATTCTGGTGCAATCATCAACAAATATCACAAAATACTTGTAACTATGACCTCCAACAACTGGTGCAGGACCCCACACATCTGAATGAACTAATGAAAAAGGAATTTTAACTCTAGTATTACGAGGTTTAAAAGTTTGCCTATGACTTTTAGCAAGGATGCAAGTCTCACAAACAATTGGTTTATTCAATGGAAAAAGTTTCGGAAACAAAACATGTAAATAACTAACTGACGGATGTACCAATCTTCTATGCCATAACCATGTTTCTCTTTCACTTGTTCCATGAGCAAGCATCACAGTTCCACTTTCAGTAACTTCATCAACATAATACAGTCCATCTCTCTCAGTGCCACGCCCAATAATCCGTCCCGTCCTGATATCTTGTAACAGACAAAAAGTTGGATGCATGAGAACTGAGCAATTAAGTTCTTTTGTCACATGACTTATTGATAATAGTTTATGTGATAACGAAGGAACATAAAGACAATTAGTTAAATTAATGTTCGAAGAAATTTTAACGGTTCCTCCATTTTTAACATCCATTTTTCCCCGGTTAGCCGCTTCTATATGAGTTTTACCAGCCTTAGAAAAAACTGAAAAATCAGACAACTCATATGTCATAATATCGGTAGCACCACAATCAAAAATCCATGACCCGTTTAATTTATTATTAGATTGGGCCATAAAAACTTTTCCTTTAATTTTTGATGGGCAAATATTTGTTGGTGGATTTATATTAATTAATGGGCTTACACCCATTCCAACCGTCCCACCCATTCTAGTCGTCCCACCAGAAACACTCCACCTTCTTTTTAATTTATGAGTGCAACTACTTTCAATTGTATTATATATATATATATATGTTCATCAGGAGAATGAAGATAAGGGTTAATACTCCTTCTTTTCTTTCTACCTTCCACCACTGAGAAACCGCCCCCATCACCCTCACTGAATCCGGCCGCCGCAACCCCACCAAATCCTTTTTCCAATCTGTGATTATCACTGCTATTTTCTTTGGTTGTATGGTTTGCTTTGGTGGCCTTTTCGGTGGCATTAAATCGCCGTCCCTTTTTATTTTCTATCCACCATGCCGGATATCCAACTAACCGGAAACATTGCTCCTTGGTGTGCCTATTCATCCCACACTCATCACAAAAAAGATGTGATTTGTCATCTAGAACTTCCGATTTGGGTTTGTTTGATTTGATTTTATCATTTATGCGGCTGTACTTTTTTGTTGCAAAGACAAATCCTTCATCTTCTCTTGCTACTAATCCAGTGGCGATGCCTGATGATTCACCGGCGGCGGCGGCGGTGGTTGCTCCCAGAATATTCTGGTGAGCGGCCTCCTTTCGAACGGTAGCATAAGCTGCTTCGACTGCCGGTAACGGATCGGTTCGAAGAATCTCTCTTTTGATAGATTTGAATTTTCGATCCAATCCATTTAAAAATTGGAATAATTTCTGTTCAGATCTAATCTTGGCATACGTTTTGATATCATCAACACACTTCATAGGGTTTGGATCTACAGGATCTATCTCACCCCAAACCCCTTGAAGCGATATCCAGAAATCTTCTAATGATTTTTCGGATTGCTTGATTTCATTTGCTTTGACATGCAGGTTAAAGGCTTGTAATTTATCTTTCCCGCTACTATAAGTAGTAACCAATGCATCCCATAAATCTTTGGAGGTGGAAAATTCGGTTAGATTTCCGGCGAGATTTGGCTCTATATTTTGGATGAGCCACGAAAATACGATAAGATCCTCTTGCTCCCAAATTTCATATTTTTCTGATGTCGATTTTTCTGGAGGTAGATCGGTTAAGTGATTTAATAATGCTTTTGATTTTCCGCCAATGGCAACTCGAATCATTCGAGTCCATAACGCGTAATTTTGACTGTTGAGCTTAAGATTAATTTGAAGGTTATTGGAAAGTTTTGGGTTTTGTGATTGATTATTATTAGTTTGTATCAAGTTGGCTAGTTGAAGCATTAATTCGGAATCTTTTCCTGAGCCGCCGGGTTCACCCATGGTGGCACAGATTTTGATCGGATTTTTCGAAGAATTTACGGTTTAGATGATGAGCCTAACGAGTATGTCGGCTTTGATACCATGTGAATAAAGGGTTTTAGAATTGAATGATTGTATTATATTAAACGATTGGGAATAACCCCAATTTATACAAGAGAAAATCATGAAATAAGGAAACTAAATATATGAGTCGGTTATTGAATTCTTGGCAGCCAAGTCATGTTCTTCTAAATATGGGAAGTGATGATATCTTTCTGATCCTATTGTCTAACAAACCAACATAACACGAAACTATACATGTCCGGCAGACAAAAAAAAAAAAAAACAAGCGATCACCAATACTAATACCATAGATGTACATTTAGGTCATTGCATAACAATTAGTCGATGTCCTAAACTTACAAACTAGAATCACAGATTTGTAATTGACGACCTCACCAAGTTAGCAATTTGAAGAACACTCGGCAAGAAGCCACTGATAACTATCACTGATAATACTTCATGACCATGATAATCATAATACTACCCACCACAAAGTTGTACTACAGATTGATACAATCATGATGTGCTCTTTGTATATATGCCATTCCAATCAAACGAATATGAAATTATACAATTTTTTTTAGCAAATGTTATAGACGTCATGAATTTTTAGGTTCCAAAAAACGTTGCGCATAGTGAAGACGATGTCAAGCCATCTTGCTTTATCTGATACATCACCTTAATTTTTGTAATCACACCACATATATAAACAACATTTATCTATATGTTTTGCATCATGCTGTTGCAAATCGATGATGATGACTTTTTTCCTATTGAGTTTTTCATTTTGTCAAATAAAAAAAAAAGAGTTCTTTTTAACTAAAATGTACACAACTTATCTAGAGTATCCCGTAGCCGTTTTCAAACTCTTTGTGGCTATTATCACGAAAGAGTCTAAAAATATAGGCTTGTGAAGAAGATTAAAAAACACAAGAAACATTACCTTAAAGGGCCAAAATTCCACTACACAATATTGAATCTACGGTACATCTTAAAAGGTGGCTATATAAATCTCTCTCTCTCTATATATATATATATATATACACAAGCGTTTTTTTTACCCGTACCATATGCGGTTATTTCAAATAGATGTTTAAGAAAGTGAGTTTTTGATTGTATATTATTATATTTGACAAATTATAAATTATAAGAATTAATATTGTGTTCGACTAATAAATAACTCAATAATTACAACATCATTATATAGATCTAATTTTATTTGAAAGATGCACTATTTGTTATACGTATTTTACCATAAAGTTTATAGAGAGAAAAAATATCCAATATGCAATGAAATCTATAAAATTATTATTGTACTATGACCTTAAAATAACTAAATACTTAATCAAATCATATTATATTGTTATGAGATACACGTCCAAATCAAAATATTAATATATTTAATTAGCCATCTGTTTTTTTGATAAGATTTGATTCGATAAATATGAAAGAAATTTAACTTTTATTTTATTTTGGGTATATATATATATATTGAAAAAATACATGGAGATGTCACATAGGATAAATCTTATGTGGCAACGTTTAAAAATAGCTATCTGTTTTTAGATAAGATTTGTTTCGATAAATATGAAAGAAATTTGACTTTTATTTTATTTTGGGTATATATATATTGAAAAAATACATGGAGATGCCACATAGGATAAATCCTATGTGGCAACGTTTAAAAATAGCTATAAGTTAAAGAGGATGGTTTAGAATGCTTGGATTCCTACTGTTTTATATAGATTATAGATGTATGTATATATAATAAAAGAAGATTGTTTTTTATAAGTATTTTTAGAATGTTTTTGATGTGGCAAATCCATAGTTCACCTTAAAAAAATTTTATTTAACTATGATGTCATATTTATAAAATAGAAAAAGCCTTTTACATCTTTAATAAAAGTATTAATAATTTATATAAAGAAAAAAAAATCTCTCTTAGATAATATTTATCTTTTTTTATTTACTTAATGTAGTAGTCATTTTTATTTTAAAAGTTATTATTGTGTTAGTGATTTATTAACTATATAGTTATTGTGTTAGTTGAATTATTAGATTTATATCAAGTCAATCATTTATATAAAGAAAAAAAATTCTTTGTTAGATAATATTTGTCTTTTTTTATTTACTTAATGCAGTAGTCATTTTTATTTTAAAAATTATTATTGTGTTAGTGATTTATTAACTATATAGTTATTGTGTTAGTTGAATTATTAGATTTATATCAAGTCATAATGCTTTAATTACAAACATCATATATATATATTTTATTATATTTTATAATTTAAAATTTTAATTAACATATCCGGGTTGATTAATTAGTAAAAATAAAAATAAACAATTGGTGGAGTATTTAAATTATACTAGTGAAATATCTCGCGATGCTTGTTACGACGAGTAGTGTAGGTTATTGATGTAAAATGAGTATTGTATATTTTAAGAGTTAAAGGTAGATCCAATAAATTAATTTTATAAGAGTTATTATATTTATTTCAAGTAAATATTATAGTGAATAAATGGATTTGGTTTATCAACAACTTTAGTAGATATTAAAAAAAAAACATATATACTCAAAAATCATCTTAAACATACTAAAATACCATAGTTTCCTCGAATTTTCACAAAATACCCACGAGATTTGCGATTTTGAGCCAAAATCTTAAATCTCATTTGCGATTTTTTTTTTTTTTAATCTTTTATGTAATGTAGAGTAAATAAAATCTTGCATAAAATCTAATCAAAAAGGTCAAAAAATTTATAAAAAGTCAAATTCGCCAAAATGGCAAATGAGGCTAAAATCGCAAATCGGATATGTGTTTTTATGGGTATTTAAGATATTTTGGTATATTTAAGATAAATAAAATTTTGATTATTTTTCTTGTTTTACTTGAAAGGGGGAAAAAGTATAAATATGGACCTCCCAATTCCGATTTGGGGCAATCAAACCCTAAAAGCACCGTACGTACGCCAAGAAATCGAATATCAAATTGGACGATCATCTGAACGAAACATGAAACGGTCAACAATACATGACGATTTAGGCGAGAAATTGCAGTCGAAAAAGCCCGTTTTTCTCACTAAACGAGAGCGAGAGCAATTAGCCCTTCAACCACAGCAAAAGCCGCTTTCCGATGGCCGAGGCAGAGATAGGAAACGGACTAGGGAACAAAGAGAGTATGATAGAGAAAAGAATCAAAAGGAGAGAGAGCGCGAAAAGGAACTCGAGGCGATCAAAGAGCAGTATTTAGGAAGTAAGAAACCTAAGAAGAGAGTGATTAGTGAGAAGCTTCGGTTTTCTTCCGACTGGGAAAATACCGAGGATACGTCTCGTGACATGAATGTCTTGTATCAGGCGAAGCCCTTGTTTGGGACAGGTCTTTGGGCGGGTATGGATAGAATAGAGCAAAAGAAATTCTCTGTAAAGAATGAGAAACAGTTTACAAAGAAGGATAGGAGAGTTGATCGTCACTGGTCAGAGAAGATACTTGGAGACATGAAGGAAAGGGATTGGACGATATTCAGGGAAGATTTTGATATATCGTATAGAGGTTCCAAAGTTCCTAAACCGATGAGGACTTGGGTTGAGAGTGGGTTGAGTTATGAGCTCCGGAAAGCTGTGGATAGGGTCGGTTACAGGACTCCGTCTCCTATTCAAATGGCGGCGATCCCTCTTGGTCTTCAACAACGTGATGTTATTGGAGTTGCGGGGACTGGTTCAGGTAAAACTGCTGCCTTTGTTCTTCCTATGTTAGCTTACATTAGTATATTACCTCCTATTAGTGAATTAAATGAGGTTGAGGGTCCTTATGCGGTCGTCTTGGCACCTACTAGAGAACTAGCACTGCAGATAGAGGAGGAGACTGTTAAGCTTGCTCGTTATGTAGGCATTAAAGTTGTTTCTATTGTTGGCGGGCAGTCGATTGAGGAACAAGGGTTTAAGATTAGACAAGGGTGTCAGGTTGTCATTGCTACTCCCGGGCGTTTGAAAGATTGTTTGGAGAGACGTTATGTTGTTTTAAACCAGTGTAACTATGTCGTTCTTGATGAGGCTGACCGTATGATGGACATGGGGTTTGAGCCACAAGTTGTGGGTATTCTTGATGCAATGCCGTCAAGTAACTTGAAACCTGAAAATGACTATGAAGACCTTGATGAGAAAAGGATATATAGAACCACATATATGTTTAGTGCTACGATGCCTGCAGCTGTTGAGCGACTAGCCAGAAAATACTTGAGGAACCCTATTGTGGTGACTATTGGAACTGCAGGAAAGGTGAATGATTGTATTACACAGCATGTTATCATGGTGAAAGAATCAGAAGAAATGCCTAGATTGAAAAGGTTGCTTGATAGACTGGTGGATAAAAGAGCCATTGTGTTCGTAAACACCAAAAAGTCTGCTGACTTTGTATCAAAGACATTGGAAAAGTCGGGTTATCATGTGACAACTTCACACGGTGACAAGTCACAAGAGCAAAGAGAAATCAGTCTTGAGGGTTTCAGGACTAAGAGATTCAACATTTTAGTTGCCACCGAAGTTGCAGCACGAGGGATTGATATACATGATGTGACTCATGTCATAAACTATGATATGCCTGGAACCATTGACAGTTATACACATTGTATAGGACGCACAGGGCGTGCGGGGAAGACAGGCACGGCTACAACATTCTTGACGCTTGATGATTCTAATGTGTTTTATGATCTCAAGCAGATGCTTACAGAGAGCAAGTGTTCCGTGCCTCCTGAACTTGCTAGACATGACGCTTCCAAGTTCAAGCCTGGATCGATTCCTGATAGACCATCTAGAAGAAATGGCACAGATTCATTAAGGTTTTTATGCAAGTAAATCATGCTCTGGATTCAGTTATCTTGCGTATAGTATACGCTGGTTTTGAAAATGCTATAGAAGGAGACGAGGTCCCCAAATATCTGATGAGTCGAAGTTAGTATCTTTTCTTTGTCATCGTTGGACATGTAAAAACATTTCTTTCTAGATATCAATAGTATCTATTCTTAATTAGATGCCTTTCTTGATCTTTTGTATGCAGTGGTGGACTGGTGGTTGCTTATACATTGTAGGGGAAGTCATTGGACCACCCTTACAAGAAAAAGGTTTCAACATAGCTTATATAAAATTTTTATGGAACCCTATGAGAAATTTTTGGTGAATCCCCTTAGCTTTGAAAAGAAAAAAAGAGGTAGAAATAAGCCCAATTTGAAATCCAAGACTAAAATAATAATAGATAAAAACTCACGGTACCATCTTGCTATCTAACAACCGACTCCAAACAATGAAACAAAAACCCTGATTCATTTTGCTGTAAAGCTTGAAATCATAAATAGACCAGCAAAGCATTTAACATTTGATTTTGCCAAGGTATGTTTTCATGGTGTAGAAATCATCACATTTACTTCCCCTTTTGACTTCCCTCCGCGGCTTTCCCACCGCCCAGTAGAAAGAAATATCAAAAATGAATGAGGAATATAACCATTTGATGTGCGCATTTTCTGGGACATATAGTAGTTATATTTTCTTGTGTTTTATTTTAACATTCCAGCCTTCCAGGTGAATTAATTCTTATCTATTTATCCTATATTCATTTTATGAGTGAAATGTGATTATCAATATGTAATTAATTATGTATATTGTGTTTGTTTTAGGTACTTATTAAACAAAACAAAGAAGACCAGATAATTTTTTGCTTGATATTCATAAGACAATAAATGTAGTTGAATGATGAACTTATGACGAAATTTCAGTGTCTAAAACCTCGTCGAGTAGTACTGTAACAATGTTTACTCTTTAATAGTGCCATTACTTCATGTTTTTACGTTTGCATATGTCACCCATTTTAATTTTTTTCTTTAATTTTTGCCTCAGCTAAGTTATCGTGACAATCTCAAGGAGTATGTGGTATGTGTCAGCATTCTGTTTTTTGCTGGCAGAGTGGCATCTGGAAGCAAGTCATTGTTATTTCCTTGGCTATTTCTATCCTTGATTTCTCAGATTGCTCTTCAACATTTAAATCATTGTAAGTGACCAGTTACTTTCGGTTATGTAGACTAATTGTAAAATGATTTTATATTTAGACAATTAGACGATTAATTTTTCTGTAAATACAGATCTGATTATGACTTTGCCTGTCAAATCAGTGGCTCCTATCTCTATGGGTCAATACTTAGACTGTGAGGTGTGAGGCGTCCTCACCCCAAAACGCCTAGAAGACTCCCCCTACACCACCCCCATAGGCGACATGTTTTTTTTTTTTTTTGCTTTGGCGTCCAATTTAATCCCCCAAATTAACTCCCTTTTAGTCTTAAAAGATGCAGACAACTATCCAAGATTTGAGGCAACTTGAGAATTGCTTCACTCCAAGACTTTCGAGGGCTTTTTGGATAGTGGTTTGGCGCCACATGGCGGAAGTCCCCCCTTAAGAGGCTTGCCTCACTCCTCTTAGTCTTAGCAACCTTCAGAAGTTTGGCTCAAGCCAAGCTCTCTCTCTCTCTTTCTCTGAAAAAGCCTTTTGCTTCAATGCTATTAAATTACCGGAGTTTATTAAACATGTATTTCCCTTTTGTTATAAATGTAAAATGTTGTACATGTCGCTAGAAAAGCATATTTAAAGACAATTATCTTTATGTACAACCTCTTATAACGTTTTGACCATAGTTTTTGAAACTATGTTTAACAAAATCCTAAATTAATGATACCTTTTATTTGGTCATTCTAGCTAGTTGCAATAATCAATCAGAGATGTGTCTAATCTCAAAAAGGTAAACAGTAGTTGTTTAGGTAAACTTGGAATTGGTAGGTTAAATGTTTATTTGTTACATACAACCTTCTAGACAATTTTGTTCATTTCATCATTAATTGTAATAATATTGTTATGGTAACATAACTCATAAGTAACACACTAACTAATTATTGTATTGCAGCGAAGTACACAAAAATGCTTGTAGGTCAACTTGACCCAATTCAGATTAGCCCATTTTGTCATGTTATTGACCTGCCCATCTTGTCACGTCTAGCAATAAGTCTAGGAATCATTAATATTAATCCATATGTTTGGGTGAAAGTTATATGTAAACCAACTTCATTGCTTGCTTAGCTTAAACTTTGTAAGTTTTTTGGCTTTTTGATGCTACAAGGTTGTGAAAAAACTGCATATTCTTGTCCTTTTTTTTTGCTACTAGAGATCCTGGCACTATTCCCCGAAACCCTTCATCTCAGATCTAGATGATGATTGGGATGCTCCTAGCATGTCAATCAACTGGGCTACAGTTCAAGGTGGTAAATAGTTTTCAATAAATAAAAAAAGCCTCAATGTTAAATTGTTAATGGAACGTTTGTTAGGGTCAAGTTTTGTCAAATTTGCATGCTTTATCGCCCGGAAAGATGCTCACATTTCTCCTTCTGCAACAACTATGTTGACCACTTTGATCATCATTGCCTGTGGGTGGGACAGCGTATAGGCAAGGTATGCTCATTCATAGCCATATATCTCTCTTAAACGTACATTATTTAAACAACATTTTGACATTATTATTCATGATAATAAAATAATCAGTTCCAAAATGTACAGCCAAAGTTCCGAACCATTAATGTGATAATATGGTGTTTAAAACTTGTTTCTTTTTTGGAGGGTTGTAGGAAAGGGTATTTGTATTTTGCCTTTCTTGCTATACAACATTTCATTTCTTGTATTCCACTAAGTCTCTTTCCTAATCTTATACCTTGGTTCTTCCACATCTCATCATACTATGATTAGGTTGATTTTTAGGCATATGAATTAGGTTAATTTATCATTATCCACATCTAATACATTTAAAGCTGGAAAGTTACATGTCTAAAAATATAAACTTGTGGCTTTCATAGGAACTACCAATCATTCATGTATATATCCTTGCTGGCACTCTTGTGCATTTCATCTATATTTCGCCATGTGCTGGATAAATACCATTTTGATGATGCAGAAAACAGTTCCGGCATCTGGGAAGCTTTGATGAAGTTTCGGTTATCTGGAATGCTTATAACATACACATGTACAGCTTCATGGTTTGTAGGAGGCTTATTTGCATTTCATCTATATCTGGTCATCACCAACCAAGTACACTTTTTCCTCATTCTTGTTCTCCACATCAATGAGCAAATAGACGTGGTATGTCGTTTTAGTAGTTTGATGTGTTTTTGACTTTTTTGCAATTGGAAAATGTAATAGTTAGATATCATTTTGTTTTCTGTAGACTCCCTATGAAAACTATGTAAACTTCAGAAATCGGTATATGAGAGGAGGAAGAATTCCTTATGGATGTGCTCGGAACTTGAAAAAAGTCCTTTTTTCTAAATTACCCTGCTCCCAATATGAAATTCGTACATATGTAAGACCTGAAGTGTATACTCAATGCAACAGTTGAAGATATTTTGGGTATGCATTTAGCCTCAACTTTTCTATGCAAAGCGATGAAACAGAAACTTATGTTGACGGAATTGAGTTGGATCCGGAGAGATGTGACACAAGTGGAACGGATCATTCAAGTATGTGGGTAATTGCACCTGATTCGCATCAAAGTTTATAACAGAAAATGTAACCAAATATAAAGAGAAAAGACGAGGAGTATAGAACAGTTTACTGTTGATAGAAAGGCGAAAGAGATAGGATAGGTTTCCTGTGATTTGCATTGGAAATGGTCGTTTGAGCGACTTGTTTTTTGGTATCCTTGTATCAAGGCCAACATATGTTAATGAAAATAAGCTCATTTTGTATAAAGGAAGTTGGAGATCTTTATTTTATATTATTGCCATTCATCCATGCCTGAAAAAAAATGGACTAATTTTATCTTGATTTACCGTACTCTTTGTATGTAACCATCTAGCCGATACAAGATCTTGAAACTAGACGCCTCTTGATTGTTGATCAGGATAGTGGTTTAGGCTTTTCAAGTCATGAAAAACAGACAAATTAACTGTCGATCTTAATATGTTTTGTGCAAGCACGCTAAATTGTTGCAGCACTCAGTTATGAAGTTTTCTACTTAATCAGGAAACCATGTTAGTTGATAGGAGTGTTATTCCCATACTTCTACTGTAGGTATCCAAGATTTCGAGATGTAATTCTTTGTCATGTACTCATGCGAATCCGTTTGTGAACTTAAAAAAAAACTTGCAATTGAGATGCTCTTAAGTACTTAACCGATGCAATTCATGATTTGTAATTTAATATTTAATCCGAATATAATAGAGGTTGAAAAATAAGAAAGAATTGTAAAGTTTTCATGCATATGCCAATGGCATTTAATTGTGCTTAAGGACTTGACATGCGTTTTAAGTGATCCGGATTCAATTTGTGTTGTCTACACTGTTTGTACTTTGGGCCATGATTCGATCCTAAAAGTGATCGGGGTTTAAATAGACTAGGGGCTCCATCTGTCTGGGTTAGACTTCTTGATGTATACCTATAGCCATTAGGGTGTTGCGTATGGGGTACTCGGTTTTGTCTTAATCGGTCGACAGTGGATACCTTCTTTCGACAAATCTAAGATATTGTTTGGGGATCATGTTACGTAAAGAATGATCGAAGTGAGTGTTTGCTTTTCGTTCATGCCAATGTTAGTGGACATTTATCTGCTCACAAGTATGCTCACTTGCCACATTTTCATTACGTTTACTTGCTTTATTTCAATAGGTCTTAATTATTTTTTAGCGGAAGTAAGATTGTTTATATGATGCTTTCCCATATCTCGTTATATTGTATTCAGGTCGTATATCTTTCTAATGATGTAAGTTATGCATAAAGGTATGTGTTGTTAGCCTAAGAGCATTCACAGCGCCCACGTTCTCCACTCACCCTCCGTCCGTCCCTCCTTGAAGTACAAGTGCACACCGTTAAGTGTGACTTGCCCTTCATCTGAATTTGGTTCATCCGTTAGAGACGAAGCTCCTTGCCATTTTTTTTAATTGAATACTAAATTATTAAATAATTGAATTTGAATACAAGCTAGCGTTGGTTTTGTTTGAATGTATGAAACGGTTACTTTGACCATCCCTACACACATACATGCATGCATATACACACACATACACACATATATATACATCATCTTCTCCACATACACATATTAAATTTCTACAAAATTAAACAAAACAACACCTTTCTTCTCCAACCATGTCGAGGAACTTTAGCTCTCAATGACAAGACGATTTCTTTAACGCGGCGCTTAACAACTCGCGCCTTAACTCATCGACACCATTTCAAGTTTCCCACACGTCACCACCCACACCACAATATCCATCCTACGTACCATCACCAACTTACCAAAACAATTACCAATTCCAAGAATACCTACAATACCAACAATGGCTATCCCATCAACAACCATCAACCCAATCGCCACCACCAGCCGACGCACCCGAGCCATCCCAACCAAAAAGGAAAGTCAAAAGAATGGAGAATCGCAAAAAGGCACCCGCAGCCGAGCCATCATTTAAGTCAAAGAAAATTTGGACAGAGTACGAGATGATGATTTTGACCTAGCGTTGGCTCGATGCGTCTTAGGATCCAGTTGTTGGAAAAGATAGAACCGGTGATAGTTTTGGGGGACAGTGATGGATAACTACAATGCACAAGTTCAATGGCATTTGGTCCAAGTACGATGATAACCGAATTAGAGGAAAAAACAACTCCCTAAGTCATGGAAGAGGCACGAGCCACCTACAAAACCGAAGTCGGTGTCGCGTTTAACATGTATGAGTGTTGGTTACTTTTGAAGGATAAGCCGTTAATTCTCGCGCCTTCCGTTGTGGACGTTTTGGGTCGAAATATGCAAAACAGGAGACCGAGGGTCGGGCCGAGTGATGGGGCTGTTATGTTGAAAGTGATGAGGATGTTCCCACCTATGAACCCGTCGATCTTGCCAACGAAAATGAACTATTCGGGCCCGACATGTATGCGCGTCTGGTTAAAACAAAGATGGCCCGGACTTCCGCGTCTTCCGATGCGAGTTCATCTCGGTCATCAGCATCCGACATAGCCGTCTGACTTAAGAGGCACTGTAACACCCGACAGGAGATTATGGAATCATAGAAGGAGTCCATCGCTATCATTCGCAAGGAAGAAAAGAAACGAACAATGTATACAACACTTTCTTTCATGGGTACAACCGAGTTGGATGAGGAGGAAAGGAGGTTCTCAAAGACGCGAAAAAGAAGCTGATGTATACAACTAAACCCACGATGTTTAGTTGGTTTTTAAAGGTGTTTAATGTTTTTATATTTTTCTAGTTTAATATGTGTTGTTTTTTAATTTTCTATTTTAATATGTGTTGTAATTTTTTTCCTAAGGTTTTTTATATTTTTTATTTTTATTAATGTACAATGTTTTTTTTAATTAATCGAATATTTTTTGTTATTGTTAATATTATCAGAATATTTTTTATATATATAAATATATATATATATAGAGAGAGAGTTTTCTTATTTTGAGAACCATTTTTAAGAACTATGAGAACTCTTAAATAATATATTTATTCACATGTTTTTTTTGTTCATTCACATGTGAAATGATATAAAAAGTATGTTGTAGAAGAAATTTTTTTAAAAAACTTTCAAAATAGTCTTTTGTGAACTTGTGAATGAATATGTTCACGTTTTCGTTCACTTGTTAACAAACGGGTATATATAAGGTTTTGAAAAAAAAATTTCTTCTACAACATGTATTTTTATAACATTTTACATGTGAATGAATAAAAAAAACATATGATCCAATATTATATATATATATTTGTATTTTAAAATATTTAAAATTAAATAAATGATGGGTCACAGACTAGTCCTGATATTGCGGATATTTTTTGAGATTAGTCTTTAGGTTGGTGCGGAACTGTGATGCTGACAGAAACTAGTACATGAAGGATGAGTGAAAGAAAATGTGAATACTCTAAAATGGAAAATGATAAATCCTTTTAATCAAATAGCTTAATAATCTTCTTAATACATTAAAAAAATTATATGGTATCCACTAAATTTTTTTTTATGAAAACTAATTTTTTAACATGTCATCTCTAAAATAGCCTTCCACACCGTCAATGCGATTTAGAGCTAAAATAAACATTTTTTGTATAATTATTTTCCTATAAATAATACTCTAAAACAGATAAAGATAAAATAAACGAATTGGGATAACCAAAAACCCTAACAAATTAATCGATCGATCCCCTTTGCCAGATTCAACATTAAAAAAAATCCTGCCCTGCAATCAACCAAGCGAATCATCTTGTAGAAACCTTGAATTTCATCATGAAACGTTCATTCGATGACATCAATGAAAAATTACAAGCCAAAAAGCCCGTTTTCCTCACCAAGGCCGAACGCGAACAGTTAGCCCTAAAACGCCGTCAAGAAGAATTCGAAGAACAGAAACGCCGATCAGAACAACAATCATCTATTCTCCCAAACAATTCAGCTTCATCCTCTAAGCAACCACCAGATGACCGTGACCGTGATCGTCGGCGTGATAATGACCGTGACCGTGACCGTGACCGTGACCGTGACCGAGATCGGCGTGATAGAGATAGGGAGAGGGAGAGGGAGAGAGATACAGAGAGACGAAATAGAGACCGGGAAAGGGATGAGGAACATAAGGCTAGGGAAAAGGCTAGGGTTGACAAGTTAGCCGAGCGAGAACGCGAAAAGGAACTCGAGGCGATCAAAGAGCAGTATTTAGGAAGTAAGAAACCTAAGAAGAGAGTGATTAAGCCTAGTGAGAAGTTTCGGTTTTCATTCGACTGGGAGAATACCGAGGATACGTCTCGTGATATGAATGTCTTGTATCAGAACCCGCACGAGGCGCAGTTGCTGTTTGGGAGAGGGTTTAGAGCCGGTATGGATAGGCGAGAGCAGAAGAAGCTGGCTGCTAAGAATGAGAAGGAGTTGAGAGATGAGATTAGGAAGAAGGATGGGGTTGAGCAGAAACCCGAAGATGCTGAATCTCAGAGGTTGAAAGAGGAAGCTGCGGAACGGTATGATACGTTTGATATGCGAGTCGATCGCCATTGGTCTGATAAGAAGCTGGAAGAGATGACTGAGAGGGATTGGAGGATTTTCAGGGAGGATTTTAATATTTCGTACAAGGGCTCTAAGATACCGCGACCTATGAGGAGTTGGGTTGAGAGCAAGTTGAGTACCGAGCTTTTGAAAGCCGTGGATAGGGCTGGTTACACGACGCCGTCTCCTATTCAGATGGCTGCCATTCCGCTTGGTCTTCAGCAGCGTGATGTCATTGGGGTTGCAGAGACTGGTTCAGGTAAAACCGCTGCTTTTGTGCTTCCTATGTTGACTTATATTACTAGGCTGCCTCCAATCAGTGAAGAGAATGAAGCTGAGGGTCCTTATGCTGTTGTTCTGGCACCTACTAGAGAACTTGCACAACAAATTGAGGAAGAGACTGTTAAGTTTGCTCATTATTTAGGTATCAAGGTTGTTTCCATTGTTGGTGGGCAGTCGATTGAGGAACAAGGGTTTAAGATTAGGCAAGGCTGTGAGGTTGTCATTGCTACCCCTGGTCGTTTGATCGATTGTTTGGAGAGGCGGTATGCTGTGTTAAATCAGTGTAACTATGTTGTTCTTGATGAGGCTGACCGTATGATTGACATGGGTTTTGAGCCACAGGTTGTGGGTGTTCTTGAAGCAATGCCGTCTAGTAATTTCAAACCGGAGAATGAAGATGAAGAGCTCGATGAGAAGAGGATATATAGAACCACTTATATGTTTAGTGCTACTATGCCTACTGCTGTGGAGAGGCTTGCTAGGAAGTACTTGAGGAACCCTGTTGTGGTAACTATTGGAACTGCAGGAAAGGCTACTGATCTCATAACCCAACATGTTATCATGGTGAAGGAATCCGAGAAAATGCCTAGGTTGCAAAGGTTGCTGGATGAACTTGTTGATAAGACCGCCATTGTGTTCATAAACACTAAAAAGTCTGCTGACCATGTATCCAAGACTTTGGAAAAGGCGGGTTACCGTGTTACAACTTTGCACGGTGGCAAATCACAAGAGCAAAGAGAAATCAGTCTTGAAGGTTTCAGGACTAAAAGGTTTAATGTTTTAGTTGCCACAGATGTTGCAGGGCGTGGGATTGATATACCGGACGTGGCTCATGTTATAAACTACGATATGCCTGGGACTATTGATATGTATACTCACCGTATAGGACGTACAGGGCGTGCCGGGAAGACGGGAACAGCTACAACATTCTTGACTCTTCAAGATTCTGATGTGTTTTATGATCTCAAGCAGATGCTTACACAGAGTAATAGTTCTGTGCCTCCTGAACTTGCTAGACATGAAGCGTCTAAGTTCAAGCCTGGATCGATTCCTGATAGACCACCTAGAAGAAACGACACGGTTTTTGCGCATTAAAGCATATATGCTAGTAACCATGTTTTATTACATGGAGAACTGAATTTGGATTCATATGTGTTGCCTATACACTGGTTTTGATGATGCTATAGCAGAGCCAAGTATACCAGAAAATTTTTAAACCTTAGGTTGGTATTATTTATTTGCAGAACTTGTACCTTATTTGATTGCATGAATTTTTATAGATGTTTAATTCAATTTGCTTCTTGACCTTACTTTTATGTAGTATCTTTTAGTGTTCTGTTTGTTGCTGTTACCTGAAAGCACACGCTCAGATTCTGTTTCACCCTGGACCGTAGTTATGATCATCTTCTATAACTAACCAAAAAATAAATGATGCAAGTTTGGTAGTAAAATATTTTCAGGTATGAAGAATACTCTTGAAACGATTTATGACTCTTGTGCTATTTATAACACTAATTTGTTGAGGACTAGAAGATGGATTGTTAATTGTTAAGACTTCTACTTCTATGGGTGAATATCGGGGTTTTTTTTTTTTTTACCAAAGCCTTACAGATTAGGACCATGACATACATCCCTAGGTGAAGCCAATTTTCAGTTATAAATGATCATTGTGTATTTTATGTTACATATTTATATCTATGATCTATATCTATATCATCTGTTATAAGGTTTTATGTATTTATGAATAGGTGTGATATAAGTGCTCGTGGAGTCTTGAAATGATAACTTTTAGCTATATGTTGATTACCTTTTGTAAATGTCTCTGGTTGAGATGTTATGTACTTATGTGATTAATATTTGAAATGTTACAACCTTTTGATATAGGTGGTATAATGGGGTTGTGGGTTGGAATGTTGGATAACAAGCTGGAACGGGTTGGCGTCGAAGCGGGTTGTTTTATAAATGGTCATAACGGTTGTTTATTAAACGGTCAGAACGAGTTCAGTTGGGGTCTTTTCTGCCTGACTCAATTGCATTTCCGTTCTGGACACTTATATAAGCACCACTATAGTAAGTTCATATATAAATATGCTTTAAAACAACAGGCATTAATGCATTATTGTTTATTATTCACAAGTAAAAAATGTTGTGACGATAAATAAATTTCTTTTTATTCTCATTTATTATAAAAGAAAACTGTCAAAGTCGTAATACTTTTAATTGTCTATGCTTGCTATGTATTATCACACAGACTCGGAACCTCTTTTCTTCATCCAACTCTGACACTGTCTTATATCAGCTTCATCGCAAATTCATAAATTAAAGGTTCATAAGAAATTTTTTTTATTTCCATTCCTGATTTAGTCGATGCTTGGATCGACGTTTTAGTTTCAAGTTATGCTGCAATCTTTTCGACTTACGGCTTGATTCCTTTCTTTTTGATTTTGTAAAAAATTTCTAGGATCAGAAGCATGATTTATGATTAAGATTCAAATTTTGCCTTTGTTTGTTTTCCTAATCTGTCGAAGTCTGGTTTTTACTTTGGGAAATATGACGCTTTCTTGCTTTGTTTATGGTGGTGGTGAGTGATGGACATGGAGTACTGGTGGTGGTTGGTGAGCTAAGGAACTTAAAATATGATCCCAAGGACAGGGTAAATAGCTCATTGGGAAGAATAGAAGGCACCTACTCCTATCCTGTTTTTGCACATTAATGCAATTATGCACTATCACCTAGGAATTATGTGTTGGGTTCACATGTTGCCGAACGCAGTATACTTGTTTTGAAGATGTGATAGCAGGCGTTGAGGATTTTACAAGTGTTAGAAGTCTATACTCTTTGGTTGATACGTGTTCTTTAAAAGGGTCAGGTTGGATAATGAACTGAAATGGGTCTGAGATGTGTATGTTCGGGTTGATCTGAGGCTTTTTAACTGGTTGTTCCTTTCATCACGACATAAAAGTGCCAACTGTGTATGAGTTATAAGTTTTTATATTTTTCAAGTTTCAAGTCTATCTGGTGTTATAACATCCTCAATAGCAATGTAAGAAATATGGAAGACCATAATAATATATACACGCTCCTAAGATGACTACTTTGTTTTTTAATTAGCTTATGGTTGTGAACCATTTCCGGTGACCACCCTGTATCTATGCATTCAGACAGTCAAGCTCCTCACTGTCACTCACCACAATACGAACCACATCTTTTATGGAATTCATGCCCTCCATTCCCTTATGAACAATCACAGGAATGTGTCTGATACGTTCATCTGTCATTAGCTGCATCGCTGTCAGAACTTTAGTACAGGAGTTTCCACGATAAGTTTGTTCTCTTCAATCATGATATCTCTGACCTTGGTTGACCCTGATGGCCTGATGATCTCCCCTAAACAATGATTTTCCTGAGAAAAAGATGATTTCTTTCTGTGATAATTCTAGCAATGGGCGATTTCTCGCCAGGTTTAAGTGTTTAACCACAACCAGTGCACCAACATTGTTTTGTGTCATTTGACAGCATCATACACATAATCATCAGTGTGCTGTGTGCACCAAAGCGGCAAGCCATCAACACCTGTCCCTTTGCATTAAATACATCTGAAATTTTGGTGCTTTCGTAACCATGCTCTTCAATACGAGCAGCAGAAGTTGACTCGTGGCGTGACAACATTAGTGGTCGAGTGGGTTCACCAACCAAACATGTTGGAGAACTGCATAGTTCACAATACTTCCGTTTGACAAGAATATTCTCATTCCTCCTTTGCATTATCCTTTGTATCTTCAATGAAGTCGGGGCCCAAATTAGCACTCCAAGGCTCCGAAGCAATGCGAAGTCTTCACCACTGAACTTTCCCTTTTGCAACATCCATATGCTTTTTTATTATTATAATACCCATGGCTAACCAATGTACACAATATTTTGCAGTATCTGATTCAAAAGTTAGTTGGGCAAACATGTCAATAAAAAGGAAAATATAATCATGGTATCCACTTATTTTCCTTTTCAATCTCCGTTTTTTATTATGTCTAAGTGTCATAATCATGTTGTTATGCAAGTTAGTTGCCCCCTATGTGTGATGGTTTCCATCAAATTATATTCCATATTTTATTCACAAGTATTTTTATCGTAAACAAGTACATTTTTGCTGTTAGGCATCTAACTACGAAGTATCTACTCATTTTCATGTATAGATTTTTCAGTGTTTCTACATCACCTAAAATTCAGATCTAGAACTAGGCCGGTGTTACTGTGTTAGTGTAAATCAGTTAGAAAGATCTTCCTAGGTGAATTAATAAGGCTGTTAACATATCATTAATTGACATTTTTCAAATCTCTTCATTATTAATCTTTTTACACACCCTTATAATAATATCGACTTATATCTAACACAATTTGTGTCTATTAACTTGTATATTTTTTCAATTAATGAACGGTTTATGCGATCTATACCTTCTTGTTTGACTTTTGTTTTTCTTATTCAGGATGGGTGATAATTTATGAACTTCGAATGCGTTGCAACTGGCAGCAATGTTTTTTATAATATATTATCGAACCATGGTGACATGGATGGTGAAGTGGAGTTAATAGTTTTTTATACTTATTGGAGCTCCAAGTTTATACCGCAAAGTTCATAGCAATTTTTAAAAAAGTTCATATCTATGAACCATCAAGAGAAAAAAATTACGACCTTATTTTTGTCCAAATAGTACTGTGAGTAGTAAGTGTTGGAAATCAGGCCAAATATGTATTCACACTTCACAAATAGGGAAACTATATCTTCCATTCAACAAAAGTGAAAGCTATATATAGCTATACATAGAGCTTTCTCATGACTTTTAAATAACACTCAACTAACTAAACCCGAAAATGACTCAATTAGGGTGGGGGAGTGTCTCCCCCCCCCCCTGGCTAATGCTAGGAATGTCTCACCACTCATCCCCTCCCCTCCCCACCTTTTTTCTATTTAATTTTTAAACATATATAAAATAAGAATAAATAAAGAAAGAAAGACGAAGAAAGAAAAGACAAAAGAAGATAGGCAAGGAAATCGGCACCACTGTCCCCAAATCCCTCCCCACCCTACCGGTATCGGAGGGTCAGAACGGTGTTCAATCCGGTACTGGATGGGTACCAGTTCGGTCCCCAAGTTGCTCCGTCCAGCCTTAATGCATATTACTCGGTCAACATGACCTCCAACAATCCTAATATTCCAACGTGCAAACTTAAAGCAACAAACATTAATAAACCATAACAAAATAAAACTCACTGACTCTAACTATGACTTGCACTAGACTCTGACTTAAAATACTTGCGACACTTTCTAATTTAACCAAACATAAAACAATTTATTTATGTCAAAATTAATTCACTCCCTTAATCTTGACCCACTTCATAGAAGTGAAGGCTCATCATCATCCTCAATCAAGTTTGCTTCATTATCTTTGTCATTTCCTTTCCATTTGGTGCACACGTAGTAAAATGCCCAACCACTCCACAATCATAACAACGAATGCCACTCTTGTCACCACGACCTCATCCTCGGCCTCGTCCATCTCGTTCATTGTTTCTTCCACGACCTCTTCCTCGTCGACCACTAGTTTCACCATACCTTTGTTGACTTGCCAAAAAAGTTGTCCTTGATCTTCCTCAAGATCTTGGAGCCTTTCTTCATACGTTTTGATTCTCCCGACAGCTTCTTCGAACGTCATGTTTGTAAGATCCGAATATTGCTCCATTGGAGCAACAATTGGCAAATACTTCTTAGGAACCGAATTGAGAAATTTTCTTACAATTACTACATCCTCAAAAGTCGAACCAAGACTTTTAAATCTAGCAGCAGTACCACTTATCTTACCCGAAAAGTCATTGATTGATTCAATTTCTTTCATCTTTAGTCTCTCTAATTCGTTCCATAAAGTTTGCAGCATTGCCTTTTACACCCGTTCTTCACCCACATATCGAACCTTGATTGAATCGCAAACATCTTTCACATTCTCGTGTTTATAGACCTGCAAAAGAATATCTTCTATAAGGGTTTGATAGATTAAACCCTTTGTAGTAAAGTTATTCTTCTCATCAACCTCCCAATGGCCATAAGCTTTCAGCACAGTCTCCATCATGATAGACCATGTAGTGTAGTTGTTCTCGGTCAACTTCGGGAGCTGAAATAGTACAACAGTACCTTGATTGCGAACAACGAGTTCTTTACCATCGCCTGACATCTTTCTTTCTTTTCTCAGTCTTGTTTTTCCGATCTTTCCTAAGATAATCGGATTGTGTTGCTGATTTGCATTTTTTTTCTCGGTCTTTCCCAACGGTCTTTTTGTTTACGGTCTTCTCTCTAGAACGGTCTTTTTCTTCGGTTTTTGCTGTTGCTGCAATCGGTCTTCACGGTCAAATCTTGTTGTGTATTACATGAAACACCCCCTTCTAAACGAACTTAACCAAGCTCTGATACCAATATGTTGGAAATCAGGCCAAATGTATACTCACACCTCACACAAATACATATATATGTATATTGAGACAAAAAATTGTTGAAAAGAAATTAAACGAGAGTTTGCAATGCAAAAGGGAAACTACAACTTTCAATCAATAAAAGTGAAGACTATATATAGCCATACATAGAGCCTACCCATGACCTTTAAATAACTGACATATGACTTAGCCAACTAAACCCGAAAATGACTCCGTTATGGCATATTACTCGGTCAACATAACCTTCAACAATCCTAATATTCCAACGTGCAAACTTAAAGCCACAAACATTAATAAACGATAACAAAATAAAACTTAACGACTCCAACTATTACTTACACTAGACACTGACTTAAAATACTTAGGACACTTTCTAATTTAACCAAACATAAAACAATTTATTCATGTCAAGATTAATTCCATCCGTAAGTATGAAAAAAGTGAAATATAAGAAAAACCTAATATAAGAATAGGGTGTATGACTATCTGATAATTAAAGACATAGTGGAAGTCCATGTCTAGTTGGGGCTCGTCAAGAAATAAAGGAAGGCAAATCGGCGATGAAGGTGTTGTTGTGGTCGCTTATTCATGTATTTGGAAAGCTAAAAACAATGTTAGATTCTCCGATTGCAATAGTTTGAGGTGATTTTGCAAAATCTTTTGAGTTTTCTGTGGTATAGGAATCGGGTGGGATACTAATCCTGTAAAGTTAATCAACTTTATAGGTAAAGTTGGATCATCTTACACCATTTGATTAAAATCAATGATCAAAAATTAAACTTAATTTTTTAATCATGACCCTTAATTTTAATCCAATGGTCAAAGTTGTTTCATTTTTATCTATAAAGTTGAAGCAACTTTATAAAATCTATATCCAATCAGGTGAATCATTGTATTATTAGTTGGAAAGATTGATGAATTTTCAAATTGATGTAATTACTTTACTCTATAATTAAGTATGTCTATGTTAACAAGATGTGTGAATGGTACTTTACTCTATAATTAAGTATGTCTATGTTAAGATGTATAAATACAATTACCTTTAACAAAAATTGAGATGTCAACAATTTTTTTAAGACAGGTCCTAATGTAGTTTGAGTGTTCCTTTGGCGAGATTCTTTCCCACACCCGTTCGGTTACATAAATAATTAACTTAGTTAAATTTAAATAATAATCATCCTAATCTATTCTATTTATTTATCATTTTGATATTAAATTTTGATACATATTAAATAATAAATTATGCAGTTGATTGTTAAATTTATAATCGAACTAGTGTCTCCTTATGATTTTATTTTTATTACATCACATTCTTTTTTATTATTTTTATTTTGGTTATACAACCTACAGATACAATATTTCAAATGCATCTACAATCTCTTATATTAATAAAAAAAAAATTGTTTCTAAAAGGTTTTTACTTATGTAACATGATCTAACCTCCTTTACAGATCCCAATTTAAGTTTAATGATGTCATATTAATTTTATAACTATTTAGAATAAAGTTAAAATGATTTATAAAAGTCATCAAATCCAATATTTATATAGAAACACAATCAAACCCTAATTGTTTGCCACATATCTTAATTTACACAAAAATTAAAAGACTCGTCAAAATCTATCCAATCATTTTATCTTAATGGTGTTCGATACTTAAACCAGCCATTTGAACCATGTTAACTAATCCTATATGTATTTTGTAAAGTATTTTACAAATTGTACACTTTAACAAAGATACCCTTATAATTACGTCAATTGTCTTTTAGAAAAAAAATTAAACAAATTCTAATGAAATGTAGAAACAACAATCTTTTATGAACAAAATCAAACACTCATTGTTATATTAAATTCTGTAAACAATTCAAAATATTTACATATACAAATCATCATAAAACGATATAAAACTTTCAAATTCTTTTTATAAAAAAAACGGATTCAACCTGTAGTTAAAAAACATGTCTTAGTTCTATAGTCTATAACTTGTATAAATACATATAATCATAAAGGTTACATTGTTCAAATTGATAGTTGATGATTTTAATTCCAGGACAAAACATCTTTGTGTTATTTTGTAATAAAAGTTAATTTAAATAGCCCGGGTTGAACTCGGGTTTATTTGCTAGTTTTCATATACAATCTTGATTTGTTTGGTATCTTGTCCTATTCGTGTTAAAAAACAATGCGGTATGACATTACAATACCAATAATTATTCTTGTTTTCCAACTTTTTAATAAACTTCATATAGATGCATAGTTTTTAAGATATTAAATAAAATAAAATGTCGCTACACAAAAATAATAATGTTCATATGAAAAAAGTATACAGTCATACGGGTTATAGTCAAATCCACAACTATTGTTTCCTGCTGTTAGGTAGTTGCTAAATTGTTGTGATGGTATATGATACGTTCCTTGATTAAAGAATACACCACCTAAATTATCACGAGTTTCATAACTTGTTATTACCTATAACTAGAAGATTGCCCATGTCCATAAAAACAATTGATCTACTAACTGAATTTGGCAAATCACATTTATTAGTCCGAAATGGTATTCGTCGATGGCATGTAAGGCCAACGACGCCATGGTGAAGCGTTACCCGATTGGGGTTGTATCGGTGTGGAAAGGCCAAGTTCGTTATATCAACGTCGGGATCTAGCGGGGTTGTTACTTTTTCTTATTATTTTTTTAGTCGTGTGTAGGTTGGCAATTTTAATGGCAGTTTCAATTTTCTAATGGGTGTTGTATATTGAAGAATATGACTACCGAAGAAGATGACAACCTATCACTTTTTTTACTATTTGTTTTTAATATTGTATTGTGAATTCAACTTTTAAAGTTATTACCTTTTAAACCTATAGTTTTCATATGTTTTCAATATAGTCAAAAAGTATATAAATTCTTTTTTTTTAATCGTGTGTAGGTTGGTAATTTTAATGGCAGTTTCAATTTTCTAATGGAGGTTGTATATTGAAGAAGATGACAACGTATCACTTATTTTACTATTTGTTTTTAATTTTGTATTTTGAATTCAACTTTTAAAGCTATTACCTTTTAAACCTATAGTTTTCATATGTTTTCAATATAGTAAAAAAGTATCTAACTTATTCTATTTTCTTTTTTTTTTAATCATTTGTAGGTTGGCAATTTTAATGGCAGTTTCAATTTTTTAACAGAGGTTGTATATCGAAGAAGATGACAACCTATCACTTATTTTACTTTTTGTTTTTCATTTTGTATTATGAATTCAACTTTTAAAGCTATTATCTTTTAAACCTATAGTTTTCATATGTTTTCAATATAGTAAAAAAAGTATATAAATCCGATACTGTATACTTCGTATTTTTGTGCTGTGATTTTTTGTTTTACAATATTTTTTATTACGACTATAATTATTTCCCTAAATGTTGTAAAAGCCTAAGAGGTTTGATTTATATTATACTAGCACGATATCCGCGTGATACGGTGCTGGTTGTGGCGACAACGGTGTGGTGGTGGGGGGCACTGTTAGTGGTGGAGGCGGCGTCGAATGGTGTAAATAATTGATGTAAAGGTAATTGATGTAAAAGGTTAATAAAAATACTTTGGATAAATGACTGATTGTAATTTAATCATAAATGACATTTTAGATAACTCATCCATAATTCTTAAAGAAAAGTTTGTTTTATTTATTAAATAGTATAAAAGTACAAATTAGGTGTATAGGGGAATTAGAATTAAGAAATAAGGTATAAAAAAGTATCGAATTTCTTAAAATAGGAGAGATTAATATGCCTTATAAGGGTTATATATATATGTGTGTGTGTGTGTAATATTTTAATAAGAAAATGTAAAAATAATATATAATGGTGGTGGTGTGGTTATTATTACGAATGTGGTGTAGTTGCTTGGTGATATTGTGTGATGTTGATGTGTCGCTGATGTATCACATCATGTGGTGTGGTGGTGTAAACCATTATTGATGCTTTAATAATAAATAAAAGAAAAATGATTAATTTTTCTAACTAAATAGCATAATAATTTTACTAACCATAAGATAATGACATGTGAAAAAATCAGGAAACAAGATTAAAAAAAATATTAATGAATACTATATGCCACCTTTTTAGTATTTTAAAAAAAATTTTATAGAAGATTTATCATTTTTCTAAATAAAAATAAAAACCTTTAAACGAGACACATGAGGTGCACCACAACACATATGTACCAACACCCCATGTGATGTTTTCCCTCTAGTAAAAAGAGTCCCATTTTGGCGGTAAAAAAGAACCCTACCACACGTGTCAAGACCTCATTGGTAATCCATGTATGTATGACACACATCACATGCCATCATGACATGCCTTATTTGTTGTTTTTCCCGCGCTACCGTACCGCCGGATCCCCAAATTTAGAGGGAAAAAAATAAAATATAAATAAAAAAATAAAGCCAAAACCCCCTCCCAAAAAAAAAAATAGAGATAGAATATAGATATACACTAAAGAAACAGCAGCTGCCGTATGTGTGATTTTTTACATAAAAGTTAGGGTTTTTATTAGTTAATTGATTAATAATTTTGTTTAGATCTAATTTATTCCGAAAATTAGGGTTTCCGAGATCTGCGGTTGACGATTTCAAATTAGTGATGGAAGCTAATAAGCCGTTAAATCCTAACGTTACTGATGATTCGGCTAACGGAATTGCTATTACTTTCGAGGCTCGATTTCAAGATTTCTGCAAGGTTTTTTCTTTTTCTTTTTTAATTAATTATTTCTGCATCTTGATTTTTTATGGGGGGAATTAAATTAAATAGTTTATGTTGTTTATTTGTTAGTAGATCTGATTCTTAGATTGTTAGTTTGTGTTGTATATATAAATTTCAAGACTTTATTTGTGTTTATTTATTATGCTATGTTTATGTATATATTTATGATAATCTGATACAGGGGAGATTAATGATGGACGATAAGGCGTTAGACGAAGCGATGAAGCTGTTCGAAAAAAGCAAACATCTTTTCTTGACTAATACTTCTACTCTTGGAAGTGGGACGGTATTGTTCTTGCTTTAATTTTTCAAGATTAATAGTTTTTGGATTATAAAGTTTAGTTAGTATTCTATATATATATATATATAATATTTAATGATGTGATATTTGATGATAATACATTTTAGAGGTGTGTGTATTTTGTTATGTTTAATTTAATGGAGGGGTATTATAATAATAATAATAATAATTATTGTTATTATAATTATATTTAAAGATGATTGAAGAATTAAAATAGCACTTGCAGTCTAATGAGTATAATTATGGTTTATATTAAGTTATAAAAGAAGTGTTAAATTGTTTCATTCTTATTAAGTTTTTATTATGAGTTCTGACCAAAAGGCCATCGGCTTAATGGTATTGGGTGAGCCGTTAAGAAGAGGTTTGGGGGTTCAGGTTTCAGTCGAGTATAAAGTAAAAATAATAGGTGGTTAGGCGTGTTTGAAGCTTTTCTGTTTAAAAGAAAAAACATGCGCGCTAATTTGTTGAACTTGCCCTTGACATTAGCCGAGAGCTTAATGTGTTTTACGTCTTGTGAAGCGCAATATTGATAGGCATAAAACAGTGGTAATAATTATAAAATTGCTTTATTGACTTAAATAGCAATATTATTTATTTCTTGAATGGATCATAAAATATGCATTTATTTCTAACCTTTGAAGTTGCTGATTCATATATTTGTGGTTTTTAATCAGCCTGAGGAAGCGGAGCACTACTGGTTTGCATTTTTGTTGTTCTCCTTGAAAAGATTAAGCCACAAGGATGCTGCGGAAGATTCCCCTAATACCAATGAAAATGGGTTCAACCTGTGCCAAATACTTAGGGAGGCAAAACTGAAGTACGCTTTTTTTATTGAACTGACCCACGGTAGCTTTACTTTGGATTTTGTAATGTGCTAATCAAATTGTTTTTTTTTGTCTCAGTTATGTAGATTTCTTCAAAGAACTGCCTCAGTTTTTAGTCAAGACAGGTCCAATTTTAAGTAATATCTATGGTTCTGATTGGGAAACTAGACTTCAGGTACTGACTCAGTAGATTACAATTTTCTAACTTGAGGATTTTGTAGGTGGTGATATGTCAATTTGACTATATAGTTTATGGATTTGTCTTAAGTTTCTTTTTTTTTCTTCAATCAGGCAAAAGAGTTACAGGCCAATTTTGTGCATCTCAGCATTTTAAGCAAGTGGGTACCTTTCTTTATTTTTTGTCTTCTTCTGTGTTTGCATTGATTGATGTGATTTTCAATTGTATACCGGTTGCATTGTCAGTCGTTTTCTACTGTTAAATATTTTGAATGAAGGTTATGCTGACAGTGTAAGGGAATTTTGAAGCTGTCCTGTGGCTCATGCCAGAATAAGAAGTGTCAATATTGATATGATTACTAGCACTTCAGGAAATGTTTTTAATGTCTATTCCATGCTATTTACTGTCTACTCAGACTTATCTTGCTTCCTTTTTCTCTCCTTGGGCCGATTGATACAGCATACACGTTATGAAATAAGTCCAACGTGTGATACAATTCATATCTGAAGTGGCTTAGTTTGCTGAATATTAATCTATGTACGCTTGAGAAGTAGGAGAGTGTAATTTGTAAATTTTTCTCTCTGAATTGATGTTTGGATCTCTTTTTTAAATTTGCGGTAAAAAGGGTAGCTTGGAAAGAACCAATTGATCCCCGATACCTCTGTTATCCGCAGCACCCACTCGCAAGGGATGTATGCCTGTAAATTACTACCTGGCCACCTCTTTCCTAAAGTTAGAAATGTGCCTGTGGATAAATTTGTAGATTGATCTGTTTCTTTATTAGCAATCATTACAAGCTTTTGGTGAAATAGATTGTGGTTTACAAGTTTTTAGATTTGTTTTGGATTGTATTATTAAATTATTTGAAGTTAAATGTTCTTTTTTGGGTCTGAGGAAGTTATGTTTTTTTTTGCCAAGGATAAAAGTGAAAGAGCAAGTTGACCTATATTATTATTTTGATTGATATTTGCTGTGTGTCCCTTAAGTTTGAGATTCCTTTATTGGTATTTTTTTCATTTCAAGGCATCTATAGAATGCAAATGATATATCTGATAAACATGTTTTTGCTTTTATTGTTCTTACTCTTTACTGAAACTTCATCATCTATGCTTTGAAATTAATTTCTATTTTTCTGACTTAAGGTACTATAAACGTGCATTTCGCGAGCTTTTCATTGTAAGCCATGATAATATTGAGGGTCAGTCAGCCGTTGCCAAGACTCCGGACTACATATTGAACTGTCATCGTTTTGGATGGCTACTGTTTCTGGCTCTTCGAGTCCATGCATTCAGCCGTTTTAAAGACTTGGTGACTTGCACTAATGGATTGGTCTCTATTCTGGTTAGTGGAATCTCACTATAACATACAAAATAATCGTTTGTTTACTTGCATATTATATATGCATGTATCTGTGTGTGTGTGTGCTCCCAATATGAAGGATATTAGTTTGATTTAGGTAATATTATGACATTTCTGAAATGTATGCAGGCGATTTTGATTATTCATATTCCACCTCGCTACAGAAACTTTAATATCAGTGACGCTTCACGCTTTGGTAACCATTTTTGTCATTTAACATTTATAGTTTACAATAGAGTAGAAGTTATACCTTTTTTTTTCCTTTGTTACTGGAAATTGACTATAATGAATACTTCACAGTTATAAAGGAGGGGAAAGGTGTGGACCTACTTGCATCACTCTGTAACATGTATGAGACATCAGAGGACGAACTGAGAAAAACAATGGTAAAATCAAATACTGTAGTGGCAGATATTTTAAAGAAACAACCTTGTTTGGCATCAGAAAGTCAAAATGGGAACTTGGACAACATCGACACAGGTTTACCTTATAACTATGGAGTTACATCACTAGTTTAACTTATTGTATGGTCACATTTAGTAATGGTACCTAATTCAATATGCAGATGGCTTGACTTATTTTGAAGGTTTATTGGAGGAATCTTCTCTGTCTTCCAGTTTAAGTATCCTTGAAAAGGATTACAATGATGCAATATTCCAGGATGGTGAATTAGATGAAAAATTGTTCATTAATGATGATGAAAGTTTGCTTGGATCAAGCAGCTTGTCTGGTGGTGCAGTAAATATGAGTGGTACCAAGGTATTATTACTGATATCTGTAGTGTGTTCTGCCAGTCGGTGTAAATACGCTTATTCATGGTTTGACTTTTTTGTTCTGTAGAGAAAACTGGATTTGATGTCCTCCCCGACAAAGACAATGACAAGTCCACTTTCCCCTTTTCGGTCTCCTTCGAAGATAATGACTAGCCCTGTTAGTACAGCCATGACAACTGCAAAATGGCTACGAACAATAGTTTCTCCACTTCCATCAACACCGTCTATAGAATTGGAACGTTTCTTGTCATCCTGTGACAAGGATGTGACATTTGATGTCATTAAGAGGGCCCGCATTATTTTGGAGGCAATCTTTCCCAGTAGTGGCCTTGGTGACCGAAATATAATCTCAAACATGCAAAGTACCAACTCAATGGATAATGCTTGGGCTGAACAACGTAGATTGGAAGCATTAAAGTTGTACTATAGAGTTTTACAAGCTATGTGTACAGCTGAATCCCAAATACTCCATGGTAACAATCTAACCTCGTTGTTAACAAACGAGAGGTTTCACAGGTGTATGCTTGCATGTTCGGCAGAACTAGTTCTTGCTACCCATAAGACGGTTACTATGTTGTTTCCAGCTGTTTTGGAAAGAACAGGAATTACTGCTTTTGATCTTAGTAAGGTAATTGAAAGTTTCATCAGACACGAAGAATCTCTTCCAAGGGAACTGAGGCGACATTTGAACTCCCTAGAAGAACGCCTTTTGGAAAGCATGGTATGGGAGAAAGGTTCCTCGATGTACAACTCACTGACTGTAGCAAGACCAGCACTTTCTTCAGAAATTAACCGTCTCGGGCTGTTAGCGGAACCCATGCCATCTCTGGATGCAATTGCACTGCAAACTAACGTGTCTTGTGGAGGGTTGCCACCTGTTCCTTCACTGCAGAAACGTGACTTATCACCAGGTAAACCATTAACATAACTTTTAGCATGTTCCGATATAGAGCTAATGCATGAAAACCATGTATTTTCAGGCAAGAATAACGACCTTCGATCACCGAAAAGAGTTTGCACTGAATATAGAAGTGTATTGGTAGAACGGAATTCTTTCACGTCACCAGTAAAGGATCGTCTTTTGGGAATAAATAATTCGAAGTCAAAGCTATTATCACCTGCTTTGCAGTCTGCATTTGCTAGGTAGACTTGATATGTTCTTTTAGATTGGTGATGGCAATTTCAAACCAACTTGTGAATGGGCCAGTTAGTTTTATGTTTAGAAGGTCAAAGCATCTAAATATAGTTGATTGAAGGAAATAGCTTAAATAAATCAAGCAGATTGAAAGTTGCCAAAACTGTATTTTTAATGCATAAAACCTTCCAACTTGATATATTGAAGAAGTTTATTATTATTATAGCATGTAATTTCTGTTATAATAAATTTTTGATGCTAGTTTGCAAAAAAGAAACCTAAGTTTATGAAAGTGTTTGTAGGTCAAACTTGAATTGACCCATTTCTACTTTCTACCTCAAACTTATGTCCATCTTAAGCCATTACCCAGCTTGCTCATTACACTGATTCTATTTGAAATCTGGATGTTTATACTTGTATCAGTCCCACAAGACCAAATCCAGCTGGCAGAGGGGAAACATGTGCAGAGACTGCTGTTAATCTGTTTTTTAGCAAGGTACTAAACTCTTCCTTACCAATCACTTCAAGGGGTAGAAACTGTTACCAGATTATACCAACTTGGCTTTTTTTTTTTACCAGATTATCAAGTTAGGTGCTGTAAGAATCAATGGGATGGTTGAAAGGTTGCAGTTGTCTCAACAAATAAGAGAACGAGTATACTGTCTTTTCCAGCAAATTTTGAGTCAACGGACTGCTCTATTTTTTAATCGCCATATTGACCAAATCATCCTCTGTTGTTTCTATGGAGTTGCAAAGGTTTGCCGTTAGACACAATCCAGAACTTATGGCCACTAGCCTCTGAAAATCTGTTTGATGATTAATTATGCCTAGTTGTATGGTCTTAATTTGCAGATTTCCCAATTGAGCTTAACCTTTAAAGAAATCATCTTCAACTACAGAAAGCAACCACATTGTAAACCTCAAGTTTTTCGTGCGGTGTTTGTTAATGACAGGTCGTCTTCTCTGCGCCATGGGGTATGCTATCCGTCTTATCTTCTCTTTCTAGCTCGTGGATTTTTCAGATTATGATGGAGGTAATATGGTATGCAGCAGAAAACAGCGCAGGATCATGTTGATATCATTGTGTTTTATAATGAAATATTCATACCAGCTGTGAAGCCGTTGTTAGTGGATCTTGCTCCAGCAACCATTGCCAAAGCCACTAACCAGGTTTCCGAAGCTAAGAATAGAGATGAAGGTAACATGACTGTACCGATTGTCTGCTTGTATCATTTGTTTATCATATGTTGTAATTTATGTCTTGACCATGGTGTTTACTGTTTAGCTCCATGCCCTGGCTCACCCAAGGTATCCACATTCCCCAGTCTTCCTGATATGTCTCCAAAGAAGGTATCTGCAGTGCACAATGTATATGTCTCTCCGTTGCGGTCAACAAAGGTATATACTTTCACTTGATTCATGTTAGAGTGAGGAAAGAAATCATTATTGTAATTTGAGAGAGCAATTTCAACCTATTTATCCATGAATGGCTTGATGTGGGTTTAGATTCTATTTTTACTTCAAATCATTTACTTTTAAAAGCGTTTAAAGATTTCGACCACGTTGTTTAAAGCAACTCACTCCACTGAGGTGTGTACCAAAATTTCACTGTTTTGACTCCAACTAACGCATTTTGCTTGTGATATTCTTCTGTACCAAGTCTTGATGAAATTTTCAAACTCAAAATTTTATTGTCATAATTTGGTGTTCAGATGGATGCTTTAATTTCTCATGGATCTAAAAGTTATTATGCATGTGTCGGAGAAAGCACCCATGCTTACCAGAGCCCATCGAAAGACCTGACTGCCATTAACAATCGATTGAATGTGTAAGCTTGATTGATATCATCAATATAATTTACAGTTATCTTGATTTGCTAATTGATTGCATTCAGATACTCGCTTATCTTAAGAAATTGTGTTTTCAGCAATCGGAAAGTCAGAGGTACGCTTAATTTTGACGAGGCGGATGTCGTGGTGAGTGACTCTTTGGTTGCTAACAGTCTATATCTACAAAATGGGAATGGTCCATCCACATCAAGTGGACAGCTGAAAACTGAATGAGCCAAAAGATGTAGTCTATAGCGTCTGTATATAGAGGGGACAGCAGCGTGAATTTTATTTGAAACTAGGGAATGGGGATATGGGGATGGAATGAGCGGTGAAATTATTGTACAGTAGCCGCCACTAACCTCAATGACCATGATGTTGGATATGTAGTTCGATTGACTCTAATAAATTTGTTTTTCATCTCTCTTACTCTTGTATATAATGTTGGTTGCAACCAGACCACAAATGATGGGAACTGGTTATTGATTAAACTTTTAGTTATCAGAAAAGGTCAAATGAGCTATGAAGCAATGAAGATTAGTAGTTATTTGAGTGTATCAAGGGTATCTGCTTAGACCATATGAGATGTACTATGTGTTTGAGTAAATTAAGGCATCAGTCTTAAACACATAAGGATGATTCTTTGCAGGTGCAAACCTTATGTTTTTTTTGAGGCTATTTAACAACGGTGATTTGTTAATAGCAAATCATAGGTTCCCGTCCCAGGGCCGGATTCCTGGCTTGTACATTTGATACTGGAATTAATGGTGATCCAGACAACATTGCTACTTACTCTGAGATCACTCCAGTAATCTTGAGTATCCATTGTGTTTTTTAAATATGTGGTAGCAGTGGTCGTTTCTCTTTTGAGTTTTGGTAACCATTTAAAGCGACAAAATTACTACTGTAAATATTTTCCGGTGAACATGTAGAGCATCTGATTTTCTTGTGTCAGTCTGTAATAGAAATTAATGTTGCAATATACACAGAAATGCTATACATGAGCCTTTCGATAAGTGTAAACCACTTATGCAGTTAGGTGTTTGAATTGAAACAACATTATATAGTATTTTGCAATGACTTTCCATAAAAGCCTGCATATCTGAACTATCATCAAGTGTTTTAATAAAGCATCTTACAAGCTATAATACGAGAAATGTTTGAATTGATACAGCTAATGTTTTACCTTGAGACTTGTCCTTTCCTATGAACGGTTGGGTCTATGTGTTTCTTGTTATTTAACAAGGCATATAATGAGAGAGTTTCCGTATGTACCCGTTTAATTCCAAACAAAATAAATAAAACTAGAAAAGCAAACTTTTTTTCTTTTTTTTTTTTAAGAAAAGCAAACTTATAATCAAACGAAATATTGGGAAATCAATTGAAGAAACACATTAAGATCCAAATGAAATGATGAACACATAAATACATACATAGACCTAATTTTTTTTATCTGAAAGACGAGACTTATATTATTTTTTATTTTTTTTATTTGAACGGCTATATTCTCAATCATCTATTATTAACTACAATTAAATTGAACTAGACTTCCAAACCTCGAGGCCAAATACCCTTTAGCCATTTACTCTATATGAACTACTTGATATAGAAGAGACGTGTAGTGTCTTCACATCCTTCCTAACATCTATTCCGAAGCTTTAATATCTTGTGAACCCTTGGCACAATGAAATCCGGAATTCTCCTGTAAACCTCGCCAACAAAGATGTAAAGTCATTGTTGTATTTTTGCGAAAAGATTAGTTATTTGAAAGTTGGAGTATGGCAAACCTGGGTCCTGTGGTGTGGATAAGGATCTACTCATCTACATTACAATAGCATTATTATAATGTGTACTTGCTACGATACGTGATATGTTCCATGTTTACCAAAGTATAACTGTTTCTACGTAAATAGTTCTCTGCGACCATCACCCATTCATCTAAGGACTCTGATACTAGGTTAACCGGACCAGACGGGCAAGATGGCAATCACGGCCTTCATGTACATAATGATGGCTAACTGAATGCCATTTCTTGCGTCTTAACAACCCAACAAGACACTTTTTGGTTTGGCAATTCTTGTCATCACCGGCATATCATATATAGTTAACATATAAATGGAGATTAATGATAGTGTAATCAATCATGACAATCCCACGTCTCTAAGTTTGAGTACACGAATTTGCATACATCTATATGGTTATGATACTCTTGTTCAAAACCACATCAAAACAAACATGCTTCAACTCAAACCTTAATTACTGCATGGAGTCAGACATCCATTAAGCAAAAACTTTGATCTCAACAAAGTGATTATTTCAAGGGTTACCTTTCAAGAGAGCAATAGGAATCATTTAGAGATCTTGACCTCCAGATGACTAATGTTCTATAATCTTAATCAATGGAATTAAGCTATTTCCATGTTCTATTGGTTCCACGCAATAGACATCCATTTTGTTACTTGCAATAAAAAGTTAAACCTCACATGACCCGCACAAGTCTTTTCCATTAAAATATTAAATCATCAACATGAAATCATCTTTTCAAGAAAACCACTAAAACAATATATTCAGTTGGAAAATCAATGAGAAGAAAAAAAGTAGAAAACGAAATTAGTTCAATTTCAAGATCAGCTTTGCTTACACCAAAACAAACATCCTAGTCAAGGACATTCGACAAGCGATACGATATTTATAGCTCTTAGTGAGCTAAAAACTAATCAATCGAATGATCTAAAGGCTCAGAACCTAAAAATATACAACTACATCTTATATTCATGCAGATCTTTAAAGCAACAAAATCATAAATATACGAGTATTCAACAAGAAAAAAAACATAAACCAAAAATCCTTAAGAGATAGATAATATAAAAAGATCCAAACTTTAGGGCATTACAATAAGATGGTCATCATAAACATCGTAATAAACTAACAAGTTTGTGCTCAAAAGACTAGCAATTTAATATAAAGAAAGCAACTCCATTCATTAATTAACTCTATGATATGAAAAAAGCTTCTAATTAAGGTATAAAAATACCATAATGTAAAAGCAAAAACAACATCTGTTCCATCATCGTCATCATTATCATCGGTCTCCCTTTCTTTCTAAAGAGCATCCTTCCGTGAGGCGAGCCTTTTCACCGGTAGATTGGCACAACATTGTTTGGCAGTTTTCACACACCACCACTGTTTGAGAGTGGCTAAATACGGTTGTTCTGTTTTCACAAACATACAATTATTTTACTTTAATTTTTATTATCATGGAACATAACACAAAACATATAATTAATATCCTAATATTATCATACAAAAATATATAATAAACAAGGATACTTACATGTTAAAACAACCTTGGCACTTAACATCCTATTATTATTATAACAAAATATAGTTAGTTCAACCCATGGAGATACAAAAACATATATAATTGAAAGAAGAAAAAATGAAAGAATATAATAAATATAAATACAAAGGGATAAGTGCGTCGAAATGCAATCAACGTGTGCACAAACTCTAGGTCAACTTTATTGTGTTCAGGAAATTTATTCAAGAGTCTCATAGCATACAAAAGTGACCGGGTAAAAAGTTAGCCGGTTATCATTTTCAGTTTGACTTGTTGACTGCTTACATGACATGTATGGTTGGATTTTATTCAATTAAAAAAAAAAAGAAAAACTACTTTATGCATATATGTACTACGTATGTAGCAGCAGGAAGATAGATCTAACAAAACATAATAACACCACCATCACCATCTCTCTCTTTCATATTATTTCTACAATATCTATATATATTCATAATATATGACAACAACATGTATCTCAATCAGCCATAGATTTCCTTTGAATTCTCCTTCAATTCCTTACCAAATTAATCCAAATAACACATTTACTACTCAGTTTTCTATTCTACACAATGCGGATGGCTTATTTCCTTAATTTTTGTACGTTTCCAAAACCCTAAAGTTTGGGGATTTTACAATATGACAAATAAACGCAAATCTTCAAGTCAGAATGTAAGGATTCCACTAAAATTTGGGGATATGGAGTGTGCACTGACTAAAAAAGCATCAAAAAAGAAGAATTCGGTTGATGAAGTAAGCATGGAGCAATTGGACAAAAGGTGAGCAGTGGGGAGAAAGAAGTGTTGATGAAAGGTAAGCAGTGGTCAACGGTGGTGCGTGGTGGTGGTCGACGGTGGTACATGGTGGTGGTCGACGGTGGTGCGTGGTGGTGTTCTTGCTGCTACATCAATACATATTTCTTTTTTATTTTCTTAATCTCTTCTTCATCTCTATTTCTTTTCTTGTTATATATTGGGATTTTATTTGTTTTAAGATCTAGATGTATATATGTTATGGTTGTGTAAGGATGAAACAAACTATTTGAATAGATATGAGTTGTGAATCTTTGATTTATTTTATAGAGTTTGATGGGTTTGTTGATGTTAGATTGAGTTTGTGATTTAGAATTATAAAAATTATATTTGAATTGGTGAGGCTTATGAAATCTGGGTTTTTTGAGGTTAAATCTAGGATGTAGATGTAAAATCAGGGTTTGTGATATTGATTTGGAATTTGCGTGGAGAGGTAACCGGTTACACATAAGCAAAATCCATTTTTAGTGTTACTATAACCATAACTTTAAGTTTCCTGAACACAATAAAGCTGACCTAGAGTTCGTGCACACAATAACTTTTTATGATTAGTTGATTGCATTCTGACGTACTTATCCCAAATATAAATATATATATATATATATATATATATATTGTATGTATATGTGTGTGTAATATAAGTACCATGAAGAAAGAGTTGGGAGACTACACAAGACGCTTGAGCTTGTGCTTCCTTTTCTCTAACTCAGCTGGTGGGTTAAGGAGATCCACATCATTTGGCAAAGTTTGTTATCATCCACATATATTTCAATTAATATACATACATACATAACATCAATATAAATAACATAAACATAAATTAAAACACATAATTTTATTATTATGAATTAAGATAAGAAGAATGATAGTCGAGGATCTAACCATTTTGATTTGATTGGGGATTAGTAATTTGAGGGCAGATGAAGGATGTGGAACGCAGTAAATGAAGCAAACCCTACAATCTCTAGTGATAGAAGAACAAAGACGTGTTTATATGTTTGTTTATAAAACGTTTCAAGAGTGTGTCAGCCGTTCAATCTTCCTTTCTGGTCGTAGGATCTAGGGTAGGTGACTTCCAGGACTCGCTGGGTTGTCAATCCAACAAAGGCCCAATAACGTTGGATTGGATTTGGGACTTTCTTCATCAAGTATATTCTCTATAATTTTTAACTCCAAAGTTAAAGCTCCACGGTTTTTACTTTTCAATTGGATTTTGGATGCAATTTTAATGTAGGGGTGTAATCGAGTTGATTCAAGTTGACACAATGCCAAGCTTGAGTTCGACTGATCAATTGTAAAATTCGAATATCGAAACGCTACTCGAGCTCGACTGAGCTGTTATTTTCAAGCTCGAACTCGAGTTCGCCTTATGAATTGACACTTTCGTGCTCGACTCGATTAAGAGTTAAACTAAGCTTCTAGTCAGGTTAGTTCTATAAGCTCGATAATTTCAAGCTCGACTCAATTAATCTTGGCTTAGTACGATAGTAATTATGTAAAAATGTATAATATCTAAGGCTAAAATTGTAAATAAGCACAAGCACAATTATACTCGCGAGCTTTTCGAGTTGACTATATTGAGGCTCGAGCTAGACTCGAAAGTCTACTCGAGTAGCTCGAGCTCGAGGTCGGCTCGACTAAAGCCGGGTCGATTTCGAATAATTTGCGAGTCGATTTCGAGTAGCTCGCGAACTGTCTCATATTGTTTACACCCCTGCCCACATGGAACCTAATCGGTGTTTCAAGGTTAAACAGGTCAAACTGGTCGGATCAGACCAGAAAAATCAACTTTTATATTTAAGATTATGGGAGATAAATTTAGTGTATATACATAGATAATAGATAAATATAAAAAAAAAAATAATTATAAATGTATTGGATAGAGAATTAATATTTTTCAATCTCGTACGCACGAAAAGCTTAAATTAGTCTATAGGCTAAGAGGTACCACATATATATATATATATATATAGTTCTTTGTCGATTTTAGTTTTAATTTATTATAAGCTAGCTTAGTGTTCAATTATATATATCTAAAATAACTACACACATATATAACGCAAGGAATAAAAAAAGCTGATGCTTATAAATCTCAAAGCAAAACTGTCTCGGCATGCCAGTTTTGGATGCTCTATACCATCATATTCGGTCGTGCCTGTGGATAATGGTGGTGGCATAAGTATTAGAGTACCAACTGATCATGGAAAGTGACACTGCCTTTGCTCCCCCACCATCACAAAGGTTCTTTTCGATGTCGTCTTCACAAAGCTGCTACTTAATTTGTAGCAATCCTTTTAACCATATCAATGGTTGGAAATCGGTCAACAATTTATCCAATCTTGTTGGCCATAATATATATGATTCATTAGGTTGAAATTTTCTTCAACTTTTGCATTCTAATTTTATGATTTATCAAACAATGAATGTATATGCATACTAAAATTTATTGTCTTGAAACATTTATTGAATAATTACATACCCATGTATTGTTATCTTAGTTGATTTCTTGTGAATAAACTCTTTAACTGCTACAAATTTTTTAATAAATACATAACTGCTGTTGCGTTGTTTTGAACAGACATGTAATCAGGTTTTATTTACCCGAAAACACACACACACACACACACACACATATATAGTACTTTCACCACCACACCATCGCCGCCACGACCACCGTCGCATTGCACGAGTACCGTGCTAGTTGTGTTAGATGTTATTGCCTCATATAATACTCCTTTTGGAATACTCGTATAATTTAATCCTCATTTGATTAGTTAATTGGTCTAATTCGGATTTTATAACATTAACTCAACTAAAAGAATGAAAAATATATGTTTTTAAAAAAACAACGTAGCAATTTTTTACAACTGATTACATTAATGTAATCTATTATATTACTATATATACTAAAAACCATACATCTTTTTGCATGCATCACACAGTTTCAACACTTTTAGTCCCTATCGTTAAAGTTGTTGCAGTAATGGTCCTCATCAGCCAACGGATGTTAAGTATTTCCTGCAATTATAGTCCCTGTCGTTAAATTTGTTAGAACAATGGTCCCTATCAGCTAACTTTAACCTTTTAACTTTAGGTTTCCTAATCTTTGCCACATAACTTTAAACTTTTAACTTTTGTCACATAACTTTAATTTCTTTTACTTTTAACACAAAATTTTTGTTTTATTAGTTTTTAAACATATGTTTTTCTAACTTTTGCCACGAAAGTTTCATTTTTTTTTTACTTTTTATGACGGAAACTTTTACCTTTTAACTTTTTTGTCACATAAATTTAATTTCTTTTACTTTTGGCACGAAAGCTTTATTTATTTAGTTTTTAAACTTTTGTTTTTCTAATCTCTGTCACGAAAATTCATTCTTTTTACTTTTTATCACATAAACTTTTAAACTTTTACTTTTTGTCACATAACTTTTATTTCTTTTATTTATTGCATGAAATTTTTGTGTTATTTACTTTTTAAACATTCGTTTTTCTAACTTTTGTCACGAAAGTTTCATTCTCTTTACTTTTTATTACACCAATTTACGAAGTTTTTGTCCTTTTACTTTTTGCCACATCACTTCTTCTACTTTCCACACAAAAGTTTTGTTTTATTTACTTTTTATACTTTAATTTTTTCAACTTCAGCCACCAACGTTTCATTTTCTTTACTTTTTATCACATTACTTTTCACTTTTTAACTTTTGCCATGAAATTTTCATTTTATATAATTTTTCACATATTTACAAGTTACGTAATGTCTCCCGGGGCAACGCCCAGGGACAAAAACTAGTTTTCTTCTAATTCAAAAGAAAAAGGATAGTATAGGGGCAAGGGTGTAGTCGGCTAGTATTATCGGCACAAATCATCGGCAAGAATCGGCAAATCGGCTACACTATAGCATCTGGCTCGACAAGTTTGGCTAGTTTCATCGGTTAGTTTTGGCCAATGCAAATGAACGTTGGGGGCTTGATTTTAAACGTTGGGAGCAATTTTTTTTAGGTTTTGGTCCAAATTGGTAAATGTTGGCACTACACCCACAAAATTGGCAAGATTTCGGCTCGTATTGACAAATTTTTGGCTAAGACACATGACATCTCCTAATTGGTTTAATTTTAGCCAATTTAATCAATTTGCCAAATTAACCACACTACACCTCTCCCCCTAATATTATATCATACTTCTGTTACCAATCATTTTTCAAAGAATAAATATCAATTTTTTCTTTATGGTAATGATAACATTAAAATCAGTAAATCCCATTACCTCACAGGAAGTCAACATTAGAATAGTAGTGTTAGGAAACACACGCAAATGGTCACGGTATGGTACACTAGGTCCCAATTACTTCCAATCCAACGGTGGTAAATCCCCCAACCACGTCACTCGATCCACTCAGATCAAATCTCATCACACACGCACACACACAAACAGACTCTTCTTCAGTTTTCACTCCCCCCCGCTCACCCCACCCCACCCATCTCCACCAGATCCCATTTCCCCAACCATCGCCGGCGAACCATGCTGCCGCCGGATCTCCAAACGCGGTCCTACCGTCCGTACATCTCACCATCGTTAAGCGCACCTAACTTCCCAACCACTTTCCATAACGGTCATCCCTCACCTGACCGAAACCCTAACTCCAATTTAAAAAACTCACGCCTCAAAACGACGTCGTTTGGCCACAACGCTAGGGTTTCAATCGTGCTTGTTCCATGTGGTTTGTTTCTTCTAGACCTAGGTGGCACTCCTGTTGCTGTTGCCTTAACTTTAGGATTAATGATCGCCTACATTCTCGATTCATTAAACTTCAAAACCGGTTCGTTTTTCGCGGTCTGGTTTTCGCTTATTTCTGCACAGATTGCTTTCTTCTTTAGCTCTTCTTTGCTTACATCTTTTAATTCTGTTATTCTAGGCTTAATTGCTTGTTTAGTTTGTGCTTTGTGTAACTTCTTGATTGGTGTTTGGGCTTCCCTTCAGTTTAAATGGATGCAAATTGAGTATCCGGCTATCGTAATCGCCTTAGAACGGATACTGTTTGCGTGTATTCCGTTTATAGGTTCGGTGCTTTTTAGTTGGGCGACTGTTTCAGCCGTCGGGATGCCGAATGCTGGTTATTATCATATGGTGTTTAACTGTGTCTTCTATTGGTTGTATTCCGTTCCTATGGTTTCGTCGTTTAAGTTGAAGCAAGAAGTTAGTTATCATGGTGGTGAAGTTCCTGATGATAATTTAATCCTTGGGCAGCTTGAGAGCTGTTTGCATACTTTGAATTTGCTGTTTTTTCCGTTGATGTTTCATGTCGCGTCTCATTATTCGATTATGTTTTCGTCTGCTTCGACAATTTGTGACTTGTTTCTGCTTTTTTTCATTCCGTTTTTGTTTTTGCTTTATGCGTCGACTAGAGGGGCTTTGTGGTGGGTTACTAAAAGTGAGAACCAGTTAAGGAGTATTAGAGTTGTAAACGGTGCTGTTGCTTTGGTCATTGTTGTTGTTTGCTTGGAAGTCAGGGTTGTTTTCCATTCGTTTGCGCGGTATGTTCAGGTTCCTTGGCCGTTGAATTATATTTTGGTTACGCTCACGATGCTTGGAGGGGCTGCCGGCGCTGGTGCTTATGAAATGGGTATGATTACTGATGCTTCTAGCTCATTGGCTTTCACTGGATTGGCTGTTTTTGTCAGTGCTGCTGGAGCGGTCGTCGTGGGATTCCCTGTGCTGGTAAGTCGTTCTTAATCAAGTGCTAGTTTTCTAAATCACAAGATTATATTTATTTTCTATGCTATCATATTCTGTTATTTAATTAACATTTTTTAGTTATATATAGTTATGCCTTATACTATGAGAGTTGTACTAGAAACATGGGAAAGATACCGGTTTCTGGCTAGGATAGTAGAAATGATAATAGGGGTATAAGTCATATTACATGCATGAATGATGGCTAGCAATTACTTATGGCATACCCCTTTGAGGTTAGAGAATTATAGATGAGTTCTTGATAGTTCAACGTACCAGTTAACTGGATGTTGGTTAGCTTTATGAAATTGTTTTTGTACCAATAGAAAGCCTATATGGCTACATGTTGAGTGCCCTTTATAACATTTGAAGATTGCATTAAGAAAAAATGAAATGGATGATACTTAAGGGCCTATGTGTATCCATTTACACATTTCTACTTGGGGATTGTCTTAGTATGGCTTACTAGATTAGCTAATACTGTTCTTACCAAATGAACTTTTTGCTAATTGACAGTAAGTCAGCACTGTATATATGGTTTAATTGCTTTGTTTACAGAGATTAGTGAGGCCATTATGGTAAAACTTTCTAGAAACGTTGGAAAATCGACAATTTAAGTTAAGTATCCCTGAACATACCCAACGTACTTGACTAGGAAACCAGTGTAAACTAAAAGATGGATAGGATCAGGATTTAAGGTCGCTGAATTATTTCCAGTTTATTCTCCAAACGCAGAGGGGCAGGAAAGAGTATGAGGCAGCGTGCGACTATTCTCGGTTTGCTCATTATAGAGCGCATAATATACTTCTAGTCTTCTACATGTGTAGTTTATCAGCACCAAATTGCCACCTATAAGTTGAAAAGCTTTTGCAATTTTACCAGAAGTAAATGTTAGATCTAATGTATCATTCAACAAGTTAAGTTAAGTATAGCAATATTACCCGGGTATGTATCAAGAAGCGGTACATGTACTGGGTGGTTTATGACCGTAAAAGAGTTAATTGGTACTACATGTTGAGTGCCCTTTATAACATTTGAAGATTGCATTAAGAAAAAATGAAATGGATGATACTTAAGGGCCTATGTGTATCCATTTACACATTTCTACTTGGGGATTGTCTTAGTATGGCTTACTAGATTAGCTAATACTGTTCTTACCAAATGAACTTTTTGCTAATTGACAGTAAGTCAGCACTGTATATATGGTTTAATTGCTTTGTTTACAGAGATTAGTGAGGCCATTATGGTAAAACTTTCTAGAAACGTTGGAAAATCGACAATTTAAGTTAAGTATCCCTGAACATACCCAACGTACTTGACTAGGAAACCAGTGTAAACTAAAAGATGGATAGGATCAGGATTTAAGGTCGCTGAATTATTTCCAGTTTATTCTCCAAACGCAGAGGGGCAGGAAAGAGTATGAGGCAGCGTGCGACTATTCTCGGTTTGCTCATTATAGAGCGCATAATATACTTCTAGTCTTCTACATGTGTAGTTTATCAGCACCAAATTGCCACCTATAAGCTGAAAAGCTTTTGCAATTTTACCAGAAGTAAATGTTAGATCTAATGTATCATTCAACAAGTTAAGTTAAGTATAGCAATATTACCCGGGTATGTATCAAGAAGCGGTACATGTACTGGGTGGTTTATGACCGTAAAAGAGTTAATTGGTACTACAATACCCTCTGTAAGGTTGTGTTGGGTGCTGATCATAGAGTGTGTGAAATTTGGATGTTTGCAATATCAACACAAGTCTTTTGACTTACAAGTACAATTGCGTTTTAGGTCTGACTGCCTGAAAAAGGAGGCAAAGCACAACACATTATTTTCTCAAGAATGTACGTCTGCTTGTTTATTGTTGTTATTGTGTGTATTGGGTTGTATGTAACTCATGCTAATTTGCTTTATTTCAATGCTTGTTTTTTGGCAATTTCGTTTTTTGCATACAATATCATATCCAATCTGAATTTTGTTCTTTTAAATAATATCTGAAGTATGTAGAACTTAGTTCTTGTATTGGTTTTGTAAGACTGCATATATGTTGAATCGGATATTGAATCTACTCAAACTCTTAGATTATGTGAGAGGTAGTTTGTCAACCAACTAAGATTCCAAAGTTGCTGTTGGGTTGTCTAAAGATGAAACACAAACTTGATTTTGCAACAGTATTCTTTTCTTTCTTTGGGTAATAAAAAAAGTTGTTGCTGGCTGTTGCAGTTAATTCCACTCCCTGCTATAGCTGGATTCTATTTAGCTCGTTTTTTCACAAAGAAGAGCCTCTCATCATATTTTGCGTTTGTTGTTCTCGGGAGCTTGATGGTGACATGGTTTGTAGCACATAATTTCTGGGATCTCAATATTTGGCTTGCAGGCATGTCATTGAAGTCCTTTTGTAAGCTTATAGTTGCTGATGTCATATTAGCAATGGCTGTTCCTGGTCTGGCCCTTCTTCCACAAAAGCTTCATTACTTAACGGAAGTTGGTTTGATTGGTCATGCCTTGCTGCTGTGCTACATTGAGAACCGCTTTTATACGTACTCTGGTATATATTACTATAGTTTTGATGATGAGGTCATGTATCCAAGTTACATGGTTGTTTTAACAACTTTTCTTGGGCTGGCTCTTGTGAGAAAACTTTCTGTTGACCACCGCATTGGACCAAAAGCAGTTTGGCTCTTAACTTGCTTGTATTCATCAAAGCTCACCATGTTATTCATGACATCAAAGGCTGCTGTATGGGCTTCGGCTATGCTTCTATTGGCCGTGTCTCCCCCATTGCTTCTATACAAGTATCCGCTCCACCTTGAAAATATAATCTTCCATAGTTTCAGATTTAAGCTTTATAGGTTTTTAACAATATTTTGTCTGCAGGGATCGATCAAGAACAGCCTCAAAGATGAAACCTTGGCAAGGCTATGCACATGCTGTGGTTTTTGCTTTGTCGGTCTGGTTTTGTCGTGAATCTATCTTCGAAGCTCTGCAATGGTGGAACGGTAGATCTCCTTCAGGGGGTTTACTTTTGGGCTTCTGTATACTGTTGACTGGATTGGCCTGTGTTCCTATCGTTGCTCTTCACTTTTCTCATGTCATGGTAAAGGAGTACAACATCTCACGTGAAAATTACACATCTTTTATATGGGTATTAACTGGTTTTTGAATTCTTTGTGTATGCAGTCTGCTAAAAGAAGCTTGGTGATCATTATAGCAACAGGTATTCTTTTTATAGTTATGCAACCGCCACTCCCGTCATCTTGGACATACCATTCTGAGTTAATCAAAGCGGCTCGCCAGTCATCTGATGATATCTCAATTTACGGTTTCATCACATCAAAGCCTACGTGGCCATCATGGCTGCTTATCTCTGCTATACTCCTCTCACTTGCTGCAATCACTTCCATTATCCCTATCAAATATGTAGTCGAGTTAAGGATGATTTTCTCCGTTGCCATGGGAATTGCTCTTGGTGTATTCATATCTGCAGAGTACTTCCTTCAAGCAACAGTTTTGCACATCCTTATAGTGGTGACCATGGTCTGCACCTGTGTATTTGTGGTTTTCACACATCTCCCATCTGCATCAAGCACAAAGCTCCTGCCATGGGTGTTTGCTTTACTTGTTGCTCTATTTCCAGTCACCTATTTGTTGGAGGGTCAGGTCAGGATGAAGACCATCTTAGCTGAGAGTGGAGTTGGGGATTTGGGTGAGGAAGACAGTAAGTTGACTGCTTTGTTGGCGGTCGAGGGGGCAAGAACATCTCTTCTTGGCTTATATGCTGCAATTTTTATGCTTATAGCACTTGAGATTAAGTTTGAGCTGGCATCACTCGTTCGGGAAAAAGTCAATGAGAGGGGTGGCCTTAGACATAGTCAATCTGGTCAAAGCAACAACTCCCTGCCTAAGCAGAGGTTCATGCAGCAACGTCGAGTGTCTACTGTCCCTGCCTTTACAATCAAACGAATGGCTGCAGAAGGGGCATGGATGCCAGCTGTCGGTAACGTGGCTACGGTTATGTGTTTTGCCATATGCCTTATCTTGAATGTCAATCTTACAGGCGGGTCAAACCGTGCAATATTCTTCTTGGCGCCTATACTTTTGTTGCTTAACCAGGATTCAGATTTTGTTGCGGGATTTGGGGACAAGCAGAGGTATTTCCCAGTTACAATTGTGATATCTGGTTATTTGGTTTTGACTTCACTGTATAGCATATGGGAAGAGATATGGCAAGGGAATGTTGGTTGGGGGATTCAAATTGGCGGGCCTGAATGGTTTTTTGCAGTGAAAAATTTGGCTTTACTGATTTTATCATTTCCGAGCCATATTATGTTTAATCAGTTTGTGTGGAGTTATAAAAAGAGGAATGACTCGATGCCATTGCTTACGATACCTCTTAATTTGCTTCCATCGATCATAACAGATGTGGTGAAGATAAGAATATTGGGGCTGTTAGGAATCATATATTCTCTGACCCAGTATCTAATATCTAGACAACAATATATGTCAGGATTGAAGTATATCTAGGTTTTAGACAGAGAGAAGGTTATAGAAACATTTGTACAATTAATGTTTTTGGCAATTTCGGATTAAGGCAAGCAGATTGGTGTTTCTCTTTTTTGTGCTACATGTTAACTTGTAACCATGAGGCTCTGGGGATCACACTTTTGCAGAACTTGAAAAGAATATGCCAAAGGTGGTCGAGCCCCCCTGCTTTAGCCAATGTTAGCTGGAGAATCATGGTTTTGGCTTGAGGTGCATATGCTATGTTTTAGTTTAAATGTGAAAGAAAATAGTGTAATGAATAGTCGAAGCATATGGACGACAATTTTCATGCCACGAATCGTGATCTTTCTAATTGACCCGGGTTAAAGTAGTTACAAAATTATAGTAAATTAAATATAGTTGATATATGATCACTTGATATATAACAGAAATATGTTCACTTGTAACGTAGCATGATACTTGTGCATAACAGCGGGTAAACATGTCATGGTTAAATATTAGTTGTGACGTATTGATTATACTTAAGTGTTGAATGTCGTCTTTGCCCCAACTTATAATTAGTGTTACCCATCTCTAATAGAAATTACAACTTTTATCTTCAAATTTCACATGTTAATATTTTGACTTCTTTAGTGGTGCCTACCTTTTTTTTTCCCCACGCTCGTATGCTAACAAGCCATATGTCATATGCTCGTATGCTAACAAGCCATATGTCATATGGCTTAATATCAAATACCAAATGATCAAATTGCCCTTTGTATAGGATGAAAATGAATGATCTTAATTTATTATTTGATTTATTATACTGGGGATGGCTGGGTCTAATTGTGTCCAAGTCATTTTAAGTTAGGGTAAAAAAAATGAGTATCGATATAACATAAATCTCTGTGAATGAAGTTAAAAGACATTTGTGCTGTCATCAGTAATAATACTATACTGCAAGTTCCTTTTTTTTTTGAAGGTTACAAGGCACTTGTGCAGTCATCTACTGCAACTACTTCAAAATGACGAATTTATATTGCAATAATTGAATATAAAAAATTGAAGACATTTATTTTGCTTGACTCTAACTGGCTTCCTGCAGTTCAATGCAGTAAACGATCAAACCATCACGTTCAAATACTTGCAAGAACATAAAACAGAAAACTGATTCAAATTTGATAAAGTGATATGTTTTACAAAGCCATGATCCATAACATAGATTCAAACTTAACTGAACTTTTATCGTTGTCATCCTTAACAAGCCAATTATCGTTACCACCACAATGAAAGACTTGCTGCAAGATAGGTTAACCAGGACCAACTTTCGGAATGTCATAGTGTTCGCTCATGTTGGCAAGATACTGATTGAATTCTGAAAGCCTATCACGATGTGACTTATTTGCTGTCTTTGCCATCTTTTGCATGTCTATCTTCTGCCTTTGCTCCATATAGCGCTTCTCCGCTGGAGTCAAGCTATCCACATGTGAAGTACCTTTGGATTTCACTCCGTCATTTGTCCCTTTCTCAACTATTTTTCCCATCTCTGCACATAGATTCAAAGATTACACTCATGTAACTAAATAATCTTCAAAAGAGAAAATAAAACCTAAAACAAGTGAAAGGATTAACAAATAAGGAAAGGCAATTGTAACATATCATAACTATAACCAGTTTTGATTTCATATATGGAAACACTAGCATATGAAACCATAAGTATTTTCTTAATTCCATACCCACTAGTTTCAGATCAAATGACAGCTTCAACCGTGAAGTCACAGAAAACATCCATATGGCAGGCTATCAAGACACTAAAAGAAGTTAAACACCTAATAGGGTCCCAATAACATTGCAATGCTATCAAAACCAGTTCTGATAGTGATTTCCTACTTTATACAACTAAAATGATAACAATATGAACTTCCAAAAACTGAAACATTGTGGGAATTGATCACTGCCACCCTTTTGTCGCAATGGTTCCTAACCTCCAATGGCGAAAAAAACTGGTCGATACATAAGAATTACTGGGTCGCGTATGAGGGTTAGCTTATAAATACTGCAAGTAACATACAAAATGTTGTAAAAGAGCGGGCTTGGTCTTTTCAGACCAGACAGCAAGAACACATGTTCACGATCAGACTTATGAAATTGTAAAGCTGAAGTTCATGATCCTGATTGAAAAAGCAAGCGTTATTACTGCCTATTCGGACATCTGAATACGGGTTATGAAATAAAGATAATTCACCCCCGCTAATAATCTGCACCAATATTTGAGAAAAACCCAATGCTACATGCGTCAAGAGTGTTTGCAACACATGTAGCAGTGGTATAGCCAAATTCAACAGCTTTAAGACCCACACTGAAGAGTAGAATCCAGCAACTGAACCTAATACTGAAGAAAACCTAACGCATCATGCACCAAGAAACCAATCTCACTTTCACCAAAAGTGTGGAATTCAAGCCACAAACATTCATGAACATCCTAATCCAATCACTACTCCACATTTGTGCTAAGTGCATGAAAATAAAAATGAACCAGTATGCCATATTTCATGCATGAGATTCAAAAGTATGTTAGAAGAAAATAAAAAGAGAAAGTTAAATAAAATACAAAAGAGGTTACAGATAAAGAAGTTAGTGAACTGTAGTCAAAGAGAAAATGCAAGCCAATACATATTAAGAATTATTAGCCATAAGGTGAACATGAAGCCTTGGGGTTCGGGACCAGTAGTGTTAGCAGATGCGTTAGAGGTTGACAGCTCTGAATCACACTAACACAACTCAATCTGTTAGGGAAATCAAATCAAGTGGTGAACTCTTAGATGATACCTAATGAGCTTCCTACTAAGGATCCCAAGTGGAACTGGCAATAATATCAACAGATGCTATGTATGGGAAGGTTGGTGTTTAAGATTCATATATGACATGTCAAGAAAAGGTATTCATCTCAAAATAGAGCAAGCGTTTTCATACTAAGTAGAATATTGGGTATCCAAACAATGGCTTTGCGTAAGATTTTGTTTAAGTGCTCCACAAATTGGAAGAAGCAATCACTATGTCCAAAATACATGAATACTCGAGATCGTTGTATGTCTAGATAGATATCTAGTTCAAAGCCATCCAAGGGTAAGGCTGATTATGATACCATTCATGGTTTCATTTCACTTGTTATTAGTATGGAAAAACAGATAGCTTAGGGTTGTCTATAAAATCAGGTAAGAATAAGAATTAGCTGCGTTTAGCTTGGGTCCAATGTTTGTGTCTCTTGTCAGCGCCGTGATACGACAACTCCTCTCCAAAAGGCAGGGGATCAACACGAATTACATTATCATGAACGTGTCTATCTCATGTATTTAGTCTCTAAGTCAGTATACGTATATATATTCAATTCAATTAAATCTCATGTGGTGTGTGTTTCACTTTCAAGTAACTCATGTTAATCAAACATAATATAACCTTACTACATAAAATTTTAATCAAGAAACCAAACACACCCACAATTAGAATTATAATTCCATAATATGAAGAACTAATAGATGAATAAAGAAGAAGCCAAGATTACCTTGAGAAATCTCATCATTATTGGTTTTTTGAATAATCTGATCAGAGAAAGCTCTGTTCTTTTTCTTACTTTTCTTCTTAACGCCACCGGGTTTAACATCGAGTGCCTTTCCCTTAAGTTTTAGCTTCCCTGGCACCACATTCTCATATGCAGACATTTCTATCTACAACTGCAAATTTAAACACAACTTTTTATTATTAATTACTGCTCAAAAGTAACAGTTTTTCATAGATACAAACTTTGTTACCAATTAATAACAGTTGGTATATGAGTATTTGTGAAAGCCCTAATTTTTAAGATAAAGGTTTAGATGGAATACATAGAAGAAAAGGACCCTGTATAATCGTTAGCTACCAAATATTGGGTAAGTGAATACCGGCAGATATTGTCGCTCACCGATCTGAAAGTTGTCGGACAAACAGCGACGGCCAGCGCAATCTCGTACGCAAAACGGAAGGAAACTTTTTGGGTCTCCAGAGGTTTCCTCGTGATAAATAAATAAGATAAAAATACTAATAAATTATTGCTTAAAATTACAATAACGGATTTTCTAAGCAAAAGTAATTCTTTTTGAACTCTGACACCTTGTGTTAATTTTGTAACCAAAGATGTCTTCACTTATCATCAACTTTATTTTTTTTTTTAAATGGCTATTATCAACTTATTTATCTATACTTATATACTACTAAATAAAAATTATATCTATATTTTGAAAAGTTAAAATTTTTGAGACATGTAAAATTATCATTTTATCCTTAATGATTAACTTACACAATCATTTCATTATCTTCTAAAATATATCAACTACTCTTTTAAATCAAATATTTTTATATCAAATACCTACACCACTTAACACATTTGCCGCAACCAACGGTCGCCGCCCCCGTCAACATCCGTTGATGCCATCACATCACTGTCATTGTCATCGTCGCCGCAAATACCATGCTCGTATATGATTAACTAAATTTTACTCGGACATGTAATAAATAGCCAAATAGAATTAAAAGTAATCAATATAGATTAATATGTTATATTATGGTTAAATGTTTTAGTAAGTGTTGATTTAAAGTGAGAATATCACCGTTTTAAACAAGTAACTAGTATCATTAAAAAAAATGTCACTTGTGTAATTGTCCAGGAAACAAATTACGCAAATAACAAATAATTAGAACTTAATCTTACAATATCTTTTATCATTACAATTATATCTAAAAACAAGCGAACTACATCTTATTGCCTCATGATGGCTTTATCCACGTTAAACCTAATCATGCCAAGCCTGTAATGACTACGTTGTACAAGTATGGTTGCTATCAAATTGACATCTACAATGTAAACATTAAAACTATAAGCTTGTACAAATGTAAATGTAACTTTTTTTCAATCATACATCAAAATGATGCAAAATTTTGGTTCAAACTTTATTTATTCAATCATTCTGTATAGATGAGGTATTATACTATTCATCACACCAAATTTATATAATTATTTTTTTCTTTAACAATTAACATAAAACTATAAAGTATATTATAAAGTATATGTCATTAATTATATTATAAAATATTTACAAATTGTATAATATTGATTATGTTTAATTTATATAATTATTCATTTCTTTAACAATTAAAATAAAACTAGAAATTATATTATAAAGTTTATATCATTAGTTATTTATAACTTCTATCAATATTTCACACTAACTAACATATATAAATATAAATATAAATATATAATTTATAAAATAGTTAAGTTGATATGTAGATAAATAAGTTATACAAAATAAATTTACATTTTCTTAGAATATTTGAGAAAAAAGAAGAAGGGCAAAAGAGTCTTTTGAGGCGTTTCCACCAAACAAAGGCCCCGTCGGTATCTTCCAACTAAAACGAGTCGAGTGAGTCGGTTGGGTTGATTAGGAGAACATCACACACATATATTTCTCCTCTTCTGTTTTCTTCTTCTCTTGATACTTCTCCCACTAACAACACATATATATACATACAAAATAAATATACATATCTCTCTCTGTTGTAGAAATTTCCCAGATTCTTTGGAAGCCCACTCATTGCTGCCGCTGATCCACTGGTAATTCAACATCACATCTTCTTTTTCCCCCTTTTATTTATATATATATATATTTTATTTAAAAATTGATAGTTGTTGTGTGGTCTATTCTTAAATCTTTTTATATCATCTATACCCGTTTCTCTCTTTACTATTTTCGGCCTTTCTTTCTTTTAATCAAAATTCCCATGTCAAATCAAGTATCACTGTATAAGCCTCATTTCGTTTTTTTTTTCAATAATAGTAATGGTAGTAATTTATGATAACTCCTAGATTATATACTCTGGTTATAAAACTGGCTCTCTTTTATACTTTACATGCTTAAAGTTAATCAAGCTTGCAACTTTTTGTGAAAATATGATGAGTTTTTTTACTAACTACTATTTTTGTTGATATATGATACCAAAGCTTATTACTACTTTTTTGCGAAAATTTTGTTTTTGAAAGGCAAATGACATATACACAAGTTCACAGGAGTAGAACCCACAGGCCACAACCTTTAGGTTGATGGGTCATCTCGAATAGCACTAGACAAAAGCCCTTTGGTACAACATTTTGTGAACATATGACGCCAAGATGACCACTTTGTATATTATTTTATCAGATCATTTGTGGGGTTTGCCATAGGAGGATTATAGTGGTTGTTTGTACAATGTAACACCCTGTACTCTTATATAATTACGGTGTTTATGTTATTTGTTAGTTCAAACCAGCAAGGTTGGATAAGTGGTTAACATACTTGACTCTAGAAACATAGGTCAAGGGTCCTATCCTCATTGGAGGTCCTTTTCTATCTTAAATAGAGCCTAGAAGCAGCCTCTCTACACCGTCATGGTAGGGGTATGGCTGTCTATATCTTAAGCTCCCCCATACACCGTCAACGTATCCAGATCCAAAATCTGTGAAAGACGTCATTGGGTGTTTACTTTTTATGTTATTTGTTAGTTCACATCCGGTTGCTATATGTATCTATTTGTTGTTTGAGTATAGTTTCAAGATAGCTGCATAACAAGGCTCAGAATTTAGTTTTCGGTCAAGTGATTGTTTTCCAAAGATGAATGCTATTTGTTGCTGTCAATGTGGTGATGACTTTGAAGAATTTCCAACTAATGCTTTATATAGACACTGCCTCTGTTTAAGATTCTTTTTCCACCAATTATTTACCGGGGTAAGCAACTAAGCATAATTACTTTGCATTTGTATATAGCTCCTGAATTTTCAGCTAATGATTCTTGATGTGGGTTTGGTGCAATATGTAGTATGGTGCATTGTTTCAGCGGATTGAAGGACTGCCTGTATCGTCACCTATCCAAGGAACTGCTTCATCTTCAAATGTTGGTTTCTCGCTACCGACTTCTTTGAATGATGAAAACATGGCAAGACCTTTACCTTATGATGCCGATATTAGATTCACACGCTTGCAACGTGGCCTTGTGTCTAGACGTGAGAAATCAATGACTCATTTTCAAGAGGATTCACAATCTGGTTTGGAGTTTTCAGATTTTGCTAAGAGAAGGTCTGGTATTGATCCTACAGATCAAGATTCTAATAGCGCTAATTTAGAGTCCTTAGAGAACTCTTTGAAAGTAAAAGCCTCAGAAAGTTTACTATACGAGCAAACTTCGGATAGTGAAGATGTTTGTCCAACATGTCTTGATGGTGAATTCCTTAATATAAGCTCTTTTGTACAACTTGATCAATGTTTAACTTTATTGTTATAACAAGATTATGCAATGTGCAGAGTATACTTTGGAGAATCCTAAAATTGTGACCCAGTGCTCCCATCATTTTCACCTTGGCTGTATATATGAATGGATGGAAAGAAGTGACACTTGTCCAATGTGTGGCAAGGTACTACTAAGATACATGATTGCTATAATGTGTATGATGCAAGTTGTTTTGTTGATCTTTAATTGCATTATTTCCGTTATTTCTCAGGTAATGGAGTTTTGTGAAACCCCTTAGTTGCTCCTGGAGTTTGGCTATAGAGTAAAAGAAGTTACATTTAAATGAGGCCATGATGTCAATAATAAAATGAAGTATTATAAAATCAAGTTTACTTAAATCTAACCAACAGAACCAGGCTTGTCTTATTTTATGGTACCTGTATTTTCAAAGCTCAACGTGTTACTATTATTTGTAATGAGTGGTCGAGTGTGCTCCACTTTCTTATAAATCCTGTCCCCTACTCCAATCCCAGCTTATATTGCTTTCGGGTCTTAGATACTAGTCAAGGAATATATAATTCCTAACATCTCTGGATCCTTATCTTTGTGTAACTCTGCACACATTGGTAAAACATGATATAGTTTCGGAATTGCATTGCCTTATCACTTCTCATATGCTGTAAAGACAGGTCTAGCCGTCTAGGTCACTAACTAGAGGTGCATGTTTGTCACATGGGACTGTTCGATTCATAAAGAATCCAACAGAACTGAAATTCAAGATTCCATTCTATGGCTGAATTGGCTGCAAGATCGAATGGAGTTAGATACCTAGTATATTTTATAATTTCCATCCATTAAAGGATGTGCAAACGTTGTTTAAAACAAGTATGATATGCTGATACAGATATACATGAACAGTGTCAGTCTGAGTGTTATTCATGGCAAATGGAGAAAATTGTTCTTTGTACTTGGTAGGGATAATGGTGCTAAGTACAGCAACCAAGAGGGGAATAACTAAGAAAAGCCCCAATGTAGCCTTTACTGCGACAACCTGTAATTCCAGACGTCATCAGAATATTTTTTTTTTTTGGAAAGGCAAATTTCAATCATCAGAATATTGTTTGGCAGTGTTAATCAACTAGAATGATATGTCCAAAATGACGGAACCGGTGGATGTATAGGTATCAGAATAGTACCTGCGTGATGTGTTTTTTGACGGTTGAGTTGGGGTAGTGAAATAATTGGTGGCGCTTATGTAAGAAGTGGGTGAAGTGTCAATTATATATTTTAACAATTTAGTCTGCAGGCCACTTTCTCTAGGAGGTTTATGACAAACACAAAGGTTCGTTACAACATGGACAGGTCCAGAACTTTTGGTCACCTTAGTGGACTTAAGTGCCTAGGTGACGCTGACCGGCTTGTATGTGTGAATGCGAATTGAAGGCTGTATATCTTGTGGATCAGATTTATATAGCTAAAATACAAAATAAGACAACCTGTATGTAGCTAAAATACAGGTCCTGTATGATCCCCTTTTGGCTTTACCCAACTCACGTGGTACGATTCTCCTTAATTACATAACACTATATGTGGTAATAACTAACATCACACTTGCTAATCTGAAACCACTACCATAAAACCAACCACTTGTACCTACATCCGGTTTTTATTTCCTTCTTAGAATTGTTTATTAACACAAAAATTTTCGAATTTTCACGCTAATTGTAATCTCTGTGAAACAACCTTTTAGATCGTGTCACCGAGTTATTTTTGGTACCTGTAAAGATCTTGATCGCAACACAATTAACAATTAGGTTCTATAGTTTACTGATTTAAGATAATTTGACCGAAATTCTTTTTGAATTCCTTTGTTAAGCTAACATGACGAGTAAAAGGAATTCTAAATTTACTCCCAATTTTAGAATATAATCAATCAGTCATTTTTTGAAGAGACTGTTTGAAATGAAAATCTTTAAAATAGTGAATATGTTAGAAAGACATTTTGAGTTTATAACTTAATTTTTAAAAAATGGAGAAAATTAAATGTTTTATAATGTAGTGTTTATTTATTTTTTATGGATGCTTTTAGGAAGAAATGAGAAGTATTATTTATGAAGAAAATTATTATCTATGTTTAATGTTTTAGACTTTTAAAGCCATAATAAAAAATATGGATTAAGATCCTCTAAATTTATGACAACTTTATAAGTAAAGTTCTTAACTTTTGAATTGAAATCAAGAATTAAGATTTAAACTTTTAAATTTTATATACACACAAATCCATTGTTTAGCCCATAGTAAAAAAATCCCTTTGATACTAAGTATTTAAATAACTAATCTAATACATATATTCATACATATCAGTGTCTCTCCACTACTTCCATCTCCCAACCCTCAGGTATTCCTTCCTTTCCTCACAAATTCAATTTCATCATCTCTTATTATTATCATCATTTTAATTACTAATCTACATTATTTTTATTTTTATTTCAAAAATCAGGGAAAAGATGGAAATCGATCCAAAATTACTAAACGTGGCGACACTCCTAATCGCCACCGTACTCGCAGCCAAAATCATCTCAACATTCTTAATCCCCAGATCTCGCAAACGTCTGCCCCCAGTCGTCAAAGCATGGCCAATCATCGGGGGCCTATTACGTTTCTTAAAAGGTCCCATTATCATGCTTAAACAAGAATACCCAAAACTAGGAAGTGTGTTTACACTTAATCTGTTGAATAAAAATATCACCTTTTTAATTGGGCCTGAGGTTTCGGCCCATTTCTTTAAAGCTTCTGAATCAGATCTGAGTCAGCAAGAAGTTTACCAGTTTAATGTACCCACATTTGGGCCTGGCGTTGTTTTCGATGTTGATTATTCTGTTAGGCAAGAACAGTTCAGGTTTTTTACTGAGGCTTTGAGGGTTAATAAACTTAAAGCTTATGTAGATCAGATGGTTTTTGAAGCTGAGGTATACACTTTTTTACTGTTTACTAAATGATTTACTATATACTAGTACCTTTTTTCTGTACTATACATACAGTTTTTAATATATATATATATATTTAGTTATTTACACACATGCATGATACAGTATTATATGTGAAGGATGTATCTGTTAGGAAATTATTTGACTGTTATGATTTGAAATTGCAATTATTAGTTGTAGTGTTAATGAGGGTGTTTGACATTGTACTTTTGAAGTGATTATTGGATTACTGTGCTTTTGGATTGTAGATAAGCGTTTTATGGTAAAAATGATTTATATAGTGGTCAATTATTAGTTTTAGACTTTTAGGGAAGGTTGTTGCAATGCAATTAGAGATGGGCAAAGTAGTCAAAACCGTATCGGGTTCTGGAGGTAGTTCTCAAAGACTGAAATGAAAAAGAACTGGTCTGAAATATACTCTGTTTGAAAGCAAATTTTACTTGAAAGTGAGAAGATTTTACTATAGTGATTATTTTGAGTGTAAAAGATTTCATATCATTTGAAATTTGATGAATTTTAGCATTTTACATATTCAGTTTTTTTTTTAATCAAAAAAATTGGACTGTTTAGAACTAGAATTAAGGATTTGACCAGTCATTGTGCATCTCTAGTTGCAACAGAACTGATTTTGGTTTTAGGGATCTTCTTACATGTAAGTCCTTATATGTTCAGAATTTGACAAAACACTTGAATGTTTAAGCTATCAGGAATTTCATTAGAGCTGATTCTTAGATTCTGATAATTTCAAACACCCACAATAGTTTGAATTATTTCGGGTCAAATATGAATTTTAACAGGGTTGCGACATAATCTTTTATAAGAGGGTTAGCTAAATTTATTTTATGTGTTCTATTTGGATATGTTTTGAAAGAGTTGTTTTAACAAAATCTCTCATATTTACAATAGAAATTTCGTCCAGTTATTATATTGAGTTCTTAGTTAACACCTTTTAGTACAGTTGTTTTTCTTGTGTTGATTGGATAGGATGTTATATAATCATTTTTCAAGCCGCATATCCAGATACCCCCTAAATAGCAGTATCTTGATAGTTCATAGTTCTATGTTTCATTTTTCTGTTAATGCAATTTGCAGGAATATTTCTCAAAATGGGGTGACAGTGGTGAAGTGGACTTAAAATATGAACTAGAAAAGCTCATCATTCTTACAGCCAGTAGATGTCTATTGGGTGAGGAAGTTCGTAACAAGCTTTTTGATGATGTGTCTGCTCTTTTTCACGATCTTGATAATGGTATGCTTCCAATCAGTGTCATCTTCCCATACCTCCCCATCCCCGCCCACCGTCGCCGTGATCAAGCCCGCGAGAAACTTGCACATATCTTTTCCACCATCATTAATTCTCGAAAACAAAGCGGGAAATGTGAAAACGACATGTTGCAGTGTTTTATCGACTCCAAATACAAAAACGGCCGCCCCACCACTGAATCTGAGGTCACTGGACTTCTCATTGCTGCCCTATTTGCTGGCCAGCACACGAGTTCTATAACCTCCACTTGGACTGGAGCATACCTCCTATGCAACCCGAAACACATGGCAGCTGTTATCGATGAGCAAAAAAATATATTGCAGAATCATGGTGAAAAGATCGATCATGATATTTTGTCGGAGATGAATGTGCTATATAGATGCATAAAGGAAGCATTGAGACTACACCCGCCACTAATCATGTTGCTACGCAGCTCTCACTGCGATTTCAGTGTCACCACAAAAGAAGGGAAAGAATACGACATTCCAAAGGGACACATAGTTGCCACGTCACCTGCATTTGCCAATCGACTGCCACATGTGTTCAAGGATCCCGACACATATGACCCAGATAGATTTTGCCCAGGTAGAGAAGAAGACAAGGCTGCAGGGGCGTTTTCCTATATTTCTTTTGGTGGTGGTAGACATGGTTGCTTAGGAGAACCCTTTGCTTATCTGCAAATTAAAGCAATTTGGAGCCATTTGTTGAGAAATTTTGAGTTGGAATTGGTTTCTCCCTTTCCAGAGACGGACTGGAATGCTATGGTGGTTGGTGTCAAAGGGAAGGTCATGGTCCGTTATAAACGAAAAGTACTAGCCTGAAAATGTATTGCAATATTTATAGGTTAGCACTCGCTCTCTTGGTTTCTTTTCCCTAATTCAGGTGTGCTAAGATTGTTAATGTTTTTTCTTTAATTTATGTATCTTAAACGTTTAAACTTGAAAGTTTTGATCCTATTTTTCTGTTTCTTTACCCGAGAATGTGTTTATGGGGAGTGTTTAGTCGACCATGATTTGTAGTAATTTACAAGTCTATGATGTTGATTGTGTCAACATAAACATATAAAACATGGCCTGGCATGCCATGCAATCTAATTCTGATCAAGTAACTTGTAACAGCTTAGATTATTGTGATAGATTTACTGTTAGCAAGACTTATTTCAGTGGTGATCCAACAAAACAATCTTAATTGTTATATGTGATGGATTTTAATAGGTTATATGTTTCCCTCTACTTAGAGGGAAAGCTCATGGCATAATGAAACCTGTAAGAAAGAACCGCCTTAAGACGAGTAGAAGCGCCCAATTCCATCAATATCTTACACAGGTGAATTGATATAGACATGAAATGGTATCATACACACCTTATGCATTAACTTAAGAAAAAAGGAGTGAATAATTAAGATAACATTAAGGTATACCAGCTCTAGCATATGATTATATGTTACAAAAATAGTTAATATATTGCAAGTTCGCAACCACTCCATTGACTAAAAGTCCATGTCCCTGGAATTCTGGAAGTTCAATAAGATCATAAAAAAGTTGTCGTCTTGTAATTTAATATATCACTTGTACAAAAGAAGTATGCTCGGATGTCTATAATGAACTGTGCTTGCCCCTCAGTTGGGAATGATGTTTAAAAGCTCGATGTCAAACAACAGGGTCTTATCGATCAATCCTTGGTTCTTCAGCACGAAACTGAGTGCTCTTTGGCCCTGTGGTTTTTGGAACATGTTAGTGGGGATACATGATGCAAATATAGAGGTGATAATGTTGACACATTTACGTATGAATGGGTCTATTCAGTTAGTGTTCTATCTCAAGTGGCTTGCGTGCAGCGCTCAAAATCCATAATCATTACACACAACCTCGTGCAAAGGCTTTATGCAAAATATATTGTAATTAGTGTTAAAATACTGTGTTTGTACTTTGTACACACTATTAATCTATCAAAACATCTTTCAAAATGGACACAGAAAGTATTAATAAGTCAACCCAACCAAACCGGCTCTGCTCTTTGAACTTGGAAGAAATGTATAATTCAGTTGACCCGCAACCCAACCCATCCATCTGGTCACCTCTTGCAAAAATTATCAAGAAAGTGAATGTACCGAAAATGTTGTTGGTCTCGGACCACTCTTGTTATAATCATTATCTGGGTATCCTAGGTCAGGGGGCACAATGATCCTGGACAAATGATCAAATGCATGGAGCAAACAAATTACTTATATTGTCATCACAAGGTTAACATGAAACAAACTGAAATGATAGTTCAACAGCCAAGTGACTGCCATCGTTTTAATTGCTTAGCTATATGATCTTTTTATATATCACCTTCTAATGCCACCCAAAGACATTCCCATAACAGCTTCCTCAAAAGCTGGGATCACCTGCCAATAGAACCATGGATCGTTAGGTCTTCCCTTCTCAAACCTTGCAAACCCAGAGACTTAGTGGTGCCCTTGAGGAGATATTTGGATCCGAGTTTAGATTTTATAACCACTTGAAGTTGCAATAATCATTTTTAATGATTGGATAATCAAATTTAGCTTCTAATTATTATATCTGACTCGAGAAACTAATGGAAATGAACAAAAAATAGAACAATCGAAATAAAAGGATTGATTAATCAACTTTGAGAGGTAGATCAGCTCTCCTATGACTTATTTTGGAGTACAAGTCTCCGTTCTAATGCTTAACCGAAATACCATATAATCATAATAGTCAACATAGAGAAATTACAACCCAGATGTCCAAATAAGATACTCATAGTAAAGATATCCTAGATGTTCCATAATAGGCTATCCTAAATTCAACCATATAAGAACTTCAGACAAGCTGCGAAGAACCTGATTTCTAAAGGTAAAACAAACTATATAGTAGGGCGGGCAATACTCGACCCAACCCGAAATCCAACTTAAATCCATCCGAAATAATCAGGCCAGAGTTGTGTATTCTTCAACCAGACGACCCACCAACCTGATTTTTTTAGGTCGGGTTTGAGTCGACCTTTTGGGTTAACAAGGGGACCCACTAACCTGCCAAACCACTATCTCATTTGACTTGAAGCTAGCCTATTTGACCCGAAACAACTCAAAACCCACCATCCCATTTGACCTGAAACCAACCAGCCAACTTGTCTGACTTGTTAACCCCAAAACAACCCTCCAGCCCGAAAATTCATTTTTAACCAAGTTGGCGGGTTGGTTAGTTGATGGGTAAGGCATTAGGGTTGAGTTTTCTAACTATTCAACTTCAAAATAATATATTTCTACTGCTCATTTTACTATTACTATTTATCTGATTTCAATTTCATAATAGTACTTTCAACACGAATACGGCTACCACCCACCCCCTGAGATCAGTCCCTGGCTCAAATCAAAGGAGAGAAGAAAATTTACCTCATGGGTACCTAGTCGGAATCTGTAAAAGGACTTGTCGTCTCCCTGTACAGTTGTAATATAGTCAATGCAAGTCTAAATTTGAGTAAAACAATAACATATTGTCGTAATGATACAAAAGCATATACCTCAAAGGAACCACCTTTGGTTTTGTTTCTAGCTTCAAATATTCGGCCATAATATCCAATTGTGTAGCCATCCCAATCAACCTAAATAAATTAATAACATCAGAACTTCATTAATGCTTCTTTTATTTTTCTTCTGCAACACTCCCTTTATTACATAGCTTCTTTCTTTCTTTTTTTTCCCCTCAAGCTGGCACAGTAAGATAGTGTACTTAAAATCATAAGTGAGGCGTACAAAACGTTTAGCATACCACTACAATGTCTCCTTTCTTTGGCGTTGGGCCATTTCCTGGTCTCAAGTCCTGCAATCATTTATGTTTGAATTAAAAGATATAACTAGAGCTAATCAAGATACATTAAGATACGTTATTGATAGCTGAGTTTCCTCTTTGGTAGACTTGGTAGTGACCTTATATTGTAGTCCTGAGCTTGTTTCAGCATAATCCGGAAACTTCATCTTTGTTTTTCCATAATCCTTCCCCTTTAAGGCCGGCACTGCAAATATAAAGATTATATTCATTTTGTATACGATAACATACTAAAGATATTATGTTAACTTATCAGAGTACAACAGGTATCATAGTCATCAACATCACACAACACGGCCTCAAAAACCTATAGATACGATGTGGCACAAGTTTGCTGATAGAAATCCCCGTTCATACAGTTGACTACATGGTTACACAGGCAAAACTATACCATTTTAAAGCAGATTTCACCTATTTTTTGTTTATTTTTAATGTAAATGCAAGTAAGCACAAGAACAGCTATCATTTGCATTTGCATCCAGATAAATTAGTAAAGCACAATGCGTGAACATAAATGGAAAAGATGATTACTTTCGGCGAAATTAGATGCCAAAGCAACTCCATTTCCTAAAGAGCTTCCTGCTAACAACCCCACAGACGACACTAACAATTTTCTTCGATCTAATTTAGACAATTTATCATCATCATTATCCAACGAGCCCCTAGCATCTGCATCAATCATTCATAACATCAGTTTACAATATGACCATCTTTACCAACTTACAAAAAATGAGTAAAATACAGAATAATATGAAATTATGAATGATATAAATATCTAAGTTACCATACCAACCTGCTAAGGAAGATGATAAAATCCGGAATGATTTAGTTTGGTTGTGCACCCATTTCTGTAAGATTAGAGAATGTCCCTTTAGTTTTATGGTGTTTTTTACAGATAGAAAGTTATTTACAGAAGTAAAGAAACAGTGATATGGAAAGTTTGAGGGATACCGATGAAGACGAAAGCTTTGGGCTGAAAAAAGATGGAAGAGATCCAACTACAACTCCAAACACCATTTATCATATGCAAAAATGATCAACAGGTGTTATTAGACAGGACTAGAAATACATAAGAATACCTTGGTTTGCACAACAGTTTGGGCCTTTCTTGAATTTACTATCCTACCCAACCATACTCCCCACCATACATTTTTGTCAAGGGTCAAAAGGAAGGGAAAGGCTGGATCACTTTGCTAATGGTTAGTAACTTAGCATTTAGTTTTTCTCAAGTTAAGTTTAAACGCCAATGCCCAGATTTGAAATCGGAACCATTTGATAATCTTTGATTTGTTCAATTCTTAGTGGCAGTTTTGGCTAGTTTTTTTTTTTAGCTTAGTCAAGTTAGTTAAGCAAAAGGATTTAACTAGAAAGAAACAAATTGGTTATATGGGTCCGAAGTCCTAACAAATCATATGAGTGTTGACCCGTTCCTCAGGAGTCACCCATCCATTTTGGCACCTCTAAGTTTATATGAAGAATATAATGGTTCAAGCGTATTTGATAAACCGTGAAAGCATAGTTATCAAGGTGCAACTTTTAAGCAAACCACAAATAAATACTCCGTAATTATATAAATGTGGGAATCAAGTCAACAAGGTTATCCTTAATTCATTCAACGCTTGAGTTTTTATTTGATTAAGATTAGTTTTAGAAAGATTGATAATAAATCCAATAAATAGACAATGGATAGAAAATCAGAAGTAAGAACCACCACACAGCCATGGCATGTTAAGATAAGGGATGTTTATTATAAAAACCCAAAACCAATCATCATTTCACTACTTCACATTAAACTCACATTACATATATTTCGTTCGCTTACACAATCACCTTTTATTCTTTATTGTCTGTTGACACAAATTAAACATTCGAAGCACATATTGATGTTTACAGGCTCACTAATTTGAGAGAATTGGCCTTTTCTTGAAGGCTATCAAGCAGGCTATCAAAGGCTTTCTTGAAAGAATCTACTCCTTCCAGCTCCAGCTGAGACCCAACAAAGCCCCAGTCGATCCCCAACTTCTCGAGTGCACTGTAAATACCTTCAGCCTCTGATACATTTGCATCAATTGTCCTTCCAACAGTACCGTGGTCAATGAATGCTAGCAGAGCTTGATCAGGCATTGTTGAGACCTAAAACAAAAGAGATATCACAAACTTATTAACACTTGAAGCACCGTAGTCGGCTAGGTGACCTCTTGTCACAAAAAGGTTCATATAACTCACCGTGTCAGGCCCAACAAGTGGGGCTACATAAAGGGTGTCGGGGTATGCTGGGTTCTTGACACTAGTTGAAGCCCAGAGCAGCCTTTGCTTCTTAGCACCTTTCTTCACAAGGGCTTCCCATCTTGGACCTGAGAATTTCTTCTGGTAAAGTTGGAAAGCTAGAGCTGCTTGTGCATTTGCAGCCTGTAAAGTAGAGTGCACGACTACACAGTAAGAAAAGAGCCAGCTTTAAGGTACACTTTTAACTATTTTTTTAATTGGTCGATATCTTTACCTTTCCTCGAAGGTCAAGTGCCTCTGGTGTCCCAATCTTCTCGAGCATTTTGTCGACAAGTGTGTCTACTCGACTTACAAAGAAAGAAGCCACACTTGTGACTCTAGATAGATCATCAAGACCTGAAGCCTCCAACCCATCCAAATAAGCATCAATAACTGCCTCATATCTAGATAAGGAGAATATGAGCTGCAACAAATCAAGAAAACAAAACAAAAAATTAAGGAATCAGTAAAAAAATACAGATTTAAAGTGGCAATTGTTAAATGAAGTGTTGAAAATCAAATTAATTAAATGGGATGGAAATTGTTAACACGGTGTCTAGTTTAGGAGTGATTATGTGATATTAAAATCAAAATCATACAATCAGTCGTGATAGAACAGATTACATGAGTTATTTTCTGGTTGCATTTGCTTAAACTTTTTAAAATAGATGTTCCAGTTTTAAAAAAACGGGAAGCCAAGGGACGCTAGTGAATAGAAGCAAAAGTCTCTCAAATTAGTACACTTAAGAAACAAACAGGCAATCTTGTTTCAACCTTAAATAATTAGTTTTCCAAGACCAACTATTTGACCCCTAAAAACATTATATGCTTCTCCAAACACTTGAAGTGGACAACAATCAGTCCCATAAAGAAATTCATACAGCCCTCAGAGAATATGAATAACTCAAAGGGACATCATCTAAAGACTAATCAAGGATGTTAGAGAGATCAACTTACAGTCACATTAACACTTATTCCCAAGGATATAACGTCTTTAATTGAAGGAACACATGCTGCAGTTGCAGGGATTTTGATGTATACATTTGGACGATCAACCACTTTGTGCAACCATTTTGCAGCATCAACAGTTCCTTGGGTATCATCAGCAAGCAGGGGTGAAACCTCAACAGAGACATAACCATCACCACCATCTGTTTCATCGTAAATTGGCTCAAATAGTCTGCAAGCATCTTGAATATCTTTCACGACAAGTTCCCAATATGCGCTTACAATGTCTTTTCCTCCCTGTACAAGTTCCCTGCAGTTAAAGTATCGGTCATTAAATAGCTCGGTGCTAACAGGCAGAGGCATAAACTAACAAAGTACTGTACTTGCTCCACACATGTATGTAAGTATGTTTCGAAGCTTTGAGAACGTTTAAATTCACATATTAGCTAGGCGATGTCATCTGACTTTCAGATTACTATATGAATTGGGGAGGCTTATGGATGTGTAATTGGAAAGTGACTATGTGGTGCTGAACAACGAGATTCATATTATTGATTTTATAATGCTATAATAAAATGGGCTGCTGGATGTAGTATTTGGATTTGCTTCTGCTGTTTAAAGTTGCAGTAAGTAGATAATTAGTTGTTTGAGTGTTAAAATATTATAATTGGGACCGACAGATCAAATAACAAAAATGACATTCTTTTGAAAAATGAGTGTGCCTAATGAAAGCCTCGTATAAACGACATAGCAAATGGGTAATTCAATTATACCCTTCAATAAATAATTACTATCCAAACATAATGATTCTTCAAAAACATAATCTGTTTATCCAAACATTAAAAACTCATAATAATCATTTAATCAGTTCCAAAGTACAGATCTAAACACCCCTGAAACAAATCAAGCACCAACTTTTGTTACGCCAATAACATTCTAGCCGTATAAACTATAAAGTACCTGAATTGATCATTGTAAGCATTTGAGGTTGATATCGCTTTTTGAAAGATCTGTAATCAAATATAGAACAACCAATCACCATTAGCATAAATTAGGAATACAAAAAGTAACAAAGTTTACATCTTGCATCTTATAAACAAATATTAGTATTCTTAAACACTTGATTACCGCTGGGTTACTTGTAACACCTCTCACACCACTTTCAATTAGGGGAATAAGATCGGTAACAGGACGACATAAGTTATCATACCATGGGCTTTGCCCTTCCTTCTCATAAAGATCATGAAGGGTTGTTCTCTTCACATGGCTTCCGTTTCCACCATTTTGACTACATCTCACACTGTTAAAAATAATTTAAGTCAGTAAGAAAAAAGAAAATCTTTTAATAAACAAATAAATAAAGACAGTGCCAAATGCAAATTAAACACGTCTTAATATAATTGTTCGCAAAAACTAGTACCAAAGAAAGGTTGAATATATTATAAAATAGTTAATTACTTAATTAGGTAAACAGATGTGGTTTTCCTTATTCAGGTTATTCGCCATGTCTTTTGACTTGGATGTATGAGGCCTCAATGGGATATCCCCATGCCCATTTCCAAAATCTTCCCGGAGGTTCAAAGCCCACTAGCTGAGACCTCTTAAATAGACATCTAGAATATAACTAGCAAAAAAATCTAAGAAGAATGTGTAAAAGCAGAACCCCACATAAAAAGTTGAATGAAAATCTTCAGATGTCTACATAAACTAGTTTCTTTTATACACTAGTTCAGCAAAAGAAATGAAAATCTTCAGATAAACAATTACATGCAGTAAAAACTAGCAAAAAGTTCTAAACAGAACATGTAATATCACTAAAAAAAAAAAAGTTTGAATCTTTTTTGATATACTTGAAAAGGGAGTTGATATAAATGAAAATTAATTCAATCCCTAATGATACTCATGATCAAGATTTTAACCCCATATCAATATGATTTAAAAAAATACAATCTTTAATCAATAATAATTAAATAAATATTCAAGAAAATGAATTAAGAACACCACCCACAAGATTAACAAGCTAAAAAACACATAAAGATAATATAGACATGTATATATATGTTTAAAAAAAAAGTTGACTTACATCAAAGAGGCAGCTAGAGGAGAACTGGAGCGAAGGGACAACCGGGAAGAAGAAGGTGAAAATCTTGCCGGAAAACCCAGAGAGACGGCGGCGACAAGAGGTGGTTTTGAGAGTAAAGGGGAAGACTTTAGGGTGGTAGCCGGAGATGGAAGCTTAGAAATGGAAGCCATTGATTGATGAATGGGTAGAAGTTGGTGAGTAGGTATTTGTGTACTTTTTTATAGTGAAAAAGCTTGATCTGAATGATGAATGAGATCTAAAAGAAAATATATTTGGGTTCCTATGTCACCAACCCCGTTAATCTTACCGCAGGTCAATGGACTTTTTTTTAAATATTTTGATAAATTTAGGTTAATTAAAGGTTTAATAGTTAAAGGTTTCGCACAAATGTGAACATGCTTCCAAAAGTTATTTTACAATACATCGACAGTAGACGTGACGACGGTTTGGTGATGTTAGTGTCGAATGATGATGTCGGAGACTATTTGAGGTGATGGCAATGTCGAGCGGTGTAGGTTAATATAAATATATTTTAGAAAAGAGATAATTGCATAAAACATCCCTGTGGTTTACCAAAATTTGCTGTTTACATCCCTCTCAATAAATTTTAGTGTTTTTCATCCCTCCCACAAGAATTTTTAGCGATTTATGTCCTTTTTATTAAAGCAGTTACCTTCTTGTCGTTAAAAGGCTACACTTGCCGTCCACACGAGGACTTTTTCGTCTTTTTGCTCATCACATTGACGTTTTCTGGCATCGATTGTTTTATTTTCATTAAACCCAAATTTACCCACATAAATATAAATCAAACCCTAATACCCAAATAAATTTCATTAACCCAAACACCATTTCATCTTCAAAACCCCCCAACGATTGCAGCATCTCCAACTCACTGAAATCAATCAATGAAATATTAGGGTTTATAAATCTATATTTCACAATGGCAACTATATGGAATATATGAACAAACAATATATTCAATCCAACTCACTTCGATTTATTGACCGTAGCAAACCGGGTATAACTTCAACAACCCTTGAACACATTGATGGGTCGTGTCATCGAATGAATCAACATCTTGATCCCTGTCCCCAAATAATCCATCCATGAACATCAAAAACACGAAAATATGTTCATGATTAATTATCAATAAAATTGAAAAAACCAAACTAACATTTCTTGAACAGCAGTATACCTTCTTCCTGGATTATTTGGTGTCCATGATGTGCGTATAATGGAAGGAGATTCACATGATGAACAAATCACCATAACTTTTGATGATATGAAAAGGGATTAATTTAGGGTTTATAAGAAATGGGGGGAAATAGAAAGAAAAAAAAGGGGGAAATAAATTATGTGTGAAAATGAGAAAGTCAAAAAAATATATAGAGGTTTTAGTTGGTAGAATACGTCCATGTGATAAGCAAAAAAGATGAAACGGTTCTCATGTGGGAGGCACGTGCATCTTTTTAACGGGAAGAAACTAACTGCGTTAATAAAAAGGACGTAATCGCTAAAAATTATTGTGAGAAGGATGAAAAACACTAAAAATTCTTGAGAGGGATGTAAACCACGAATTTTGGTAAACCACAAGGACGATTTATGCAATTAACTCTTTAGAAAATAAAAGACTAATTGTGTAAAATTAATTCATTAGGAGTATGATAATTATTTTGTATCTTTTTTTTTTTCTAACTTTTTAAGAAGGGTGTATAATTTTTATACAGTAGTATGCATTTGCATTAACAGTTTCATTTTGATTATTTAGTATTATAAAAAGCAAAAAAAAAAAAAATATATATATATATATATATTTCTCATTTACACTCCAGTGGTCATATGTCTCCTTAAAAAGCGGTTATAATCTTCACTTCCCAACCAAAGTTTATGGGTCTCACCATAGTCAGCATTGCATAGTCGTTAGATTGAAAGAAAAAAAAATTCACAAGACTAAAAGGTTTTCGACATTTACCTTTTCTCAAAATCTCCTAATAAAATTTGGACTTAAAAAGTAATGATAAAATATTATAATAATCCTCTTAATGTTTTCTACTCATGTCAAATATAATTCATTATGTCTTTTTTAATCTCATCTTTTGAGTGTATCAATGATCATCATACTATTATGAGATTTTATTTATTTAGATCATTTTCAGAATTTGACATATCGTTTATTATAAGTTTTTCATTAATGTTATCAATTTCGAGCCTTACTAATTAATCTAAAGCTAGTTTTCAATTAAAAAACAAGTTTAAACATATATTATAAAAGGAAATGCTAACTATAACGTAAAAGTTGTCGATGATATTACATAAAAAGTTATATTTTTTATGTAAAAAAACTCACCCTTAATTTTATAATAAAAAACACGATTATATATGCATGATAACGATAACATATATAAATTTCATTAGTAAAACCTTATATTAAAGCCTTTTTATTATTTTATATATGGCGGCTAACATAAACATGATTGATTTATGTGGTATCATTGTTTAGTATTTAAATTATATTGTTATTAGCATACGGCTAGGAGATACTTTTCTTTATTGTTAACGATTGGAAATTATATTCATATATACTTCTGTACAATGATTGATCAGGTATGCAAGTACTATGTCTTTAAATAAAGAGTTAATAGCGAGAGTACTTAATCGACCAGAGATTTAATGGAAATGATATACATGTAGTGATGGTTAACTGGTAATGGACTAATGGTAATGATATAGTATAATATATTGGAAGATCTAAATAAGTATTACTCCGTGTTACAAATTTTCTTTACATATATATCTTTGACTTTGAGTTTAATATAAGAATACCTTAAAACATGCAATTTTTATTTTTTAGTGGTTAATATCTACATTTATAGCTAGTACTTTCGAGTTTAGATCATCCTTTACATCCCCATCATGTGACTTAATTGAGAAAAAAATATTAATCAGTTTGTGACAAGATATTCTTCTGCATTTAAAGAGATATTTTTGTACTAACCTTTGCTTTTACTTAACTTTAAAATAACAAAAATAAATTCAAAGTTTTAATAAACATGCATACAAAGCCCTTTGGAGTGTAGAAAGGGTCCAGTTTAAATTGAGTGACGACGTTTAATCATAGGGACGGGCCATGAGCCCATAATACTCTTCCTAAAGTTGCCTTTTTATAAAGTTAAGTGTGCATTACTCGATGTAGATTGTAGAATACTGAATAGTGAATACAGCTAATTGTGATTTTTTAGTCAGATATTTGAAAATGATTACAATTTTGGTTTATGGTGTTATACTGTGATGTTTTATACTTTTATGGTTACCGATATATGAAAATGAGAAGTATTGGTCATGCGTAATGTACTAATAGAAAAATGACCGTGCATAACTGCGGATACGGTAGTTCATTACTTTTATCCATGTTCTTGATTACGGAGTATAAGATTAACTCAGGCGAGTGCTTTAATTTAAGTGAAATCTTTAAATCTGGCGAGATAGAGAAAAATGAAGAGAGAGAAAAAAGAAATATGAAGAGACCATACTGCGTTTCATTCTCTTAGTAACTATTATCTTTTTTTAATTTAAACAGACAAAATTTATTAATACTCAAAATATGTACAATAAAAACAGTGTAACTTGAACAAACCCATGTCACATACAAACTGAACATACACAAGCAGTTAATACTGGACAACCAAACCTATTTAGACTCAAACATATCACTAGATACCATAACCAGGTATTCAAAGAACTCAAAGTATGCTAAAAAAAGACCAAGTAGATTCATCTTTCACAACTCACTATTCCAATTCGCATGCATACTTTAAGTTTAATAAGAAGCAAATTCACATCTCCATCAGGCAGCCACAAAACATGAATTAACCCATTGCAACTTCCATTGTGCACCAATGTTGATCACATTCTTTGTCTTCCTTACTTTAATGGATAGAAGCATATTCCTAACACTTTCTTTATGATATTGCAGACCACCTCCTCGTTCCTTTTCTTCTTCTGAAAAATATTAAGGTTCCTTTTTTGCCATATGAAGTATACTGCTGCTACTAGAATGCGTTTATTCACCCCAACTCCAATATTATTGTTGCCTTTAAGCCTTGCAATCTCCTGAATTACATCTTGTAAAGAGTTTTGTGCTCCCATTTTCCATCTAAAATTACTTAAACTATACCAGATATCTTCAGCAAATTTGCATTTAAAGAATAAATGCTCATGACTGTTACTTCAAGAATTACACAACACACACTACATACATTCATTGCAATTCCATCTAGCAATTCTATCCTTTGTCATCACTTTCCCCTGCACAACAATCCAGATAATAAAAGCATGTCTAGGATTAAACTGCTTGAACCATATCACATCTTTCCAGCTAACTTTTGGCCAATTAGTTCTCAAATCATGCCAAACCTGCTTAGTTGAGAACTCTACTTGTCGGTTATTCCTTGTAACCCAAACAATTTTATCCTTTATATCCATTTGAAAGGTATAAGCTGGAATATTTTTCAAAATACTGAATCTGTCCTCCCAACCATCAGGCCATATCCATATACCACCATTAATCATTGAAAATAACTTTGCATCCACATCCATTTTTGCATCATAAAGAACTCTACTAGTAATAAAATTGCATAGTGGACCTTCTGCACACCATTTATCATACCAAACAGAAATTATTCTGCCACTGCCAATCTTATATCAACAATTATGCTTCACCATATCTCTTATTTTCATCATTGTTTTTCATCCCCAACTATCATAAGTGAAAGATCACAAATCTAAAGGACCATAATTGTAAAAGGACCATTTGTAATGTTTTTGATCATACTATTTTTTGTTACTCGTATATTTTAACATGTGTGTCAAATGACTATACTGTCTTTAATATAATATGAAAACAAATTATCTTAATCTACCAAATTAAATATGAATGATCAAAATCGTGTCTTAACTTAAAAGTTGAAAGTCTTAAAAAATTTTAAACAAAAATGTACAATATCTATATTATATTATAAAGTAATTCACTTTTGATTTTCAACATTGAACTTAAAATTTCAATATGGATTTTAAGTTTCAACAATGTACACATTCTAATCCATGATGTAACATAGAGCATGCCACATTACATCAATAACTTTCACTATTCACCGGCGCCACCACCAATCTCCGTCGCCGCCACCGCCGCTCGCTGCCACACCACCCGTCACCGCCACCATCGCGGTTGTCATTACATCACCACCACCTTCATCACCGCCGCAACGCATGGGTACCGTTCTCGTTAACTTTATATATGAAATAGGATATGTGTTTTATTTTTATTGAACTAGCGTTATACTCGCGCGATGCAGCGGAACCTTAAAAAAATGGCGGTTAAATGTGGCAATACCTTTTCGTTGCATGGATACACGAATAAACCAATAGGTGGTGATTAGGTTAAATGAAGCAAACCCATTCCGCCCATTAAGCAGCGAGCCAACGATAGAGAGGGTGAAGGAGCATATATTTTGTGATTAGGTTAAAGTTTAATTAAAGGGCAATGTAGGTATTTTGGAGGGTGTGTTGTAAATATGGTAATATAAGTAAGGGTATTTTAGATTTATCAAGTTCTTAATTAAGTAAGGTGAAAAAAATAGGTTTGTTTTGTAATGGATAATGGTTAACGCACGATACTTCCCTCGATATATATATATATAATGGTAAACACACGATACTTTCCTTTATATTTATACTGTCTTATAAAACAAACTGTTTCCCTTCTTTAATTTTAAGAAATTGAAATGACATATTTACCCTCCATCTTAATACATTTTTATTTCCATTTTATAGACTGTGACTATAATGCCCTTAATAAAAATTCAATTTCTATCTCTCCCTAACGCATAAACACATAGCAAAAACCCTAACTCAAAATGTGTCTCTCTGTTTCCCCCTTTCATATTCAACCGCAACAATTCATCACAACTCTGACCGCAATGAAATTACTTTTACGTTAATAACCACGCAATCACCGCCGTTGCATTGCGTGAGCACCAATCTAGTTGCTATATATACATCCCTTTCTAGAAAATGGTCATTTTTAACAAGCTACTTGGATAACACAAGTTGCAATACTAGGGGTGTTCACGGGCCGGTCTGGTCCGGTGTTGATTAAATTTCAAACCAAACCGGCATTTTCGGTTTTAACATATGTTAAACCAAATCAAACCAAGTGTGTTGTCAAACCGAACCAGGCCAAACCATGTTGTAACACCCCCAAGATTTTAAGGTAAAAGAAATTAACTCATTTTCATAGTTTTGACATTAAATTAATTTTCTAATATTTTATTTTTGGATATGGGGTTAATTTAGTTGGAACTTTAGCGGATAGCGGGTAAAATACCCACCAATTTGATAAGTGGGTCGTGGCACCCATAGGAAGTGCCAGACACTTATTTGAGTATGAATCATACTTCCACTTCTATTTTTCTTCTTTTCTACATGCATCCCTTCTCATATTATTTCAAAATCAAAGAGTAGTTCATCCAAGAGCAAAAACATCAATCATCTTCATCTATATTAGAAATTTAAAAGCTAGGGTTTTGGTGATTTTGGGTGGTGGCCGAAAATCAAGAGGAAAAAGGGAGAAAAAGAAATTGTAGCCTATAGTCTTGATTTAGCTCATTGAATCTTGAGGTATTGAATTCCCTTAAATTAGTTTTTATTTTTCTTTTGGATAATTGGTTCATGGATGAACCAAATTGGGGGTTTTGCAAAAATATGAATTATGGTTAATTTTCTCCAATTCCTTAGTTAACCTAGTTTTCATTAAGTTATATGATGTGTTTGATTATGAAATTGATAAGTTCATGTGTAAATTGAGTTTGTAAGAAAAGATAAATATTACTAGTTATTGATATGTGAATGAAAATGGTAGGTTGAACTACCTAATGTTATAGTTAAAGATGAAAGTAACTCAATGACAAATGGGTTGGGTTTTGGGTTTAGAAAGGGCTAGTGATTGAGTATGACTAGGTTGAGCTAGTCAAGTGTGAATGTAAGCTTATACATTTTTATGATATGATTATAGGTTGAAGCTTGCTTGTGCTTATTTGTTTTTAGCTTTATTGTCCTTTTGCGGAGGAGGTGAGTATATTTGCATACCTTTATGTTTATGTTGGATCAATTGACCACATCATGTTGAAGCCTTTTGTCCATGGTGGTTTTGACCATTTCATGTTGAAGTTTGTAAATCCATGTGTGGTAATTGATGTGGCATAAGCCCATGTGTGGCATTGTGATTATGAGGCCTAAGAACCTCCGGGGCCTAAGAATCCCGATAGTTGATATGATATGAGGCCTAAGAACCTCCGGGGCCTAAGAATCCCGATAGATATGATTGTTTAGCTTATATGGATCCATATATGTGTTGATAGTGTGCAAGGTGAATATGTAAATGTGACATGACGATGTCATAAGTTACATGTAAAAGTCCTTGTACTTTGCCTTCCTTCGTATCCGTAAATGTATGCAAGTATATTCACTAAGCCTTTGCTTATATTTTAGTTGTTTACCCTGGTAGTTCCGGAAGAAGGAACTAGTGTGTTGATTTGAAAGAGTTGACTAGAGCTCGAAGTGACTTTGCAAGAGTTGAAGGTGGTCATTCTTGGAGGAATGACCAACTTTTGGTTTAGAGGCCTAGAAATCCCTATCCTCGTGGCTCTTGGTACATTTTGGTTGGATGGTCATACTTTTGTTAAAAATTTTGTAAACGATCAGGTGTAAAGTCTTAACAAGTTGTGAAGTTGCACTTTGGACGAAAATAACGTCAAAATGGGTAAATGACCCGTTAATGGTATTCAAGGGTTCTGGAACAATTTAATGTTGTAATTATGTTTAAAATGTGTCTATGAAGTTGTATTAAATCTCTAGAATGTGTCTTTCAGATGTTGGTTCAAAATTTGAAAGTTACAAGTTGTTCAAGGTCGAAATGAGTATTAGGGTTGCTGTCAGGTGGCCCACTGCGGCGCGGTGGGGGTGACTTTGCCCACTGCGGCGTAGTGGATTCCCACGGAAATAACTTTGGTTCCTCCCACTGCGGCGCAGTGGGAGATGTGTCGAACCCACTGCGGCGCAGTGGGGCATGTTCAAGTTCTTGCCGAGGATTTTCATTGCGGCGCAGTGGGGAGTCCTCGACCCACTGCGGCGCAGTGGGGTATAAATATATATAAAAAAAAGATTTCTTATATTTTCGGTTTATCGAGTTGGTTTCTTTCACATGTAAGCTGGTTCGGTTTGATCAGTTTGACGGTTTTAAATGCTTATTTCCCTTTCTTTTATTTACATATAATGTTGGGTATATTTGTGAAGATTTGTGACAAGTTAGTTAAGAGTTATAATGAACACTTAAAATTAGAACATTTATCATATTAATAGAATACAATACATGTTTGAACCCATAATTAGAAGACATTCATCATATAATATTTTTCCATATATATCTCGCATAATTTAACTTACAAAAGAAAGTTTAATTTCTTCAAAAACATACAAGGTCAAAGCAAATTATTTACATTAAATGAATTATATCCAATGTAATACTAACACATAATCGTAAAACATATACACATATTTTTCCCTTTTTTTGAATGGCTAAAAATGATCAAAAACTATATACATATATACTTTTTGGTCTAGTCCGGTTTATGATGGTTTTTTCTTTGTTTAAATCGTAACCGAACCAATGAACCCGTTTTTTCAAAATGTAAATTGTTGGACCAAACTTTGACAATTCAATCCGACCAAACCAATCCATATACCCTGGTTTGGTCCGATTTTAACGGTTTGATGAACACCGCTATGCAATACTATATTTTTAACATTATTTAGGTGATGTTTGTCTAAAAACTAAAAAAAAATCGTAACTTATTAATCCATTAAATCATCAAAACTATTTATTTTTTTGATTCAATAAAGAAAATAATGAAATTGATTTAATCCATTTAGCAGACAGGATGTTAAGGTGGACTTGCGGGAAGACCTTAGCAGACAGGATCCCGACGAGAGTTTTTAGAGCAGAACTTGAAGTAGGGACTATCATTAACAAACTAAGGGAAGAGCGCTTGAGATGGTTTGGTCATGTTAGGAGAAGGGATGAAACTGCACCATTAAGGAGAGCGAAGTCTATTCACGTGGACGGCATACGAAGAAGGGGACGACCAAAGATGAGGTGGGAGGATCGATTAGCGAATGATCTATTTGAACTTGGCCTGTCGGAGGACATGACGTCGGATAGGACGACATGGAGAACTAGGATTAGAGTAGAATAGTAGGTTAGGGTAGGACTTTTGGGCGACCTAGATAGTCTTTTTTTCCCATATTGCCTTGCCAAAGGAGGTGTGAGAGGGTTTGGCCTAGAGAAGTGGCTTAGCTACGCTACAGAGGACTTTGACGTGACAGGAAGAGTGGTAGGTAGATGGAGGTGGAAGTACGGAATACCGAATGCGTTAGAGGAGCTTCCAGGTAGAGGTAGTGGAAGGCGAGGGTAAGACATATGGGTTTTAGATTAAGTAGACTTTTTACTTAGACTTTGGTTCTCTGTGACCTTTCGTAGGGGTTTTTGGCCTTGAGTCTCGAGAGGCCTAAACCGAGGGGGGAGGTTACTCTTGTGTTTGTTTCTCCCAAGATGGCTGTCGAAGGACATGACCAATGAGAGTTTATCTAGAGGACTAGGGGTTTAGGACTTGTTTATTGGTTTAGAAGAGCAGGTGAGAGGATTAGGATTAGGATAGCTAGGTAGCCTAAGGTCCTTTTTTCCATAGGTTGTTTAGAAGTAGTTACTGCCTTGACTTAATTGGGATCTTTTCAGGTTTTGTCATTTCTTATTTATTTGTATGTTTGTCTTGTTGTTTCCCACTACTTGTTCGAATTACGTATTAGTTTGCTACTTTTATGTTGTTTAATATGCCCAATATGGTTGCTTTCGTATTTGTATTTGTATTGTCAAACATGTTTCTAAGATATCGATAGGACGCATGAGTGATAAACATTCAACCCGCATAGTAGCCGGACCCAACAGACAGGTATTTCTTCCTTTAAGATTCTCGGCAGACAGGTATGATTTTCTAAACATTTCTCATTTTCCGTCTTGCACTCCTTTGTGGCCGGAGGTCCCTATGGAAACAGTCTCTCTACCTTTGTGTAGAGGTAAGACTGTCTACAGCTTACCTCTCTTATACCTTGCGCAGGAATTGGGTCTTGTTGTTGTTGTTGATTTAATCCATTTAAAAATTATTTATTCATATAATCACTTTTATCAATTTAGTGGTTAAAAAACAAAAGGCGTTGATAAGTAGAAATCATCGTTCCGTATACACCTACAAAGCAGCAGAAAACCTCAAATTGAGAGAAAAAAACAGAATTTGAAGATTATATATCATTATATGATATCATGAATCATTTTCCATTTTTGGTATCACAAATAATAAGAGGGAAAATTCAAATCCAATTTCATTTCAATTCCTATTATTTTCCCATTTTCAAATTCTGACAATTATAATCACTACTGTATAATCTCTGTAATACTATACTACTACTTTATAAATCGTTAATTTATGATTATTATTCTTAATAAAATATATAAATCTCCACCATCATTATAACCATTTACAACTGCTATTAATGATTATAATTTAATTTCTTGTGTATCTATATATCTCCTCAAAAATCTATATCTATATATATCACTTGACTTCCTTACCCTTCACACTCACTCACTCACCCCCTTCATCATCCATGGCGCATGATAGCAACCTCCCATGCGACGGAGACGGCCGATGCATGATCTGCAAAATCAATCCACCGGAAGAAGAAACCATCACGTGCAAGACATGTGTCACCCCGTGGCATGTCAACTGTCTATCACTCCAACCCCAAACCCTAGCTGATGTTTCTCAATGGGAGTGTCCGGACTGTTGTAATCTCATTCCATCTCACGCGCCGCCGGTTTCCGGATCTGAACCGCTTATTGTGGCGATTCGCGCCATTGAATCCGACACGTCACTTTCCGATCAAGAGAAAGCTAAGAGACGTCAGCAATTGTTGACTGGAAAAGGCTCTGATGATGCCGGAAAAGAGAGCTCCGGCGCCGGTGATGGTGATAATGATGTTTTGAAGCTTATTACTGGTAGCTTTAATTGTTCGTTTTGCATGCAGTTACCAGATAGACCTGTTACGGTATAGTGTCCACTGGAATTAACAAAAATTTCATCTGTATATACATTTTATATATCTATCTAAATATATAGCACGACACAAAAAGTGTGAATATGAAGTATATATAATTTTTTGCTGAAAATAGTTTAAAGTAGAATATATGAAATGCTGATAATATGGTGGTGGTCCATTGTGTATGTGTTACTAAAAAAAATTGCTTGATGATGTATTCATGCTAGTACTTGACTGGGTACTTTTTTGTATTGTTATGTTGGAAAGTTCCTATTGTTATGTTGGGTACTTGACTGGGTATTTTTATGCTTCTAGTTGAAACTGTAACCAAGTTTGAGTTTGTTGCTGTATTGGTTCTTGTTGAAAGAAAAACAAGCATTTTTTATGACCACTGCTTCAACTTTGTCGGTGACATTCCGGTAGAAAAGTACATAGAAGTTTATTGGTCAGGGGCTGCAAATTTGTGCGTATTTTGTGCTTGTTTATGTAGCTTAGAAGTTGAAACCTGGAACGTTATAAACAATTTGAGCTCGGAGCCGGTTCTCTTTTTTTCCTCGTCTTTTTAAGGTTGTTAGCTACTTGATAAATGGAGACAAAAGATATCTTGGAGCTTTTTGGACATGTCTTATGTTGGTTATACATTTCATGATTGCCTTAAAAACCATAAAACGAAGTCCCAGGGTTCGCGTTATAAGAATTTTATTGCATCTATTTGCTAGATAATTTGAAAGAGTAGCTCGACTTAAAGACCCTTTGTTTGTGTTACAGACACCCTGTGGCCACAACTTTTGCCTGAAGTGTTTTGAGAAATGGGTTGGCCAAGGGAAGCGTACTTGTGCCATATGTCGAACCACAATTCCTCCTAAAATGGCAAGTCAGCCTCGCATCAATTCATCCCTTGTAATAGCAATTAGAATGGCAAAGATGACCACGTCAAATGCATCTTCAGGACCTTCGAAACCTTATTATTCGGTTCTAAACCAAAATAGACCCGACAAAGCATACACCACTGAGCGGGCAAAAAAGTCTGGAAAGGCTAATGCATGCTGTGGAAAGATATTTGTGACAGTTCCCCCTGATCATTTTGGACCCATTCTTGCAGAGAATGACCCAGAGAGAGGGACGGGAGTTCTGGTCGGAGAAACCTGGGAGGATCGTATGGAATGTAGGCAATGGGGTGCTCATCTTCCTCATGTTTCTGGGATATCCGGGCAGTCTGATTATGGTGCACAATCTGTGGCTTTATCGGGAGGATATGAAGATGATGAGGATCATGGAGAGTGGTTTCTCTACACCGGGAGGTATGTGATCCACAATGATAATATTATAATAATGTTATTTAACAACTAGGTCAAGATGTTCCTTTTAATTATATATTTTAGTATTCCAAAATGATTTCTTTGGCAAATGGGGTGTGATGTGTTATGTAGTCTATGTGAAAAAACTTTTCGCATCTTATAAGTTCCCGGTTAAGGTTGAACTAAGATTACTTTTGGATTTTGGCTGTCATCAACAGCTCTTTGTTAGCTGTAACAATGTTTTAAAGCTACAAATTTTTTCTTCGCCATGTCCTCCTTTATTTTTTAATTACAGTGGTGGAAGAGACTTGAGTGGAAATAAAAGGATCAACAAAACACACTCATTTGATCAGAAGTTTGAGAAATATAATGAAGCCTTACGGCTTAGTTGCAGAAAAGGCTACCCAGTACGTGTTGTGAGGTACAGTCTTTTACGAATTGTTTTGTATTTTCGTATCAAAGTCCTAGTTACTTATAGCTGTTTATCTTATGTCTGCGGTGTTATATATTGATTCCATTTATTTTCAAGTGGCCAAATCACATTAAGTAGCTGCTACCTTTTTGATATGTTATGGGGGATGATTGAATTTATGTGACCACAACATTGATCGGGTGCATTTTAAAGCAATGTAGGGTACTGGTGCTGAAATATATATAATGATTTTGATACTAGTTATTAATGGATTGCTAGCTCCCCTCCTTTTTAGTACATGTATGAATTTTACATGAAAAGCTATCTATCTGCATGGACAGATCACACAAAGAAAAACGGTCCGCTTATGCACCTGAAAAAGGAGTACGGTATGATGGGATTTACAGGATTGAAAAATGCTGGAGAAAACCTGGGATTCAAGTACGATATCCCTTTATTAGTTCATGTTATATATTTGCAGCATCCTTTTCAATTTTTTTAGTTGACACATGTGTTCTGATAGGGACACAAGGTATGTCGGTATTTATTTGTTCGTTGTGATAATGATCCTGCTCCATGGACAAGGTTTGTCATTGCTATCATGATTGCTGTATTTGTATAAGTATCGAAATGGGTGGCTTGGGTGATGGGTAATTTCTTTTGGTTTGGTACAAGGTGGGTTTTTATTGTATATTTTGTAAACAGCTGATGATTTAAGGGCTTTCATGCATTCAAAGTTTACCTTAAAACATACTGCTGGTTTTGAACCTGTTCAGCCCATTTTCTTTCAAGGCTTTTTTGCAAAAAAAAATATATTTCATTTTGACCTACTAAATGTTAAAAACATTGGGGAATTTGGAAGTCCTAAGTTCAAGATTCAAAATTTGGCTAATGCAAAAAGTAAACAAAATGACAACCATTTGTGTGGCCGTCTTCCTTTGTTTGGGAGAGCTTTAACCGGCTCGAGTTTGTATCTTTGTGGACACTAAACTCATGGATTAGTCGTCCCAAGGCCAGACACCATGATATATATACAAGGATAATATTCATTGATCCATTCATGAGTAAATGGGTCAGAATTGGCCCCTCTTATATCTTGCATCATTTAAACCTTCAAGTGGTTCTGAGTTGTTTACTTTTGCAGTGATGATAATGGGGATCGTCCAAGGCCTTTGCCTTCCATTTCAGAGCTGAAAAGTGCAACAGATGTAACGGAGAGAAAGGGCACTCCATCTTGGGATTATGATGTGAGATGATGCAACTTCTTGCAGTAGGATTACATGCTTATTTAGTTATACTGCTAGCAGTTGGCTGTTACAACGTAAATATTTTTGTGTAGGAAGAGAAAACATGTTGGCTATGGAAAATACCTGCACCGAGAAGTAGGAAACATACAAATAATAGAGATCCTGATGATGGCAGTGGTACAAGAAAAGCCAGCCGTCGTAAAGCACAAATGTCTGTGAGTGAACGGCTCCTAAAAGGTATGCACTTTGTTCGTAAAGGTCATTGTTCTGTATATGTCATGATAATAAGAATGTCAATTATGAATACAAAAATTTATGCTATTGCAGTAATGCTCCAGTGTTTGGAGTAAAATGATTTAGGATGTCTTTTGACCCATTTCACCTGTTTCCCTTTTAGCTATTTTTATTTTACCTGTTAAGGAATAAATTGTAATTTGAAGTGGCCCATCTATAAGTTAAGGTCATCTCTCTGCTATTCATAAATTTCTTAAGGTTTGCTAGTAGTCTAGTACCAACATTACTTATAATATATGTATTACAGTAAGAATTCGTCTTGTACTTCCTGTCCTGATTATGGCTTTTGTTACTCAAAATGTTAAGCTGATGATGTGAATTGTACTGCAGAGTTCTGCTGCCTCATCTGCCACAAAGTGATGAATCTCCCGCTTACTACTCCCTGCGCACACAATTTCTGTAAGTCATGCTTGGAAGGTACTTTCATTGGCCAAACTTATATGAAGGAGAGAACATGTGAAGGTAGACGTGTGTTAAGGGCAAAGAAGAACATTATGAAATGCCCATCATGCTCTAACGACATTTCTGAATATTTGCAAAGTCCACAGGTATATCAAGTTTCTATGCTTGTGCTATAAGTAAATTGGATAATGGGTGGGATCAATCTTTAGTGTTGCCAAAATGGGACGGGTTGAGCTGAGTCAACTGTCAAACATTTCTTGTTAAATAGTTCTTAAGAATATCTAATGTGCTAAATGATTACCAAAGACTGCATTGTTACAATAATAACTTTTAAACAAATGTTGGTTTTAAGAGACTTAAGCATTTCGGTGCACTTAGAATGGGTTTCAACTTGCTCAACCTCTTCAAGAACTCCCAATTTTAATGTCAACTGTTACAGCCTATACAATCCATCAGAAATGAAACATAACGCATATTAACCTCCTTATGTGAGATGTATCTGGATTGAAATTGCCACCATTACCGAGTAATATGTATTCTTGACTCTTGAGATAACTTAGTGGTCATGGCCCTAGATTGTTTCTGTTTATTAGAAGGTTTGAATAAGCATCCCCATTCATTCTTTTTGTTAGGTCAATAGGGAATTGATGAGTGTGATTGAATCACTTCTCAGTCAGACCAAAGAAATGGAAGAAGATACAGTGTTGGGAGAAGAAATTTTAAACCCAGACGAGAATGAGAAAATTGACGATGTTAACAAAAATGAAGATGTAGACAACCCTGACGAGGTAAATAACATAGATTCTAAGGCTGATGACAGACTATATGATTTGAGAAGAGAAGTTAAGCATGTTTACAAGCGGAAGAAAGATTATGATGAGAAATGCTCGCCACCTACAAATGTAAGAGTGGAAGAGCGAAGCAAGAAAGCTTGCAGGATTGATGTTGACAACTTTGAGTGATTTGAGTTGATCTTAAGTTTGATTATGTTGTGGTCCTTTGAGGATTTCGAGAAGTATAGGTTATTCTATCAAGGTGATCTTCTAATGCTTTTAGGAGCTTGCAATGCTGTCAAGGCAATGAACATAAAAATAAATAAATAATTAGGGGTTTATGTATATAAAGATAAAGAACTGTATATATTCATCTACAGCTTGTGTTTGGGTAAAATTGTATCCTACTAGAAAATTGCTTATGTTTATCAGTTTATGTACAAATGAGAGATAAAATGGTCTTGTAGTTGTTGTTTTTATTTTTCTTTCACCATTATTTAAGTTTGAGTTTCAATATATTTATCCAATACATAATTTAATAGTTAGTACAATTCTTAAAATAAATAGGTTCTCAAAGGGTCCCTATTTAGACCTATAAATAAATAAATAGATAAGAGTATAAGTCCACTTATTTATTTATTTATTATTTTTTTTAACGGTAAAGATGAAATATTATATAAAAATGACTAACTAGCAAGATGCTAGAAGATCCAAAATATAAACACCAGTATCTAAACAACTCTTTAATATATCAAATACATTACATAAAAATAAAACCGCCTAAGTCAAACATAAGATATAATTAGTAACAGTCCTCTTAGATCTTGTGGATAACCACAATTAGGAGTACACCTTGACCACACCTAGTTGTAAGCATCGTATTGAATAGCAAAATTTGAGGATTTAATTTGTTTGACTAAATAGCATTTTTGTGTCTTTTTTATTCCGTGTTACTATTAAGGTTGGGCATTTTTTATATACTAGTGGGGAAATGTGTTTGAAAACCAACTATGATCAAAAATGAAGTGTCAAGATTAAATAATATATGTGCACATGTACTTTCATTTGTAATTACAAACTATCTTGACCATTATATGTTGGCAAATTAACGTTTTCAATGAACTATCTTTTAACATGTATGCTTATAGTTATTGCAAAAGGTTTGGTCCTTCAAAATGTTCATTTTCTATTGTATGTGACGTTAAATGGTTAAAGGTATGCACCAACCAGCTTAACTCATAAAGACGAATCTTCTAACCCACTTGACTCCATCTTTCGGGGAAAACACACTAACCCACATGCATGAAGAGTGAAGACACAACAACAGATTAATGGTAAAATCTGGTGTAACCTTAGACATGGTATTCCACCAAAGTTTCCTCCTTTTTGATTACGCAAATAAATCAAAAATAGAACTAATTGAAAATTACTTGGTTCTCTCCAAACCAATTCTTTATTGGTACTTGCATCTATTATATTTACTAAATTACACTCCCTTATAATCCATAGTTCGTGTCTATTAGACTATCCGCATCAGTTCAGGATATCATTCTAACAAACATCTTAATCAACATGCTATGTTAGTTTTTCATCCATCCTTCCCACAACACTTTTTACCCACAATAATAATATATTCATCATTCTTACAAACAACCAAATAAATTCCAAAGTAACTTTTGGCTTTTACCTTTATCTCTCCTCATTCTTCTTCATCTTTCTCTACAAACAACCATGGATGGACATCCTCCATGTCACCACCCACATCAATAGTCTTTCTACAAACACCCTCCATGTCACCACAAATTTTCTATGGAAATCCTTATTGTGAATGGTCTTATATTTACTACACACGTGTTTCACGGATTTCCTTTCGCTTATTAATTTTCCGACACTTTCGGAAACAAAAGCATACGTAATCATTATGCACCACCAACTATCCATAAAACACAATCTATAACGCTATCAATTTACGTATTAATAGCACACACTAACAATATAGAAATATATTCTAATGGTTAAATTTCACGCCAAAAAATATATACCGTTAGTAGGAGTTTTTTTATTCTTAAAACTTCAATTCATTAAAAATTCTATTAAAATTATACGAGTAATAAATTAATTAATACAAGTAGTAAAAGAACATAAATATGTAAAATTGTATTTACCATACATAATACCAATGCATCCATAGATGGAGTGGTACACGTTATCAATGTAGCTTGGGCTCACATGTGAAACTGAGAGATGCGATTTCGATCTTTAGGGATGTCCAAATCATGTGAGTATTAAGTGAAGGTATTTTACCAGCATAATAACTTATACAAAGGTGGGATGATGAGGATCTAATGTTGTTCCGGAGACAAGGTGTCCTCCTTTACCTTTTTTTATTTATTTACCATACATCATATTATTCATGTGAGAATGTACTTAAAAAAGGTTTTCAACCCATAAAATCATGTGAATAAAATAAGATATTTTCCATTATCGGAACCGAAAAAGAAGAGGGAAAGTTCAAAAATTCCAAAACTCCCTTTACAATATTTTCGAATTCCCCCAAAAATATCCTCAAAATTTCAATTTCAAATCCACTATATAATCTCATTATACACCCTATTTTTATATAATCTCATTATTATACATACACCATATTTATTTCTATATACCTGTATCTATCACTTCAGCAATAATCTCATATCCCTCCCATGGCGCACGATAGCGACCTTCCCTGCGACGGAGAAGGCCGATGTATGATCTGCAAAATCAATCCCCCTGAAGAAGAGAAGATCACGTGCAAGACATGTGTCACTCCATGGCACGTCACCTGTCTATCTGTCCGTCCCCAAACCCTAGCCGATGCTGCACAGTGGGAGTGTCCTGACTGTTCCAATCTCATTTCATCCGACGCGCCGCCGTCGACAATCGCATCGGGATCTGCACCCTCCGATGCGCTTGTTGCGGCAATACGCGCTATTGAGTCAGATGCTTCACTTTCTGACCAAGAGAAGGCTAAGAAACGTCAGCAGTTGTTGAGTGGTAAGGGATCTGACGACGGCGATGATAAAACAACCGGTGCCGGAAAAGAAACCGCTGCCGGCGGTAGTGGTGGTCATGATGTTTTGAAGCTTCTTAGTGGAAGCTTCAACTGCTCGTTTTGTATGCAGTTGCCTGAAAGACCTGTCACGGTAAAAATGAAAATCTATATATACACACACACACACTTATTATTTTATACATATACTATGTTTACATATTGTTGTGGGTTATTGTATGTAATTATTTTTGTGTGGAATTGTAGGTAGAGATGGTTGGTAAGATTATTGGCTAAAAAGTTTGAATTTTTCTGCATTTTGGGAAATTATTTCATATATTTGCATAATTGAAGGAAAATGTGAGTATGCTATTGAAAGTAGGTTGTGTATATCTGAAGATAAAAGGTCTTTTTGAGTGTGTGTTCAAAGGTTTGTTTTGCAATGCTTAGTTAAAATTTTTGTTTTATTATTGTGTTAGAAAGCTGATATATGATTTTGAGCGTATAGGTGAATGAAAGTGCTTGTTATTTGTTTATGTTATTGGTTACACACATTTCCAAAGCCCAATTGTTGCGAAAACCAGATGAAATAAGATGGTTGGTTTGGCCAGACAGCAATCTGGTGGGTGTTGGCTAGACCAGTTAATAAAATTATTTTCTTAGTTTGAGATTGGATTTTGAAAAACTTATTATATTTGGTAGATTGTAGTATATTTATCTTTCAGATACGTTTTTTTAGTTAAGCTAGTCTTATTGTTGGTTTCATTTTTAGTCTTATCTTTTTTATAAGCATATTGTTTTCAGAAACTATGTAACTAAAGATAATCTGCTCATGATGCAGACGCCTTGTGGTCACAACTTTTGCTTGAAGTGTTTTGAAAAATGGGTTGGTCAGGGGAAGCGGACCTGTGCGATATGTCGCACTTCAATTCCTCCTAAAATGGCAAGCAACCCTAGAATCAATTCATCGCTTGTAATTGCTATTAGGATGGCGAAGATGACAAAATCAAATGCTGGTTCTGGGCCACCTAAAGCATACTATTCTGTTCTCAATCAAAACAAGCCAGACAAAGCTTATACCACTGAGCGGGCAAAGAAGACTGGGAAGGCGAATGCTTGCAGTGGAAAGATTTTTGTGACTGTTCCACCTGATCATTTTGGACCAATTACTGCTGAGAATGATCCTGAGAGGGGGATGGGTGTTATGGTTGGAGAAACTTGGGAGGATCGTATGGAATGTAGACAGTGGGGTGCTCATCTTCCTCATGTTGCTGGTATATCTGGGCAGTCTGATTATGGTGCACAATCTGTAGCACTATCTGGAGGATATGAAGATGACGAGGATCATGGAGAATGGTTTCTCTACACAGGAAGGTATTCTTGGTTATATACGTATCAGAATGCTATTATAAATGTCATGTTTCATACTGGTATGAATGTTCTTTGATTATGAATTTATAATGTGTATCTTTTATGGTTAATGCAATCTTTTTGTTGGCAAAAGGGTTTTTGTTGCCGTGTATACTTTTTTTGGCATCCTGCCATTTCATATTTCTTATTTATGCAATATCTTGTCTATCATATACAGTAATGAATTTGAAGCAAGATTGCTTTCATCAGAAACTTATCTTTTTAGTTTTTGGTATAACTCATTTACAAATGATGGTAGTAGTTTATTTCAAAGGTATGCCGTACAAATTTACAAGAGCTTTATAGAAATTTAAAATTTTGCTAAATATTTTTGTCACATCATATTTAATCATTTTTATTTGTTGCTGACAGTGGTGGAAGAGATCTGAGTGGAAATAAAAGGACAAACAAGACTCAATCATTTGATCAAAAGTTTGATAAATCAAATGAAGCTTTACGTGTTAGCTGCAAGAAAGGTTACCCAGTACGTGTTGTGAGGTATGACGTTAAGAAATATAGACATGCTAATTGTGAATTAATTGCATGTTCTATCTTGCTTTAGACTAAATTCTCCAAATCATTCAAATGATGTGTATTTTAATTGGAATTGATTAATGTAATTAACTCATAGTTTTAGCACACATAAATGATTGCTAGTTTTGCGGTTTTCCAATTATTTACATTTTATCTTTTGGTATTTTACTCAAAATATATATGAACACTCTTTGATAGGCAAAAAAGTCAGTATTTATTAGTGAACATTTGTGGTCTCATACATCCTTTTGTGGTTTAGTTAGAGGTTTACTTTTCTTCCTTTCTGTCATGGATCAGTGCATTTAACAAAACAACAAACTGACAGGTCTCACAAAGAGAAACGTTCAGCATATGCACCTGAAACAGGAGTCCGCTATGATGGAGTGTATAGGATAGAAAAGTGCTGGAGGAAACCTGGAATTCAAGTAGGATATTACACTGTTCTTTAATATCATAAACTAGTTCTAGCATCATAATTCATAAGACTTTTCACAATAATGCTGGCTGACATTTATGGCATAACAGGGATTCAAGGTATGCAGATATCTTTTTGTTCGTTGTGATAATGATCCTGCTCCATGGACTAGGTTTGTCATAGCTCTCCTTAGTGTGATGTTCTATATCCTGCTCCATGTTCTATATGGATCTAAATTGTTAAATTTTGATCACATTATGCAGTGATGAAACTGGAGATCGTCCAAGGCCATTTCCTGTCATTAAAGAGCTGAAAGAAGCAACTGATATTACAGAGAGGAAAAGTCCCCCCTCTTGGGATTATGATGTAAGATAATTCAACTTGTTGCTATAGACTTTTAATTTTTAATACATTTCTTTTCATCAACCCTAATATCGAGTCTTGTGTAGGAGGAGAAGGCTTGTTGGATGTGGAAAATTCCACCACCTGAAAGTAGAAGACGTGCAGACACAGGAGATGCAGCAGATGGCAAAACTCCTAGGGTTGTCCGTCGTAAAACCCAAATGATGTCTGTCAGCGAACGACTCCTGAAAGGTTAGGTTTTTAAAAACGATCTGGCATGTTTTAAGTTTAAGTTAAAGTGCTGATGAAGTACATCTTGTTCAGAGTTTTGTTGTCTCATCTGCCACAAAGTGATGAATCTCCCACTTACAACCCCGTGTGCACACAATTTCTGCAAGTCCTGTTTGGAGAATGCTTTTGCTGGTCAGACTTTTATCAAGGAGAGGAACTGTGAAGGGAGACGTACATTACGGGCACAAAAGAACATCATGAAATGTCCAACATGCTCTAATGACATTTCTGAATACCTACAGAATCCACAGGTATATTTATCACTATCTTCTATATTATTTGTATACAAAAAGTCTAAAGCAATGTGCTGTCCCACTAAACATTTATATTTTTGACAGGTTAATAGAGAATTAATGAGTGTGATTGAATCACTCCAAAGGCAGACCAAAGAAACGGAGGAAAACGCAGCTTCAGAAGAAGAAATGGTGGATACAGATGAGAAAAATGATGATGTTAAAGAGGAAGAGAAAGATGAGAAGGTTGAGACTGAGGTCGAACATATGAGTGCTGAGGGTGATGCCACATTTGATCCAGTTAATGAAGATAATAAGGAAACTGATCAAAATGAATCCATAGCAAAATCTTTACCTAAAGTTAGCAAGAATATGGAGGTAAACAATGAGGTTAAAGATGTGAATTCTGATGCTGATGTTGTATTTGATCCAGTTAAAGAAGCTGTCAAGGATAGTGATGCCAAAGAACCCCTTGCAAAACCTACACCCAAAGCTAACAAAAAAAGGAAAGCAGGTGTTACTGATAATGCTCCAAACAAGAAGCTACATGAGGAGGCTAAAATCTTGGCAGGTGATGGCATTAATGATACAGGTAATGGCAATCAAGATTCCAGCCTGAACCTAGAAGTCACTGAGAGTAAAGATTTAGGAGTTGCTGAAGTGGGTAAGGGAGGTAAGAAGACTTCAAAGCAGAAGAAAGATATTGATGCAAAATGTTCGGCACCTGCAAGTCCAGGAGCCAGGACCAGAAGCAAGAAGAGTGATGACATCATTGATAGTACTGGCAATGACAACAAGGATGCTACTCTAAAGTCTGAAGTGACTCTAAGCAAAGACTCGAGTGAATTGGAAAAGGCAAGCAAGAAGGCGTCAAAGCAGAAGAAAGATGTTGATGTGAAATGCTTGGCACCTGTGAGTCCTGGAGCCAGAACCAGAAGCAAGAAGGCTTTGTAGGAAGGGGGTCCATGACTTTGTATGACTGTTCACAATGAATGAACCATTTTATTTTCTTTTTGGCAGGTTGCAAATTGATTGTGGCAATTTTTGAAAAACTATGCAATATTTAGGCCTGCTGACCTTATGTATTGTTTTGTATGCCGTTGATATTAGGCCATAGACATTGCTATTCGTATTTCGGTAACAAATGTGAAAGTCATGACTGTATATTAGTAGTTAAACTTATGGGATTTCCTTATCCTGAACCTTCACCTTGCATTGTTTTTGTTAGCCTTTTTGCTTTGCCGATAAACATCTGGAATTTTTCTCTCCTATAATTCGATTAGAGTTTTTAAGAGAACTGGATGTTTGTTTTCTGTTTGTATCCAGAGCTTTAAGTCTCTTAAAAGTTAAAACATCATTTAAATCTCTTAAAATCATCCAATTCTCTAAGAGGTTTGCAAACCTTTATTTTTGTCTAAAAAGTTTGAAATTGTATTATCTAACTCACCTTTTTGATCTAAACAATCACCCTCAGTCCTCACCACCTGCGTCATCAAATTTTGTCGTCCACTGACCTTCTGCCACCGTCCACTGACCTACTGCCGTCATTGACCAACCTGTACTTCATGTGTTTATGGATGGAAGTAGAAAACTGACAATGAAAAACTTAACATGGTTTTTTTTCCCTAAGTTTATTCTAGAACCGAGTTGTAGATTTTGTGTGTATGAAAGTGAAAATATGGCTTGGTTTTTTGGCTGAGGTTTTTTGATAATATGGCCAAGTGGTCTTTGAAATAGAAAGTGGTGTCAAGTAGGTGGTTCTGCAAACAAGTGAACAATGTTAACTATCGCACTAACTGGAGCAAGTAGCTTGGTCAGAAAGTGAACTATGTCCATGACTATACTGACAATTTTTTTTTGTCTTACATTTTAATCAGATACATTCTAAAAACAAAAACAACATGAAAACACTCAAAAATTTCATTTTGCTACATTATAAGGCCATAAAATTAACATATGTCAGACACTATCAAACTTGATAATCCAAGGGGTTCCTTTGGCAGAATTCCATTGACAATTTTACAATTAGACAAATATCCAGATGGGGAAACATGCCCACACTGTCTTAGCTTCAACTACTAGATTTTCGTATGTAGGTTGTAGCAAACATAAATAACGAAGAATTAGACCAAGAACAAATTTTACCTATAATACAGCAAACCTATTTAATTCTATAGCTCAAAAACGTCCACAGTATTTTCTTGTTACAATTTTGTAACTATTGTGAGAATGTGAGGATATACAAGCATATGTACCAATATCAGAACTTTTGTTGTTCGAGTTTCTGTATCAACGCTGCCTTTTCTTCTTCAGGTAGAGCATTGAACGTAAACACAGATTTGTCTCCAATATCATCCTGGACAGACATATCAGTTCAATCAGACATACAACTCTTTTATCATCACTGTTATGATTATTGATTTTATATTACATCTATCATGTTCATGTAGAATTACTTGTGTCTCGGTGGTGGAATTTACCTTGATAGGCTGAGTAAACTTTCTTGCTGCAAATATCGTGAAGAGTGCCATCCACACTCCAAGTAGAGTTCCTTTCACTCCATCATCCATTAAACCACTCTGGTCCACAATAAAGAAACCATTCTACTTATATATTCTCTTAATAATCATCAATTCTTGCTAAGCAAAAACTCAAATCTTGTTACTTTGAATATTAACATTATGAAGAATCATCCAATCCTAAAAATATCAAAGTTCCATACAACATTGTGCATGCACATTCCTAAATCAGTAAATCCTAATTAACATCAAAAGACCAAATTTATGTACCAGGTGCCCAAGAAGAACCGAAGGAATGATAAACGTTAAAATACCAGCTTCCAGCTTGCCATAACAAAGTCCTGTTTTGACATCATCCACCAACAAAATCAAACAATTTGACACAAAATTACCTCAATCATCACAATAAGAAAAAGGAACACTACCTTCTTTAAACACAAGACCAGTTAACGCTGCAAACAACGGGCCAACAAACCAAACAGCTACCGGATTATCAACAACATACTGCACCAAACTCTGATCAGCTGGTTGAGCCAGACATACTTTTGTAGCAAATGATCCAACAACTCCAAGAAACCATAATGCTTGAAGTGTCCTTTTAATCTCAGTTACATAAATATGTATCAAAACCAATGACAACCCTAATCCAGTAGCTCCAAACACGTAAAGTATATCAATATTTTGCTTCAAAAATTCAGTCAAGAAAAAGTCATCAGGCAAGAAAGCAGTTGATGATGCAACAACAAATGATGCTGCAGCTGTTACTAATCCAGACCTGTATGAAATCACCTGCAATATCAATAAGTATGATCACACACAATATACACATTTGAGTCAAATACTCACCCTCCAAGGCTAACCTGAACACATTTATATCTATATGTATGTATCTTAAGCCAGGAAAAAGATTAAATTTTGTGTTGGGTATTTCTAAAACAACATAAAGATTCAGCCCACCAAATAAAAATCAAATCTTGACCAGTATAATGAAAATGTTCAAGTTCTGCAACTGAATATACCTCACGGATATCGGCTGTATCGACGGACCAGGGACCGTAAACCCCTTGATAAACTGTGGGTGGTTCCAGTAAACTATCATCTCCAGCAGCCTGACACTTGATCCCAAATGAAGTTGCTCTGTGTTTATGGGTTTGGGATGAGATAGAAAGCCTAAAAATATTGTTTCTGTAGTAATTGGAAGTTGGTTTTTGATAGCTAAAAGGAGAAAGTTTGGAATTAGGGAAACAAGTAGAAGATAATGATGATGAACAGACAGTAACCATAGCCATTGTTTGGGGGTTTAAGTTTGGGTGGACACTACTGTTATAGTTAGTTGCAAAAATTACCCAATTGTATCAAATTTTTTTCCAAATCGTTTTTTTTTTAGGGATGTCGCAATATACTTGCCATAAAGTATTCTAAATGATTTTTAGAAAATTATTGAAAACCTTTATTTTTATGTCTATATAATATCTTATTACTTGTTATATTTGGGTAATTAGGATTTCATGAGCCTTGTGTCATTTTTCATCTCACACTTACGTTCTTTTCTCATCTCATTTAGGAGATGGTGTAGCAAATGGTATCACGTGATATCATGTTTCTATTTCTCCCCATTCCTTCCACTTAGAAAAAAAAAGTCTTTTGTTTCCTATAACATTTCATACCACCACATCACGCGATGCGACACATCAACGTCACCTTAACAACATACATAGCACCTAATAACCACATTATATCCGTAATAATAAAAACATACTATATTAAAAATATTTTTTTTAAAAAAAAAGAGCGACTTAACCTCACCGTGAACTCATTCAATTTGTAACTTCCACACCAAATTCACTTTGAAGGTGTAATGATATCACACCATGTCGTCAAGCTCATAACTTCCACCGTGTCCACACCATACCCAATTACAAATGTTCCAAGTCTTAAGTCATAAATCATAAAGGAGAAAAATATATTATATACTAAAATTCCCGAGGTAGATATTATTTTAAGCCTAAGAAAAAATTGATGATATTTTTTGTTTCCTCACAACATCTTCGAAATAACATTTTATTTTAAGCGTAAAGAAAACTTCCTATAATATATCATCATTCATATTTGTGTTTTTTAGTCCAGTAAACTTCGTAGTAGCACTACAAATTTCAAAGTTTCCTCAAAAAGAAAAAAGAGCTTTTATTTGATGTCCAACAATGGTTGGAATCTACTCATAATTGCAATGAGGACATATTCATATATCTCTGTAAATGATAAACGATAGTCCCGTTTGAAGATTGGAACTTTAATGATTGAGTCGGCCATTTTGGGAGTATGATCATAATAAGTTTCTTCAATATTGGCTGATATCGAACAACGTCAAAAGAGGCTATCTATGGGTATATTCGTTATAACTATCTCGAATAATAATATATGCTAGAAGAGACTTAAAAAATATCTATTGACCTAAACATGTAGCCCCATTGTTCCACCATATATATATCTTTTAACTTTTGTAAAAATACGTGTGTGGAATTGAGCATTTTTACCTTTTGTAAATAAATATAAGAGAATGCTCAAGTTATTATAAAAAGTTTTTTCATCAAAGAATAATTCCAATGGTTAAACCTCAAAAAAAGTCTTTTAATTATTTTTAAATATGAAATAGTGAAGAGAGAGAGAGAGTGTGTCATGTTCTTGTAATCATTTAAACTTTTTTATGCTGTGTTCTTGAGTTTTTTGTTGAAGAGAAATGAAGAGAATATGAAGGATTTTTAAAATATTCGTGTTCTTGAGTTTTATTAAAGAGAAAAGAAAAGAAAGGAGTTGGAAGGAGAAATTAATACACTTTGGTTATAATTTTTTCCTTCCACTTTTGGGATGATTTGGAAGGAAGGAAAATTCACTCCTTCTCTTCCATTCACCTCTCTTCTCTTTTTTCCCCTTCCTTTAAAAAAAAAACTCAAGAACATAGCATTAGGCTAGTGGGAAAAAGTTTTTCATTTCAATGGCATAAAACTTTTGCAAAAAGCTTTTTCAAATAGTAAAAAGATTTATAAAAAACTTTACAAAAACTCCATTGGAGATGCCCTAAATAAGAACGGGTCAGATATAAATAAGTGAAATTATATCCGTAATCGATTTATTATGTATCTTCCATATATGTTTACTTTCACTCCATCCATCTATGCTCCCTTATAATACAAATTAAGTATTTTATTTTTAGAATCTCTTAATCTCTTAAAACATTTATAGCATACATCTTTTATTTACTAAATTACCTTCATTAAATCCTTAAATAACATAATTATTTTACATCAATTATCTATTTTACTCGCCGTCGTTGCCACTACAAGTCGCCACCGCCACCACCGACACATCGTCGCCCACACCACCACATTGCGCGGGTATTCCTCTAATCTATCTATATCTATATAATTGTTGGAGTAATAGTTTATCATTAATAAAAATTCAAATCAGGTATTCGTTGATTAAACTCTTACGACGTGTACTCTAAAAAGGGTACACTTATAATTATAGGGGTACACTTATAATTATAGATGACAACGGATCGGGTTGAGCACTTAGCACATTTGCATCTATTTAATCTCAAATTGTTTATCCATATCAACATCCATGATTTGAGATACATAATGGATATGTGTTATTAGTATTATTACATATCAAAGAAAACGATCACAAGGCTTCAACGTTTATATTAAATTGATACATAGTCGTGATATAGACACAACATAACGCTAAACTTGTTTTTAAATGATCAAAAGTTCAAAACTTTGGTGATTGAAAAACTAATACTACCATCATTTCGAAACAATACGTATATAAACTCAACAAGGAATTACCCGCTCCTAAATCTGTATCTATATCTAGTATATTTCAAAGTTGAGATTTCTTGTAAAGATGTTCGGATTTTAACCATTAAACTACTTTAGAAATAGTCACCTTGTATATTTAAATGTGTATATCTATCTTAAGATTGATTTTGGTGACAAGTAATGAGTAATCTATAATTTTGTAGATCTGAATCAATCATCCCCAATATATGACCGTGATAAGTCAATTAAGATAAACTGCTTGAAATTACTAGAAAATCAAGATCTTTCTACCACAACTTAAAAATATATGTTAGAAATGTTGAATGTTCTTTCGTTAGTTTGTTTCATTTACCCACTACCCTAGTATTTTCTTGTCTATCCAACCATATATGTTTTCTATGGAATGTAACCAAAATATATTTTCCATCTTACCTTGGTTCTTTCCTTTCAATAGAGACGATATATCTACCTTTGCTTTGATACATAGATAAATCACATTATTGTATTGTTGGTTTACATTAGACGGATAGTCTCAAAATATATTAATTAAAGCTTGAAAAAATTAGAATTCAATTTTATTAAATAGATAATGTAAAAAAATAGAATACGTAAAAATCTAACACAAAACGATTCAAAGTATGAACTATTCAAAGTAAACGACATATTTGAAGATTAAATTGTCACAGCTTTTGAAGAACTTCTTTGTAAACGACGTTGATTGTACGATTGGTTGGACGTCCATTTTCATAACAAATAGATTAGCCAAGTCATATAAACTCAATTAAAACGAAACATACGAAAATTAACTTCATATATATGTTGATTCCAGTGTACCCCTTTTTTTCCAACTATTTAGATTAGCCAAGTCATATAAAACTCAATTAAAACGAAAACTAAAAACGAAACGTACGAAAATTAACTTCATATATATATTGATTCTAGTTTACCCTTTTTTTCAAACTTTAGTTAAATACAAATTGACAGTTTCATATATTCTATAAAAGTGTAAACAATATAATTTGAAAAAATACATACCAATTCATCAACAAAGACCATCTCGAACGTTTTGATTTTCTTCGGGTTGTTCCACTCCGGAACAGTCCATACATGCACAACACGGAGGCGTAGATGATGGTTAACATGTGTTGGTTTAAGCTCTTCAAGATGAACTAATGTGGTTTTATTTTTTGTTGTTAACGAACCTATAATGGACAACAAACTAAGTTAAAATTAGTAATAGTAACAATAATAATTATTAATATGAAGAAATCTTTATATAAATTATATGAACAAAAAGTCGGATGTAACTTATAAGTTGAAGAAAAAAGCATAAAAAGACTCAAGTTCATAATATTGATTAATATGAAATTATAATATGTATTAAAGAAACCATGGTAGTCCAACCTATAAAGTCGAACTTCCATATAAACTTACAAAAAACCATACCAATACTCAAGTTTATAATAATGATTATGAAATTATAATATGAATTAGAAAAACCATGGTAGTCCAACTTACCTTGATAGAAGAACAATAGTTGAATGCTTTTTTCTTCTGAACGAAAAAAAATTAGAACGTAAATTTCTTTTTGTGCGATAGCTATTTGGGGTTTTTTGGGTTTATATGTATTTATAGATATAGATAAAAATAATAAAGTTTTTTTAATTAAAAATAATAAAAGGGGTCGGTCATATATAGATAATAGATTAAATATATTAAAAAAAATAGAGGATTAATGAGAAGAGAGTATTAGGCTCAAAGAGGAAGATTATGGGTGCCAAGTTTACCCCAACCCCCTCTTTTAGTTATATTATAGATAAACAAAAAATAGTACGAGTAATATATTCCTTCCTTAAAAACCTTTCATGTACAAAAATAAATTGCTATATTGCATATGAAAATGAGAATATTCTTTCCACGTAAATCTTTCCAAAACTGCTCTTAAATGAAAACTCTCTATATATCGATAAGAAATCTAATTAAAATACAATACAATTAGTATTATAAATAAATAAAAATAATAGATTTATATTTACTAAAAATCATCGTGTACCATGAAAATTATTGTGCATCAATATATATACTTGTGCTTTGTGAATCTTCGTGCATCAAATTTATCACGATCTAAAGGTCAAGATCCTATCCTATTTATATTACTTTAATACTTGTTTTATAGTAACCATATTAATATATCATGGTTTTATAACATATAAAATATAAGAAAATGCTAACTCCAATTATCGGGCGAAAGAGTTATTTGGCGTGAACTCAGTTAAGAAGGTGTTTGAGATTGCGTTATAAAGTGATTATCTGCTAACGTTTGTAAAACGCAAATAATCTAAATAAGTGTTTGTATGGAAAAATGATTTTTGGCTATTAAAACGCAGTTTTGAAAACGCATAATCTATTTTGAAAACGCAAATTTTGTTTTGTAATTGCAATACCAAACACCCCCTAAGCCAACATAGGCTAGCCCCATCTGCACCTGTAAAAAAAATTAGCAACTTAACGTGTATAATAAATTGTATATTTTCATATCAAAAAGTATTTTTTTTAGTTTTATGATAAAATCATAAAAGTATAACTATTTTATTAAATGTTTTACACAGCTTACCTTATTTAATGAAATTGTATCTTTCATATCAAAATTCACATTTAATTTTATGGTATTTATATAATTATTTAATTCATTTTAATTATAGTTCTTATGTTTTATTTAACAAAACCTTTATTATACTATACTATTACCCACTATATATCTCTTCTTTTTATTCACCAACAAATCTATAAAAACTTTAATAAAACTATTGACAACATTCACATCCTTTAATTATTAAAATATTTATATTACCCTATTTTAAATCAATTATTTTTACATTAATAATCATATTGTTATTATCATCATTACCATCACCACTGCGAGCGTGTTTTATGTATTAATAATGTGACTAGTTATCCTAATCCTAGTAATCATAGAGTGTCCTCTTATAATCAAAACAAAACGGCCCCTAAAAATTCGAATAATATATAACACAGAACTTTAGAAGACAAAATTATAGAGACATATTCCCGGTAACTACGCAAAAGGCAACCAACCAATTTCTTCTATTTTTCAATTGCCGCCGTCTGCATCTCCACCGCCGAGCGGCAAAAATAAAACCCCCTCCCTCCTAAAATTCCGACCGACTTTATTCAATAATAATTTATGGCGGCGACCCTGCTCTTCATCTCCTTCTCAGGTATTCATCATTCATTCAATTTATATATTCTTCATAGTTTTAAAATTTTCAATTTAATCTATTATTTATGTAAACATCTGCGTAATAGTCAAACTGTAATTGTGAATTTAGTTTATTATCATTTAGCTGTTTAAAATTCTGGTTTTGTTATAAAATTGGGTTTTTTTTTTTTTTTTAGCATAAGGTTGGTTATATTATATCTGAGGAGATGGAAGAGCCAGGGCAACTTAAAAGGGCTTTTATTGATGCTACGGCTGGTTCGATTTCGGGTGCAATTTCTCGGACTATTACGTCCCCCTTAGATGTTATTAAAATTCGCTTTCAGGTGATAATTTCTTCACTTGTTGTTTTTATACATTAGCATTGTTTTAGGGAATAAATTTCGATACTTTATCACTGTCTTTGTATTGTTGTAATGCGAATATGAATCTTGTTCACAGTGGTTATAGTAAAGTTCCTAACTTTGGGATACCAATCGACATATTGAATGGTTAATGCCGGTTTATTATTGTGTGTTTTGTGATTAAAATATATAATTACGGTTGTGCATACTTGGTGAGATTATTAGACAAAGTTTAAGCGACTTAGTAGCAAGACACTTGGTAGGGCAAGCAATATGTTGCTTCAAAATCGAAGTGTGTTTGATGTGGGCTTATGGCTTTATGTGTTTGTTTGGACTTTTATTTGTCTTTTTTGGAGGCCTTCCGTAAAGGAAATGGGTGCCTGTTATTTTGTTTACTAAATTAGAGTTTTACATGTGGTTGGGTTGATGATAAAGGGGTATTCTTGCTGCTTTGTATATGAAAGGAGTTTCAATCTGTTTAGTTACAAATTTTGTAATGCAATTATGCAGAGGTTCCTTGATTTCATTACATTAAGGCATTAAGCTTAGAAGTATTGATGCGTAGTGGCAATCGCTGGATGCTCAAAATATAGTGCATGAGGCCGGTTAAGTTTAATAAAAGATTGAAAGAAAACTGTTTTAAGTTATCTTTGGTAATGATGGATTTGAGGTTTCAACTGTATCACACATTTTCTGGTTGTTCTTATCATCAGCGACTAATATTTAGCATTATCTACGTTGATGGTTGCTTTTTGCACTTCATTAAAATGTGTAATTGTTTATGTATGCTAATTTTGGTTGTTTGTTAAACGTGTAGTTATAGCCAGGATTAAATAATTGTTTGTTATATTTTCAGGTTCAACTGGAACCCACTACTTCGTTTGCTTTGCTTAGCAAAAATTTATATGGGACCTCAAAGTATACTGGAATGGTTCAAGCATCCAAAGATATCTTTAGAGAAGAAGGCCTTTCTGTATGTTTCTATCAAGTACTTTGAATTGAAATAGTCTGGTTTCACTTGAGTTTTTAGAAAGTAATCGCCAGTGTGCATATCATTTAGTTTGATGGGGCTAGTTGGTCATGATTTTTTAGTGTTTTTTTTTATGCCAGAGTTATATACGATACATTGAGAACCTTTTTTCTGCTACTAATTTCATGCTCTATTTCACAATTGATGGGAGCACTTCATATTTCTAGGTTTGTTTCGGGTTTGCTGCTTCTCTTTTAGAGTTGAAAATTTGCACTTTTAGGACACGCATCATCTCTTTGAACCCTAATATACAGTGATCTTTGAAATTCATACTTCTCCTATATTGGTTTAAGGTTCCAATTATACTTGTTGGCTTTGTATTTTTAGGTCAGGATGTGTCTGTCAACTTATTCGTTATCAGCTAAATTAGTCAACATCCAGTTATACTAATCAACATATATGCATCTATACTCGAAGTACATTCTTCCTTGACCTTGCTTAACATAGTTATTTTCCCATATCAGGGGTTTTGGCGTGGTAATGTCCCAGCTCTTCTCATGGTCATGCCATACACTGCTATACAGTTTATGGTGCTGCATAAAGTGAAGACTTATGCCTCTGGCTCTTCCAAGGCGGGTATGTTGAATATGAACCTCCATAATAAGACTATAAGAGAATCTTTGTTGGTTTGTAATTGTATGAGATATGACTCTTGCTTTAGGATATAGAGTTTCATTTGTTTCATCTATTTGCTGGACAGTATTAGATTTTCTTATAAATGCATCTGGATCATTATTGTATTATCTTGTCTTTTAGTTACTGTATTCTATTACAGCTCTCAAACATGGATTTTTCTGATTTGCAGAAGATCACATTCATTTAAGTCCATACTTGTCCTTCATGAGTGGTGCACTGGCTGGGTGTGCTGCTACAGTTGGGTCCTACCCCTTTGATCTACTACGAACTATATTAGCTTCGCAAGGCGAGCCAAAGGTATGCTCATTGTAACATAGGAATTTTATTGCATCTACTTGTTGCAGTCCAAAGTTCAAAGCTGCATATGCCTTGTTTTGTCTCTTTGGACCTATTGTACATGCTAAAGGTGCAAGCTATAGAGGGCGGTACTATTTGAGATTCTGCATATGCGATATAAAGGGGCTTAATGGGTATATTATTACATGTATGTTGTAGTGATATGACATCTATAAGGTTCCTGTTGCTTTGATTGTTTCACTGGTTAGCAATACAAATGTTCATGTTCCGTGAGCATGGTTATGGTGCAGGTGCATTAACATTGATTATGTAGATCAAGCGTGGTATGATTTCTCAACTCTAAGGAACTCAAATGGAGTAATTTAGGTCCTGAATAATATATCTTCGTACATTATAAAAAGTCAACGAAGCAATTGGTGGTTCATAAAACCTTAGTCATTAGTCAAACTCTTATTACTGGTTCCTAACACCTTATCTATGTCAATGCTATCATCTGTCCTTCATCTGTGGTTCGTCATGTGTTTAAGACTTCCTCCATGTGTTCTGTTTCCCACGAATCTTGGACCATATAATAAATGATCTAATATTATTCAAAAAAGGTTTAGCTGTCACAGTGCCTTCTAATTTTTCTCTCTAAATATATCTTTTATTTATGTAGATATATCCGAATATGAGGTCTGCATTTGTTGACATTATGAACACCCGTGGTTTCCGTGGGTTGTATGCTGGATTGACACCTACCCTTGTTGAGATTATTCCTTATGCTGGCTTGCAGTTTGGTACTTATGACACCTTTAAACGTTGGACCATGGTACTACATTATTTCTCTCTCTATTACGTTATAAGTTTGTAAAACGACTTATCTCGCTATGGCATAACATATTTGGATGTGAAATTTCAAATGTATCTCATTTTCTCATCATTTGAGTTTTGACAAGTTCACTTATCTGGTAACTCTCCTATCTGATTGTTTAATTTAGGCGTGGAATGCACGCTTGTCTTTGGATCCAACACCATCCGAAGAATCTTTATCAAGCTTTCAGCTTTTTCTTTGTGGCATTGCTGCTGGATCATGTGCCAAGGCTGTTTGTCATCCCCTTGATGTGGTAAAGAAGCGATTTCAGGTAGAACTCTTGGTTATGTTCTATAACGTGTTCAATGGGCAAAAAAAAAAAAAAAAAAATAGCTTACAAACGAGAGGGTCAAAAGTTGCTTAACTCTTCTTGTTAAGGCAAAAAGCAATTTGGCTCCTTCCTAATTTTGCTAAAAAATGTTAGCTTTGGGTAAAAAGCAATTTGGCTCCTTCCTACTTGACCTGTGTTGATTCCATTTGTTTTGACCTGTTCCCAAGCTACCTCATCTGTCAATTTTGTCACTGTCACATCTATGCTTAGTATCTTATGTGGGAACCCTTTTTACTATATTGACCTTTTTATCAAATGTTAAGGGTTTATCTTATAAAATGAATTTGTTGGATTTTTTTTCTTTCCTGATAACAGATTGAAGGATTGCAAAGACATCCGAGATATGGAGCTCGAGTTGAGACCCATGCTTACAGAAACATGTATGATGCACTTCGGCGGATCATGCAGAAGGAGGGGTGGGCTGGATTATACAAGGGGATAGTGCCATCAATAGTGAAGGCTGCACCAGCTGGTGCTGTAACATTTGTTGCTTATGAGTATACGTCGGATTGGGTGGAGTCTGTCTTGACTTGATTTTTTGATAGTTTTTTCCATATAATTTTTTTTTTGTAGCAGCGGAATGAACCTATCTTAAATAGGTTTAGTCTCAATAAACTTCAATGTGATTCATCCCACCCCAGAAATTGTAATTTCAGGAAAAGCATAATCGCGATCATTTCTTGAAACAATCGACCTTGAATATGGTAGATAAATATACAAATTTATACCTATGTTATTCATGTGTGATCATTGTTTGTCATCTGTTTCATGTGTGCTTTTTGCGCCGAGTCTCTCACAACCTATTAGATACCGCTCTTCTTGACTGCAGCCTGACTAGATTCAGCAAAATCAAGACAACACTTTTCCTTTTTCTTCTTATACTCATGGGTCATCAAATCTGTCATAGTTTCTTTTCTCGAAAAACATTCATCTTTGTTGTACGTTTTGATTGTTGTATATTATGTACATAGTATTCATATCTGAACCAGCATTCATGACTTTCTATGTCGTCAAGTTCTCAACAAGTCACCGTAATTGCAATTCTGATTAGCGTTGGGGTTTCACTTTCCAAACAATCTCTTCTTGATGGAGTGATTATTACAAGACACTCTGGTTACTTTAACTATATTTTTACAACTACTGTAATATTAGTTTTATATTATATTACAACTGATCGATACCTTTAAAAGTTGGTTATATAAACGTTAATGTTGGCAGATAGTTTTAAAGTTTTGCTACGTATCTTGGGCTTTTGATGCCTTGGAAGAGATGTTGATGCATCGTCGATTTGTGCCAAAGGAGCCAACTATCCACCATTATTACGTACGTTGTGGATCTCTTGCTTCTGGTACACCTTTGAATCCAGCTCTTGGCATGTAATCTTAGATCTTTTAAGGGGGTCTTCATTTGATAATTAACATTAGTTTCATTTCTTTTTTAGTAGAATTGTTGATACACTAGTAAACATGCTGAAGGATGGGCGGTTGAGAATGTTAGTGCATGATTATGTGTATAGTACGTAATAATGTTGTAGCCTAGATACATTATAGACTGTATTTAGGTTATCGCCCAAATTAAAGGGAAACTTAAAAAGAAAGAAACTGAACCCTTTGACGTTTTTAAGAAAGGGGATAGTAGGCGTCTTTTGATGGAGTAATGGTAATTTTCGTTTTGGGGGGCTAGACCCAAAATCATTGGTCATGGGCTAAATAAAATCTATTGCAATCGGGTCTCTTGTAGCATGTAGGGAGCCTTGCAAAGTTGCACCCCCCTATAGCCCCTCTTTCAGTTCCCCCTTGCTTGGTTCGGTTGAAACCTAAGGAATGAAAACGTTATCGACAAAAAATAAGATATTCGTTAAATAAAAAGAATCGAACCAAAAAACGAGAATTTAGTTTTGGTTTATCCTAGAAAGCCTATTCGGTTTATTATGAGAAAACCGATGGATAAAACAAACCGAACCCAAAATATATTATTTTATATTTTTTTTAATACTTATTGTATTTAAATTTAGAAGTTTTCACAAATTATATATATATACTAAAAACTAAAGTTGGAATGTGAGAGGAGTTACTGTAGCTAAAAGTACTCCCATTTAGCATAAGGTACAAGCCTTTAAAGCATCCAACATAATTAACAGACTTAACGACGGTTAGGTAACAGACTTAACGACTGTTAGGTGACGGACTTAACGACCCTTATTTTCTTTTTTTTTACTACATAACTTTTACTTTTTAAACTTTCCACCAATTTTTTTTTTTTTACATTTCCCCTTTTACCTTTCGTCACATAACTCTTGCTTTTTAAACTTTCAACATACAAACTTTGTTTTTAGGTATAAAGTTTATTAACTTTTGTACTTTTTTTCATATAACTTTGTTTTTAAACTTTGCTCTGAAAGTTTCTTTTATTTTATTTTACGATATAACTTTTGATTTCTAAATTTTATTACCAAAATTTCATTTTCTTTACTTTGAACCACAACTTTTATTTTCTTAACTTTTGTCACGCAAATTTTGTTTTTTGGCTTAATGTTTTTGTAACTTTTATCACCAGAGTTATGTTTTTCTTCCGAGGCAACGCCCAGGTAAAAATACTAGTTTTTTACAAAAAAGAAATATTACAAACAAGGAACTTTTATCTTGTAGAAATAGTAAACTTTTAAGTTATATATTAGATAACGTATTTACATTTACATGTAAAATATAATAAAAGGGGAATGATATTGCTACACAACATTTAGCCATCTACAATAACAGTTGCATTATACAATTTTATACTGTAAAATGGAATTTATACCTTTGTTATAGATACTTAACTTATGTCGTAACAATATTACCACCCACAATAAAAGATCTTATAATATCTTTTGTTTTTAAAAGACATGTACATTAGGTACTATTTGATCTTTCACCTGTGTACCATTTGAATATAACTAGAATATAACTAGAGATAGACGAAAAATCTTAAATAAAAACAATATGATAAACCTGTAAAAATGTTTGACATATTAAATATAACTTTTTTTTAAAAAAAACGTTAAGCAGGCTAGAATGTAAATACGTAGCTACCTGTCAGCCTGTTTCACTGTTCATCAGTTTCACTGTTCATAATTCGTTACCTCTTAATAGAGGTATATAATATTTTATATTTTCATGTATGTGATACATTCTATTTTTAAGGTGTGGCTAATTTGCTCGGAATAGGAGATCTAGTTTACGTTGTCTTAACCTGGTCCGCATAAAGAACCCTCTTACCCTCAATAACTAGTAGGAGGGGAAACCTCTAACTAAACCCATGAAGACACGATATTTAATTGAGATAAAATATACCTCTTCTACAGGACTCAAAATATTTATGAATTATTAAAAAAATTTTTCTCATGTATTGAATTCTAGACTTCAAAACATATAAAATTGATACTCAATTACTGAGCTTTGTGATATATAATTTTAATTTCTCGCATGATCTTTAGTATGTGAAGAAAAATTCCAAAACTGTTGAAGTAACAGGCCTGTTCTGATGATGAGTTGTAAGAAAGGCAAAAAGGTCAAAAGGACATTATGCATTGTCAGCAGCCGCAATGTTTGAATCTAAATTCTTCTTCTTCTAGTAGTTGCCGAAAGTCATCCAGCTATTATTATTATTTCCTTCCCCTCTCCCTCTTTGATTTTATTTTTTATAGTAATTACTTTTTGCTTTTGCCATATGATGCTGTGCTTTTGACTGAGTTTATACAACTATATGTGCAACAAATATTTCATTTTAATTTTCAAGCAAGCGAAAAAAAAGAAAAGAAAAAGAACATAGTTTGAAATGTCTAGTTAAAGATAAAAGATTGATTTTATAAGTGTAAACAACACTAAACAATCTAGCTAAATAAACTTAATGTATGTCCCGCACGATGCAATGTTAATTATGGTATGGCTATTAATGTAAAATTAATTGGTGTATAAGAGAGTTGTGTAATAATTTTAAGGGGTTGAAAAATCTATTAGTACAAATATATTAATTGGAATTATTTAAAATTGTTAAATAAATAAGACAGATGAATTAATTAGATTGGATGAATTTCGTAGGGAAAAAAAAATGGTTGGGGACTCTTTAGTTATGGACAATGGAGTATAGATATGCATTTAAGTTAGATTTTATTACAAAGAAAAGTGATGTCTTTCTTCTTAGTTAGAGTATATAATAATTATATTAGGAGAAAAGTGAATATAAGGTTGTTCGGTACCTAAACTTAGGTGTGGAACTTTTCACATATTAATTTTTTAATATTTGTTGAATTTTAAATAAATCACATGGCCCGTATGAATTTTATAAATTAAAAAAACAATATGCATGTGTTTCATACCTATTTTAAATACCTACAGACTTGTATTCCAATCCCCTTCTATTAAACATGCATGCATTGTTGTTTATGGGTAAACGATAGATATTGTGAGGATATCATTTTTTATTTTAAATGTTCAGATATATAAAATGCGAATAAAATACGATTATATGATCTAAGCTTAAAAAAACTTGTTTTAACGGTGAGCATCAGTTGGCTCAACCAGATGTCATTGGCACGACAACATCGGTGAGTTGATTTGGTGAAGCGACGAATGAGTGATGACGAGTGGGTTTCGAATTTCAAAACAAGTTTCGTTTAACATGCATGTCTTCTTAATTAAAAAAATTAGATGATAAGAAAAAGATGATAACGGAAGTGATAAGTTGTTGTTAAGGATTAATTGGCATGTTAGTTTATAGATGTCGACATGAGATGAATAGATGATAAAACATAAACGAAGTGATCGATGTCCATCATCCCCAATGTACGGGTGATGGCCTTTTCTTTCTATGGACATGGAACTGGACTCGACCTCCATCATCCCCATTCGTGAACTGTTCGAACTCCACAATGACCTGAGCATCAACCACTACTTGAGGAAACCCATCAGCTTAATCATCCTCACATATGTATGGGTAATTTGGAAATCCAGAAATGATCGCATTTTCTCAAACAAATCATCATCTTTGCGCTTTTTGGTAAAGGAACTCAAGTCACCTAGCTTCCTATGGTTATCGCATAGAGGCTCAAAACCTGGAATTAATTGGCAAAAATGGTGTAGCTTTAACTTTTGATCCTATATTTTTCCTAAGTGTATGTTTTTATTTTGATCTTTTGTACCCTAGTTTTTCGCTTGTTTTTATCTTAATAAAATTTTTTGAATGTTAAAAAAAAATAAAAAATTGATCGATGTCCGATTTTCGGAAAGAAGAATAAGGATCGAAACGAAAGTATCCCACGAACTTAAAAGTTGAAGATTTCATAGGTCACCTTTTTTCTCCAATAATTAGTGATATGTGGTTGATGCAACCCCTAATCTGACTGCCTACTTTAATAAAGCACATGGGACTACTACTAGGCCACGCTCAATATATCAAGCATGCATTGGACAGATTTGATGTTATCTTTGATATGATGTAACAAAAGCTTAGTTACTCTCAAGTTGCCACATGCCACTAAATTACTCTATAAGTTTGTTAGTCTTTGATTCGATATTATATATTTGGGGATGGGAATATAATATAAGGCTGTCGGGTATCTAAGCTTAGATGTGGAACACTCACATATTATTTTTTTAATCCATAAAAATCATGAGGTCCATGCATTTATTTATTAAACAAGAAATAATAAAATATTAGTATGTGAGGGGTTCTACACCTAAACTTAGGTGTCGGACAACCTTACATTCCCTTTTCCCTTATATATTTCACAAAGGAAATATATATATAGCTATATCACCATATATTCGATCCTACTCGTCCTTTTTATTTAACAAACAACATGTTTCACCTGTCTCAAATATCATTGATTCATTAAATATACATAGCGAGTCCATACAATGGAACGACGTGATAATAAAAATAATTGACGTAAAAATAATTAGTGTAGTTGTTCTAAAATTTTAATAATTTCATTAAATATATTAATTATAAATATATTAAATGAAAGTATTTAAATTACTGAATAAAAAAAGACATTTCAATGATCAACCTCCTAAATGAAAAAAGAAAGAAATAAGTTAATACTTTATAATGTAAAATACATAAGAACGTACCATTGAAGGAAAGAAGTATATATATTTAGACAGTGAAAAACGTAACTGTAAATGTCTAAACGAACTATATACTTTTGAAATGTCACCAAGGAAAAGGTTCATGTGAGAATCAATTAAATTGAAAGAACCATGAAAATCTTTAATTTATAATTTGATGTTCATATGTTAATTGTATATGTGAACAAATTCATTCACATATAAACTGATCAAATGTACTTAATATACCTATGTTAATATGTGAATGATTCTCACGTGAACCTTACCCATGTCATCAACACAATAAATAAAGTCGCAATACAAAAGTAGCAATTTGGTTCAAGTTGCAACCTATAAGGATATCTCCAATAGATAACCTCATACCCCATGTTGGTTTAGAAATTGGCGGGCAAACCGGGTTTTAGTTTGTTGACATTAGAGTGTCGGTTTGTTCGCAGTTGTATGTTCTGGAAGCAAACAATATATGTGGAGCCACTTTTCAATTTGTTTTTTAGTTAACGTAATGTGCATTTTAATTAATACGAATGACGACGTTGTTTTTGAATAAATTGAGTTTCCATTGTATTAGGTGGGAGGGAAAATAAGTTCAGTTTATTAATTCTTTGTGCTTGAACAGTTCGATATTGTTGAGGTGGTTAATATGCTTCGACAAATTGATGAATCAAATGAAGATAGCCTTAAACTTAGTTTGCAAATGCCTTGGTCCAAATAACCCATGGCAAGTATTGACATGTTGGCTCCTTTGCACCTTTTTCATTGGCAATAATGGGCAAGTAGCACGGACAACTCCAATAGGCCATATCTAGCCGATTTTGGTAAGTATTAGCATCTTTTTTGGCTCGTAAATGCAAGCTTGTGATCCTTTCTGTGTGTGTGTTTGACAAGTTTTGGCATTTTGGCACACTCTTCAATCTGGTAAGATTTTGACAAAAGTTGGCAAAATTCTAGCTACTAAACACATGGTGTTATACTATTGGTGGAAAACATTACAAAAAATTGTCAAATTACCAAATTTTGACGGTGTATCCTTGTCCCTTAATTAGTCATTACACCTTTATTACATATAATTTGTGTGGGGTAGAGCAAATAAATTTCTCATCTGGCGCATATATATATATATAAGCAAATATTTTTTATGAACATTAACTAACAAATACTGGAACAAATTAAAACAATTCAAATTAAATTAATTTCCACCCATATCTCTGCATGCATGGCATACGTTGCGCAGCTGGCCGTAATGGACTCGATCACTTAATTAGCTTGCTTAATTAATTGAGGGTTAATTAACTACTTAATGCATATGCAAGCAGCTAGCTAAATTAAGACAATATATTGTAGTAGCTAGCTAGCTAGTACGTACAGTAGTCATATATTTGTCATAACTCAATATATTCAAGATCAATTTCTCCTGTTGGGATGATCATACGTAGTGTAATCCTGCTTCCAATGTAATTGCTGATCCCACCCCGACTCTGATGAAAAGGTACTAGGAATATTATCACTCAAGTAGTTTTGCTGATAAGACGATGTTCCGGAAATCATCGATGATGAAGAAGATTGTTGCGAACCGTAATCAGCATAACTACTGTTGTTATCATTTGGATTGAAAGTAGTACTACCCGGCGAGCTGGTGAAATAGTTGGCTAATTGGGCTTCATTATTATTATTATTATTATTATTATTATTATTATTATTATCGTTGTTGGAAAGGAGTTGGGCATACTGGAGAAGGTCAGGGTAATTGATGGCTTGCTGCTGTAACATTATTCTAGGATTATTAGTGGCAGCTGCAGGTGGGCGTCGCGAAGAAGTGGTTGTGGTGATGTAACGTAGCTGGGATTGGCCTTGCACACAACGTTCCGGAAAATTGAGTTTGGCTTTGGATCCTTTGAATCGAAGGGCAGCCTGATCGTAAGCAAGAGCCGCACCCTCTGCTGTTTCAAAGGTGCCTAACCAAACGCGGGCGCCTTTGTTGGGATCTCGGATCTCCGCTGCCCATTTTCCCCATGGTCTCTGCCTTACTCCTCTGTAATGTCTTTTTACTACTACTGTCGTCGATTCTTCGATCATCAAATATATACATACATGCGCGCATACAAAAATAAATCAAACTATCATAATTAGTCGATGACAATTATTCTTCAAATATATACATACATGCAACATATATATATATATATATATATATATATATATATATATATAGTATAAACAAACTTTAATTTTAAACACTTGGCTTGTAAGTATGCAGCATGTTTTTGTCTTGCAACAATATGTGGAGTTAAATACTCTTAATTTTTATTTGGGTTTGCTAAATACAGCCTTTAGGATTATGTTTAAGGTGCATAAATTGTTTGTATATTTACCATGAAAATCAGAGGATGGACTTTTAATATGGAAGGTACAAGTTTTTTTATGCACGTTAAATATAGCCCTTTTAGCATTTCCCATTTTTATTTATTAGTAATTAATACGCATGTTGTCAAACGTACGATTTAACTTCAAATTTTGTGTAAAAGAGTGTTAAAAAGAAACATGTCAAACGATATAACTTCGATCGAGTTAGTTTGTTTCCGTTACATGTTTGAATTTTATCATCAATAAATATATATATATATTTTGAGAGTGGTCAACGAAATGATTGTCACAATTAAGCAAAAACTAACAATCTCAACTAGCTAGGCTGATATATCTAATAAAAGATAAAATATACTCGTAATAGTTTGCCATTTATGAGAAATTCAAACAAAACCTCGCCCAAAAAGTAAAATATAATGGTTTGTCATTCATGAAAAGGCTAATTTTTAAATTAAATGAACACGAATAAAAAAATTAATGGCTTTTCATGTATCTTTAAAAACTAAACTACTCATGTCTTATAAGTAAGGTATACATGGTGCATTGCATCCCATGCATCCAATTTTTGGGGTAAAAAAATAGCAAATAATAAGTTACAAAACTTAGAAGATTTTGAATGACCGGAAAAGATATGTGAAAGATTTACCAAATAATCAAGATACTAATATTAAATGGTTCAAAAGTTAAAGGTTAACCTTTTGTTTTGTTTTTGTATAGGGGTAAACGTGGCATGTATCGAGTCATCATAAGTACTAATATTGAGAAAAGCCAGAAGAGGGGTGGATCAAAAGGTGAGGCTGTCCACCGATAGAAAATGACTAAATAAGGTAATGTTGGAGATTTGATGCATGGTGATCAAATGAAAGAATAATGGGTGGGTGGGATGTATATATTTATTGTCATTCAAACCCAAATTCTTTGTCATTCTGAATCCCCATGTGGCACCAATAGTGCGCGCATAAGTACATTGCATGCTCTAGATAGCTACAAACAAATGTAGATATACACATATATAATTATATAAGTTAGATATGCATAAATAGATATTTATATACACACTTACAAACTTTTGTTTATATATAATATTTATATAAGTCTAGCGTTTCCCTCAAACTACACTAAACTTATAGAGGGCCAAAATTATATATACTGGCATAATTCACAAGCATACAATAACTGTGTAAATCTAGATATATTTTATTAATTAAACAATTAATGCAAATTCACCACTACTTGTACGAAATATTCTAGAGAAGGACAAAAGAAAGTTGGGCAAATATTCATATAATAGCATATCTAAAGATATGTTCAAATAAAAAAAAAAAACATAGATCTAAGATCAAATATTAAAAAGCTCACATCAGATACATTTTCCCCCACCAACTATCAATATTAGTATTTGGGAGAATTGAATATGTGACTTTAAAATTTTGAAGCGGGGAAAATGCTTTAAAAAAAATGAAAATTGGGATTTTCCAAAATTAGATTTCTTCTAAAATTACAGTTTGAATAAATGAAAAGAAATGTAGCTAATTAAGTTTAAATTTACTTTAGAAAAAGATACATTTTAATTTCTCTTCAAATTCAATATGTATATATTTGTAAAAATAGTGAGAATACTTAATAAGGCGGTTCACGGACACCGGACACCCACTTGAGTGTTCCCGGAGCACATACGTTGTGATGTGAAGCTGTTGAATTGACTAAGAAATTTGATAAATCTAAGTGAGAGTGATTGAAAAATGATATGCTCCATATTAGATACTCCATATACATATTTTTGTCATGTCATGACGCGCAAGTGTGTGTTGTGATAAACATGCGGGCAAATGAGAGAGGCAAAAGGGTAGTTGTACACGGAAAGTAAAAACATAATAATATCAAATGCATTGAACCTGTCTTATAAATCCAGCTTGCAGCATTTTGCCAATGGATAAGTCCTTTCCGTTAACGTAATATAATTATGCTTTCACCTATATGAAACTAGCTAGCTAGTTCTAGAAACAACATCTTTCACCATATATATAAAATTAAACACATTATTAATTTGCATTATATATCATTTCATTAATTAATTTCTAATAAATCTATAGAACTCTAGCTAGCTTGTTATTACATACTCACATTTTTCACTTATATATGTATGGCTAGAAATAGCTAAAACTCTAATTAAAAGGGTGAAGACATGCAGCATAAGAATAGGAAAATAGGAAAATGCTAACTAAAGCCTTAAGTGCACGAATTGTCTATTAAAATATTATAAAAGTTCACGCTTAAATTTTTTAACATAAGTACATTTGTACATTAACGGCAATCCTCTGTCACTAACAAAACCTAAAACCCAGAAAAATTAAATAAATTGTTGAATATAAGTGGTTAAATAATACCACAATAATTTATATTTATATATGTTCTCGGTTTTATCTTTTTTAAAGACAGTAACGGATAAATAACTAACAACATATTTATTTTCACAAACAAATTGGGAAACAAAATATCTAGGGTTAGTAAGTTAAAGATGGATCTACACATCACTATTTTTTTTTTTTAAAGGATCTACACATCATCTTAATTAATATAAATCTAACATATACAATAACAAAACAAGTGTTTATTAGTTGCTAGAAGTAGACGTACAATAGGGAGCTAATATATTAAAGAAGTAAATATATACTCGTATTAATTAAGAGTACCTTGTTGACTATGATGATCATCAGCTGGTGGTGGTGGTGGTGGTGCAATTATCATATGTTGATTTTGAAATTGATCAGGTATTATCATCAATGAAGAAGGTGGCGGTATGCTGCTGCTCGAATACTGAGGGATATTAAAACCGGCATACGGCATATAACTATTATCTATCGTCGACGTTGTTCCAGTCATCATCATCTGATTATGATGTTGTTGAAGATGATCATCAAGGCTGCAGTTAGCAGACCACTGGTTACTGCTACTTTGACTTTCTTGATTACTATTATTATTATTATTATTATGATCACGATCTTCTTCTTCTTCTTCCTCCTCCTCCTCTTGCTTATTGAATCTTTCAGTACTATCCATGTTAATTTGCAATTCTTATTAGCTATATATATAGATCGAATGAATTAATGATTAACTTAATTTATGTGATTATACACACATATACATGTATGTATGTCTATATATATATACAAGTTGAAGAGAATGAGTTAGATATTAGTAAAAATCTGTGATATTCCAGTTGTTGCAAGTTGCAACATCACACGAGATGCATATATATATGCACACACTAAAAAACACAGTAGGTTCTTTTTCATGAAGGTGTGGTGTGTGAATAGTGATAACTTAAAGCTAGGGTAGCCTAACTAGGTCCTCATTTACCACCTTCCTATCACCTTCCTAATCTTAATTTTTATTATATATAAAAAAAAAACTTAATTTTTATCCCAAAAAGATATAGGGCATATTGGGAAGCTTTTAAAAGCTTTCGGAGAAGTTTAGCTTTTAATTTTGAATAAAAAGTTTTAATTATGTCAAAAGTTTTGTTTGGAAGCAACTAACTTTAACTTTTATTTGAAAAAAAAGCTCTAAGATGAAATGCTACTTAAAAAAACGTTTCAAGAGCTTTATCTTTTTGGTAAAGCTTTTAATCTTTAAAAGTTACACAAATACCTTTTGAAGTTGTAGCTACAGCTACTATACCAAACATTTCTAAAAAATAAAAGCTCTAGCTAACAACTTTCCGTAGAAAGCTACAACTACAAGATACAACTATCAGCTACAGCTACTTTTATTAAAAATATCCATACTCGTATCAAATTTAATGTAATATTTTTAAAAAAAAAAGTAAATAGATAAAGTTTATTTTTTTAGTATAAAAAAATAAAATAACTTTTATCTTAAAACAAGCTTATATATATACTCAAAATGTTCAAAACAATAATACTTCATTCAAAATTTCTCGATTAAAGAGTCAAATTTAGTGGTTAAAGAAAGAAATTAATATTATTTTATTTTAGCTACTTTATATATATATTTTTTTTATTTTATTTTTTGTGCATATATCACATCTTTTCCCAAGTAAAAGATTTTCAATACATAAATATGATATTTCTAAAGCATGTTCATTTGCAGAATATAGTTGTGATATATGTACATTTGACAAAAGCTTTTAGAAGAGTTTTATGAGAGATTTAGGGGGGTTTGGTTCGCAAAATTCTCTAGAATCTGATGAAATTGGAATCTGAATTCCATTTCATATCCATAAGGTGTTTGGTTCATAAAGAAATGGAATTGATATCCTTTGAATTCCATTAAATGAAGGAATTCAATATTCCTTAGCAAAATGGATGGAATGTTCGAAATTCCAAATGAATTCAAATTATGATAAAAATTAACTTTTTTTGTAATTGTTATTTAATTATATATTTGTTATAATTATTATTACTATGATTTTTGAGACTATATTTATCAATTATTATAATAATTATTATTATTATTAATTAGATTTTTTTTTAATTTTATTAATTATTAATCAGAAATAATTACAAACATATAAAAAATTATTGTTTTTTTATAAAAGTTATTTAATTTAAATAACAAAAAATATTTTATTTTGTAAAATATTAATTTTAGTTTATAAAATACTAATATTTTATAAAACTAGAAAGAATTACAAATTTACAAAAAAGTGTTGTTGTTTTATAAAATTTATTTAAGTTAAATTATAAGAAACATTTTATTTTATAAAAATATTTTATTTTATAAAAATATTAATTTTACTTTATAATATACTATAAATTTTTAAGAATATATTATCTTAAAAATTAATATTATTTTATAAAATAAAATAATTTAAAATATTATTTTAAAAAATAATATTAATTTGTAAAAAATAAATTTTAAAAATTTTTCTATAATTTTTTTATTTTGTAAACACATTTATATTATCATTAATTAAAATATATATATGTTTATTTAATATATATATATATATGTTTATTATGAATTCCATTACATTCCAATCAAACAAACACATATAGATTATAATTTATTCAAATTTCAATTCCATCAAAAACCCTCTGCGAACCTAACGTCCCCTTAGTTTTTAATGTTAAACAATAAACTTTTATGGTGTTAAAAGTTTTGTTTGGACGTAAGTTGATTTAGTTTTTATTTAAAAAAAAAGCTCAAATTTGAAACGCTACTTGAAGTATAGTCAAAAATTCTTATTTTGGATAAAACTTTTAATTTAAAAAGATTGATTGAGATCATCTAAAGTTACAATGAACTTTATAGGTAAAGTTGATGTATATGGACCATTGGATTAAAATCAATGAATAATATTTAAAAATTATTTTTAAATCTTAACCTTTGATTTTAAACTAAAGGTCAAGATTATCCTAACTTCACCTATACAGTTATAATAACTTTAGAGGATCTCAATCCTAAAAAAATTATACAAATAGTCAAATAACTCTTGAAGTTGTATCTACAACCACCATACCAAACACTTGCAAATAATAAAAGCTCTAGTTTACAGTTTTACATAAAATTTATAGCTTACCATTACAACTAAAAGCTAGAGCTACAGACTATATAAGTATCCGCTTTTGTTACTTTCGATAAACGAGAAGGTTACCCGCGCAATGCGACGGCAGCGACATATAGCGTTGGTGTTGATGACCTAGCAATTTGTTTATTAATTTAAAAATAATTATTTAATTGGGTAATGTAATAGTAATTAATCTTATTAAAAGTATTATACATAGGTATATTAGGTAGAGATATTTAAATTAGTTAATAAAAGAAAGCGGTAATTTAGGTATTTTAAAGACTGAAAGTTTAAAAATGAGAAAATGATGATTTTCTTTATAAGGAAGTATAAATATACTCTATGTGTTAAAATATTATGTTCCTTTCAATAAAGAAATCATGTAAGATTGTTAATTTTTTTACATAATTTTCCTTAATTAAAAAATTGTCTTTAAGACTCAATTAATTAATAAAGTTTAACTTTTCGGTAGAAGCTTAATTTATAGCTAATGAGGCTGATAGTTTATTGGTTAATATTTTGACATTTTAAAAATTCACATGGGTTTGAATTTCAATCTCCACATTTGTGAATGTGGATTATTGAAATTTTTTTGAATCTCCTAAATTGAATCCTAGCTAGGCATTCATGTAGTGTAGAAATATGAATAAAATAGATTGTCGTTATAAGTTAAAGAAAAGTTTTTACAATTTTATAAATTTAGTTTAAGTGGATTTTTATCCAATAAATCTATAAAGTATAATAAATTCAGTGTAAACTTAATTTTTCAAAAATTGGACTATCCTAACTCAAAAACATCTATAACTTTATTGATTTAACTATCTTTATTATTATTATTATTATTATATATAATAAAAAAGGATTGTTTTTTAAACTATTTTTAAAAACAATTATGATGTGACATGTCTACAAATTTTTTTATTTTATTTATGATGTCATATCTAATTAATAAAATTTTAAAGATAAATAGCCCATTAAATATTTTTAAAATGTTTTATTTTATTTATGATGTGTACAAATTTATTTATTTTATTAGAAACAAAATAAATTCTTTTTTATATAATATCATAAATGTCTTTTTATGTTTTATTAATGCAATAGGTACTAATATATATAAATTGTTGTGTTAATCAATTTAATATCTTCAAGCCGAGTTATAATATATCAATAACAAAATTTATATACATTTTTTTAGATTTTTATGCTTTTAAAATTTTAGTAAAAATGTACGGGTTGAAGTCGGGCTGATTGACTGGTTATAAATTAAAACAAGTTTTATTTGATATAAAACCATTAATATTTAACTCTTAAATATGATATCTGATTAAAAAATAGAAAATTTGTAAAATTTGAGGGATAAAAACAAATTCTAGATATTTTAACACTTTTATCTCAACTTAAATATCTATACACGAGACTAGAATTGAATCTAAGGGAGCAATACCTATGTAGGATAGTTCGACCAGATCATGAGCCTTTAATTATATGTGCAATGAGAGAACTAGGATCGAATACAATATATTTTTAAGAAATAATACACATATAGTAGCGATAAAGACTGAAGTGGGAAAGAGAATGAAAAACTGATTATTGTAAACAAGACCTTAATATAAAGCCAGAATCGAAGGCATTGTCATGGGGAAGTGAAAAGTACGTGGCATGGAAATAGAACCAGATTCTTAGAAACAAATTGTCTTGAATTCATTTCATGTGACGGGTAGCACAAGTTTTTTGGCACTAACCTCGTATATGAAAAAAAGACTGTGTACAACTCATGATGGTACACCTTGCCTGAGATACGAAGCATGCTACGAAGGCTATATGTAGCGAAGGTCACGCAGGAGATAAAAGGGATAAGAATCGTTTCCCTATAAAACCGGGATTTGTTCTTATCAAAAAGGCCAGTAATTATGGGAATTACACTCATAGCTTCTATCATGAAAACCCCAGATTTTGGCTTATTCTCCAAGCCGGAGCCCTCCCTATAAAAGGAGACTCATAAGACTTCACGAAGGCATTATCATCATTATTCATTCTTTATACACGATCAATCAGATCTAAAAACTCATTCAAATAGCACGATCATGATCGGCTAACATTACATACATACGATTGGCGTAAAGAGATTCACTCTACCTTCGGGGAATCGCCAACAAACAACCAAAAATAACCATCACCCATTTTCTTAACCTAACCTCGGTTTGGTGTACAAACAGCTCACCTCTTCCATACCCCGCTTAAAGATTAGGTACAGTTGTTGTTGTTGCTGCTGCTCGTATATGAAAAAAAGAAAAGAAAACCAATAAGTGTTAAGAGTGTTATGATTCTCAACCATTTTTAATTGTTTATTTAGTTAATTACTTGTGACCCGAGCGAGCCTACCTTTAATCCCCGTTCCAGCTGCAGTATGCCAAAATATGAACCAAAGAACATAAAATGTACGTTGGTTTAATTGCTGTCCAAATTTTATTAGAATACGTAATCGTTTTGGAATTATTATCACATGAAGATCGATTTTTTAATTTAATTTCAAGATAACTACAAAAATGTCACCTTCTTTAAATTCTTTGAGTGAATATCTGAAATTCCTCCCCAACATATTCCTTTAAGAACATTAATTAATATACTTTTTAGAAGAAAAACAATATAATCGCGTGGCTAGTTTAAAAGCAAAAAGTCATATAACTTTGACACTAAGCGATCCTTTCCATCCTTGCTGAATACATCGATATGTAATATGTTAGCCCGTTGGTCTAATACCGGAACTTTGAACAAATGTCAACACTGCTTCTTTTCTTATGCAAACAAGCCTACTATAATGACAAGGAATACCTTAATTTCTTCTTATTCCTACTCTCGGAATGCTCTCTCTCATCAAAGTACAACTCAGATACTCCATATTGTAGTAAGAACCAACCCACTCCATCACTCCGATCGACCAATGTTCTTGGTGGTGTTGCACCATTCTAAAACCAGATGTATGTTCTCTCACGGCGGCGAAAAAAATACCATTTAATTTTCACACACTCTTAAATATATATTACGACACCCTTCTAAATTAAGTCAATGTGACATCACCTGTATGCTACTTCTGAGAGTCGTAAGGCTTCTATTTTTTGGTCAATATTCTAGAAAATGGTATTTTTTCTAGAGAAGTCATGGATGTTAGATATTTATCTGCAAGTAGATATATTCCAACTTATGTTTGTTTTTTTTTTTTTTTTGGACCAAAAGATAGTTATTTATGTCATTGAATTTAGCTAATTAAATCTCTAGCTAAAGATCGATAATTAGACGTAGTTACTTTTATTAGCTAAATCATGGTTTGGTACGTAGTATTGTTCTCAACCGTAAAATGGGATATTTATATTGGGCATTAGAACGTATTTGATTAATAATCTTGCTTCAGAGTTCAGACTATATATGAATTATCCATAAATCTTCCGACACTAAAATAGTAAAATGTCACATTGGTTCTTCTGTTTGTTCGCTACAACACTTGATTTTCCACCCGATGATTCCTTGGTCTCTTCTGGGATCGCTCTTGAATATATGATTCTTATATGTTTAGCCTCTTTTTCTACTTTTAGATTATCCTGTCTTCTTCTACAAGCAGACTAGTGCGGAATATAAGCTTACTGTATAAGTCTACAACCATCTATCTTCCGTTTCCAAAAAGGGGTAATTTAATTGTATAAGGAGATACATATGACCAAAACGAAAGCTTCTAGCTTTTCTACTTTTTACTTGTAGTTGGACATATATGTATACAGTATACACAGATATGCATGATATTTGACGTTGAGCGAATACTACTCAAAGCCGGTTACAGCAATTTCTAAAGGTGAAATTGTCATCTTTTTAGGTTCAAAAAAGAAGTAAATAGAAGATAATATAACTTGGTATAGAAATTTACTTATTGACGAGCAGTCAAGGATGATATCTAAAAGTCACTGCAAAAGTTGGGTTGCAATTCTTACAAGAAGCTTTGCTCCAACATCTCATTTTTGATAGAAGTAAAAAGCAAGAGAAAGATGACATAAAAAATGGTTTTAATAACTCTTTCAAGATAACCCATGTCGAGTTCCTATTATTGGTATTGAGGTTCCTTGAGATCGAACGTACTACAATCTTAGCCACCACAATATTAGTCCATGAGTTTTTGGATCGTCAAAGGGAGCCTCAAAAACATAAAATCTATCGGATTGGGTCCTAAGGAGAGCTACTGATTTCTTCTTTCATGGATTCTGGACGAGGCGAGTTATTCACCAAATCTTAATCACTGATTAAAAAATACCACGCTAAGGAACGTTTTATCATATAAGCATAATCAAGATCGACCAAGTTAAAATTTGAAACAAATCAGCCGGAACCTATTTGCCCTGTAGTTAATTTGCAGGCGTCAGTATGCCAAATGTGTATACAATATGACAAATAGCCTCTGCTCGAAATCACCCTTGTTTAGGTGCCAACTGCCAAACGAATATTACTGCATACTTCCATAGCTCCATGTTATACATTTTCAATTATTTTGTACCAAATATAATCTCAATCCTTCCATATCTATCAAGGACCTACTTGCCCTCCTATCTCTCTCTGACTCATTTTTATTCAAAAGCAAGCATGGTTACTTTTTATTTTCATACTGAGGGCGTTTGTAGAGGCAGATGGATTTTGTCATTGATGGAAGAATATATTTTATTCGAACATAAGTTGAGTAAAGCAAACCCATCTTTGTTAATGCAAAATGAACTTTAAGAAAACCAGTCTTCTAAATGATTCTTGAAAATAAGCCTATGGTCTATGGTTTCTTGGAATTGATTCTTTTTATCGTTTAACCAAAACCATAATCCATTTTCCATGAGCAATATTTTCCTTGAATTTGACAATTTGAACCACAAATCTTATTTGTGCCTTTCAATTTTAGTAGTTTAAAAAATCGAATGCCGGATTCCCAAAACACTTGCAGTTTGGGCACGTCAGGCTCGCCACCATCACGAGTCACCACACAGCCAACTTAATCCACAATCCATACCCTTCTCCCCAACTAGTTGTCTCTCCGGTCTCCACCTTTTTTCCAATTCTGAAAATCTAGACCAACATTTTTTAACTTGAAATGTTTAAGTTGTGATGTGTGTATTTGTCAGCAGTGTGGGTATAGCCCTCACATCATGGTTGGGCGGTGGAGGTGGAGGTGGTGGGTTACTTGAACTAATTCTAAGCGATTGTTTAGAGCCAATATCACTCCCCAAAATTTAACCAAGATTTTCAAGGTTTGACAGCAAAATCATGCTCGTTAGCTCTCCGGTAAAGTAATGCCGATGCTTCCACCCTGTTATATTAAGAACATTTAAAAACACAAGAACAAAAGCAATAACTTCTCTTGAAGGCGAAATTATTTTTCATACCAGCCAGGATGCACCACAGGTCTACCAGTAGCAAGGGCCCAATTGACCTGATACAAATGCAAAGAAATCCACATTCAATAGGCAATTAGTATGTTGTGTTGATGGGAATTACATTACATCAGGTGAGCATATACCATAAGACATGATACCTTATCAGTGCCAAGAGAATTGGCAACCACATGGGTGACTTGTTCATCTATTTGATTAGTACATACAGCACCAAACTGTTCAGCAGTCTGCCACAATGGATGCAAGTGAGGACTGGCATCACCAACAGGAAACACCCTGCTGAATACAATTCGGCAGCCGCCTAAAATCTTCCTCTGCTCAGAGGCTAGTATGTTCCTAACATCGGCGTCATCCAAAGATTTCTCCGAGAAAAAGTTTCGATGTATTTTCTCAATAACCTGCATTTCAACCACCAATACTATTATGAGCAGGCATAATAGGCTATGAAAATTCTCACAGCGCATCAAGGTGTTCACCGCCAAAGAAGATGCCAAAGTCCCGTCTTCTGGCCTCTCATCATGATCAATTTCAAGAAGTGAAGGGCCCGGAAGTCCAAACTGTCGCCTACTACATGGAAAATATATGTATCTGAAAAACAAACAAGAATAAAAGTTAATCTACTGAAAGTGATATAAGATAAAATAAAAACTACACTTTGAATCGAGGCTGTTTGTACCTCTCTACAACTATCAAGTTAAGCTTGTTATGAGGCCAGACTCTTATAGAATCGTCTATGATTACCACTGACGACTCCATACCCAAAACACCTTCCAAGTCCTTGCTCTTGGGATCTCCATCAACATTATCGCCATCATCACCTCTTGATATAACTCTCCCATTGAAAAGAACTCCTTTAGGATCAAGCACTTTTGCCATCTCTGTAGCGTATAATTTGTTTCCCATTGTGTAAAGATGCAGCTCAAAGAGCTTACTGGCCTAAGGTTCAGGAAAATCAATAAATTAGAACTTTTGATTCCGGTATCACCAGATTTGACTTTCAAATTTTAAGGGACAAAGCGGTTACCTTTTCTAAAAAGTTCCAGATCCCAGGTCGCAGTTTTGTCCACATACACATGTGAGGAAACTTAAAGAGATGTCTATATGGCTTATCACGGTCTTGTTCTTCTTTCTTTTTCAACATCTCAATATGTCCCGGTTCAATTTCAGAATACTGGGAGCATTTACATAAGCAATTAAGCACATATATCTCCACAAACTAGACTATAGATTCAGAATATAGAAAAGAGCACTACCTTAGCTGAATTAAGAAGGGTGTGATCAAGATCTAAAACAAGGCATAGCTTGCGGTCAGCAAACATTTTTTTCTGCTCTTCCATTCTTTTTGACCTCTCCCTTTGAATAGCAGCCCGTTGTTGGTCATCAAACTTTCCAAAATATTGTTCAACATTTTCCCAATTGTTCTGTGATTGAGTGGTGCCTGAAGCAGCTTGTTCAGATGTTTCTCCGGCCTCATTCTGAAAGGCGGCTGACTGTGATGGTGGAGCTTTCATATTTACAAAACTTGAATGGACTTGTGCTGGTTGTGATGAAGGCTGGACAGATGTACTCACTGTTGTAGACACAAGATCAGCAATATTTTTCAAATTCTTGGTGAACTGTTGAGTGATATCTGGTGCTGAGATAGGTTGGGATAATACTCTTGGATCTGCTTTCTTTAAGTTACCCTTGGTACCCTCAGCAGTAAACGAACTGTTGATTGGTTCTGGCTTTTGCAACGACTTACTGTGCAAAGCACGACGAGGATCACGAGGTTTCATTCGTACTTTTCCAAAATCATCCTGAAAAACATCAAAATGATAGACCGCTTAGTCAAAATACATCGTTAAACATCATATGGCAATAGCTTAGTACAGGAAACAAGGCCTTATTCACAAAAGAATGTGAAATAAAAAAACGTTGTCCAAAAGTCCAACAAAGTTTTTCAAAACCACACATGAAAGATTTGAAGGCATTTAAAAAAACAAAAGAAAGGAATCTTTGGCACATATAGAGCCTATAGAATGCTAACCGCTGAAGCTGTCTGAGGTATTGGAATCTCAGCTGTTGATCTCTGCCCGACCACCAATGGTTGAGACGCAGATGAAGTCATTGGCATAGAACCCAACACAGATGTTTGGTTTGGAGATTGTGTCACATACTTTACAGGATCAACCGACTTATGTTGTTCCATGCTAATCAAATTCATCAATTGTGCAGGATTCACTACAAGATCCTTCAGAAAAGATTGTAAGGAAGCTGAAGTGGCATTGACAGCTGTTGCGGGGATATGCATACTCACACTAGTAGTGGTGGGCAAACCAGAGGTTGTTACTGCACTTTCTAAGCCTCTAGTTTGTGAGATAGTCCCAACGTTGCTAGGACCAACAGATTCTGCGAGATTGTTTTTTAGCCTTTTTGGTGCAGGACCATCTACAAGAACGGGCTCATCAAAAGTCTTCTGTTTCCTTACACCTGATGACCTATCAAGTGGTTCGATTGCAGGTTGTTTACTAGATGTTTGTAAGTTGCCATGGTTGGTATCTAGGGAGTTATCAGATTTGGCTAATCGGAGTCTAGGGTCCCTTGTTTTGTTTGATACCCTCGTCACAGAGCTAGATGTGGAGTACACCGGAGCAGCACTCCTGGGATTTGCAAATAATTGCAAATTGGGTCTCTCATTGCCAGAGGGGTTTCTTTTTTCTGAAGCAGACGATGAGGACACAGGAGCAGAACTCCTAGCAGTTGCATATATTTGCACGTTAGGCCTTTCAGGATCTGTATTGCCAAAAAAATCTCTTTTTTCTGAAGTGGATGTGGAGTTCATGGGAACAGAACTCACAGCAGTTGCAAAAAACTGTACATTGGGGCTTTCAACATCAGAAATGCTAAAACTATTTGTTTTATCAGAAGTAGCCTCAGTTACACAGCTCAAATTCTGGGCTGTTGAGAAACTAGAAACCTCCCCACCACAGTCCCCACCTACATCACCATCACTTCCTTCTGACGGGGTTGGACTTGGGAGATCACTCGAAAAGAATGAATGTCCCCCGAATTTTTGTTGATAGGTAGAGACCGCTTTAAGAGCATCAGTATCATAGCGACGCACTACTGCACGAGGAGTAGGCCACTCTGGTCTTATTGATGCATCCTCGCCAAACAGTCCCCTGCCTAAAGGTAAAACATTTGAGGTTTCCCGTGTTGGTGATGGAAGACTATCCATGTCATGATCTTTATGAAGATCAAGCAGAGGAAGCACTGCCCTATTTTTGGGATTAGATGTTTGTACTTTCAAAGCTTCAAACTTTTTAGGGTTTTGATCAAAAGTTTCAAAGGGCGTGGAATCTAAAACAGGTTTCTCAGTTGAAGAAATCACTTCCTGACTCAAAGAGGTCGGTTCCTGTGTCACAATAACATCCCGATCCTCTTCATTGTCCTTGGAACTCGAAGAAACAAAATTCAAATTACATGACTGAAACATAATCTCTACCTATTGAGACAAAAGACATACAAAAATCAATATTCCATCACTAAGACATACTCAGCTGCAAAAGATGTCTATGTTTCAAAGCAAACCTCTTTCAAATGTTCAGTGGAGAATATAGCAGGCGCACAGCTTTTCACCTTAGTCAGAAACCTGTAAACCATATAGATCACATAAGTTATAGTAGCCATGTCATACAACAAAAGAGCATGCAATACAAAATATGCAGATAAAAACCTGGATATCACATCCCTGCTCTGCTCCTTTTCGTTCTGGCCCATGGATGAAAAAACCTAAATCAAACACACATTACCCCTCTTGTCCAAGACTAAAAAGTTTTACTAAAACAAAATGCAGTTTGGATACAGCCATTCAACTAACCAATGCAACAGTCCTTTAGCGAAAATCTTACCGAATATACAAGCTGAACAGCACAATAGGCCAACTGAACCAAATCATCTTTATTAGACACAGAATTCTCCGAAAGCAACGTTTTCAAGCTTTCAATCAACTCCTCAAGCCTTGTACACACGCCATCAAACGATCTACACAAAACCAATCAATCAAGGAAATTTAACAAACGACTTTTCATAAATGCCAATATAATTAAGTGTCTAGACTAGACTAGACTAGATGTACTTACTTATTAGCATCATTCAAAGTTATACCCTGCAACCCGATTCGGATAACATCAATCAACTTTTCAACATCATTACTACCCTCCTCTTCTTGTTTACTCTTATTATTCATATCAACATCGGTATCGATATCTAAATCAATCTCACCTTCTTCAATTTCCCCTTCTTCTTTCTCACTACCATCACCACTTAAATCCATCACAACAATCTTATCATTATCATCATCATCATCATCAACAACAACATTAACTTCCTTATTAGCATTATTATTATTCATATTAGTCAAATAATCATCAAGTGGTTTATTCTGCACAGCTTGTGCCCAAGCAAAATTATACAATCCGGGCGCATAATTTCTAGACATCTGATACTTGTTTTGATACTTGACCAGATCCTCCATTGTCCACACTTGTTGTTGCCGTGGCTTTGACCGGTCAACGTTTTTGTTCGGTTTACTCTCCGGTTTATTCGCTGATTGAGATTTATTATTACTATTATTATTATTATTAGCTGATACAAAAACCTCTTCAGTTATCTCTTCTATAGATCCAGAATCCGATATCTCACCTTCTTCTGCCAATTTATTATTATTTTCTCCTTCTTTTCCCATTATATATGTATATATATAGATACAGATTTATTGTATGTATAGATTAGCAAATTAGACTTAGTATCGGATTATAATTGAATTAAAAAAAAAAATACAAACAACGGAAAATCCGGAATATATGTAACGAATTTGAATTCGAATAGTTAGGGTTTTGGAATGTATTAATGGTATTTATTATTTATTTATTTACTTTCGTATATATCAAACCCTAATTTAAATTGTTCGTAAAATTGAAATTAAAATTAGAGATTTGAATCAAAAAAAAAGTTGAGATTTTATTTGACTTGATTTAATTTGGAATCGAATAGAGAAAGGAATCTGAAGATTGAAAGGAAAGGAGAGAATTGGGGGAAGGAGGGGGGTCGGGAGAAAAATAGCAACGTATTTACTAGAGTAGATCTATGATGAGGGTGAAGGGAATTTAAATTGGATCTTGGCCGTACACGTAAGAGATTACATACGCAGACACCATATGGGGGGGTTGAATCTAGGAAAGTCTGTGACAGGCTAGGCTGCTGTTTTTTTTATGTGTGTGGGTATTGGTAAGAATTTACAATCATAGACCTGTGTCTTTTTAGTTTTTCTCGTATACACCCTGAAGGTAGTTTCTGCTTTGGCTTTTTATTGAGAATTTTTAGAGTAAGAGTGGCGAATGGCGATTAGAAGTAGGTCAAATGGCCAATGTTTACAAGATAACACAATAACAATACTCTATTCAACTTGGAATAGATTTGAAAAAACTGGGTTACGATTATAAAATATCGATTTGCAAACCCGAATAATTTATATGCTAATTTTTTCAAAAATATATTTTAGAAAAATTGTTGAAGAAATATGGCATAATTTATTATATTTAAGAAAAGTGTGTGTGAGGCTGTTATGCACCCAACTTGGTGAAAAACCCCTCACATACCAATATTTTAATATTTTAAATAAATATTTGGCCCCCATGATTTTTATGGTTTAAAAAAAGGTATGTAAGGGGTTTTTCATTCAACTTAGGTGTCTAACAACCTTATATTTTCTTCCCCTATTTGGTTATATTGTATTAAATATAATGTGGTTGTCATGTTACATGTACGAGCATAGTGTCCGCGCATTGCAGCGGCTAGAAAGTGATGACAATATAAAAGGGAGGCGGTGGTGGAGAGCGAGGTAGGCGGTTGATAAGGAGAGCAGCGGCGGAAGAGGGTGATAGAAAGTCGATGAGAGTGTGTAATGATTAGAGAGAATGGGGAAAGGATGGTATATAAGGGTATTATGTTTAAGTAGGGATATTTTGGGAAGAAAAAAATGTTGAATTTAAGAAATTCAATACTCTTTATAAGGGAGTATAAATATGTCAATTTAAGTTTTTATAAAGCCATCATCTAGTTCAAAACAGATAACCTTAAACTCATTGAATTCAAAATTCATCTCATTTGACCTGAAACTAGCCTATGTGACCTAGGGCCAACCGGCCAACCCACTAGGCTATCGAGGGTTATGCGATAAGTTAAAGGCTCAAATTAACCAGAGCTTAAATTTACAAATGATAAAATAAAGGGAATATAAAAAGAGTATAAGACTCCAAATAAGAGTAAGTAACTAAATCACATCGAAAGGGAAATTGAACTCATGACCTCCCTATGATTGAAGTCATTAAGTACCTCACAACAACCATTTAAATTAAAATATTATTTATTCTTTCAATAAGTATGTAAATTTAGGTGGTTTAACTACTCAAGACTCAATAATTTCATCTTGTAAGCCGTATTGACAAACTGATATAATTTCTTTCTATTTTTTCTACTAAAAAGCATATACATTTTTTCTCTTTGTAGATATTTTTGGTTGGCATGATTTTTATATGCAATGGAGTTATTTTTAGCTAAGTTTTCAAAAGCTACCTTTATTGTTGCCTCAATGATGAAAGGCGAGTAAAACACTCTTGATATGATGACAAAAATACCCGTACTCGATAGGAAACCTGATACTCGCACCCGATTTGACCGGGAAATCCCCGAGTTGACCGGGGATGGGGATGGGTATGGGGATGTAAATTTAATCCCCGATGGAATTGGGGACGGAGATGGGAAACCGTAAATCCCCGATCCCCATACCCGAACCCGAAAATACTATATATATTTATTAGAATCACTTTAAGTCTTTATCTATATTCTAAAATCAATTTTAAGTTTAGAGCTTTTATTTAATAATTTTTATGTGTTATACTTTATTAATCATTTACTTAACATATACATTAGTTTATACATAGAAAGAAAATGTCGAAATACTCATTCTCCTACGTATTTTTTATCAAGACGGGTATGAGGATGTAATTTAATTCCCCGACGCGGATGGGGATTACAAGTGAAAATCGAGTACGGAGATGGGGATTAAGATCCCCGATAATCCCCGCCCCATTGTCATCCCTACGCACAAGGTTTGTCAAATGTAATCTCAGAATTTCATGTCGGGCTCTACCATTTATAAGTTTTTTAGTTTGACGATCATAAGCCTGGATAAATGTAGGTTTTGTTAGAAATGTTAAAAAAATGATTCCTAAAATTGTCACGTATGAATCGACTAAAAAATTAAGCCCGCCCCAATATGACTTCAAATTAACCCTCTAACCCGCCATGTCGTTTTAACATAGTAATAAAATTCGTTTAGTCAAAGTTAAAAGTTTTATAATAGAATTTTTGATGATTTATAATATAGTTATATATTTATGCATCAAATTCAAAGTAACCTGTATTTCTCATTATAGCTCAATGGTTGAGTACCAACTTTACATGTTGGAGATCTCGAGTTCGAGACATGAAAAAAGACATTTAAAAGGATTTTCACAAAAAGTCCTTCAGTGAAACAGATTTGAGTCCTGTAGAGGGGGGAGAGTTTTACCCCAATTAAATGTCGTGCCTTCGGGCGGTTTAGTTGAGGGTTTATTCTCCTACTAGGTATTGAGGGTGAGTGGGCTCTTTAGCGCGGACTCGGTTAAAACAACGTAAACTAGATCCCCTGTGGCGAGCAAATGATCTACACCATTCAAAAAAAATAAATTATTTTGTGTTTTTTTGTATACAAAGTGCCTATCTATCAATACAAATATTTGAGATCGAATAATTGTAAAAAGAAAGTTTTCTCCCTTTCTCTTACTATTTTATAAATACATATAATTCAAACATCACCTCTTAAGATTACAAGATATCCAACTTGACTCAAATTGTTGATGACAACGTAAATGCTCATATTTGAGTACAATAACGGGGGTATTTATACCAAAAATTAGGTATATAATATTCACATACTCACTTTGCTCATATTATATATATATATATATATATATATATACTAGTTAATCAATCCGAGCTCAACCCGGATATGTTAATTAAAATTTTAAATTATAAACTATAAACAAAATTATGTAATGTTTTTCTTAAAACATTATAACTTGATATAAATCTAATCACTTAACTAACACAATAATGATATAGTTAATAAATCAACTAAATAAAAAGACATTTTATTTTGTAATATTGTATAAGAGATATTTTTTATTCTTTAAATAAATGATTAATATATTTATAAAACATGTAAAGAGCTATTTCTATTTTATTTATATATGACATCATAATTAAAAAAAACTTTTTTAAGATGAAATATGAATTTGTCACATCAAAAAAACTTTTTAAGAATACTTGTAAAAAACAATCTTATTTTATTATATATAGAGATAGAGATATATATAAAATAATCGATCATTTAATCGAAGTTGAAGTTAAACTTGAAATTTAAGACCGATATACATTAATTAACTACTAAAACTTGACAATGAAGGCTATATGGATAGACCATAAACTTGAAAACGAGCTATAAACACATTAACTGCAAACCTAAGCCATGTGGGTTTTTTTCCTTCTGCATCGTTGCTCGATTCGTGGTAAGAGACCCGGTTTAAATAACCGACTACTCGTTCTCGAGTTATGAGTTCACCTTTTGATGGTGCGATAGTTTGTTTGTATTCAAAAGTCACATATAGAAAAGAAGGAAAATGGTAAATCTTATTAAAGAATAGCCTAAACATCCTCCTAAAACTATAAGAATATGACATGTGTTATCCACTAATTTTCTTTGCTAATCTTGCCTCCTGATTTTTCTACATGTCATCATCCCGTGATTAGAAAGATTTTTAGGCTATTTAATTATGAGGATTAATCATTTTTCAAAAAAAAAAGAATGTAAACTCAACCCACTAAACCATTAAAAACTTGAACCATTCAATATGACTAACGCACAACACAATAACACAAATCTCACAAACCATTAATCACATGAAACAACTTAACCACAAGTCACATAAACCAATAAAACAAACTCAAGTCAACCACAAGCCACATACCCGAATGACAAACTACTAATTAACCACAAATACCAAGGCTAACACATTAAACCTAAGAAATCGACCGAAAAGACAGTAAGTATGAACTGAACCAAGAGCTCACTAAAAGTCACAAAGGGTTATGTCAACAACTTACCAAAATGACAACTCAACCAAAACAATAAAGATAAAATTAAAACAACCGAAGTTTGGTACATCAATAAAAAATCTAACATTGAATGCATATTTTACTTGGTTATTGCTTTAGAACAATTATCATGATTCATAATAGATGGTTTGGCATCAAGAAAATTTATTAAATCACCTGAAAATGTTTATATGATAATTACAGATTTGTATGAGCTAGTTTAATTTAGTACCCAACAAGTTTATTAACATAAAGTAATCCACAGAAAGAGTACCAGTCTAATACCTAATTAACCATGTAATAGTATATCCAATTTGACTGCCTAAGGGGGAGAGAAGTACTGGTGTAATGATTTTTTCCAACCCTCTCAAATCTTACCAATCAAATACCTCCAACTCAATTTTTCTTTTCAACCCTCCCAATCATTTTCAATGGCATTCATCACCTTCTCAACCATCCGGATTTTTTTTTCTTTTTAATTTAATTTAATCAAACAATTTTTAAACAAAACAATATAAATAAAACATAAACCATACATACTAAAATTAAACAAAGTTCATTACACACTTAGATAAATAAAAATTAAAATGTTCGGCACATGAAAATAAACAATAGATTAAAAACATAAAAATCACTCATTAAACTCCCATCCATACTTCGCCGCATTAGCCCGTTTTTGCTCAATCGCCCACACTCTACTTTTTGGATCGGAGTTCGCATGTGGAGTGTTGAAAAACTTGCAATAACTCCTCTGACTCTTGTTACTTTGATGCTCGAGTTGTAAGTCCAGCAATATTTGCTTCTTCATATTGGCTTCCTCCATATGTTGTTTTTTCTTCTCTGCATACTCCTCCGTAAAAGCTGGAAAAAGGCTGTAACCTTTCATTTGTCTCTTTGATCCCCAAAGTTGATTCTCCCCTTTTGATTTCAGATTATCGGCCCATCAGTTTGGTGGGAACGTTGTATAAAATTATATCAAAGATCTTAGCTAGTCGTATGTCAAAGATCATTCAGCATATTATCTCTCCTACCCAGTCTGCTTTTGTGAAGAATCGTCAAATTCTCGATGGCCCTTTAATGCTTAATGAGGTGATAGACTGGTACAAGAGAAAAAACAAGAAACTTCTTCTTTTTAAAATCGACTTTGAAAAGGCATATGACTCGTTATCTTGGAATTTTCTCTTTAAAGTTATGGAGGCTATGGGATTTAGTCAGAAATGGATTGGTTGGATAAATGGTTGTTTATCATCGGCTCGCACTTCTATTCTCATCAACGGCAGTCCTACGAAGGAGTTTGATATTCAGGGGGGGCTCAGACAAGGCGACCCTATGGCACCATTTTTATTTATTATTGCTTTGGAGGGATTTAATGTTGCATTGAACCGACTTGTTAACAATGGTTTGCTCTCTTGTGCTTTGATTGAAGGTATCTCAATCTCTCATCTATTTTATGCGGATGATGCAATAATTTTATGTGACTGGTCTTCCTTAAATCTGGATGTCATTTGTACGGCCCTCAAAACTCTCTATCTGGTTTCGGGTTTAAGAATTAGTAACAACAAATCGTCTATCATTGGGGTGAATGTATTAAAAGAAGATGTTGATTCAATGGCTGCAATGTTTGGGTGTAAAGTTGAATCCTTACCAATCAACTACCTTGGTATTCCTGTCGGTGAAAGAATGACGAGAATTAATGGGTGGAGACCCATTATAGATAAGCTTAATAAACGACTTTCTAGGTAGAATGCGAGCCTTCTCTCTATTGGAGGACGAGCCACTCTCCTTACTTCTGTTCTTGGTTCACTTGGTACCTATTATTGTTCTCTGTTTAAAATGCCTCGTTTTGTGATCAACAAACTCGAATCAATTTGAATGAATTTTTTTTGGGGCGGCAACAAAGATAATAAGAAGATGGCTTGGGTCAAATAGACAACAGTTTTATCCAGCAAAACAGTTGGAGGCCTTGGTTTTGGTAGCTTAGAGGCACTAAACCTTGCACTTATTTACAAGTGGAGATGGCGTGCCCGTGCTCATCCAGAGCTTCCTTGGGTTAAACTCATTAGTGCTATTCATGGTCCTACTGTGTGGGATGATTTCAAGTGTGAGGGTAACGGCATGTGGGCTCAACTTTGTAAAACATTCACTCATGTTCATGAGCTTACTTCTGTTTCTCGTGATATTATTACAAAACAGGTCTGTAATGGTTCCAACACGAGTTTTTGGACAGACCCTTGGCTTGATGGTGACATTCTTGCAGTTCGGTTTCCTCGTCTTTTTGCTTTAGAAACAAATAAAGGGTGCAACATTGCTAGTAAACGTGTTGGCCTGAACTGGTTGTGGTCTTGGAGAAGAATGGTGAGGTCGGGAAGAGAACAGGAAGAATTTGATGCTTTGTTAACGGTAGTTGGCGATTTTCAGTTGTCTTCAGGTAGCGATATTTGGGTATGGAACTATCGTGGAGAAAAACTTTTTCAAGTTTCAAATTTCCGCCATGCTCTAGATACTTTCATACTACCTACTCTTAACTCTTCTACTGTTTGGAACTCTTGGATTCCTAAGAAGGTTAACATCTTTTCATGGCGATTACTTCGTGATTGTCTTCCTTCTCAAATTAACTTGGCTTTACGTGGGATCCCGTTCATGCCCTTGGTCTGCCCCATATGCTTTTCGGGTCTAGATATGATCGTTCATACCTTCGTTTATTGCGAGACTGCTCGCAAAACGAGGGCATACCTTACTTCTTGGTTGCAGATTGATATTCCTCCATGCAACCCCACTGAGTTGTCTTATTGGGTTGAGACTCTACATTGTGCTTCTCCCTACAAGAAGGTCATTCATGGTATCCTCTCAGTTTGGTGGTGGTTACTATGGAAGAACAGAAACGAAGCGGCATTCTCATCCAAGCACGAAACTAGCGAGGCCATTTTCCAATCTACTTTGTCGCTTTCATTTTTATGGTTATCACCTCGTTGTAATAAATTTAGCTTCGTGTGGCCAATGTGGAAAATTAGTCCATCTTATTTGATGTAATATCCCCCATCTTTGGCACCTTGCCAAAGTTTATATTGAATAATAAACTTACTGTTCAAAAAAAAAGCTGGAAAAAAAAACCATTTTGTTTTTTCAACCCGCCACCTCTTCTTCCATATGTTACTTCTCCGCCACCTCTTCTTCTTGCATCCGTTTTGTTTATTCAGCCAGCCTTGGAAATTTCTTTTTTGGTACAACTTCTTCTACTAATACATAAACAACAATTGAACGTAATAAATAAATATATATATACATATATACACATGTATATGTATTTATAATAAACGTATAATAATAACATATAACTAAAAAACAAACGTAATAAACATATATAAAGTATAGGAATAATAACATGTAACTACTAAAAAAACGTAAACATATATAAAGTATATTAATAAACATATATATATATATATATATATATATATATATAAAGTCTAGAAACAAAGTTTTATACCTATTTGAACTTCTTGTGTATTGGGAATGGCCTCAACCTCATCGTCGGTGGGGAGGGGAGTCGGTGCTCGTGAGATTTCAAACGGATCAAAGGACTCCAAATCAATCTCGATCATTTGATACCACTCATACTCTTGGCCGTGGGTAGGGGGAGGAGGATGCATTGTGCGAGAGGGAGGAGGATTCATTGCGCGAGGGGGGAGGAGGATGCATTGCGCGAGGGGGGGGATCGAGGAAAATACGTTGTATGAGATTGTGAGGCGTAATGATATTGAGGTTGAGTAGTCGGTGGTGGGTCGTGAATATAGTATTGTGAGGGGTTGACTTGTTGAGGTTGATATTGAGTCCGTTCTACTCTTCGTGGTAGATGAAAGTTGTCTCATGTCGGTGCTCGTGGCCTGGTAACATTTTCCCCCTCCTTGGATCCATGGTTGATTGTGAAAGTAGAAAATATGTTTGGTGTATGAAGAGGTATAGTTTTTTTGTTGTGGTTGTTTGAAGAATAAAGGAGAATGTACTTATAGATAAAATGAGGTATTTATTTTATTTTTTTTTTAGTTCCTAACGACTATTTGGTCAAAGGGGTATTAAATTTTATTTTATTTTTTAATCCTAAAACGTTCCTGGCCCCACGCTCTAACATCTCTTTTTCCTCCAAGCCGTGCAGGGCTTAAAGCCCGTCCAACTCCATGCTGTTGGCATGCCACAGAGATAGCGGTGATGTGCAGTCAGCGGCTTGGCCAACCCGCCAGCCATACAACTATCACTCCTCTCCCCCTAAGTATCAATCCAGAGTTCGAGACAACTAGTAAACACAAAGAAAAAGTCAGTATGATGTTTTGGTCATAAAAGAAAAACGATACAAACTAGAAACACAATTCACATGGACAATACAAGTATATAATTCACAACATATCAACTTTTTATGATTAAAACCTACATTATATCACTACGTACGGTTGGCAATTTGGCATTACACAATCATTGATATACCTTTTATGTCTGCCATATAACATTACATCCATAAACTTATGATATAAAATACACATACACATTATGCAACAGTACTTTTGTGGATAATAATACAAAAAGTATACTTAAATATTCTTGTTCTTTTACATAGATCCAACTCGACCTTACATCTTTTGCTTAAATCGAATCAATTGTAAGTGGAAGCATGTGTTAAGTGTTGATTATTTTCAAAATGTGTATTTTGCATTTCAAGTTATATACATTTATGAAAAAGTGCATCTAATGCTCATTTTCAAAATCTCACTACAAATGTTTGGTAGCCGAGTAATATTTAAGAATATCAATAGTTCTTGTTAATGACACCCTAAATTATCAGTTGAAATTATTTAGATTCATTAAAATTTATATTTTGTTTATGAATATTTACGAGAATGGTTTTTATATATGAAGTATTAGTTTTTATGCATATAATAATTAAGGTACTAATGACAACCTCTTAAACCATGTTACTCGTTTGCCTCTAATAAGGAAGTTGTACATTACATGTATAATGTATTGATGATTCATTTTCATTACACCAAGTAAATCCAGAGCCAGAGGTTGACATTGTTTCAAGAAGAAGAAAAGAGGATGCCTTTGTATCTACAGACAGCACATGTTATATATCAAAAAAATGTGTCTAATCAAAAATGGAAAATCTTCCAAAAGAGACGTCAATGGTACAATGATATCACTATAAATCAACATAATATCATATTCTACACACATATAATTTATCAATAAATACTGAACTTTACCAGTAATCGCCACAAGAGCAGACACCATCTTCAAAGTGATGAAACCTATTTATATCTCTCATTATAATTTCGCGTTGCACAATCTTTGATATAAACTTGAAGACGTCATGGCAGTCCAAACATATTCTAAGATTTTTCATAATACGAATTGGGGATCCTGACGGTGTACTAACTAAAGCAAACGCTAGAGCTAACCTTTCACCGTGTACCCACAACAAACGTGCCTTTTCATCGTCTTCAACATCAAGTAATATGACATCATGGTTAGAAACATAGCCAGACCTATTGCTTTTCAAATTTAACCACTCCAACATACCATGGATTAGTCTGATGTCACGATGCGAAGAATCACCGACTGTAAAATAATGAACTATTCCCTGATTTTCAATCCAACTGAGGCCAGGCTCCTTTTTCACTCTTTTTTTCTTCATATATCTTCTAACCAAAGCTACATTATCCCATCTTTTTGCATTTGCATATATGTTTGATAATAGCACATACGTAGACTCGTCTTGTGGTTCCAACTCAAGAACACGTTTAGCAGATAATTCACCGAGCTCAACATCTTTATGAATTACACAAGCTCCAAGTAAAGCACGCCATACCATTACACTAGGTTCACCAGGAATTTGATCAATTACCTTCACAGCCTTGACTAGTTGACCCAGTTTCCCAAAAAGTGATACCATACAAGTATAATGTTCCATACAAGGTTCAATATCATAATCTTTCGTCATGGAGGCAAAATAGGCTTCACCTTCATCTAATAAACCTATGTTGCTGCATGCCGAAAGGACACCAACAAATGTTAATTGATCAGGTTTAATATCCGTCTTATTCATCATTTTAAACATACCCAGGGCTTCTTGACCAAGACCGTGCATGGAATATCCTGAAATCATTGCATTCCATGACACCACATCTTTATGGTTAATCATGTTGAAGACCAAACGGGCCATCTTAATGCTGCCACATTTGGCATACATATCTAATAGAGAATTGGCAACAACTAAATCGTTTACATAAAGGGTTTTGATCGTCAAACAATGTATTTGAATGCCAGCCTCCAAGATTGTCAAGCTAGCACAAGCACGGAGAACACTAGAGTATGTCACCTCTGTAAACTGAATCCGATCTTTCAGCATATCAGAGAACAGAGTCAGTGCCTTATTCCAGTTGCCAAATAGCACATAATTAACAATTAGTGTGTTCCAAGAGACCTCATTTCTTGTTTTTGAGTCTTTAAACAGTTTGACTGAGTCATCTATTAATCCACATTTAGCGTAAACATCCATAAGGGCATTAGATACATATACAATAAGATCAAGACCAACCTTCAGTACATGGCAATGAATTTGCTTCCCTAAGGATAAGTTCTCCATTGTTGAACATGCTTGCAGCACACTAGCAAAAGTGAACTGGTTAGGAACTGCGGGTCCTTGTCTCATCCTACAGAATAGTTTCACAGCCTCTTCACATCGGTCACTCTGGGAATATCGTGCAATCATAAAACTCCATGGAATCACATCTTTCTTAGGAATCTCTTCAAAGACTAGCCGTGCATCTTGAATGTTCCCAGACTTGGTGTACAAGTCAAGCAACGAAACACTAACATAAGAGTCAATATCATAGCAAGATTTTATAGCAGACCCGTGAACACTTCTACCCACTTCAATAGCCTCGAGGCCAAGACACGCCTTTAGCATGCTAGCAAGTGTGAAGTTATTAGGATTAAACCCTAGCATACGCATTCGAGAAAATAAGTGAAAAGCTTCATTGAAATAATCATTCTCAGCATAACAAGTAATCATCCCTGTCCATGAGACCATATCTTTGCAAGAAATACAATCAAAAACTTCCTTCGCCATATCTACAAACCCACTCGACGAATAAGCATCAAGAAGTGCAGTGCCAACAAAGGCATTAGAATCATGACCCAATTTATAAATCGACCCATGAACATATCTAGCCAATTCACCACATTCCGTGTTCACAAGCAGCTTCAAAACAGAAGTGAAAACAAAGGCATTAAGCTCATGGCCTTCTCTATGTAACCTAATAAACAATCTTACAGATTCAATATTCGGAAGCAACTCCGAAAACCCTTGAATTAATGTAACGAACGAAACTGTATTTCTGTCAGGCATTTCATCAAACACTTTACGTGCATCCGACAAAAGCTCAGACTTAACATACAAATTCAAAAGTATATTCCATCCAAACAAGTCCAAGTTACCACCTTTTTTCAAGATTTGACAATGAAGAGTCTTTCCGGATGCTAAATTACCGGTGACGATGCAATCTTGGAGAAAACGAGCACTTATATGAGCGTCGAAATCGGGGTTTGGTGTTATATAGTTTACATGTTCTTGGGGGAATTTGGTGTTGGTGGATAGAGATACAGAGAAGCCACATTGTGTGTAAGGATGATTCAGAAACTGGGTTAATAGCAAATTGGTCAGTGGCCGTTTTCTGTAACGATAACATAATTTTATCATGAGTTTGAGTTAGAGAAAGAGAACGCGGCAAATTCATGAATTTGAAACAAGATTTAGCGTCTTGTTACAGAATATAAGTTTGACTCCAATAACAGTACGAGATTCGTTTATATTGCCATAATCGTAAGCTATTCGAATTGTTTGACTCCAGTCGAGCATGGTTCATGGCGAGTTTCAAAATAGTTTAGATACTAGATTGACTCTTGTCCATCACTGGACATTAGACTTCTCGTTGGACACGAGCCGTATACATTTAACTCATACGTAATACGAAGTATTAGATATACACTGGACACTGTCGTTATTAGCTAACACATGAAATTTATATTGGTTTGGATTTGAATTCAATGAAGATAATGATATGGAGTTTATATTGTGTATTTTCCTCATATTAAATATTGATTATTTATCTTTATGGTTGATAATTATCTAATCTAATATTATAGAGTATAGACATTGGACAAGGAATGGATTTATTTTAAATATACCATGAACAATAATTATGTACTCGACATTTATACCTATAATTATGTTTTGATTACGTAAGAATTATCTAAGCGATAGAAGTAGTCGACATCAAAAATATATTTATCTATATCTATATGATAAAAGTCAATAAAAGTCAAAATTAAAAAATTGAAAAAATCAAGAACTGTGATTGGTCAATAAGCTATTAGAGCAACTGTATTTTAGTATAATAAAAGATGATCATATGGGTAATGATCACTTACTTTTAGTCGTACATTATGTTTTAAAGTATTGTATAGTAAAACACCCTAAAGTACGTTTTATGATGTACGATTAAAAATATAAAAGTTCACGACTCAAATTCAAATGTATAAAAAAATATATATAATAATAATTAACTATACAAACAAATTTATTTTATAAAATAACAACAATAAACAAAAGAGAAAAATGATAAATATAGCCTTAAAGGCTAAAGAATTGTATCTTTTATATCAAAACCTCCATTTAAATTTTCATAATAAATATACAAATATTAAATGCACATTAAATATAAACTTAAAGGTTTTGTCTAACAAAATCCAACAATTAATATTCTTGGTATCTCTTTAAAATATAGGCCAGTAATAAGAGTTGAGTTTGTTCCTCTTCAAAGTCATCTAACAAAGTAAAATTTGAATGATTATGTATGATTGTATATATCTTTGTTATATTGCGTTTTACCTGAAACTTTCATACAGTCATTTGGTCGCAGATTAAAATCTAAGGAAATTCAATGGCTCAGGTTTCCATTGACACTGAAGGATGTTTTACCTTATAAGAGGGGAGTAGAGCTGGCAATTCTCGACACAGACCTGTTAGCATGACACGACCTGGTTTTTTCGTGTTTCATGTTTGGCCTTAACGTGTTTCGTGTCTTAATAGGTCCGAGCCTGTTAAGACACGAATAATTGTCGTGTCCACGATAAGACAAGTAGTATATATATGGACATGTTAAAGACACGTTAAAGACCTGTTAAAGACATGTTAAAGACATGTTAAAGACACTTTAAGGACACGTTAAAACACGATAAGATACGTTTTCAGGTCCCTTAACAGGTCCCTTATCGTGTAACTTTTAACAAGTCTCATAACAGGTCTCTTATCGTGTAACCTGTTAAAAATCGTGTCGTGTTCGTGTTTGGAAAAACTGACACGATTAGTTATCGTGTCGTGTTCGTGTTTAACCCTATCGTGTTCGTGTCTTATCGTGTCATGTCAGACACGATATGCCAGCTCTAGAGGGGAGGGAGTGGTCAAGGGGAAGGGGTTTCCCGCTAGCGGGCCGCGCAGGCACGCTGGCGCCGACGGTTACCCGCAGGAGGGAGAGAGAGAGAGTTTTTTGGTGAAGAACCCCGATGGGGAGAAGAAAAGAGAGAGAGAGTTTTTTGGTGAAGAACCCCGATGGGGAAGAAGAGAGAGGGAGGAGGAAGAGAGAGAGAATTGAGAGAGAAAAATGCGGAGTGGTGTGATTGGTTGAGAATTTTAATAAGGGACCCATGCTCTTTTTTTTACCAGTTCCTAATTTTTTAAAGAAAAAAAAATTATTTCTTAACATGTCTGCAAAAATCACCTTTTTAACACAAATACTACCATTTCTTCAACAAATTTATAAAAATGGATCAAAAAAATAAATAAAAGAAGTCCCTTCTTTAAAAAAAAAATCAAGATTGTTTGTTTAATTAATTTCGGTTTCTTTTTTCTTTTCTTTTTTTCTTTTTTTAGGAAATGTGTTTTTATTAATAGTTTTTAATGAATGTTTAATGTTTTAGTTTATATAGTATTTGAAATTATATAGGATTAAAAATAAATGGAAAAGAAACGATGAGGTGGAGATTGGAGAAAGTGAGAGAAAGTGACACCAATGATTTGGAGAAGGTGGAGAAAATTGAGAAAAATTGAGGTGAAAGATTTTAATTGGTTAGTGTTGGGTAAGCTGGGTGACCACTCCCTCCCCAAAAGAATGAACTTGACCAAGTTTGCAAAAAAGACCCATATCACCTTGCAAGAATCTTAGATCATGATTAAACAACTTTAAGAGCCGTAGTTTGTTTGAATGTTTGACAAGGCTTTACACTGGTCTTATGGGAATATATAGATATAGATAACAAGTAAAATAAGAAGAATAAAGAATTAAAATACGCAACTTCATGTCTTCTATAAAAGGCAACTTTTTGGTTGCGATTTTCGGAGCTCTAATTTATGCAAGTAGATAAGTATGTAAGGTGTGGCCTTGGGGTGCTTGTGGAGTACCCGATTTCATTTCTCGTGTAAAATTTGTTTAAAATTTCTATTTTTTCTAATCTACAATTAAACAAATTTTTTTGAGTAATTGTCATAATGGTCACCGTGGTTGGTAAGATTTGAGTTTTAATCCATGTCCACAATGAAGCTTAACCCAAAACATATAGCTTCATAGGTCATCACCACAAATTAGTTGATTAGCCGCAATGATGTTGCTAGTTAACATGGTTTCACAAAAGCTTAATTCGCACCAATTGGCTCGGTGACAAGTTTTTAAGTCATTAGGTAGCTTTGTAACATTCTTCATAACATGCGTTGTGCTTTGTGCAAAGTGACATCTTTACTTCTAAAATCACTTGGGGCAGTTATGTAAAAGTTCAATTCAAGATGAAGTTACGGATTTGACAAACATCATGTATATTTGTGTTTAATTGGAAGAATTCAAGAGATGAATGTCACAAAAATATTCACATATTTTGACATCACTCCACAAGCTGGTTTTGTTTCCTTCATAAAATATCAGATCAGCTAACAATACATTTAAAGTAAATTACTACAAGATTGAAGCACATCAAATATCATAAAAAATAAATAAATTAACAAATATAAATTTAAATATGAATTGTCACGTTTGCGTCGGTCAAATTAGTTGTTCCCTTGACACGCTTATTTAAACGGCAATAATTAAAACAACGTGGTCATAATATTCATATGTAATGTTGTTGACCAACAAAAAGTCCACCTAATAAGAATAAAAAACATACTGGTATATATCTAAACTTGGCCTAATTTCACCAAATGCCCATGTGAAATTGTGAATATGTGATGCTGCCTAATAATAGAATAAAAATCAAATTAAGTCTTGTGTATATTCATATCATGGCTGGAATTCCGATACGTATTTCTTCATTGCTAACATTCGCTTCCTTGTGAACACGCGTATGGATTTATGGTCACCTGCCTGCAAATTTGAACAAATTTTGAATTAGTTTTCAATTGTCATTGTCATATAGTACAATAAAAGGTTTTTGTTGGTTTCGCCTTTTTTGTTGGATAGTGATTTAGTTTTATGAATTTATTTTGATGTTCACATTCTAAAAAAATGATGTTGATGAATTTAGTTCTAAAAAACACAGAGTTTTATTTTTGAATTATATTAATTACAGTTATAGTTATTGACTATGAAACTTGCTCTAATGTTAACTAACATAAAAGTACGCCATAAACCTACCACGAGTATACGGATTCATTCACAACAAACAATTCAATTTGTTGTTGAAAATAGCAACTGTATAAACGCCATAAAAGTACGTACGCCATATACCACGCACAATTAATGGAAAAAGTAGAAGATAATTATGTGCAACAGAAAATAAAAGGTTGCTACGTCTATAGTATTTTTGTATATGTATAAACTAATTTAAAAGGTTTTTTTTTTTTTTAAAAGTTAGTTTCAATTCAGACGTGTTGGAGACAATTACCCCCTTATAAAAATTACCTTGGATGAGAAATCGAGACCTTGAGGAAAACTCACCTCCAGGACCCACAACAACGGAGTATTATCGTTAGGAAAAAACTATTCACTTTTCATTAACTTAGTTTTTAGTTTTGAACTATATATAGCTCTCTGATTTAGTTAGGAAAAAATTATAATCATACAACTAGTTACAATTTCTTTGATTTAGTTTTTAGTTTTGAACTATATATAGCTCTCTGATTATTTGTTATTACTCTTTATTAAGTTTTGAAATCTAACATGCATAAATTACAATTTCTTTCATACGACTAATAAATAAATATGAAAATATAAATAATAATAATAATAATACTGCTAAAAAAGGAAAGAAAACGAACCTTTCTTTACGCTTTTCCAAAAATCGTCTCAAAGATTTCTTCCTTAACATCGGAAGATCTGAACGGCCAGCCAGCACTCCACCTAATAATTCCTCCCCATTATTATCATTATCATTAATACTATTATTCTGATGATTATTATTAACTACTTCACCACCATCAGTCTTAGAACCCGGGCTTGCATTTTCAGCAAGTTTCATAATTTTGTCCGCCTGATCAGCAGAGACATCAAAAACCGAAACCGACCCGTTATAGAATATGGTCAATGGAGCAACATTATTATGACTTTTAACATTATTATTATTATTATTATTATTATTATTATTTCCACAATAATCCTGCTTATTATTATTATACACCGGCAGAGTTTGAAGAAGAAGATGATGAGGAGGATGCCAGCTACTAGTTGAGTTCTGCTTCACGAAATGAGTAGTTGTCTTCTGTTTCTTAGCAGACGCGGATGCAATGGCGGTTTTCAATAGCTCCGGGTTGATCTTTGATATCACTCCTTGTATATCTACAAAAATAAATAAATTATTAACATACCAACAAATTATATATGGCCAAATCCACAAACAAGAAATTAATAATTAATGCGAATTAATTAATCAATGGAAATATACCTCTACTACTACTAGTAGTAGTACTACGGTGGTCAGCAAGCTTCTTATTGTGGGATGATGATTCTTCGTCTTTGAGACGAAAGAAATCGATTTCAACAGCTGTTGGGGAGCCTGACATGATTAATGATTTATTAAGAAAAAAAAAATACACAAACGAACAATGGTGTTTGATTAATGAGATGAGAGGGAGGGAGGGAGAAGTAAAGGAAGTTGAGAAATTAAGAATGATATTGTTTGAGAAATTAAGAATGATAAATACTAGAATATAGTTAATGCGCACGAGATAAATGTGAGATCATATAGATATAGGTGTTGTCGTGAATTCCGTGATAGTTTGTTTGTTGGAGTATTTCAAATTTCCCCACACACGCTTTCCTATTTGCTTTTCCTTTTATTATTATTATTATATTATTACTCGTATTATTTTTTTTTTCTAATAGGAGGTAAGGAAGAGTCAAAGAAAGAGTTGAAGGGTGGTGGTGATTCATTCGTATTTTTCGGTTACAATAATGGGACTCTAAACTGATTTAAACTAATTTTTAAATATATAAACACATGGGTTATACTTTTTTTAATCATTTTTAGTACTCGAGTAGTGTATATTCCTATTCCTATTATTTTTAAACACAAATCTTCAATCATAACTAATTATCCGCAACATAATCAACCCATTTCCTCAGCTACGGCTTCTTTTTGTTTATGGGATTAATGTTTGGTATACACACGTTATTAAACAAAACTACATTTACACTCCTATCAAATATACAAAATATTTATGACTTTTAAAATATAATGAATAATCAAATATAAGTAACAAAAATAATCTTGTAATAATTCAAATGTAAAACTATATGCAAAAATGAACTGGTAATTTTTAAGTGTAAAAAAATTAATAAAAGATGTAATACTAAAACATTGAATTGGTATGTATGATAATATTTGACATTTAGTGATGTATGTATGTAATTTTTTAAATTTGGCTGGATAAATATGTAATATTGGTGTTTAATTAACTATACTATAATTAACTCACCCTATGATTAATAAATACATTTTTTGTTTAGGTAATAATTACTATACTAAATATTTTAAAATAAACTTTATGATAATATTATATTATTATTTTTGATTTATATATCCACTTAAGTTAGTAACACGCGGTTTCAATATTTTATGAAAAATATAAAAAAATTGTTAAAAGTATGTTGAAAAATAGTTATCATATTAAATGGTGAAAATTCTTTTTTTTACTCAAGTTGAATATTAGAAAATGTAATAATTGTATTTAAATCAAGTACTGAGATAAAAATAATATTTTTTAACCAATTAAGTTTTTTTTTTAATGAAGTTGACGCTAACAAAATAATAGTTATATTTAAATTAAGTATTTAATAAGACCTTTTCGTTTATAAAAAACTTAAAAATGTAATTTAATGATAAAAAAATACTATAATTTAGTGAGAAATTTTCTATACAAATATATATAATAATTTTTGTGTGAGTCCATAGTTTTTTATTTTAATTATAAATTATGACATAAAAAAGGTTTTAGTTGATAAAATAAAACATTATGATTGGTTAATAAGTTTTAATAAAGATAAACAAATAAAAATTATGGCATATATAAAACTAATTTTAAGTTCATTATGGCATATATAAAACTAATTTTAAGTAAATTAATTAATTAAGCATTCGGATTAATCAATAAAAATTATGGCATATATAAAACTAATTTTAAATAAACAGTTACTAGACGGATGTCCGTGCGATGCAGCGATGATGGTGGTAGCGACGAAGGTGACAGTGGTGGCGTCGGTGACGGTGGTGGTGGCGTGGTAGTGAATGTAAACTAATTGATGTAAGAGGGTTTAATATGTTTTTTAAGGGTTAGAGGATATGTTGTTATTTATTTTATTAAGGGTATTATAAGTAAATAGGTAAAAATGTTTAAATTAATGAATAAAAAGGAAGGATAATATTGTTATTTCAAAATCTTAATTACTAAAGGGGGATGAGATAGTTTGTTTTATAGAGTAGTATAGATAAATAATTATGAGATGAGATCATTCAGAATGGGCTAAGAGAGTGAATTTGGACATGTCTTTTTTTTAGTCATTAAGTGTTGAAGATATTAAGTGTCTGAATGTATAAATAATGTTTGTATGTATCAAGTAAAAAAATAGGTAATTTATAGTTATGTTTTTTTTTTTAAATTAAAAAAATATAAAATTTGACTGAATACATTAAGTTTTTAATTATTAAGTTTATTAAGTAAAAAAAACAAAAAACAAGACCTTAATCTATATAAAAAATAAATTAAATATACATGGATGCACTAACACATTAATTAATTAACTTTTCAAGCATTTCGATTGTATAATATAATATAAATTATTGAAAAATGTTAATATTAATATTACAGACAAATAATCTAGTAAAAAGAAACTAAAATTACAAACAAATAAATTAACTTACCATATCCATGATTATCTATGAGCATGGTATTCGTGTAATGCGGCGGCGGTGGTGGGGAAAGCGGTCTAATGGTGTCGGTGATGGTATTATTAGTTGTAGTGGCGGTGTCAAGTGGTGTAGGTTGATGTAATTGTGATAGTAGAAATTTTTAGAATATAAGGACTTAAAGTGTTAATTATTTAAATAAAAGTTCAGAGTGTAAATTATAATTTATTAAGGGCAAAACATGAAAAGTCAAGGGTAATTTTGATCATTCAAAGGTAAAATTATCTAAAATAAAAAGAGGTTATCTATAATATAATTAAAAGAGGGGGTTGAGGGTACACTTGGCACCCTTAATCCCTCTCCTTTAGCATAATATTTCTTCCTAATTAATCCACACCTATTTTCTATATTTTAAATTTTTTTGGCCGCCTATTTAATTTTCTTAATGTTTTTATTTTTTTTAATTCTTAAATCTCTCCAAAAAATAACTATATATACAACCTAAATTTTATTAATCATTCTATTATCTTTAAAAAACCCTCACGGTTCTTAAGAAAAAAAAAGGTTTTTTTAATTTGATATTTTGATTTTTTATGCATGTTTTGGATGTAGGGACAATTCATGATACAATCAGGTAAAATCTTTATCTAAATTTTTATCGGATTTTTCTTTTGCATGGCTGATTTTTATTATTAAATGTACGGATGATTCATGATAATGTAGAATTTTTTTACGTTTTATTACTTGGGAATGTGGGGTATTGTTTGAGAAATCACTACTATTTATTTATGTCTTTTATTCTTATATTCAAGTCAAAAGTTTGGATTTTTAAGATGCAGGGAGAGATTTGTTATGAATGTGTAATGTTTAGTCATATTTAAGTGTTTTTTTATTTGAAATTGAATATCCCATTGATTATTTGATGTTCTCTTTTGCTGGGCTCTGTCTTTGCCTACATGACACTCGGTGTCATTCTTTGATGTGCCGAAGTGAATTTTCTAATCGTGCTTTTAATTTTAGAGCAAAACTTTTTGTAAAATTTGTATTCTATGTTACCTTTTTTTTTAAACCATTTTCTTGAATCTATGGACCTTTATACTTGGTTTATTAATTTTAGTTAATGTTAGTTGTTTTCAGTAAAGTACATCTTTTTCAATAAGAAGAACAATATATATTAGAATAAGCAAATGCTACTTTTGGTATGTCTTGGAGTTCCTGCAACAAATATGTTTATTGCTAATAAAGTCAAAGCACGATGGTGGAAAAGGTCAATCTCTGGTTGTTTTTTTTGGATTTGCAGGCAAATGCTACTTCAGGAATCGGTGTTTGCTGACCACTATAAAGACGCGTTCTAGGAACTGCAACCTTATTTTGTTGACGTTGGATAATCCTTCGGATGGGTATATGTCAATCTCATTCTCCGTATTCTTTTTCACTTTATTTAAACTTTCTATAAAGTTTGCTTGCAACAAAGTGTATATAGGTATGGTTGGCTCTTTTCCTTTTTTTGGATGGTGCTGAAATCAAAACTTCTTTTGAGATGGTCTTTGCTGATAAATTGGTATGTATTTTTCAAATTATATATTTCGTTGCAAATTTTTTATTTAACTGAAGTTGGGAAAGAAAAAAGGGTAAAATAAAATCACTATTTATATAGAGTTAATTTTCATATGTTTCTTCTTTAGCTTTCGTATTGATTAAACTAAAGTTGAAACAAAAAGGTAAACTAGAATCACTATTTATATGGGGTTCTTTTCATTTGTTTTTTCTTTAGCTTTCGTATTGATTAAACTAAAGTTGAATAAAAAGGTAAACTGAAATCACAATTTTAGGGAGTTTATTTTCATATGTTTCCTTTTTAGATTTCGTATTGATTAAACTAAAGTTGAAAACAAAAGGGTAAACTAGATACACTATTTATATGGAGTTAATTTTCATATGTTTCTTTTTTAGTTTTCGTATTGATTAAGTTGTGATATTGTTCATATTAATGGTTTGCTCGAATCATTTTGAAAATACCTGAAAACTAATTTCTTTTATAAAGGAGTAAACAAAATAAAGATAAATACTATATAAAATGTAAAAGAAAACCAAAACAATGATAAGAGAACAAATTTCATTTAACAACATAGTGAGAAGGAAATAAATGAATCACTAAAAAGAATAAAACGACATAGTGGTAAACTAGTCATTTGTGTAATCTACAAATATTGAAATTGAAATTAAAATAGGAAAGCACCCCAATAACCAATATGAAGGAAGTTTTATTGTAACAGGGCGCGGATATAAAAGGCATAGATGTCGACTAAGCGGTCGTTTTCTATCAATTCTTCGGTCGCGTCTTGTTAACAAAATTTGATGAAATTGAAATTGAATTTCATTTCTTAACGCGGTTGGTTAAAGAAGGGTGAATCTCATTCCGTAGAATGTAAACATTCCATCATTTGATAGAATATTTATTCCTTAGGGATGAATGAAGGAATTTCATTTCTTCCATCATTTGAATTTTTATAAAATCAAAATAATTCCGTCAAATTACATTCATTCGAATTTCAATTCAGTTGAAAGATTTCATTCATTCCAAAAACATTATGTGAACCAAACGCACCCATAGAAAGACGTGACAATTTAACATTCAACCTTTCGCCTAATTTATGCTCCCTAATTGTCAAACAATCTTTTTAGGAAAAAAAGTAAATTGAAATGCTTCGTTTTTCATTGGGTTTAATTAAAATATAAAGTGATAATATATGAGTATAAATTAAAGTATGGACGTAAAAAAAAGCCAATATAAGTAACGTACATTTAATACAATTTTGTTTTAATATATAGGTACTAGCTAATTAACCCGGATTCAACCCGGGCTTATTAAAAAAATGATGTTGTCATAACAATTGTCTTTTATATAATGTACACGGACTGGCTGATAATAATAAGACGAAAAGAGATGATAATACTATTTTTAAAAATGGACATATAGTCGTTTCAAGAAAAAAAAACTAAATAGTCACATTTAACTTAAATAAGACTTAGGCTAAAAAAGAAATAAATCATAAATTAAATAGAAAATAATTAAAATTTAAATATGATGATGTCATAAATCATAGAAAATAATTAATATGAAAAAGTCTTATAATGACAAATAAACATTCATTAGAAAATAATGATGTCATAAAATTTTGTTTTATTTATATAAGAGATGATGACATCATCAAAAATTAATTTGATAGAATAAAAAGTTGTGATTGGTTAATAAGCTATTAGCTTAGTTGTCTTTTAAGATATATAAAGATAGAGATAAAGATAAAGATAGATATATAGGTTTTAGGTAAAATAAAACAAGTATTATAGTAAAACAAATAAAATAATAGGTTTTTATTCAGTGATAATCACCGTGCATCATGAAAATCATCATACATCAATTTAACCATGATCTAAAGGTCAAGATCGTGTCTTATTTGTTTTACTTTAATATTTGTTTTACAATATTCAACCCCTAGATATATAAATATAGAGATTATTTAATTAAATATATATTAGTTATTATATTATTGGATAAATATTAGCTATTATTTTATTCTATTGGATTAATATTAGCTATTATTTTAATCGATATATATTAGTTACTATTATTGATTTATTATATTAAAATTATTGGGTAGAAAGTGTAAATTTGTGATGGAAAAGAAAAAACTGTAAATTAAAGTCAAAATTAAAACAAAAGTCAACATTAAGAAATCAAGAGCCATGATTGGTCAATAAGTTATTAGAGAAACTGTGTTTTAGTGTAATAAAAGATCGAACTCCAAATAATACCAATGTAAGTAAATAACTTTTTCCAATTTTGTTCAAATGTCAAATAAGAAATGTTTACATGACTAGCTACCTCTATGAATTGTCTCACTGTTATAATAGACAACTGTTGGGTTTGTAACGGTGCAACAACTGGTGATGGCGGTGACGGCTGGTGGTGATGGTAGTGATGTGAGTATTAATGTAAAATTGATTGATGTAAAAAGGAGTGATATAGTTATTTTAAAGGTTGAGAAATGTTAGTATATACTTATTAAGAGTATTATAAGTATATCATGTGAAACGTTTAAATTAGTGAACAAAAGAAAGAAGTATATTTTGAGATTATCAATTACTTAGTTGAAAAAATTGAAAGAAAAAAATACTTTATATAATGTTGTAGAAATAAACAAATATTATATGTTGAAATTGGTACAAATTTAAAAATACGCACATCATTAGTGTTTTTCAGAATTCATTACATATTTTGGAACAAAAATGAAATATAAATATAGTCAATTTAATTTAGAGTTTAAATCATTTCTGATTTTCATACTCATAACTTAATCACATTACTAACTACAAGTAGTTTATATATATATATATATACACACACGAGAGTAAGTACCCGCGCGTTGCGGTGGTGAGATGGTGGGGGTGATAGCTAGGTCAAAGAGTGTGATAGTCAAATGCCTACGACCTACGGCATCCGCCCTCGGATTTAAAAATTCGTCGAAAGTATATCGAATGACATCTCTAATGAAAGAGCATGAAATTTTAAGAACACCCATACAATTTTTATAATTTATTGACGTATGATTTTTGAGATAAAAGATTTTGAATGAATTAAAGGAATAAATGATTTATGGAGGAGAGAGAAAAAAGATGATTGGTTGAGATTTGAAGAGAGAGAAAGGGTATTATGGTTATTTTAGATAAATATAGAATAGATGAGAGGAGTATTTTGGGGATATACTTAAAATCAATATTGAAAATTTCAATTTAATTTTGAAAATCTGGAAAGAATTTACTTTATAATATAGTATAGATATATATTTTTAATCGTTTTGAGTTAACAACTTAGTATGATATTTGTTGGTTGGTTAATTAAACATTAAATTACAACGTGGTATATTTTATAAATGAAACGAATAAACTGAAGAAGTTGATTCATGTTTTCAAAGAAAATCAGTATTCAACTCGGATGTATGTTTCACTAAACCTGCTATGCGTGGTTCCGGAGGAGTTTACTCAAAGGTCTTGAGTTTGAGCCTTGATAGGTTTTCCTCGACGGTATTTTTCAATTAAGGAGGTGGTATGGTGAGAAAGACTATTTATGATCCGCTTAGTGCGAGACCCTTTCGTTGTGCGATTAGCACACATCATACACGTTTGAGGTAAATTTCACTTTGATGTATGTTATTGAACATAGGTATGTCCGCTTTTATACCTTCCAGCTATGATGCACCGAAACTCGAAATAGGTAGGCATACCCATTTCGGAAACTCCATGGGAACGAAAACACGTACGAAACGTGTACGGAATGTTTCCTGGAAGTTTCCATATATACTGAAACGTTTATGTGAAACCTCCATACCGTATCTAATTAATGTTAAGGTTTCAATGAGCTTTTCTATTCCAAAAATGACTGTTGTCTTGCGATCATGTATACCCCCAAACATAAACCAATTACATTATACAATTGAGATCACCATCACGTTTAATCTATTCCAAAAATGATTAGTAAAAATTTAATCCGTGATCACCGGTCACCATCAAGTATATGTTATAAAATTATACATATATAATTCTACATAATCTCAACTTTCAAGTCTATCTCTATATAAAATCAATATATTTTTATTTTTTATATTTTTTATTGTCGTACCGTATCCTAAAATATTTAATTTTGTCATTCCTCGTTCCCGTGCTTATTTGTCGTATCCGTTTCGGTGCTACATATCCTTCCAGATTATTTAATCGGATTCGAAGCTAAAACCTTCTATAAAGATAACAAGATCTTAAATTACCAATATACCTTCAAGTGGTTGTTATTTCTTTTAAAACAAAGAAATTTTCTTTCCCATTTCAGAAACGTGGTCGGTGTTTGGAACTATATTTGCGTCTCCGCGAAAACGAAGGCCCAAACGTGCCCGGCTTGTAAATTTCCATGAAAGTGCTATGTGGAAAATAAAGTATTAAACTATTAGGCATTAGCACGTCTCTTTACTCGTCACTTTCTATTTACATATAATGATAAGATAATAATATAGATATACATAACGCAAGTATATAGCGACAGAGTTTAATTTAGCTATATTAAAAACGTGTACGCTTATATGTTTGGTTCATTCTTTAGTTTCTCAATTATCTTCACCGACTGCAAATGTAAAAAGTAGAGTAACGTATCTCCAGCATTGAATCCAGTTTGCTCTACATTTTTTTTTGTTGTTGTCATGGTATAATCTTTATATATACTAAAAGAAAACTGACATAATAACTTATTAACCAATCAGATCTTTCAATTTTTCCAAATTAAATCATGCTTATGTCATCATTATTTTTACAATTTAAATTTTAATTATAGATAACTAATTAAATATAAAAATATTATTATATATCCACTCATCATGCTAATATCCAAAAAATATTACGAGTAATTATTATATTAAATTACCAATCAAATTAAACTAAAAAACTATATAAACCTTTCCTTTAGAGGCTTGGAGCGTCGGTCCTTCAACGCGAATTTTCAATGTCAAATTATACTTCTTCTAGCTAGCAGTATGTTAATAATTTGGTTATTCGTTTGTTTTATTTTTCCTCTTTTCCTTATTATTATTTGTTACCTTTTACATGTTTGAAGTTCAAAATTTTAAACGATAATCAATGTTCATCCGGTCAATAATGCACGCCAAAATTTATTTTGGTTTCTTATACGTAGTAAAATTTAATTTGTTGTTTATATATCGTAAGAGGGCTTTTAGAAACAGGCTTTAACTTTTCTGTTAAAATAGAGGTATCATCGATATATGAATATTAGTTAATTTTATAGGTACGTTCGTAGGCAGTTGACTTTAATGAGTTTTGACATTCATGACATGCAATAAGAACAACTTTTTTAACTGTTTTTGTTTGTTGTATTTTTAACTTTAAAAAAATTAGTGAATTGTTAAACTATAATTATATAGAAGTTTTTTAACTGTTTTTGTTTGTTGTACCTTTAACTTGATAAAAAATCGTTAACAGTTGAATTATAACTATATAAAAGTTTTCTTTCTTCAATTCTATGCAATAGGAACAACTTTTTTAAATGTTTTTGTTTGTTGTATTTTTAACTTTAAAAAAATTAGTGAACTGTTAAATTATAATTATATAGAAGTTTTTTAACTGTTTTTGTTTGTTGTACCTTTAACTTGATAAAAAATCGTTAACAGTTGAATTATAATTATATAAAAGTTTTCTTTCTTCAACTCTGTTTAGTTAAGTTGCAATTTAGCCGAAAATTATAGCTTTATGTATATAGAATTTAATATAAAAAAAGAAATTCAAAAACATTTTAGGGTTAGGTACATCTTGATATATTACTCTTATATATTATCTTTTAGATATTTTACATTCATTCATGTGTCTATCTATACTTATGTCATGAAGTTATTTAAGTTTTATTTACCATGTAGAACTTTTATATAAACCCGTATATTTATACGGGTCTAAAATCTAGTAAATTAACAAACTGAAACATTTTTCACATCCAAATTAATTACACATTAGTTTTCGGTTTGTTAGTACAAGTTATAGCTAATATTAAAATTAAAATACATTATCTATATCTATACTACCTATATAAACAAACTATCTCCTACCCCATTCAACTATCTACCTTTGAATTACCTAATATAACCTCTACATTTAAACTACCTCCACACACTTAATCCATGAAATTCTGAAATTACCCTTAATAAAAAAACCCCACAATTACCTAAAACCCATATTGTTATAAAATTCTCATTAACTCTAAAATTATTGTTGAAGATAATGTTACGAATAAGAAAAAAATCTTAATTATCATAGATTATATTACAAAATGTTTAAACAATAATTACATTTTCATAACTCACGAAATTACGAACCAATTATGTCCTTTGTATATTCGTATTAAATTTTAATCTTTGACTATTTATTTTTTTAATTGTCTTGGTCTCCTCCCCTACAATTGTAAGTGATTATTTTTTATGGTTAGTGTTTGCACTTCATTATTTTTTGCACCTAATACGCGACTTATTTTTAGAATGATATATATGGTTAAATCATGCATTGACACATCTCATGAAAGTAAACTGAACGTTATAAACTGTTACGGTGTCTAGAGCGTTATAGACCGTCGCCGCTGTAATGCGCGGGCACCACTCTAGTATTAAATAAAACACAAACACATCTCATTAATAATAAATTTTACAAATATATTAATTAAAAATAATAAAATAAAAAACTTAAACCAATAAAACATAAAATAAAATAAAATAAAACATATGCCTAATTTTAATATATCTATATCTATACTCTCAAGCAAACAGGCTTTAAAGAGTAGGAATCTGATATTACTAAAATGTCCTTCAACTTACTATATCTATACTCTCATATCTACCCGTTTAGACTAAACTACCCTTGATATTAAAAAAAAAAACTGTCTCGATCCCTTCTCTTTCAGAAACATACACAAAAAATAAACCTTAACAATGTATTCTTGAGTTTTTATTAAAATAAAAGAAAAAAGAAGATTGGATAGGGGAAGAAAGGATAAATGATTACATAACAAAGAGGCATTCTCGAGTTGAAAGAAAAGAAAAGAAAGTTGATAGTTAAATGTATTCTTGAGTTAGAAGGGAAGGAAAAGAAAGGATAAAAAATACAATTTTACATTTATAGCCTTGTAGTAATTAAAACCTTTATATAGTTTGAGGGGCATAATAATAATTTCACCACTTTTCCTTCCAAATCTTGCCAAAAGTGGCAAGAAAGTTTTGGGATCAAAACATCCTATTTTTCTCTTTCTTTCCTTTCCCTTTCTTTAAAAAAAAAACTCAAAAATACAAAAACTAAGGGTGCGTTTAGTTCAAAAAAACTCCCATGTTTTCCATTTTCATTTTTCAAAAAAACATAGAAAACAAGAAACGCGTTCAAATTGTATTTTTTCTAGAAAAGTTTTCATAGAAAATGAAAATTCCCCTTTCCAACTTTTGCACTAAAATTAGAAAACTGTTTTTTTCAGTTTTTGTTTTCACTTTTCTATTTTCCAAACCTTTTATAAACCTAAAATTAGAAAACAAGTGAATTTGAACATGTTTTCTAGTTTTCTAAAATGGAAAAATGAAAACTCCATCTTTTATTTTGAACGCATTTTCAAAATTTTCAAGGGTTTTTTAGAAATGAAAAACCTTTTCATTTTCTAAAAAACTAGAAATGAAAAACTTGAAAACATTTTCTCGAACTAAACGCGCCCTAAAAGTTTCTTACCCTTTCTTTTCTCATCTCTTCAAAATAAAACCCAAGAATGCACTCTAAATTGATCGACCCCTTCCCCATGTTTCTCCCTAAATTGATCCAGCAAATGATTTTCCATACTGCAGATTTCGTCGAAACCATTCATCGATTCGTGATCAGTCCATTTTTACACCCCGAAATCTCTATCTGACACACACAAAGAAAAAACCTTTCTTTGTTGATCGCTTAAAAACCCTTTCTCAGGCGTACCCATGTATCCACTGCCATCGCATCTCAACCCCCCAAAAATTCGATCCAATGGCGATTGATTACAAAAATTGCGGTCAGATCCATCCATCACACCGCCATCTATCGCCACCACTCACAGATCTTGATTATAAAGGTATTAGGGATGTTGTTTTTTTCCTCCTTTTTTGCTCAAATTGGATGATGCATATTATAAAAACTAGGATATTGTGCTATACGTATGATATTGTGATTCATATTTTTTTTTGCTTAAGTTTTTCATTTTCGTCACAGTAATTAGTTTAACAACATAAGGCTCTTAAAGAATTGAGTGTGCATCCCTAATTGTTAAAGATTTGTATAGATGATGGTTTGAGGTTTGATTTGCAAGAATTATGCAAGATGTTAACAAAATTTACTTCTTGATTGTTTTTGCAGTGATGAACTTCTCGAGGACTGCAGTTTTCAATGTTAACAACGTACAGGAAAGTAATCAAGGATGATTATCGAGTATGGATGTTTAGGTAAATTACTTTATTTTACGAGTATATAATTGTAACTAGAGGTCTCTATTTCGACTGTTTGCTTATGAATGGAATGATTCGAGTAGTGTTTTCTCTTTAATGGGTCAAGCCTTTTAAAAAAGTAGATCGCTTTCACTGTAAAATTGTAACTAGACATATCAGTTTCGGCCCGTTTGCTTATGAATGGGACCACTCGAGTACGTAATGTTCTGCCGTCAATGGGTCAGACTTAGACTCAGACATGTTACAAAATGAACTAAAAGGAAAAGACTCATATGGACTAAACCTCTTACGTCCATTAATTTAAAAGATAAAGTTTTTCGATAAAAGGTGGTTCGGGTCAACCTGGCTTATCTGTTTTGACGCATACCAAAATTCACATGTTACATAACCCGCCCGACCCGCTCATCTTGACAACTCCATATGTAGCATATGCATTATAGAGATCTAAAAACTATAGGGATCTCATGTTATAACAAAGTGGTGACACATATTCGGTTATACCGGGTACTGTCACTTGGACTTCATTGAGCTAGTCAAACTCATTCTCATGGTTAAGACACCATGATACTCGAGAGTTGAGAGGCCAGGTTCCAAATTAAGATGCTTAAATCTTGATTAAGAAGTTTTGTTTTTTCTTAACTATAAATGCAGTTTTAAGTGGCTAATATGTGTCCAGACTAACATGTTGGAGGATCCGAGGATGGACTGGAGTGTATCAGGGACTAGGCTTTGCTGTGGTCCTAGGAAAAGGTCATTAAGTCTTCTCGAGCAGGATAAGCGTGTAACGTGTTTGTTTGAATATTTTTTATACTTTTTCATGCTTAATATTGGTGAATGCTAGCGTTTTTAATTTACAATGGTAGGTTGGAGCGGTTATGATTGGAATTGACAGTATATAAATTACTACAACTACAGTAGCATATCATAATACCAGAGTAACATATCCTACCTGATCTACTCATAGTTACTATTTAAGTGATTTTTGCTTGAGCTTGAAATACTCACAAATTGAACTTGTGAAAAATGTGTTATCATGCATGGAACTCTTTGCATTCGTGACAATCCAAGAGGCAATTTTTATAACTACAAACCATGGTGCAATTGGTAATTTGACTGATGTGCAAGCATGACCTGGGCAGGGTGTATGGTTGCCGCGGTTTGTGGGGCAACAACAAAAAGAGCCTATTATAGATGGAAAATCATCAGTAAATAGTTGTTCTTCTTTTCGTGGGTCAGCTGGCAATATCGGTTTTCTTTTTCCTCCGACATAAACTTAGTTTTGTGTTATGTATTTGCTACCATTGTTTTATACTACATTGTTTAGATTGTGAATTTGTTTTTGTATGATTTCGTTACATCACGTGTGTATCATGTTACATACAATCCATGAATTTGTTCGTAAATTCACGCAACAAAAGGTACCGCCACATTTAATTACAAGCATTTTTAGAAACACCACTGCAACGCGTGGGTACTCTTCTAGTATAATATATTAAAACTGAAAGTACGTAGCTCCGTGCAATTGGTGCAAAGAGCCAAAGATAGTAACAGATTGGCTGATTCACCATTTCACCTTATTAATTTCTGGGCTTGCCATATCCATTTCTTTTGGGCCTATGCAAACATTAATTTCAGTTTTCATTTTAATACATAAAAAAACATGCAAAAATCTAAAACATTTCTTTTGGTTGGATTAGTTAAGTGCAAATGTTAGTGGTTGAAAGGACCTGCCTTATTCAAAAGAGGTCTTATATTCAAAATAATAAGAAATCTTATTACAATGGCTTGACCGAACAGGCTATTAATCGTTGTGCCTTTGGGTAGATTTGTAAGGGGTTTTTCACCCATCGGTGATTAGAACTAGACATTTCGAATTCGCGGGAGCTCTCTAACGTGAACCTGGTTAAGACAACGTATGTTACACCTCCCGTTGTCGAGTCGCAACACGAAGTTTTTAGCGAAATTCATCTTTTCAAAAAAAAAAGTTAAGTGACATTTCTTTATTGCTTCTTCCATGTCAGTGTTGCGAGTTTGAATCTTGCTGTTTTTTTTTATTGATTAACTCTTTTCTTTTTAGCCATTTTTACTTAATAATTTATCTTTTTTCATTTGAATAACTTATTCTTTTTGAAATCATATATATAATATTTTCTTGTTTTAACTCTTTTACCACCAGCGAAAAAAGGTTATATGTTGCCAATAAACTTTCCCCAGGTGGCAAAGAGACCAACCCTTGGAACATACTACAATCTACAGCCCTAGGTGGCGAAGAGCGGATATCGAGGTGCAAAACCTTCCCGTTGATGTGAACTTACCAAAGTAAAGTTTGATATAAACGACCAGGATCACAATTTACACCAGAAGAAGCTACAACCCAATTATGAAGTACATCAACAGATGTTACAATATTACGTAGATGACTGATGTTACAATATTACGTAGATGGCTTTTGGCTGGTACAAGCACTTGATTATCCACTTTGACTAAACGTAATTGACCTAATTCTTTAGTGCTTTTTAAAAAAAATTTTTGTTGTTATTTACACAAAAATTTTTAATCTTAGACATTTTTACAACTGAGTTTTATTTTAAATTGTAAAGACAAAGGAATCGTTTTCACTTTCAAACAAAAGTTCTAATTTTTATTTTTTAAAATGACACCATATGTTATTTCTAGTTTTAACTCTTACGTACAATTCTCTAATCCCCCTACATTGCTCGAGTGATGTTACTCAAATTGTTTGCAGACATAATGATCAGAGCACCAAATCATATCCTCTACAAGCTTCGTTCTTAATTTTATGCGTGAATTTGACTTTCTCACCCTCTATAGAATGATGTAGCTTCAACAGCAGCTCTGTCTCAAGATATTTCAATGCAACTCCACTGTTAAAAGTAAAAATTGTTTTGCATTCCCCTATTGATCTTACATGCATGTATTCAGAAATTTAGACGTACTATGTCTTATCTTATTCAGTTTTCTTGTAATATCACAGTATTCTTCTTAAACTGAATAACATGTTTTTCCTATTCGAAAATGCAACCCATAAGTGTGGAGACAAAGAATTAACTGTATATCTTTAAACTTCAAGCTGCATAGATTTGAATTGAACCCAACAAAATATCATTGTCCAATCGGTTAATTTAATAACTTCATGGAATGAGTAAATATCATACATGTCTTTACTATCTCTATTTTTGTATTCTCATGTCTCGATCTGGAATTAAATTTTGTTAGCCAAGTTGTAAGATGACAATATATGTTTGTTTTATACTCGTATATCTTTAAGAAACAGTATTCTGAGAGTCAAAAGAATAATAACAACACAATTAGTTTTGATGCTTCTGTCTACTCTGCAGTATCATTAATTCATAGAAATTGGAATATGTTTGAACAGGTAAATAATGAATCCTATGACATTAACTGTTTGTAAATGCAAAAGTTAATACGCTACGACCGCGATTCACTGAAGCTAATCAACCACTACCAGTTTCTCGTACTCCTCCTCTGAAATGGCTTTGTCCATCACGTCCTCGGGGTTTATGGTTTTAGTCTCTACTTGTTCCTTGACATTCTCATCAGGGTTTATCTCTTTTTCTTGGTCCACCTTGACATCCTCCTCAAGGTTTAAGTCTCCCTCTTCCAGAAACAACTTCAACAGATTCTTTGAAAACCCGCTAACAAGGGCCACCCCTTTCTCCTGCGCTGTCACCGGAGTACTCTGTGTGTCTCTAAGATTCCAAAACACTATCTCTGGCACCGCTCCTCCGTATCCTTTCTCTGTAAACTTCCTTTTAATTGCTTGATAATCTGTCTCCCAAGGATTTAGTGAAGCTTGGTCAAATTCCATGTCACTAAATACAAACACCCTCTTGATCATCTGACTTTCTGTTAATCCTGCGTTCGTTGCCACTTCAAGAATCAGATCAAACACCTTCTGGAAATCAGTGTTAAGATCCCAGGCCATGTTTTTCACGAACTTAACCTTTGATCTTAGATCATCTCCTTCCACCATCTGCAGCTCCGGTTTTTCACTAAACGTGATAAGCTTCCCTTTCCATGGCTCCTCGCTTAGTTCAGAAACAAGTACTCCAAGAGCCACAGAAACTTGAATAGCAACCCCTTTATTCCAACTCATGCTCCCCGAAACATCACATATCGCCAAGCAGTTGTTCAACTTTCCTTTCTTTGCCATATCGTCCACCATACTTTTCCACTGAAGCTCTGCCACCCGACCACCATCGCGATGGTTCAAACCTGAAATGATCTTGTGTGGTAGCAGTGTACCAGCTTTCATCTTGGCCTTACCCAAACTCACATTATCAAGATACTCTTCAAACCTCAATTTATCGTGCTCTAGAAACTTGTTCTTGTAGAGCTCCGTTGCTAGTGAAGCTACTCTATTATATGGGATCAAGTCCCATTGATTCTTTTGCATGTAAACCTCTGGTAGCTCCAATGCTTTTCGAAGAGGCACCAAAACTTGCTTCCTTATCCGGTCACGAACACGATAAGCATAATGTTCTTCTTCCACACCCTCATATTCTGGGTACTCTTCCCGTGGGAACACTTTCTTTGCGATGCTTTCGCATAGCAAAGTTGATCTGTCGTACGCTGAGTTTACGGATGGACACCACTTGGCAGCAAAACTTATTTCTCTCAACCTCCCTTCTGCCAACAACTTGATATCAGATCGCATACGCTCAGCAAAAAGATCTGAAACACGCTCGTGTAACATCTTGTAATCCGGATCACTGTGATACCGTTCTATAGCTTTCGTAGCCATCGTCACCCTCTTCTCTTTTCTAAGCTTGCTTGCATTTGACTTAACCATCTCCATCTTCTTCATCTCTTCCATAATCCTCATTTCTCTTGGCACATTTTTCTTATTTGCATCTGAATCATCCCTGCTTTTGGTTCGATATTTTAAGCGTCTCAGTCGAGCTTCTGTTTTTCTCTTATGCTCCTTCGATTCCTTTTCCCGAACGTCAAGTCCTTCTAGAAGTCGAAATAGTATCTCTGGCAAGTCTTTAAAATACCCAAATTTCGCCAAAGAAGCCACATTGCAGGCAAGAGTTTGGGGATGGTTTTTATGAAGCCATAAAGCCGAGGTATAATACCCTTCTTTATCTGATTTTCCCGTCCCTCGAACCCCACGAAGATTGCAGATTAGTTTCAAAGTTTTCAACGGGTCGTGGTCCCATGATCGTTTCAGGCGTTGGGAACTGTCGGGGACAACATGGAAAAAGAAATCGAGACAAGGGTTGGCGGTTGTGAGATAGGTAGGAGACATGTTTTCGGTGTAACCCATCATGGGCGGTGGTGGATTTTGGATGCTAGTGGAGTTAAAGCTTGAGACCATTGCATCAATGAATGGGTTGCAGTGGGAGGGAGAAGGCGGTGGGGGAATGATGTCATGAGTTTTGGGTCAGAAAAGGTAGATCTCCGGTGGACCAAGGAGAGTCGATGAGGTAGCCACTGATGATGATATGGAGTAACTTCTTTTGGGTCTTATGAATTTCCAAGGCCTGTGCCTAAATAAAGTATAAGCCCTAGTAGGAAATTAAGCCATACAAGAAAACTCACAATCCGAATATGTATATATCCAATCCAGAACATATATAGATTGTTATAAGTGGAGTAAAAAGTAACAACTATATATATGCACATATAGGGTTGTTGGTTCATCTCACAAAGTTCACACAATTAATATTTACTGTGAAATCAAATAAACAAATGTTCCAACACAATTGAAGGATCCAAACAGAGTACAAAGCATAATTAAGTAACTGATGAATGACATTAATTGTACCTGGCTGATTGTACTGATGATTTCGCAGATAATAAGTAGAATGCCATTAATCCCCCTTTCTTGCTTCTTTTGATATTTTACAAAATCACGTACTGCTTATTAGCTTCTGGATCAGTACCCCGAAACATAGTATAAATTTTTGGATAGGCCTTTCCAGGATTCTGGCCCCCCATATTTATTTATTTATTTTTTTAATTTTATTTTTAATAATTACTTGGGGAATACGTTTAAGTTTTTATCTCAATATATTATCTTAGTCTGAATTGCAGCAACGGTCCCTGTGGTTTGGTCGTTTGCACCAACAGTCCTGACTTTTTAAAAAATATGAATTAGTGGTTGCCAAACTTTGACTGTTACAGAACCTACTCTCCATGAAGCTCTTTGACCAACTCAATGAGCTAGCCCAAGAGATCATCTTACAAGCCACTTCGCAGTCTACGGAACATGTTGAAAGCGGTGTTATCTAACCTGGTATGGTTGTGATATTCAAACCATCCTGCCCACCAAATTTAAGTCGGTTGACCAGGAGGCCCGTTGGAATTAAGCACTACATTGTGAAAGTGTTTTGATTAATGTCACAAACCTTATTGTCAAGGATCACAAGTGTACGTGGTCATGTTTCATTCAACTACAAAGATGACATTGCTACAGTTTCTTCGAATCATAGGTCATTATCACAAACCATCCGGGCCAGAGACTGGAGATGATTATGCTCCAGTTCTTGACTGTCACTCAACCCACATTGCTATCAAGTTTAGAGAGATTTTGAGGCAAGGAACTAGAGAAGGAACCCGACCAGGTTATTATAATTGGATAATGGTGATGATGGCAGGTTAAGATTAGAGGTGGTAAGATGTATGGATCGAATCGGGTTGGACGGTGGGTCAAAACGGGTCCATGTCAAAATGGTTTCTGGTCAACATGTGTAAATTTTGAAAACAGGTCAAAAGGATCCAAGTCAAAACGAGCATTCAAGATATTTACAAAATGATTTAAATTTAATGCTATATTTTAATAAAAAAGCAGAAAACAATAGTAAATTCCTAATCACATTTTGAAATTTGAATAGAGCTTGTCTTGGGTTCTAAATGAACAAGCAGAAGACTTGGAGCATTGGAGGTAACTATTCAGCTCAACCTATATACTTGAAATCTGAATCAAACCATGGTAGATAGTTAGATATGTTTGTTGTGGACATGTGTTAGGAATATAGTTTTCCTATTAATATGCTGGAACAGAAGTGCAAATATCAGTCCAAAATACATACCTTTGGTCAATTCATACATCTTTATAACTCACTGAGTGAAGGAATATAGCTTTGCAACAAGTTGGTATTACCTTGTGATAATGGTGCTTTCTTATGGCTTTAAAAGTTTTGTACCTGCATTTGTAATTATCATGAAATGGGTTGATGTTGTATGGTTTACCCAATGCATACTTAGCCATCTGTTTATTTTATGGTCAGCTATGAAATTTTGACTTTCCACCAAGATACACTTGCTAGATACCTTGCAAAAATTTTTAAATGTGCTTACTGTAAAACTCAAAGACTATATTTAACGTCTGTTTTTTAACATGTGAATACAAGATTAATGGTCATGGAATTCCAAGTGTTTGGGATGACATTGTTGAATGGTTTGTTCACACTAGTTACCAAGTGTCCCAAGACTGTATGGAATGTTGCTTAAAGATTATGGTTGGCTGTAATGTTTACTTGTTCAAAGGTTAACGTTGTCCTAATGATGTATGGAATAGCAGACTTTTCAAACATATTAGTACACCAAGGAGAAACTAAGGGACAAGATTCTAGAAACTATAAAGCTTAAACCGCGCTTAAAGTGAAGTCTAATCATTGCAAAGCCGATCAAGAGTTAAAAATAAAAAGGGAGATGGAATAAATGAATAATGTATGCAATGTGATCAGATGCAAGTGACTTGAAGATACCAGAATGCTGATGAAGATTATTTGTTGCAGCTACGTTGTGTATTTTGTATTAGTTGTCAATATTCGTTCATAGGTTAACACTAGTAGGGATGGGATTTGTCTGTGCCCCGAGTTAACTTGTATACATGTAATAATCTATGTTTACTTAACCTGTGCCCTCGAAGCACATGGTAGTGTATATTTAATATATATCGAGTTAAATGATTGTATACTAACATTTGACTAGAGATAGTTGTCTGTTTTCAAAAAAAGAAAAGAAAAGTGGGTGTTGATCCCCCCAAACCTGAGAACTGAAAATAATGTACGTACCTCCATGGGCCATGGCCAGTTAGTTGTTGTCAAGATCGACTTTTGTACCATAAAATGTGATATCATGTTAAACCTGGCCCAACCCGCTTTGACCTGTAGACTCATTTTCCTGAAATGACCCGTTTTCACCATACACGTTTAGACCCGCACCCATTACCCATAGCCGCCCATTTTGCCAGGCCTATTAATCATGGTCACGTAGGCGACAAAGGAGGGGTTGGTGGTGCCATGCCCAGTCAAAGATTTTCTGAGGTTTATATAATATGGCACTATGACCCTTCCAATGAGACAAAAAAAATTCGCTCCGCCACCTCATCGCCAGTTCATTAAGATCAACTTTTGTAGCATACAATGTGATATTATGGTACTACGTTAGGGATAATCATAATCAACACCCACATTTCTCTCTTTGTTCATCTGTTGGCCTCTCCGTGTCTGGCTAGACCTATGGCCAGTGACAAGCTACCCCCTCTACCTACAAACATGTAGAATTTTACCATGTCTGCTTTCACATAATAAATAATCTTTTTTTAAAAAACTGCATACCAACCATTTGATACTTTGCCCATTAGAACTTGCAACCCATAATGTGCAGAGCCATTTTGATTTTGGAGTGAACTCGAAGAGACCTACCTATTTTACAATTGCATGCTTTCACATACTGTACATAATATCAGATACAATCTGTCATTCAAATAATTATGTTGGTTCTTATTATATATGTGAGCCCAAATAATAAAACTTGTATATTAGCATGTTGATCGTGCATTAGACAATTTTGTTCCTTGTTATTGTACATGACCTCTTTCGTTATTATTTTTACATCTCTTGTTCTTACGGATCAGGAATTGTTGTATTGCAAGGATAACTAATGCTGCAGTCTTGTTAGGACACTTCAAATAAGCCTCTTATATAGAGGCAGATGCTTGTTGTTATGATGGGAACTATTGCATACTTTAGTTGATTCCAATGTATGTTAATACCATTATATATGCATATTCTACTAATCCATGTAACATTTCACACGAATCAGGATATATATTGGATATATCAGCAAAGAAACAAAAAAACACACAGACATGGTTTTTATAATTATAGTTCATTCATACTTAATCTGCTGATTATAATACAATTACTAGATCAATACATATACATTAATCAACCACCACCAGTTTCTGGTACTCCTTCCCGGAAATAGCACTGTCCATGACACCCTCAGGGTTCAAGTTCCTTGCTCCTTCCATGAACAAGGTCATCAGATTCTTTGAAAACCCGCTGACAAGCGTCACCCCTTCCTGCTTCCTTGTCACCGGAGTACTATGTGAGTCTCTAAGATTCCAAAACACTATCTCTGGCACCGCTCCTCCATACCCTTTCTGTGTAAACTTCCTCTGAATCGCTTGATAATCCGTTTCCCAAGGAGTCCGTGAAGCTTGGTCAAATTCCATGTCACTAAATACAAACAACCTCTTGATCATCTCATCTTCCCTTAATTTTCCTTTCGACGCCACTTCAAGAATCAGATCAAACACCTTCTGGAAATTAGTGTTCATCCCCCATTCCATCCTTTTCACGAATGCAACCTTGGATCTCAGATCATCTCCTTCCACCATCTGCAGCTCTGGGTTTGCACTAAATGTAATAAGCTTTCCTTTCCACGGCTCCTCGCTTAATTCAGAAACAAGAATTCCAAGAGCCACAGAAACCTGCATGGGAATCCCAGACATGCTACCCGAAACATCACATATGGCCATGCAGTTGTTCAACTTTCCTTTCTTTGCCATATCGTCCACCATTCTTTTCCATTGAAGCTCTGCCACCTCACCACCGTCGCCATCTTCCAGAGACTCTATGATGTCGTATGGTAGCAATGCACCCGCTGTGATCTTGGCCTTACCCGACCTCACATTCTCAAGGAACTCTTCAAACCTTGGTCCATCGTGCTTTCGAAACTGCTCTTTGCGCCACTTCATGGCTACTGACGCTACTCTGTTATATGGGATCGAGCTCCATTGATTCTTTCCTATGTAAACCTCCGGAAGCTCCAGAGCTTTTCGTAGAGGCACCAAAATTTGCTTCCTTAGCCTATCACGGACACGATAAGCATAATGTGCTTCTTCTACGCCCTCATATTCCGAGTACTCTTGTCTAGGGAAGACTTTTTTTGCAATGCTTTCGCATAACAAAGTTGACTTGTCAAAAGATGAATCTATTAAAGGACACCATTTGGCAGCAAGACTGATTTTTCTCAAATTTCCTTCTTCCAAAAACTTGATGTCAGATCTCAGAAGTCCAGCGAATAGATCCGAGACACGGTCGTGTAAGAACTTGAAATCTGGGTCAGCGTTATACCGTCGGATAAGCTTTGTAGCCATCTTGATCTTCTTGTCTTTTCTGATCTTGCTTGCTGTTGACTTCTGGGTCTCCACTTTCATCATCTCCTGCATAATCCTTACCTCTTGTGGCACTCTCCTCTTTGCACTCCGATACTTATTCGCTATTTTGTGATACCTTGGACGGCGCGGTTTTGATGAGGTTCTCAGCCCACTACGTATTCTTATTTGATACCTGGGGCGGCGCCAATGTACCCCTCGTCTAGTACGTTTTTGCTCCCGCGGATCTACCCATTTATTTCGTTTTAGATGCCTCCTCCGATTTTCGGATCGTTGCATACGTTCCTCTTTTGCTTTTTGTCGAACATCAGCTCCTTCTAAAAGTCGATACAGTATCTCTGGCAAGTCCTTAAAATACCCAAACTCCGCCAAAGAATCCACATTGCAGGCGAGAGTTTTTGGATGGTTTTTATGGAGCCACAAAGCCGAGGTATAGTACCCTTCTTTATCTGATTTTCCCGTCCCTCGAACCCCGCGAAGATTGCAAATCAGTTTCAAAGTTTTCAACGGGTCGTGGTCCCATGATTCTTTCAGGCGTTGGGTTATAGATTCGGGTGGAGTGTCGGGGACAACATGGAAGAAGAAATCGAGACAAGGGTTGCCGGTTGAGAGATACGTAGCAGACATGTTTTCGGTGTAACCCATCATGGGCGGCGGTGTATTGGGGGAGTAGGTGGCGATGGAGTTGAAGTTGGAGACCATGGCATCGATGAATGGATGGGAAACGACGGTTGAAGGCGGTGGGACGGAGGTTTTGGATTGGGAATGGTAGATTTCCGGTGGACCAATGAGGGTTGGGGTATTAGCGGGTGCCATATTGTGGGGTTTCGAATGGCTACACCTTGAGACGAATGGGTTTTATTTACAGAGTGTTAATACTTGGGCATCACGTATACTTGGGGAATTCGGAGTAATTTTTATTATAGAAATTGGAGACATAAAGTAGTTTTCGAAATCCTTATACAAACGGAAGTTTGTTTTTTTGTTTAAACACATGTTCGAAAATGTATGATAGTGTACAAATGTAAAATATATATGTTTAATTGAAAAAAAATGTGGCAAAACGAGGAAAAAAAAAGAATGAAAACATACTAAAACTATACTATTATATGTGAAATATGATAAGAAATGGAATATATCATATAAATCAATGGAATATAACATACTAAAACATACTAAAAATTTTTGAACACTAAAACTGTAATTTATGAAAGTTAGGAATTAAACCTACAAGCTTGGTATTACATCAGGGACGATTTTTAAAATTAACTCTTAATTGTAAAAAAGCTAGCTAGTACTTTATATATCAAAAAATACTCTATGAATTTTCACTTAGCAAAATACAAATTTTAACACACTCATATAGTTTATGCTAACAAGCTTTAGGAATGTCGTGAAGAAAACCCTTATTTGCTATGATAAATATGAAATGGATGTTCACAAATAATTTAGTAGACATTTTAGAGATCACAAAATTTTGTTAGAAGATTACTTTATTGAGGAATGCTCAATTGTTGTAACTATATATATATCTATTATGAGATGAAATAGATGAACTCTTCATTCTCTGTTTATATTCTTGTTATTTTTAATGTTTATTGTATATAGTAGTTTTTGGAGTTTGAGTTCAATTGTTTTATAGATAGCTTATATATAAATATTAGTTATTAGGAAAATTTTAATGAGAAGCTTAAAGGTTATCATTAGTAACTCTCTAATTATATAAAAGTTAGTACTTTATACATAAAAACTTATTTATGAAATTCCACTTAACAAAAAATGTTAATACACCTAAATAGCTTGGTAACAATATCACCAACAAAAACTTTATTATTATTGTGCTTGTAATTAATGGAATTATAGTTGTACTCAAATTGTTTGAATAAATGTCCAATTTAAACAAAACAGAAAAACTTCAGTACGCATATTATGAGCGGTTAAAAAAAAGTTAAATGAAACTCTTAAACTTCAAGTAACGTGCAAAAAAAATAATATATTTTTATATCAAAAATTCATCCTTCAATTGTATGATAAATGTACAAATATTTAATGCACATTAAAAAAAACAGCTGCTTCGCTTATTGAACCCCAAACAAATAATAATTAGGAGCTGTTAAAAAAGATTTATGAATCTTTATTTTGAAAATGGAAATAATTAATCCTTAACAAAATAGCTTAAATATTCTGACATGTGGAAAAATCAGGGGCTTAAATATTCTGACATGTGGAAAAATCAGGGGTATGATTGGAAAAGAGAATTAATAGATAGCTTAACATTGTTTTAGGAAAATTAGGGGTTTGCTAAATACAGCCCTTAGAATTGTTTATAAGGTGTATAAATTATTTGTACAATTACCATGAAAATCAGGGATGGACTTTTAATATAGAATGTTAATATATTTTTTTATACACGTTAGCATTTTCCGGAAAATTAATACATTGAGTACCTGTGTTGGTATAACGTCATGCTGCCAGCATTCTTTCCAACTCACCGCATGATTAACAAAGAAAAAGTTCAAAAATAGCTAGAAGCAGCATCATGCGCATGTAAGTCATTCTCTATAAGAAAGATTTTGATCATTTTCTTGATTTTGTTACCAGGTCAAACATGAGGACGTTGATTAAAAACCGTTGAAGAAAGGTAATTATGCATTGTTGTCAATTACTTCCCCTCCCTCTGAAACCAAAAACTATTAATTGTCGTTTCAGTACCCATGAATTCCTTACCAATTAGTTTAGTTGTTGTCAATGCGAAATTTTGTAGCGTACAAAGTGAAACATGCGCAATTTAGATCATGTCTTTTTTTTTTTCAAAATTAAAACTGCATACCAACTGTTTGATACTTTGCCCCTCAGGAAATGCAACCTAAAGCCCAATATTATTATACTGCAAGCTGCAGTGTTTTTGGAGTGAACCCAAAGAAACCTACCTATTTACAATTCCATGCTCCTACATACTAACATACATCATATCGGGTACATTCTGTCAATCAAATAATTTTAATTTGTTGCTTCATTTTTATGATACTCTACGAGCCTCTCTTCTCTTTTTTCTTTCTTTTATGTGTGTGTTCTTTTGGATATAAAATTTTGTTTTCTTTAGTTAATACTAGGTATGTTGCAAGACAAGAATAACAATGTTTTGTTATGATGGGAACCATTGCATACCATGAGTTAAAAGTGTGATAATAATACAATTAGTTTTGATGCCTCTGTATCTAATGTCTATCTCTTGCAGTAGCATTCTATAAAATTGGAATATGTCTCAACAGGTAGATAGAAATATCATATGACATTAACCGTTTGCAATCATCACATTGTAAATGCAAAACTCATAACGCTTCGATTCTTTTTTATACACAATTCATTAAACATTAATCAACCACCACCAGTTTCTGGTACTCCTCCCCTGAAATAGCACTGTCCATGACATCCTCAGGGTTCAAACTTCCTCCTCCTTCCATGAACAAGGTCATCAAATTCTTTGAAAACCCGCTGACAAGTGCCACCCCTTTCTGCTTCCTTGTCACTGGAGTACTATGTGAGTCTCTAAGATTCCAAAACACTATTTCTGGCACTACTCCTCCGTATCCTTTCTCTGTAAACTTCCTCTGAATAGCTTGATAATCCGTCTCCCAAGGAGTCCGTGAAGCTTGGTCAAATTCCATGTCACTAAATACAAACACCCTCTTGATCATCTCATCTTCCCTTAAATTTCCTTTTGACGCCACTTCAAGAATCAGATCAAACACTTTCTGGAAATTAGTGTTCATCCCCCATTCCATTCTTTTCATGAATGCAATCTTTGATTTCAGATCATCTCCTCTCACCATCTGCAGCTCTGGGTTTGCACTAAACGTAATAAGCTTCCCTTTCCACGGCTCCTCACTTAATTCAGAAACAAGAAGTCCGAGAGCCACAGAAACCTGCATAGGAATCCCATTCATGCTACCTGAAACATCACATATCGCCAAACAGTTGTTCAACTTTCCTCTTTTTGCCATATCGTCCACCATTCTTTTCCATTGAAGCTCTGCCACCTCACCACCGTCGCTATCTTCCAAGGATGATATGATATCGTGTGGTAGCAATGCACCTGCTGCGATCTTGGCCTTACCCGACCTCACATTTTCCAGAAACTCCTCGAACCTTGGCCCATCGTGCTTTTGAAAGTGCTCTTTGTATAATTTCATGGCTACGGAAGCTACTCTATTATATGGGATCAAGCTCCATTGATTTTTTCCTATGTAAACCTCTGGTAACTCCAAAGCTTTTCGAAGAGGTACCAAAATTTGCTTCCTTAGCCTATCACGGACACGATAAGCATAATGTGCTTCTTCTATGCCCTCATATTCCGAGTACTCTTCTCTCGGGAAAACTTTTTTTGCAATGCTTTCGCAAAGCAAAGTTGACTTGTCGAAAGATGAATCTATTGAAGGACACCATTTGGCAGCAAGACTGATTTTTCTCGACTTTCCTTCTTCCAAGAACTTGATGTCAGATCTCAGAAGCTTGGAGAAAAGATCAGAGACACATTCGTGCAAGAACTTGTAATCTGGGTCAGTGTTATACCGTTGGATAGCTTTTGTAGCCATCTTGATCCTCTTCTCTTTTCTAATCTTGCTTGCATTTGACTTCTTGATCTCCACTCTCTTCATCTCCTCCATAATTCTTACCTCTTGCGGCACTCTGTTCTTTTTTGAGCCCCTCAACCGATTGTGTGCCCAATTACTTTTCCTCCGGCACCGATGATTTGATCGTTGCATACGTTCCTCTTTTGCTTTTTGTCGAACATCAGCTCCTTCTAGAAGTCGATACATTATCTCAGGCAAGTCCTTAAAATACCCAAATTTGGCCAAAGAATCCACATTGCTGGCGAGAGTTTTGGGATGGTTTTTATGAAGCCATAAAGCCGAGATATAGTACCCTTCTTTATCTGATTTTCCCGTCCCTCGAACCCCACGAAGATTGCAGATTAGTTTTAAAGTTTTCAACGGGTCGTGGTCCCATGATTCGTTCAGACGTTGGGTTATAGATTCGGGTGGAGTGTAGGGGACAACATGGAAGAAGAAATCGAGACAAGGGTTTCCGGTTGAGAGAAACGTAGCAGACATGTTTTCGGTGTAACCCATCAGGGCCGGAGGTGGACTGGGGGAAGTGGCGATGGAGTTGAAGCTGGAGACCATGGCATTGATGAATGGGTGTGAAACGACGGTTGAAGAAGGCGGTGGGACGGAGGTTTTGGATTGGGAATGGTAGAGTTCCGGTGGACCGAGGAGGGATGAGGTATTTGCGGTTGCCATGTTGTAGGTTTGGAATGGGTAGAACTTGAGATGAATGAGTTTAATTTATAGAGTGTCATTTTACTTGGGCATTACGATTACTTGGGGAATACAGAGTGCATATTTATTTTATTAAAAGAAACTGGAAAGAAAAATAATAATTGATATTATGTTTAGTACTTGTATTACTTTATTTAGTATCGTTGTCATTGTTTTACTATTATGTTTATTAATATTTGTATTTATATAGTCATGTTATAATAATATTTCTAATTAGCACTCAAATCTAGTTTTTATACCTTGAGGTCGACTTGTTAGATATTTCAAACATAATTTTTGGGTTATAGTTTGTTCAAGTTCATTTTTAGTAAACCAAAAATGCAAACTCAAATTTAAATAATTCGGTAAACAAGGATGGACCAGAGTTAAAATCTTCTCTAGGACAAAAGATGTGCTAAAGTTTTGTCTTGTGCAAGATTTTTACCGCTTTTCCTTAACCAAATCTTCATCTCGCTCTGAACCTTAATCTAAAAGATATCCCCCATATGTACGCGTTTTGGTTCCAGCCCACGAACTACAAACATTTTATTATTATGTATATATAGTCCCTAAAATAACAGGTACACCTTCTCATCCAAAATACAATCGTCAAACATACATACATACAACTGATCAATCTTTACACAAATCATAACCATAACCATGACAGGCACACCTCAAGAAGCACCATCATCACAAACAACCACACAACCATCATCATCATCAACAACAACTACTCCGGAATACAGCGAAAAATGGGGAACCCATCTCATGGGACAGCCTGCAATTCCTACCACACATCCCGACAATCAAAAAGCAGCTACATGGAACGCAGCTGACCATCAACAAATCTATCATCAACAATCATCACCTTACCTAGTTTACTCCCCTGTTGACAAACCCGTGACTAACCCACTAGAACCCGTCATCAATCTTTTCAACTCATGGACCACTAAGGCTGACTCCATCGCCCGTAACATATGGCATAACTGTAAGCCTTAATTTGTTACTTAATTGTTTATCTGCTTAATTAATTAATTAAATATTGAGTTTTCTAAATATACACTCTGAGATTTTCCATGTTCTAGTGACAACGGGATCTTCTGTGACGGGAGCAGCATGGGGTAAAATGAATTTAACAGCGAAAGCAATCACAGAAGGAGGGTTCGAGTCCATGTTCAAACAGATTTTCGCACCTTCTTCTGACCCAAACGAGAAGCTAAAAAAGACGTTTGCGTGCTATCTTTCCACCACCACGGGCCCTGTTGCCGGCACCATCTATCTATCAACTGCTCGGGTCGCGTTCTGCAGCGATCGGCCGTTGTGTTTCACGGCGCCTTCTGGTCAAGAAACGTGGAGCTACTACAAGGTCATGATACCGTTAGGGAATATTGGGACGGTGAATCCAGTGACAATGAGAGAAAAATCTTCGGAAAGATATATACAGATAGTTACAGTTGATGGACATGATTTCTGGTTCATGGGATTTGTTAATTTTGAGAAAGCTTCTAGGCATCTTATCAACAGCTTGTCTGAATTTAATTCAAACGTGGCGGCAGCAGCAGCGGCACCACCGCCTGTTACTGTTTAATTAGGTTGTTTTTTTTTTGTTTTTATTTGTAATTTGAATTAAAAATCCGGTGGGGATTTTTTGATTTGTGTTGTTTTTATATCATATGGTTGTAATAAAAGTGCTTTTACTAGATGTTTTAGATTAATGTGTGAGATTAGAAATTTGTGAAAAAGTTTTCCTTCCGTCTAGAAACATGACGATACAAGAAGATAGATCGATGAAAAATCTGGAATGTTGTGGTGGATCTCTCATAGTTTTTGGTTACCTACTCCTCAATCAAACTTTTGGTGCTAAAACTCTTTCGCTATTTGCCAAAATACCCCAAAGACTTTTTAACGACATAAAGACAATTCTTATAACAGTTTTTATTTTTATTTTATTTTTTGTATGTAAGCTCATGAAAAATATAACTCAACTATTCAGATTTTCAGATGAACCATGTACACCAAATGTAATTGTTTTTACTTTACAAAATAAAGGAGACTTATCCAGATGAAAAAGTATTAAAATGTCAAAGTAATGAAAGAAAAACAAGAAATTTTCTCTGCCATTAAATAATTCTAGAATATTTTGAAGTTTCAACTTTTTATTTCTCTGTCAATCTAAGAAGTTGCATATCCTTTTCGAGATGTTTTAAATTTTATCTACTTCAATGATTTTTAGTCTGTTAAATATATATTAACAATTAATTTTCATTTATTATATCAGAATTATAAGTTAAAAACTATAAATTGATGATAAAATTATTATTTTTTTTAAAAAGTACAAACTAAATCAAAATTAAAAATAAAAATCAATTTAAAAAAATCAATAGCTATTATTAATTGACAAGTTATCTATACTACACAATAAAGCAAATCTACCCCTATTAATTATTTCTGTCTTTGAAATACCTTATTTGCCTTTGGATATTTTTTATTCCCACAATACCTTCTTCACCCTAAAATCAGGCACGCTCCTACCAGTGTCTCTCTTTTGTAACCCGCAATTTTGTTATGGAAATTACTACCATCAACTGCTGTCATTTCCGCCAACCACCGCAGTATACCACCGCTGCATCGTGCGGGTATCCGTCTAGTTTATTTACAAGAAAACTACTAACTTCGTTTACAAGTTGGCGGTGATATTAAATTGAATAAAATTAAAATATATTGTTGGAATTGACGTGATGAGCCATAGAAAATAGACTTGATAAACCGTCAATATATATATTGGAACCTTCGTCGCTCACCGCTGCTGACAATTACTCTATTTATTTATCCCTAAAATTCCTTTATCATTCTTATCATCATCAAAATATATTGTTCTCCATAAACCCCTGCAAAAAACTCGTAGAATAACATTACGTTTGGTTCATCATCATCATCATCGGAGTAAAAGAATTAATTTGATTTGATCCGACGTCGTTTTGATGGAAAACAAGAAGGAAGAACCAGTGATGGGAATCCCATACAATCCAAACTACCAGCAGCAACAACAACCACCGCCACCTGTATATGTACAGCAGCAGCAGCAACAATATTATCATGTCGGACACAATCCGTACCAAGCTGGTCAGATCCCACCAAACGCGGTGTTTGGTGATCCAAAAGGGATTCCCATCCAACAGACTATTTATAGAGATACTCCTGCTCCTATTAACTGTGCTTTCTGTGGCAGTTCCGGCCTCACCACCGTCAGGTATTCCCAATTTTCATTCTGTCATTTTTTAAAATATAAATATTATATCTAAAAGATCAATTCTGCGAGTGTTTGTTATTGCTTAGGGACAACAACTATCTTTAGCTATAACACTTATGTAGCTTTTATTGTTACAAAACTCTTGTTAAGATAACAATTAAAAAGTGACTGCTTATGCTGTTGACAATTGCTGCCTTGAGTGTAGAGTTTGTTAATTTGGACGTATTGTTTTCGTGCATAAATGGCTTATTGGGGTTTATGATTGTGAACCAACTGAAAGATATATTATGCTTATTGACATTTTGTGAAATATAAAGACAACTAAAAATGCAAGTTTATTGGCAATACTTAAGGTTTTACCAAATGTATGAAACCATTTTTTTCAATTACCAATCCAACATGTTTCCAAGATAAATGATTGCTGGTGCTTGACCCTTTAATCGCCATTATATTAAATTCTAAAACTATAAAATCCACATACGAAAATCAGTATCTTCTTTTATAGCTATGCACTTTCCTTGGGCAATAATATATGATTGAATCCCAAAAAATCGAATTTTTTGATACCTTTTGCATCTTGAAATTTGTGCTAAACTATGTTTCCATCCTAGTCATTCGTTAGATAAGTAGTCCTTGCTCATTAATCAATTTGTATTTCTCTAAACTTTTCAATATAATTTTTGGACATGATGATGTTTTTAGTCTTTTGATAAGACTTGCCTAACAAAATAAATCATCCAAAGTTTCTTGGTTTAAAATCTCCATTGCTATGCTTTTCCTCTCTTTGGCATACTCGAAATGCTACGAAATAATTGCAGACCTAAGAATAACTGAAAAACATTGTTTTAGTGGTTAGAACAACAATCTGACCACTAAAACATATTATTCGTCGTTTTACCATTTTTTCATAGCATCTCGCGTTAAAAAAAAAAAAGAAGAAGAAGAAGAAGAGGAGGTAGAACATAGCAAAGGAGCTTTTAGACCAAGAAAATTTTGGTTTACTTGTATCTAGTCATATGTGAGTCTTGTCCAAGCTCAGGAAGTTCAGTATAGCCCCAAATTGGTATTAAGTTTGGGGAAATACCATGATTGGTGACATTAACGTATGTGCTACTTGTATAATGAATATGATCAACTAGGACAAAAACATTGGATTCACTAAATTTAATATACAAAAAATGAGCTTTAAAAGTTTTTTTTTACCATTCGGTCGTATATCATCTTCCACGGATTATTGACATAATTTCAAAAAAGCCTTATGATTTTCATGTGTGAAAACTTTATGGTTTTTGAGTTTAAAACAATGGCAATTGTAAGGTCAAGGATCAACAAATTAAATCGTGTTGGACTCGATTGGTAAATGAAAAAATGATTGTATACATGTGTAAAACCTACGAGCAAGTTTTGTTTTGCAAATAAACTTGCATTTGTTGTCTTTATATTACACCAACACTAATGTGAATAAAATGTATAGAGGAACACATGCTTTTATTAACTGTGCTTTCTGTGGCAGTTTTGGTCTCGCACTTTCAGGTATCTACATTTCATTTCATCTCTTACCCTAAAGATTATAAAACCTAGCTGGGCATTGAGATACATCTTGTTCTGCTTTCCCAAAACTTTATCGCTCTAGTGTAACTGAGGGTTACACAGTTTTATGTTGAGTGTTTACTTATATGATCCTTGTGTTTTTATGCTCGTGAATCTAATCAGTGATAACTAAAGGGTCAATTATGCGTTGAGTTTCGGAGAGCGTTTGTGCTTACTAGCTGTTAAATAAAAATGAGCACTTAGATTCACACTCAAATAAGCAGATCCTAAACACCACTGAATTCAACCATTAGGGAGAGCGACTATGCTTAGCTACTTGATAAGAATTCTGCATTTTGTCAATGTAACTGTTATGAACAACATAAACTGGTGACTGATTTATGTTGTTGAAACCGTTGCCATGAGTATAGCTGTTGGGAATTGGGGGCTTATTGTGCATAAATGGCTTACTGAGGTTTATGGTTGGTAACTACTTAAAAGATTTTGGTACCTATTCAATTGTGGACTGGACTTTCCTGACTTGATTTAGTTAAAGAATTTCTTGGAAAACCCTGACCATGATTATTCAGGCATTTCTAACATGTTGATCATGTTCAGGTATGAATTCATGATAATAAAAAAAAAAAGAAGAAAAAGATATTAAAAAAGGATCTCTTGTAGTCTTTTGTAAGGTCCAATGGGTTGCAATAAGAATGTAAAGCTTGAGAATCAGATGCTAGAAAACATATTATTCATGTGGAGTCTGTGACTGATCGGGTTGTTTATTACCCGAAATTAATAAATTTCCAAACCCTTTTTTCTTGTTATGTTTTATAGGTCAAAACCAAGTCTGGCTGCTGTTGTTGGTTGCATGACGCCATTCATGCTTGGAGTATGCTTTCTTTGTCCTTCAATGGATTGTCTTTGGCACAAGTATCACTATTGCCCTAACTGCAACGAGAAGGTATGACACACTCCTTACAGTGTTCTTTTGCTCTGCAATTGAACATTAAAATCTATAGAGAAATAAACATTATCAAATGTTGATGCAGCTTGCTGATTTTGAGAAGAATGATGCGTGTTTGGTAATGGATCCTCCAAGTTGGTGTCTACCAAGTTTTGCGTTGCCTGCTTAAGCATGTATGATAAATGCCGATTGTTCCATTGTGCTCTTGAGCACTTTGATGCTGAACTTTTATTGTATCTGTAAGTATGAGTGAAGTTCAAGTATTCAAACATAACAACTTGATATCGATAAATGTTGTGAATTGTAGTACTAGTATGTGGATTCTGTGAGAATGAGCAAGCTTAGCATTGTTGGAACTTGCATCTTGTATAGCCTTACTTGTGTTTATATACCTATGTGGCTATGTATACTAGCAAGGAGTTTACATCATTCTCATATTGATGCATCATTCTCAATTTCTCATGCATTATATTGTAAACAATCCTTGGGTGCTGTTTAGCCGGTACACAAAACATATTAACCCACAATATATTAAACAATCAATATTTAATTTGTGTAATAGTTATATGTATTTTATCATTTTAGATAAACAAAATATATCTGTTACATAAGAATATTTAGTTGCTTCATATATCTAATCATTATCAATATCTAACTTATCCAAATATAAAGTCTTAATGATTCAACTTGTAAATGTGTAGCCAATCTCTGTTGCACAACCTTTGAAAAAATTAATCTTATTTCAGTATTTTGAATAAACATCGACAACGCAGTAATCAATCAGAAGTGATTTACTAATCTAGCAACACTAATATAGCGATTCTGACGAACAAAATGTGAAGTTCCCGAGTAATTTAACTACATCTATTTTGAGTCATTTAAAAGAGAAAGTTACATTTTTGGTCCTTGTAGAACTTTCAGTTCTCGCTCTTAAGTGAATTAATTACAGAAAAACTCCTGAAAATTGGTTAATTTTTTTAATTTTTACTCTGTGTCAAACGCCGTCTATTTAGTCCGTTAAGTCAGAGGCAG